>NC_134086.1:124578064-125294959 GCF_000715075.1 Nicotiana tabacum | reverse complement strand
GCGGATTAGTACTGGTAGCGAACCTAGTTGGTTCCATTGAGAACGATGGTGCGTGGAATGTAAAAGAAGAGGAGTCAAAGCTTGGCTTGTATATGGCAGGCTGTGCCGTAGCCGGGCAAGGCGATGCAGTAAAGATGTTCATGCTTGCATCAGTGGCCGACATTCGGGGATGAGGCTCAGAAGGTGATCCGGCAGAGAAGGCGGAAGTGGCTGGGTAACCAAATGGGGTAGCAGGGTAATTTATGGGGACATTAGAAGTCCCACTTGACCTGGAGAATAATTCAGGGAATCCGGGGATGACACTTGGCGGCTCTTTCCCATTGTTCCAGTCATCCAGCATTTCCAACATGCGGAGCCGTAGGATTCTATTTTCCTCCGCAGTTGCGGACTCAGGTGTGAGGACGGCTGAGATCGAGCTTTCCTCGGAAACAGAGATTGTTTGCAATGGAATTTCTGAAGACATTTCTACACTGCCTTTTGACCTGGTGAAGTAAGTGTGAGTACTACTTCTGGTCCTAACAACAGGTAGCTGAACACTTCTCCTTGACCTCGTGAAGTATGAGTGCGAGGCCAGACTTTCACCAAACCAACCGTCTTTCCAAAAACCCTGGATATACTCATCGACAAGCGCACGGTTAATTTGCAGCAAATAACAGATAGTTAATCTCACGTTGGGCATGATGCACCTATACAGTTAAGTGGATTACTATATGTTTGCTACGAGAGCAAGCGTCATTCCGACATTTTTCCTCTTATTAGTTCTTCCCCTTTTTTTTATTATATATATATTTTTTTGTTTTTCTTTTGTTTTGCAGTAAAAGAAATGCGACCGGATCCGATGAGGATTGCCTACGTATCACGATGCCTACGTGAATCAGATCATTACGTAGTTCGAAACTAACAAAATAAAGAAGCAAGTGCTCATTTAGCATAGGGCTCAAAAGATTTGGCTATTCTTTGTTTATTTACTTATAAATTTTTTGTATATTTTTTTTGGAATTTTTGAAAGGAATACTTTAAATAAGAAAGAAAATCTTGTTTATTTTGATTTTTGTTTTATTTTATTATTTTTTTAAAAAGAAAGACTTCTAAAAATTTATTTGTTTTTGAATTGAATTCTGGAAATTTATTAAGAAAGAAAATATGTTTGGTTGGTTTTTTTTTTGTTTTGTTTTACCTTTTCTACGGAAGAAAGAATGTATATGATGTTGCCCCTTAAATTTTGAAAAAGGGACTTTTAAGAAAATGATGTGAAATTCTGAGTTTTATTTATTTACAAAATCACTTCTAAAGAAAAATCCTAATATTTCGAAATTCAAATTTTCAAATATATATATATATTTTTTTTTATATATATATATATTTTTTTTATTTTATATTTTTTTTATTTTAAAAAAAAACATTTTACAAAAGCGAGACTAAAGCAAAGAGTATTTTTTTTTAGATTTTTATTGCTGGTTTTTAATTTTTATTACATTATTTCATATGAAAGGCTTCAGAAAGAAAGAGACTTTTTGTTTTTATTTGAGTTTAAGAAAACCTTTATATTATATATATATTTTTTTTTTATATTTTCTAAAGAAAGAACTAAAGGGAAATTCTTTTTAATTTTTTTTTGATTTTTGGAAATTAGGGCCGGAACCGATGAGGTTTGCCTACGTATCTCACATCCGGTGAGAATCAGACCCGCGTAGTTCGGTCTCATCGTGAATAGAGAAAATTAAATAAACCTAACAATCAAGAATAAGTATTATTTTTGGAGAAAGATAAATACTAAAAAAAATATTTTTTTTTTGTTTTTTGCAATATTTGGACTATTAGTCCGAAATTTATAAAAGGGTACTACAAAAGAGACAACACATTTTTTGAATTATGAGTTTTTCATTTTTTTTAAAAATAAATACCCCTTTTTTTCTTAAAAAGAAAAGAACAAATTTTTATATGTTTTTTTTAAATCAAACTAAAAGACGACTTTTGGTTTTATTTTTTTTAGTTTTTTTTTTAGAAAAATTCCGACGAGGTTTCGACAACTACTTGGACTATTAGTCTGAATTCGTAAAAGGGGTACTACAAAAGAAACAACACATTTTTAAATTATGAATTTTCGATTTTTTTTATTTTTATTTTTTACTTTTAAAATAAATACCTTTTCTTCTTCTTTTTTTTGAAAGTGATAAAAGAAAAAAAAATTTATATATATATTTTTTTAACAAGTCTCAATAAACAAAACAATTTTTTTTTTAGAAAAATTCCGGCGAGGTTTTGACACTACTTGGACATTGGTTTTATTTTCCAAAAATAAGTAATTATCTCCCCTACGCTGCTATTTTCCCCTTTTTAGGAACCGGTCGACATGCGGAACTGAAGCAAATAAATGCACAACACAAATAGGATGCACCAGGGTGGTCTTTTTCGTTTCAGGCTGCCTGTCCTAGACGGACCCAACCCCTGTGTTGAATCCCCTAAGTCAAATGCAACATGATGCAGATAAGCGTTCCTACTAGGGATCCGACATGAAGTCCAGTTATTCTAGGTTCGTAACCTGGGTATTTGTTCTAAACTGTGTACCCGAGCGGACAACTCGAGTCGAGGAGGGGGCTACGTACCGGGGACCCGCGAGATCGTTCGGCTTTGTAACTTGTCCGGCCTCTTTCTTATTTAAGGTATTGACACTAACAGAATAGGGAGTCTCGACCAGCGAGCTTCTCCCCGGAGGTAAGAAAAAGAAAGGTTTCGGCACAGTTTATATATAGTTCAGATAATATCAAAGCGGTAAAAACAACATTTAGCACGTTATGCACAACATGTAATAAAGATCAGATAATAAAGCCGAATATAACAACTATTCTAAGCTCGAATTCTTGAACCCTGAACCAGTGGTTCTGGGTTATATGTCCCCAGCGGAGTCGCCAGAGCTGTCACACCTCCTTTTTGCGTGCCCGTCCCCGAAGGGTTAAATGTGCGGGTGGGAGTTTTTCCAATTTAAGTGACAATATTCGAAATGGGATTATTTATTTAATTCAGAGTCGCCACTTGGGAAACGTTTGGCTTTTGGTGTCCCAAGTCACCGGTTTATCTTGAATCCCAAATCGAGGAAATTTTCGACTTTTCCAAATGAAGTCTGCGAACCAGAAATTCTAAGTAAGGAATTCTGTTGACCCGAGGGAAGGTGTTAGGCATCCTCGAATCCCGTGGTTCTAGCACGATCGCTTAAATTGTTATAATGGCTAAATATCTGTTTTAAATACATGTTGTGACTTATGTGCTTTTTATTAGATTTATACCGCTTTTATTATTATCATTTATTTTTATAGAATTGCAATGTCGTGAAAATGCACGTCGAACCACGTCACAATCAATGCACCCGTGATCGTCGACACATTCGGACTTCGTTGAGATTCGGATTTGGGTCACATCAATGTGCACCCGAATTTAAGAATATGATTTAATTAAGTCGTGCCTGAAAAGTCTAGCGCGTTATTATTTTTTGAGAAGGCCATGAGATTCACTAAATGGCCTAGCCCGAATTCTAAATATTATGATTAGTTGTTGAGGGCCCCGCAATTTGCATTTTTTATTAGGCGAGGCTCGTCTCATTATTTTTAGAAGGGTATCCTACAGTGACACATTTCTATTATTTTATTTCCAGAGATAGAAGAAAGAAAAATGTATGATAATTGAAATATATACTTTGGCCTAAACCAAACTCCTATCAGTTTCTGATTAATTACTTTTAAAGTAAAAGACGTCATGCCTTAGGAAAAATGCCCTGGTCGAACAAAAGATCACATATGAGATAGATGAAATGCAATACTTAATCCGAACATTTCTTAATTTGAACTTAACTGAACTTATTTGGACTAGATTAAAGGATTTAGTTACTGGATATTGTTACTAATGGGACTTTGAGCGTGACCCTATGTACTGCCTAACGGAACCAAAAAAAGATTAAATGAAACATAAACAGCATTGTATAAGATTGGAGTATACATACCCCGTATTAACAAACAACTACCAAACTAAAACACAAAGGGGCTAAACCCAGTCAAGTACCAGTACATGCTTTCAAACTATTGAATTATGAACTAATCAAAAAATTTTACAGACCCGTTAGTGTACCATGAATATCACAACAAATACTTGAACTTCTTCAACCCTTTTCATTTCATGCTTTCGAATTGTTTCAGTTACATCAATACGGGATTCGAAATGTGTACCTGGAAGGCTGAAATGCAAAGAAGAAGAGGAGAATAACAGGGAAAATCAGCAGCAACAGGAATCAGAGTAACAGCAGCAGCAACAAATGAAACAATTGGGGTAGAATCTAAATCCCAGCTAGACCAAATCTCAGAATAGACCAACAAACGAACAACAGACCCAGTTGGATTTAGAAGGAATCAGTGTTGGACAACATATCAAGACCAGTGAAATCAAAACAACAACTAAGAATGCAATTTCTAGTTTTGTCTGTCTGTGCTATCAAACAGAGTTCTTCCCAACTTTTCTGTTTGTGTGTGTATATCTATCTCTCCATGTGTATTCCAGCTCTCTCTTTCAAAGAATTCCTCACAGTCTATCTATTTTCCTTTTCCCTTCTCCTTCTGTCCTCCTTTTGTGTGTGTGTGTGTGTATGTCTATCTCTCAATCATGTATATCTCCTTCCCTTCAGATGGTATCTCTTTTTTTTCTCTTCTATTGTCTCAGTCTAATTCTGTATATGACTATCTATAATCCCTCTGTATATCTCTGTCCTTGTCTGTGTCCCCCGGTCCTCCTCTTATAAGCCTTCAACTTCCCCTTTTAACAGCCTGTTTAGAGTATATCAAACACCCCTCCCATGTGCCTTTTTCTTTTCAGTTCCACTTTAGCTAATTAAGTATAAAACCCCATCATTCCCCTGGCAGCCTTAAACTTTCCCATTTTATTAACCAAAAGCAAATATGGGCAGCAGAATATATCTGACAGCATATGCTGTCAAAACATTTTAAAATTAAAAACCTTTTTATGCAAGAAACAAGCTGTGCACAAAGCATATGAGGTGCACCAATGCACATGCTGTGCACAAGTGCACACGCCTTCCAATTCAGGATTTAAACCAAACAATCCTTTTTACATTACTGATCAATTCAAACAGCTATAAGTAAACAAAAATTGGTTCTTAATTGACTCAACAAATGCTTAGCAGAAGTAAATTGATTTGTTATTGTTCGGACAGTTGAAACTAATTGACGACACATGTCGACTCGACTATATTAGCATTAACATACACAATCGTAACCAAAAATCCGACATTTAACAGTATCGACCCATAATTCGAATTATACTGACTGAGCAAAGTGGTACTCGAGGAACCAATTGCTCAGTCAACATTTGAAGCTCAATTATTGTACAACAAATACATATGTCTTATCAGAATAGGAGGGGGATTTTAGACAAACAAACAGAGGTTCAGGCAAAGCGGTTGAAGCACAGTTGATAGAAGTCAAGGACAGAAAACGAACAGACCCTTACAACAATCAAACGAACCAAAACAACTAAGAAAAGAAAGAAACTCACCTTAAACCGCAAAAGATCAAAACCTTAACTCGGACTTGGTCAGGCCTTTCTTAAGGCTGAACGGACTTTAAACGAAGTGTTTCTCAGATGAGAAACACTTTGATTAAAGTCCATTAGACCTTAATCTCTTCGGTTGAACCAGTGACGGAGGAACACAAAACTTTCAAAACTTAGATCTGGGATTCAGGCTTCCCTGATCAGATTCGGACCAAACCAAGTATGGTTTGGTCACGAGGAGGGTCTGGGGAGTGTCTGGTGTGAAGCTGGGGTTGGTTGGTGTAGATCGAGTTTTGACTCGAATCTTCAAATGAAGATTCGAGGACCTGGAGGGTGATTCGAACTAAACGGTTAACAGGTCTATGTTCAGGGTGGTGAGGGGGTTCTATGGTGTTCAGGGCAAGGTCACCGGCGTTCATGCCGCCGGTTTTTCATGGTGAGGAGTACAGGGGCGGCTCTAGGGTTTGTGGGTTTGGGTGAAGACGACGAGGCTGGGGTATTGGATAGGGGGTAGGGTACGATTATGAACTTATATAGTTAGTTGGTGGACAGATCTCTACCGTTAGATCAATTTAGATCTACGGTCTGGATCTGGTGGTTAAAATGGAACGGTGTCGTTTCAAGTGTTGAGGGTTTGGGTTCGGTCCGGTTGTAAACGGGTCGAGTTCCTCAGTGGGTTGTGGGGAAGTGATCTTGGCCGTTGATCAATCTGAGATCAACGGCCCAGATCACACTGGACTAAAACGTCGTCGTTTGGACGTCCTGGGCATCAGGTGGCCTGGACCGGGCAGGCCTGGGTCTTGGGCTGTTTGTTTGGGCCAATTTTGTTAAAATTGGCCCAAGTCCGGAAGGGAAGGGGTCCTTTCTTTATTTTTTTTTATTTCCTTTTTCTTATTTATTTTAAAACAAAACTAAGCCAAAAAATCAAATTAAAATTAAATACACACTCAATACAATTATTTGCACACACACTAAAATATTTCAAAACAGGTAAAGTCAAACAAAATAAAATCACGGACGAAGATGCCTATTCATGATTTTCTATTTAACGACCGGATTACGGTTCGAATTATGCAGGACACATATATTTTTTTGAATTTTGTTTTAATAAAGTAAATAAATAAAAATGGGCCGAAGTCACAAATAAATCAACAAGGTGCCGCACAGAAATCCAAAAATTGTACAGCAGGGCCAATTATTATTTTTTATTTCTTTTTGGAGCGATTGTCGTGCGAAACAAAAATCACGTGCTCACAATTATAACAGGTAACAATCAGTCGTTCATATAAACCAATACATACAGGGACCTGAAGGGATTCGGACAACTTTGGTCAATCACTGGGAACCTATATAAGTTATTTATGCGACGACTATCCTAATCGGACATGTTTATCATAGGATACGTTCAAATCATACACAGAAAACAATCGACCAAATAAAAGGTCTTTGACAGAGATGGAAGAAATCCGAATGAAAAATAACAAAAATAACAAACAAACACAACAAAACATACTGACAACTTAATTAGCAGTTGAATAAAACAAAAAGGAAAAGAAAAACTTACCGAGAAATGTCCAAACAAAATTGATCCAAATCTGGCTCAACTCTGACCCTTTGAGGCCGAACAAACTTTAATCAGGGTGTTCCCACATGAGAACACCTTGATTAAGGTCTATTAGACCTCAAACCCCCGTTAAGGCTAGCCGGATTCCCCAGGTTCATGTGTTCTAAGGTCTGGATTTTCAGATCTGGTTTTTTAGAAGTTGTGGGTAGATTCGGACCAAACCAAGCCTGGTTTGGTCACGATGGGGGTCAGGGGAGTGTCTGGTATGAAGATGGTGAGGTTTGGTATAGGTCCGGGTTCGACTCGAATCTTCAAATGAAGATTCGAGATGAAGGAAGGGGATTCGAGGCTAGGGGGTAATAGATCCATGTTCAGGAGAGTGAGGGGGTCCTAGGGTGTTCAGGAGGTGGTCACCGGCGTTCATGCCGCCGGGTTCTGGTGAAGGGGAAACTAGGGCGGCTGCTAGGGTTTCGGGGGGTTTCAGGACTTGGTGAGGAAGGAGATGAGTGAAGTGGGGGATCGACTAGGGGGCGTGGGATGTGATAGAAAGCTTATATATGGTCTAGGGGTTTAGATCTGAGCCGTTAGATCAGATGATCTCAACGGCTTGGATCTGATGGTGAGGGGTGAGACGAGGTCGTTTGGTATTAAAACGGGGTCGTTCGGGTTTAAGTGATGGATTGGGTTGGACCGGCTAAACAGGTCGGGTCACGGGTGCGGATGTGGACCGTTGGATCAAGAGGCTTAGACGGCTCAGATCGACTTGCCTGAAACGGCGTCGTTTGAATTGGTGCTTGGGCAGGCCGAATTTGGACTGGACTTGAGTGCCGATTTTGGGCCTATTTCGTTTCATTTTTGGGCCCAACCGATTTTCAACTCTTTTCTTTTTGTTTTTTCTAATTTTAAAACAAAAAATGAAAAATAACAAATAAATAGTAAAACAAATGAAATTAAAACAAACAACAATGTAACACTTCAACACCATTATCACACCAAATTAAAATGTTCAAGTAAGTTAAATCACAACCTAGAACGAACAATGCACATATATTTTTGAATTTTCTTTTAACTACTGAATTACGGTTTGATTACTATGACAGACATACCTTGTGTTTTGACTGATAAGATCAAAAAATGCAAAAAAAATGGGATGAACCACAAATGACTAGCAGTACATGTCATGAAAAATTGGAAAATTTGTACAGCGAGGTCACTGGTCACTATTTTTGTTTTCTTTTGGAGTGCTTGTCCGTGAAGCAAAAATCACGTGCTTACATTCCTTGCTGACTATACCACTTGGATGTACTAGTCAGATCTCATCTTGCATGATTGGAGAGTTAATGGCCCATTTTGAAGTCATTTCCCACTGGTTTTGACCAAACAGGCTCTACTGGGGAATTTTTCTATGAAAGGAAAAAGATAAAAGGAACGGAATAAAAGACAAAGGAAAACGATGACTCTTTAACAAAAGAAACTATAAATAAAAACCTATCAAACGCAGATACCGACTCTAATAGTCATGACATGCACATGTGGCCTATCCTCCGCCGTCAATCGTCTTTCAAGACCTTCAATTGGCAATTCCTCATCTGGTTCTCAATCTTATTCGACTTGTAGTGCCCGAAGGGTTTTCACTATCAAGCCTCTCTCATTTTGGTTTTTCTCTCAGCTTTCATCGCCTTATGGTGCCTGTGAAGGTTTTCACCGATAAGACTCTCTCATTTGTATCACTTTCCAACTGGGGATTTGGAGTGTTGCCGGTATGACTTTCTCTGCTGGAGATTAGAGTCCTTTCTATTGTGGAACAGAGTGTTATGTTCACCGGTAAGACTCTCATTTGTCTGACTTGGCATCCTTTGAAGACCGATCAGAAGGTCTTTCTTCGGACCGTAATGTGGGTTTTGGATAGGCTAGAAAGAAAGGGTATTAAAGGCTCAAAAACAAAATAAACTTGGGGTTCAAAATTACAACCTTCGGAACCATATTTGCTCACCACAAGCGCAACCTTTGCCCCAGTTTCTTGCTTGGGGATTTTTATTTATTTTTATTTTTATTACACCATGCACATTATGCACATTATGACCATTATGCACCCTATGACCGAGCCGTGAAGCGCCTATGTATCCTCTTTGAGGAATCAGGTCAAACGTAGTTCTCAATTCCTCTTTTTTCATTTGACTTTCTTTTTTTCTTTGTTATCATTTTTCTTTTCTTTTCTCTTTTTTTCTTTTCTCTTTTTTTCTTTTCTCTTTTTTTGGTTTTGTTGTTTTTTCTTTTTTCTTTTTTCTTTTTTTTTTACCTGTCATGCTTGTGTTTTCTGGTCATTGCTAATGATTCCGAACGAGGGGTATGAAAGAAAAATAAATAAGGCTCAATAGGGGTAACGAAGGATAAAGTGTTTAGGTAGCAGAACAAAATGCTTTCGTCATTCCAATCTTCAAAACATGCCAAATGCAAAAAACACAACAAAGATTTGTAGCCTCTTCTGATGGTGCTGGACTTGACAATTATATTCAACATCTGCTTGTTCATTTGTCACTTCTAAAGCACCGTTGGGCGACACTCTAACTCTCATTATCATGAAAGGTGAATCTTGTTTTTAACGGTTTTCTTTATGTTTTACTTGCCCCAGTTCCACATGACTCGAGCTCCGAATAATCTCAAACCGTCCGTATTTCTTTTAAATGCTCTGATTACCTTTCCGGGGTTTTATGATTAACCTTTAAGATTAGGCCCAAACTGTGTGCGCATGTCATGTCACTAGAATCGGCGCTGAACAAAAATGATAAAAGGACTAAACAAAAAGATGACTGGAAATAATAAAAGACCGGCTTTTGTATTAGACTACCGGCGAAATGGTTTGAATAACAAAACAAACAAAATAAACCAGAATAAAATCCAAAAACAACCTGGACAAAACTTAAACAAACCGATATGACAAAATGGAAAGATAAGAAAGTTTGACGCAAGACAATATTCGAATTAACCTTAAGAATAATCCGGACAACAGAAATGACAACAAAATAAGACACCAAAAGCTTCTCTCTTGCTAACCAAGGAACGGAGTGTCCTCCCATTTTATCAACACTAGCATCTCAGCCACTGAGCTTCGCATCAGTACTGCCTAGACCATTACCAACTTCAATATCATCAACCTTAGTCAACAAGTCCCCAATAGGATTTGAGTGTTTATGCTATCATGCCTGATCCCCGCAAAGTGTGCATCATGATGTGCGGGTAAAGGATTATGCGCGATGTTCTGGGTGTCATTGTCCGTTTTACCACAAACCAACCACCTTCTTTCTTTGTGATTCAAAACGAAACAGGTTAAAATGGACTCAGTCGGTCCTCATTATTAACAACATCTTTTCATCTTTTTTTTTTCTTTTCCTTTTCATTTTTCTTTCTTTTTTTCGATTTTTTCATTTTTTTCATCATTTTTTTTCTTTTCTCTTTTTCTCATTTTTCTTTTCTCTTTTTTTTTTGTTGTGGTCGAATCTTATGGAGATTGCCTACGTATCATGACCCTGCATAAATCAGACCTTGCGTAGTTCGGACCAATAAAAGATAAATAATACAAAACATTTTTCTTTCAATTTTCATGTTAAAACAAACTGGGTTTCAAAGGTTGAAAGATGACCAACAAACTCAAAAATCAAACAACCCACATATTCTAGTCAAAAGATTTATAACCTCAAAACAAAAAAAACCAGCTTCCTTTCCCCGTTTGACAAATGCAACCAAACAGCTATTTTTGCAAATGTGGCCCCTTCCAAATCTCACATGAATTTTGAGGCCGAAGAGGATTATTTTATGACACTTTACAAACTTGTCCATTCGTTTACGAAAACAGCCTTTCGACAACTGAAAGATACTCTAAGGCTATTTCGGCAAGAACGGTTTAAGACGCGGCCGAAGCTGGCTCGGCTTATTTTTGACAAAAATTCAAACGGTATTTACCTGACCGCTGACTCTTTTTTTCTTTTCAAATTACAATAAAAACCTGGTATTGCAAACACGGCCCTTCAGCGCCTCGGGGACGAAGATTTATAGGGCTGTGTGGGTCAACTAGACCAAAAATCCTAAACATGACCCAAAAGGTGGCTGTTTATGCAAAGTCAGTCTTCCGGCGTCCCTTTCGGGAACATTCGGCTATTTATGACAAAACAACATCACCTGACTTATTTATGACTCTTTTTATCGTTTTTCGAATTAAAAAGTCAATATTGCAAACACGGCCTTTCAACATCTCGGGGACGAGGATTTTTAAGGCTGTGTGGGTCAACTGGACCAAATCTTAAAAATGACCCGAAGGTGGCTGTTTATGCAAAGTCAGCCTTCCGGCGTCCCTTTCGGGAACATTCGGCTATGTTTTGACAAAAAGCGTCACCCGACCTCTTTATGACAGAATTAAAAATTTGAATGTTTTTTATTTATTTATTTGCTTTTTGGCTATTTTAGCAAAAGGTGGGGTTGGACCCGATGAAGGTTGCCTACGTATCTCACATCCGGTGAGAATCAAACCCGCGTAGTTCGGGCTGCCGTGAATAAAGTAAATAAACTAATTTTAAATTATTATTTTTTTTGAATTTGTGAAAGAACTGCTTTAAAAGAAGAAAGGAAGTATTTTTTTTGGATTTTTGATTGATTTTCTTTTTGAAAGAAAGACTTCTAAGAATTCCTTTTCTTTTGATTTGAACTTTGAGAATTTAAAAAGTAAAAGGAAAATATTTTTTGTCTGAATTTTCATTTGTTTTCTCTTATTCTAAAGAAGAAAGAAAATATTTTTGGAATTTTACCTTTAATAAAAGAAATGCTTCTAAAAAAATATTTTTTGAATTTTGAATTTTCTTTTCAACTTTGAAAGAAGAATCAAAATATTTTCGGATTTTTTAAAAGAAAATATTTTTATTTTTATTTTTTTTATATATATTTTTAAAAAACAATTAAAAAGACTTTCTAAAGAAATCAATAATGGAAAATAAAGATATATATATATATATATATATATATATAAATAAAGATATTTATATTATTTTTGCAAGACATATCTTTTTGGAATTTTACTTTGAATTTTCTTGGCAAGACAAACTATTTTTTTCTATTTTTTTTTTTTAAAAAAAAACAAGACAGAACAACGAGTTTTTTTCTATTTTTCCTTTGCTTTTAATAAAACAAACTAATAAGACATTTTTCTCATTTTCTCAAAATTTCGGCAGAGTTTTGACAGTATTTGAGCGTTGGGTTTTTTTTCTTCCAGAAATAAACAATCAATTCCCTAACCGCTATTTCTATTTTTTTTCCTTTTTTTTTTCAATTTCACAATATTCCTGATATTCAAAAATCGCTCTACACACAAGTCCGAATCAAATAAAATCGCAAGTAGAAGCAAGTAAGATGCACCAGGATGGTCATTTTCATTTTTTGGTACACCTGTCCTAGACAGACCCAACCCCTGTGTTGAGCCTCCAAAGTCAGATGCAAGTGATGCAAACAAACGTTCCTACTAGGGATCCGGCATAAAGCTGAGTTATTCTAAGTTCATAACCTGGGTATTTGTTCTAGACTGTGTACCCAAGCGGACAACTCGAGTCGAGGAGGGGGCTACGTACTGGGGACCCGCGGGATCGTCCGGCTTTGTAACTTGTCCGACCTCTTTCTTATTTTAGGTATTGACACTAACAGAATAGGGAGTCTCGACCAGCGAGCTTCTCCCCGGAGGTAAGAAGAGAAGGGTTTCGGCACAGTTTATATACAGTTCAGATAATATCAAAGCGGTAAAAGTATCATTTAGCACATTAGGCATATATCATGTAACAGAATCACATAGAACCAAATATAACAATTTATCTAAGCTCGAATTTCTAACCATGAACCAGTGGTTCTGGGTAACTTCCCCAGCAGAGTCGCCAGAGCTGTCACACCTCATTTTTCCGCCCCCGCGAGGGGTGAAGGGAGTTTTTTCCAATTAAAGGACAATCGAAATGGGATTTATTTATTTATTTCAGATTCGCCACTTGGGAGATTTAGGGTGTCCCAAGTCACCAATTTTAATCCCGAATCGAGGAAAAGAATGACTCTGTATTACAGTCTGCGAACCAGAAATCCAGATAAGGAATTCTGTTAACCCGAGAGAAGGTGTTAGGCATTCCCGAGTTCCGTGGTTCTAGCACGGTCGCTCAACTGTTATATTCGGCTTGATTATCTGATTTTTATACAAATATGAACTTATGTGCAATTTTTATCTTTTTACCGCTTTCATAATTGTTATTATTATTTTTACAAGAATGTGAACATCGTTTAAAAATATGTCTTTGGATTGCGTCACATAAAATGCACCCGCGATCCGGAACGTATTTTTATTCAATGTTTTGGGATTTGGATTTGGATCGCATAAATGCGCACCCGTATTTAGGAATGTATTATTATTAAAATCGTGCCTAAAGCGATTAGCGTATTATTATTTCTGGGTAGGGCCGTGAAATTTGCTAAAATGGCTCCTCCCGAATTCTAAGCAATTAAATGTACATTTATTGAGGGCCCCGCAATTGGTCCATTTTATTGGGCGAGGCTCATCTCATTTTATTTTTAAAGGATAGTCCTAAAATGCCTACATTTTTCTATTGAAATTTGTCTCTACAAAATAAAAGAGAAAATATCTTAATTTATTTACATGTTATTACCTAGTTACATTATACTAGGCATGTTCTCAGTTTGTCAAATTAAAAAAACATAGCAATCTAATTTTAATCCTAGACCGTTTACTTGCTGAAATTAACCAATATTATTTAACTAAATAATATTTATACCAAGTTCCTACTAGATGGCCTATTAGTTTGATTTTTGACTCGACGGAGTTACTACACCATTTATTTATTTTTAGGCAATATATGTAGATAGTTCATCTGTTAAGCTATCGTCGGATGTTCCACTATATGTATTAAATAGCTACATGATTCTGATTTTTGCAAACTAAATAATTTGTACATACAAATAAAATTCAGAATATAATTAAAGCAAATTTAGAATTTCAACTCTTCATTTTTCGTATTCATGCTTCATATTTCGGATTACAATAATCAGCGTGTCAGTTGTGTACCTGATATTGGAAGCAAAAGAAAATGAAGATGAGAATCAACAGCATTGATAACAATACAGCACATCAACAACAATCCAGCAACAATAACAACCCAGGAACAGAGTTTGCAAACCGGTGGAGTAGTAATCCCAAAACAAAAGCTCCCAGCTTGTATGAAACAACAACAATTAATGCTGATTTCAAACAATGAAAGAAAGCAGAAGATTTTTTTTAGTTTTTTTTTATTTGAAAGTTTGAATATTTTTCGGAATTTTTCTCTCTCTTAAATATTCAGCTCTTTTTTTTCTCTCTCTCTCTATCTGTCCGTTTTTTTTCTTCCCCCCCTTTTGTTATGATTCAAGACCTCTATATTTATTTCCCATCCCAAACCCTTTAATCAATTAAAATCAATCACTTTCTCCTACCAAACTCATTATCTTCCCACTCATCCCCCACTATATTAAACTAATATATCAAACCAACCCATTACATTTTGTTCCTCATGCCTATGATAAACAATTACCATATTTCCCTCCACTACATTTTGTCTTGGCCCCCATTTATATTAAACAAATATATCACCACACCCCATTACATTTTGTCTCTCATGCTTAACATAAAGAATTACAAAATGTTTAATTACCAAACTACCCCTACGACCTTATTGCAATTACCATTTTACCCCTGAACGTACTGCGATTTACCAAACTACCCCCATCAGCTATAACAAATCAATTAATCAAACTCAACCAAAATATAGCCAATATGACCAATTTCTACACAAATTCAAACAACAAATCATATGAACACGGATGAACAACACAACAACAATATCACATGAACACAAATTGAACAACAAATAACAACTAAAATTTTAATTGAACAATATTTTTAGCAACAAACAAACCTATTTTCAGCTTCAACAACAACAACAACAACAAACAAGTTTATTCAGATTTCTAAATTCAATAATCATTTGAACTTAAAATCAACTCTAACAACATTACAACCAACAATTCCTATATTAAACTTAAACAAGATTATGAGACAAACTCAAGAAATAATCATAAATGATAAACAATAAACAAGAAAATCAAACTATACAAATTTCGGATTCAAGATCAACCAAACAAAGTATGAACATAAATGAAAAGATTCAACAACAATAACAAACAAACTTTATTCAAACTTCGAATTAAACTTAAACAAAACAAATAAACATATTCAAATCACTAATCTTCAAATAATCAATTAATCTTTCTTAATTAAATCCAACAAAAATTATAACAAAGATACATGATCCAAAAAATTAAAACCAAAACATAACTTCACATTAAATCACTGAATTAAAACCAACTTCAAAAAATGAATACGAATTAAATCTATATTAACAACAAACAACGGATTTAAACGATTTAAACTAACACCTTTCTACATTAAAACTAAATCCTCTTAAAATTAATAAAACAAAATGAAAATAATTAAATTGAATCTTCAACTTAAATCTAACAACAATATAATTAAACTAACAATTTTTATCTAAAAACGAATAAGAAAAATAAAGCAAACTTATGCTAATTCAAAATCCGAAAATATCAAAACAAATTATGGACGAAATAGAACTTAGAACAACTAACCGTGAATGACCAACGACGAACATCGAACGAACACTAAATGAAAACAAATCCGTTCGGAAGCGATTATCGCACCAAAATCACTCGAATCTGCCCGGAAACTTAAACAATAGACGAAGCTCGATGGAGGGGTGCTTGGCGACGACGAGAACTGAAGCAGCAGCAGCATGCTGCTGCCATGCTGCTGAAACAGTAGCAGCACGGGAGCACCAGCTTATGGAGAAGAAGAACGCAGCAGCAACCCGCGAAGGAGCTGCCATGGCAGCGATGGGGGAGCATCCGCGACGCGACGAAGAAGACGTAGCCATGGCAGTCGTGATGCAGTGGTGACACTACTGGTGGAGCTCGACGGAGCAGCAGCAGCAACACTGTTGGAGCAGCAGCACGGAACAGTAGCAGCATCACGAATGGAGAAGATGCAACGGCAACCATGGGAGCTCGAGTTCGAGCTCGATGAAGCTCGTCCATGGCTGGACGCGGCGGGCAGCAGTTGTGGTGGTTTGTTTGGACGATGCAGCAGCAACATGAAGGATGAAGAACGCAGCAGCAGCAGTGTCGGAGAAGAAGAAAACGCAGCAGCAGGAGGAGAAGCAACTACGGGCAGCAATGGTGGCGGAGAAGTTGCTCGACGAACTTGAAAAACGCAGCCATGGAAGCGAGGTGATGTCGTGGGGGTGAGGGTGGCTGTGTTGTGTATGTGTTGATGTGAGGGGGCAGGGGTGTGAGGGGGAAGGGCTCCCATGGGAGGAGCTTGGGGTAGGAGGAGAAAGAGAGGAAGAAGAAAAGAGGGGGGGGGGCGAATGGTTAGTTTTTAGGGTTTTTCTTTGATTTTTTTTTGTTTTGTTTTGTTTTATGAAAAATGAAAGAAAAAAGGGGGTTTGGGTCTTTGGGTTATGGACTGGGTCGTTTGGGAAGATTGGGTGTCTTTGGGCCTATGACTTAAATTTGAGCCCAATTCCGATTTTCTTTATTTTTTGCTCTCTTTTCTTCTTTTATTTTTCTAAAACTAAATTATAAAAATACTTAAATTATTATTAATAACTAAATTAAGTTATAAAAGCACAAATTAACTCCCAATAACAATTAACGCACAATTAAGTAATAATTAAGCATAAAATTGTATATTTGGACATTAAATGCTAAAAATGCAAAAGATGCCTATTTTTGTAATTTTTAATTTTTGTAAAACAAACTTAATTGCTAACAATTGTGTAATTAAATCCTACATGCAAAATGCGACATATTTTTATATTTTTAATAATTTAACAAATAAACATGCACAGATAAACATACAAATAATTACACAAAAATACCACAAACTTGCACACCAAGAAAAATCATTTTATTTTTGAATTTTTTGGGAGTAATTCTCATATAGGGCAAAAATCACGTGCTTACAGGTTGTATGCAAGTTAGATACAGATTTGAGTGCAAAGGTTAATGCGTGAAACACCCAACAATTTAATGATGAGTTGTGTGAAGCTGAAAAAAATCTTCTAGACCAAATTGAGAAACTAAAACGAGAATACCAATCATTAGACTATATATTTCTTGAGGATGTCAATGTTGGGAAGAGTGTTCTAGAGTCACACGAGGGAGTAGATAATGTTATATTTGAAGACTCTAGTGCATATAAATATGATAATGTAAATAGTAATACAATTCCAAAGTTGGGGAATGTTGGTCCTTATTCTAAACATTTTTCGACATTGTGTTTGGATGATGACATGGAAATTGAGTCATCTGAACCTTTGGAAGAGTCAATGGAAGAGGAACAAGCTGCTTACATTCTTGGATTTGTCGTGCTAGAGAGAAAAAATTACATTCTTCATATAAAGGCCTAGAAGTGTAGAGTGAAAATTTATTGTTTGGCCCGGTTATCTTTATAGCCCCACCACTGGAGCATAGCCATAGAGTGGATGTCATGTTATGGGTACAATTCATAAGTTTGAGTTGGAGGAAAAAGTAGTTCACATTGTGGCGCGACGTTAAATTAGGTACTTGTTGGGAGGTGACCTAGCTTTACTACTTTCTTTTATTTTTGTTTATTTTATTTTTATTATATTATTTTTGTAGTATTTAATTTTGTTTTGTCGAATTATGAGCATAGGAAGAAAAGGCCATAAGATGCGCAAAAGCAAGCTAGATGATTGGAACTAGTGTGAGGTACCCGCACAAAGTATTATCCTTGGAAAAAATCTAAGTACCCCATGAGCTTCTATTGCTTCAGCCTTTGGTCTTTCAGGGAGTTTCTTGTTCACTCTTATTATTTTTGCTTTATTTATGCATTGGAGACACTATACTCTATTAAGTGTGGGGTGGAAGATTTCTCACTTTGTGCTCACTTTCTTGACTTGTGCTCACTTTGTGCTTAATGCTTAATATCTCGTGGCTCTGTGAATACTTGAATTTGTTGAGAGTCGGATTGGGACCATCCACAGTGAGTTATGTGTCATGTGTGGTAAGGTTTTTGTGTAGTCTATGTATTGTACTTGTGTCTAGAACTTGCCCGGTTTGTGAGTTGAAACGAAATTTTAGGTGATGCTCGGTTTGAAAAATGATTTTAGGCTTTCTTTGATCTTTTTGAGCTTTATTGCTTATCACAAATAAAATCTATCCCTGATTAACCCTTTTGAGCCTATAGACATTTATTTGGCACCCACATTACAAGCCTATATCCTTTTTATTCTTAATTGACATTATTTTGATCCTTTTACAACATAAGGCACTTTAATTGTAAAATAAGCGCTAAAAGAAGCAAGAAAGGACTAAGTGTGGGGTGGCTTTGGATTGGAACTAATGAAAGGAGGAAAGGCACACTTGTATTATTAAAAAAAATACACCACTAGTGAGAAGTGTTGAAAGAAAGAAAAATCTGGAAAAAGAAAAAAAAGAGTAAATTGATATCTTGTTCTTACTAGTTGGGTATAAATTAAAGTAGTGCTTAAAGAAAAAGGGAACCTTGTTGGGAGTGATTTTAGTTGTAAAATTAAAGTGTATAGAAGGATTTGCGCATAAGTTATCATGTGATATGTTAAAGTGTTTAGGAGGGTGAGTCACTATTCCTAAAATATATTCAACCCGTCCCTTAGCCCACATTACAACCATGAAAAATCCTAATTGATTTTAGATCAAGCGAGCTTGCATTAGTAGAGATTTACATTATAGGAAAGCCTATAGTACCAAGTGCATTCATGTGACTTCTTTGTGAGAATGAGCGACGTTTCTTTGATATATGAGTCTTTAAAATATATTTGAGTATTTGATTCGAATGTGTGGATTCTTCTTATTCTCCTTGATTTTGCTGTGAGGGCATATGGTTTCACGAGGGATGGTTACGTTATTAGACTTCTCTATGATGTTGGGTATTCAAGCTATGAGTGCATTGTGATATTGAGTCGGGTTTTGAGACTAGGATTATTAAGAGCATTTTGCTTTTGTTTTGAATATTTTTGAAATATGGCATAAGTTAAAGGGAAGTGTGTGTTGAATGCATATGTTAGAGCTTAATTATTGCTATCAACCATGGTCATAGGTGTGGTATGCTTTGAAAGATAAGAGCTTAATTTTGTTTCGTCTACTATAGTAACGGTTGTTCGAGGACGAACAAAGATTTAAGTGTGGGGTCGTGATGTTGGGCATATTTCTATATGTTTTGATGTTACTTCACTCATGTTTTAACCGCTTTTTGGTGCTATTTGGTCTTTAAAATTCCTAACATGTGTTAATTATTGATTTTATGACTAATTAAGTTGTGTGTGATAATTTAGGATGTTTGGAGTGCAAAAATATGAAGAAAAGATTCTCCAAATACAGGAGAAGAGGGTGGATATGTGGCATCCAACCTTGGAAAGAAGGCTAGTTGATGCACCCTTAGCAGTAAAGTCGGACCATAGCATCCGCACCTGGGCATAGCAGAGATGGAGGAACAAAGGGTGGATGTGAACCTAGCATGCGAAGCTAAGAAGTGGAAGCTGAGTCGGATTAGGAAAAGGAAAACTTTGGCCCAAGAACTTTTGTACGCAATATATAGGCCAAAAACGCCCCTTTTAAGGGATCTAACATACTTTTGAAGGGAATTCGACCTAGGGAGAGCAAGGAGCCGCCATGGAGGCTGGGTTTCATCTTTTCTTCCACCAAACTTAGTAATTTTTATGTTTCTTTGTATGATTTGTTGTTTGTCTACCATCTCTATGTGGAGCTAAACTTCACGTTCTTGGATTCTAGTTCTTTCATGGCTATTGTTATTCTAATATTGATTTTGATTTCTTAGGTTATCATATTGGTTTATTTATTCAATCATGCGCTTAATTATTTGATTTCTTGATCACCAATTGAATACGATCTACGAATCTAGAGTTGAACTCGAAAGTGGGAATTCTACATTGCATATAGGATTGAGTTGAGCAAGTTCTTGAACCTGGGCTTTGGGGAACGGATTCGCGGTTAGGATAGACATATACCTAATTGTCTTGTTTGGATGATTTGCATGAATTATAAATGTGTTCGTGTTAGTTCTAATTCCATAGACATATAGACGTTAGGTTAGCTTGAATAGGCGAGTAAGAACTCGACAGATTCTTATGAGCAATATTAACCCTGTCAATCGATAAACTAGATAAATTAGCTAGTCAATTTAATTGAAGAATACAATAGGAATGTTAGATAGCCCATAACCCTAGATCGTTTTCATCACACCGATAACATAAAAAGTTGTTATTCCTTTATTCAGACTTCAATATTTTTTTTCTTTAGGTAGTAATAGTCCCCCGTGATTTTTCTTTGTACCTCGGTTCTTTTTCATGGGATGTAATTTGAGCCTGGTAGTAGTTTTGTAATTTTTAGAGTAGATTAGGAATTTAGTAAATAAAAGGAGGAAGAATAATGAACCTAGGAGACCTTGACTTGTTTGATAGTAGCATTTTTTGGCTTTGGCATGTGTAGTATCTTCCCTATGATTTGAAATTATTGATGATGCCTTTCTTAATTAGACAACATGTTATTGATGCCTAAGTCTAGTTTTCTTGACTTGTGCTCACTTTATGCTTAATGTTTAATATCTCGTGGCTCCGTGAGTACTTGAATTTTTTGAGAGTCAGAATGGGACCATCCTTAGTGAGTTATTGTCGCGCCCCCTTTTTCCTCGCGGAGTCCGGGTCTCGAAATTCATTGGGAACAACTGATTTCCTTTAGGTAATTGGGTATTTGAATTTGAAGAGTCGCCACCTAACGGATTAAGGTGTGTTAGGACACCTAAAGCAAGTAACTCATAAACCAGTTTGCATTACCAGAGATTGGGTAAGGGCTCGAAATAACCTTGAGGGGAAGGTGTTAGGCACCCCTCGTGATCCACAACGGTGGGTCCCGGCCAAACTCAAATTATGTGAATTAGTCTTATAAACAGATAAAGCAATTTAGACAAATTGGAATTACATTTAAAACAAAGGGGTAAAAGGGGTCCTAGATTTTTTAGCCTACAGGATCACATCTGCACAATACCTGGTAAACCTTCCTCAACTAAAGGGGTTACACGTGGCATTAGCGCACAGGTCATCATATCCCTTTACTACCTAATTACCCTCCCCTTAGCGGTTATATAAGCAGTTTTAATTAGACGAACTCTATGTGTGCATTACTCGTCCCTTCCTTGTGGTCCCGGAGGTGTTTAGGACCTCTAATTTTAGGTAGTTCTAGACTCTCCTAAGGTCACCTAAGGTGTTTAAAAGTGAAAACAAAGAACAAACAGGACTGTCAAGTAAGAAACAATTAAGGGGGCTCATGTTTACCTCCACAAATAAACAGACAATTAGCACATCTCAAATAACAAATTTCAGATATTTCAGAAAAGTCCTAGAACAGGATATCTAGGTGAGTATGACAAACACAAATACATACATATATAAGCATGCACATGATTTTTATAATTTTTCTATAATTTTAACGGCTTTAAAATGATTTAATTCTCCCCCTTTTACTTATAAAATTTTCAATAATTATTCTTCAAATTATTGTTGTGATAATTTAGCCATCTAAATCCTATATTTAGGCCAAAATAGTGCTTAAGTATTTTTTGTGCATTTTTTATAATTGCATTTGCATTTTAAAAAAATTAATTTGCATATATTTGCAATACTAGCCCTATTAATGCATAATTACGTTTATATGCATAAAATGATCTTCTATATTTTAAAAATGTCAAATATCTATTTTAAATCATTTTGGTACACAAAATTATTTTTTAGAAATCATCTATTATTTATTATAAATTATATAGGGTTAAATTGGCTATTTAAAACTTAGCCAAATTGTATTTCAATTTTTGCCTAAATTCAACCCAACACCCCAGCCCAATTCCTAATTGAATTACCCGACCCAGGCCCCAAACACATCCTACCCGACCCAAAACTCATCAGATCCTGGCCGTTGATCTAAAAGATCAACGGCCCTTGTTTTTTCTTTCCTTTTTAATTGCAAACGACCCCCTAACCCTAATCATTTCTCCACATCCGCGGCCCTAAGATCATCTCCTCTCTCAAAACACTCTCAACCTAACTCTAATCTTCAACCGCCGACCTCCCATCTTCGGTCATCCCCGGTGACCTCTCATCGTCTCTTAAGCCTCCACTGGCTTCTCTCATGCCATGCTTGCCTTCTATAAGGTCTTCAAGGGCCCAGGGCCATGCCGACTTGCATCTAGGGTTCATCTCCTACCTGTTCCTGGCTATTCTAGGATTTTCGGAACTTCTTTTTAAAAACCTTGTTTAACTGATTCTTTGTATTTAAACTTCTATTTTTCATATATCTTGACTGATTCTATGAGTTTACTACATCTTTAACTTTGAAAGCCCTAATTTTTTTAGGGTTCTTTGTTGGTTCTGTGTATCAGCATGACTGACCAGTTCTCATTTTTGAGTTTCTGTGATTTCTCATGACTATCTTGCCTTGATATGCTTCTACTGAGTTTCTTAGCCTGAATTTACACTGATTCTATATGCTTATGTTCATCTTGACTGTTCACATCAAGACTTGCTTCTTTCTCACTGAATCAGTATTGTTTGACTCTCATATTTGCTAGAGTTGTATGTCAACTATTGACTATCCATGTCTTACTTTATTTATATGCTAAATGCTAACTTTTTTCATGACTTTTTCTTTGATTGATTCGGAATTCCTTGTTTCTTGGTTTAATTTGAAAACTTTCCTTTAAACCTTCAATTCTTACCTTCCTACTCAATATGATCGATTTGCTTTCCTAAATTAACTTTCCCTTATGTTGTCTGCATTGTTACTTGATTCTTACCGACTATCTCCTTAATTATAATTTTCTGAACCTGGCCCTAATTGTTCACCCTATACCTACTGTATTTGAAGTGTGTCCTTATTGGTCGTACATTGATTTTTTTCCTTATTTGTTATTTAACTCCCTAATTAAAGGTAAGTACTTACACTGATTAGTACATAATTCCATAATTATTGCTGAACTATGATTCTTGCCTTATTTTCTACCTGTTTTCAAACTATAAGTACCATTCTCTTTCATTAACACAACACACGAACACATTGGTTCAAAACTCTCTCACACTCAAAACTTTTCTGCTCTCTCTCTCTTTGGTTACTTGCTATTATTCTTAGTTAGCCGGCTGCAAGCCAAGGCTAACTATTGTGCTCTCCTATTCCTCACATTATGTTTACTATCTCTCTACTGGTATGTTCTTATTTTAATTCAAGTCCCAAAACCAATATGTTTCTTTTACTGCTTCAGTTTACCATGTTTCTAATTTGTTTTTATCTATGGTTCTGTTGTTCAATATGCAATTGATATGTTTACATTACTGCTTCATCTGGCATGCTAGTCTAACCTTCTTAGGGCCTTTCAGAACATGTTCTACCGCCCTAGTAGTCTGTCTCAACATGACTTTATCCGGTTTTGAATGCTTGTCTACTTGTTATCCAGTTTGATATGCAAGTTGGTCTATCACTTTAAATGGTTGATTCTATGATTGTTTTTGAAACTCCTACTGTGTTGGTACCAATAGCTATCTCTTAATCCCTTAAACCTCACAAGAACTATTATGCTTTTGTATACTATGTGCTCTATGTGTCTCCAATTCCCATTCCCTTGTGTGAAAGACTGTTATTTGACCGTTGCTGAACTTGTTTGACTGACCTGCTGTTTGTGTAATTACACCACTGTTTTCAAAAGTTGTTTTACGAAACAACTCTCTTGTTTACAAAATTATTTCAACTAAGTCTCTTTTTACACTGCTTTCCTGCTAAAACCTTTTCAAAACTATGTCAAGCACTCTCACTCCATTCTTATATCCTTAAGTTCTGCCCCTCCAGTGACTGCCTTGGGATCCCTATGAGATCCCTCTGAACTCTGATGCACTGGAGTTGGCTCTTCCACACTGCACTTAATCAGTTCTGGTTATAAAATCTAGGTGTGAGCATTGCCCGGGATCCTTGAGATCCTTAGAGAACTCTAACGCACCTAGACAATGATATTGTCTATGAAATTTGGCATTTGAGGCTGTTGGAGACTTGGGGAAATCATTTGGGCCCATTTTCAGGCTCCCTATAGTGTAACTTCTTGTTTTCTTTTCTACTTATGTAATTCATGCAATATTGGTATGTAATAATTTGTTGTAAACGAATATTGGGGGTTGGCTAGTGAAAAGGGGAGGGTAGTCATATATGTTATCAATATCAATGGGTAGAAACCATGCCTTAGGTTTACATTTTCCATATGTGTATTAGAATCCATGTTTAGGACAAATATATTCCAAGCATGCCATGCATTAGATATCATGTTCTTAGGTTTATTGTTTCAGCATCTCGCTTGACATTGTTTCTTCACTTAGAAAACCTGTTTTAGGCTAAATAACAGCACTAACATAAAATTGTTGCTCCTTCATACTTGACAGTATGATGTTGTAACCTTTATGCATTTAGAAATCCTGCTTTTAGGAAATTCTGCAATCATACTGTGCATTTAGAAATCCTGCTTTAGGAATCTTGCATATCAATCACTCTATACCTTATGTGTGCATATTAGATACCATGTTTAGGTTCTCTTTCATCCTCACTCAGCTATGCCTAGTTAAACTATTGATGCATGAAAAGGAATATAAACAGTCTCATCCTGCTTTAAACAAATTAGAAATAACCCTGCATCTTTGTAACACCTAGAACAGCATGCTCTTAGGCAAAAACTACTTCTGAACTTCTAATGATTCTGGTAACGACTGTGCACTATCCCACGCCTAGGCAAGCCTTAGGTATTCAACTCTTATAAAACTAGAAATTGCCTTTTGTGTGTACTGTCTAATGATTAACGAGCTTAAAATCAGTGTGCAAAATGATTAGGGCCCTACTTCTGGGTTACAAAATAAAGACTGCATATCTCATACGTTCTGATATTCGCCTAGACAACATGTATTAGGATACTGTTTAACAATATTGCCCTTATTTGTGTTTGAGTCTTGCTGTTTACATGCATTATCTGTGGAGGTGAACCTAACCCTCTTATCTGCTATTTCATGCTTTTACCTGTTGAAGTCCTATGTGTTCTTGCTTGTCGCCTTAGTATTTTCTCCTTTAAACCTTATGGGTCTGTCTAGAACTGTCTATAGGTAGAGGTCCTAAATTCCTCTAGGACCACTAAGAAGGGACGGGTAACAGCATGCAATAGAGATCGTTAACCAACACTCGCTTTAATAATCGCTAAGGGGTGGGAAGGGTATATATGGGATATGATGACTACGCGCTAATACCACGTGTAGCCCCTCATTGAGGAGTGTTTATCGGGCATTGTGTGGGGTGATCCTGTAGGCTAACCAACCTAGGACCCCTCTTTTCCCCAAATTCCTTTTGTTTAAAACTTTGTTTTATATGTACACTGTCACACCTCCTTTTTCCGCGCCCGCGGGGGCACAGGGGAGTTTTTTCCAATTAAAGGACAATCGAAACGGGATTTATTTATTTATTTCAGAGTCGCCACTTGGGAGATTTAGGGTGTCCCAAGTCACCAATTTTAATCCCGAAGCGAGGAAAATGATGACTCCATATTACAGTCTGCGTACCAGAAATCCGGATAAGGAATTCTGTTAACCTGGGAGAAGGTGTTAGGCATTCCCGAGTTCCGTGGTTCTAGCACGGTCGCTCAACTGTTATATTCGGCTTGATTATCTGATTTTATACAAGTCTGAACTTATGTGCAAAATTTAACTTTTAACCGCTTTTATCATTTACTGTTTTTATCAAGAATTGCAACGTTGTGAAAATGTATCTCGAACCGCGTTACAATCAATGTACCCGCGGTCGTCGATACACTTTGACTCCGTTGAGATTTGGATTTGGGTCACATCAATGTGCACCCGAGTTTAAGGAAATTAAATTGTTAAAGGCGCGCCTAAAGCGACTAGCGTATTTATTTTGGGTAGGACCGTGGAATTTTACTAAATGGTCCATCCCGAAGTCTAAATAATTTTTAAAGCAAATATTTACTGAGGGCCCCGCAATTTGTATTTTTATTTGGCGAGGCTCATCTCGTTATTTATTTTTAATGAATTTGCAACGTCATGGACATGCATCTCGAACCACGTCACAGTCAATGTACCCGTGATTAGAAAGGCATTTCGAATCCGTCGAGATTTGGATTTGGGTCACATAAATGTGCACCCGAGTTTAAGAAGGTAAAGTTTATTAAAGCGTATCCTAAAGAGACTAACGTGTTGTCATTTCAGGAAGGTTGCGAGATTTGCTAAGCAACCCATCCTGAAAACTAAATGCTTCAATAATATACATTTAACAAGGGCCCCGCATCTGCGCGTTTTGTTTATTTCATCGAGGCTCATCTCGTTCTTATTTTAAAGGGATATCTTATAGCAACTACGTTTCTTGTCGTGTTTGTCTCTATCAATTGAAAACAGTAGAAAGTCCTAATTAATTACATGTTTGAAGATGTTGTAACAACATTCAGAAAGGCTTAAAAATCCGAAACGGGGCTGCATACACAGTCAGCCGATCCAGTAACCACGGGCCCAAATCCAGCCCAAGCATGATTGGCCAGACCCGGGCCACTGCTTGTTCGATGCGAGCCTGCCGGGTCTGTTTTGACCCGGGCTCGACCTCTCGTGGGGTTGAGATTGTAAACCGTGTTCTTTATCTAAAAAAAAAGTTTTAGCAGTTATATACGGAACATGTATTGGAAAGGAAAGAAATTAATTTATAGTGTACGATTTTCATGCTTCGCATACATTACTTGTTTATACTACACTATTGCATTAAATCTGAGATACAACCCACTGCCTTGGGCATACTCTTATCACCATCCTATATACACAGTCTAACATTCAACTACCATTCATTGACAGTTTACTAGGACTGTAAGCTAACTTCAGTATCCAAAACAAGAAGGTAAACTATTATACATTATATGAGGTCTAACATAATATTCTATGTATATATAGACATCTTGCAGATCTTCTCCATTCATGCTCAAACTTTTCAAGTTACATTGGTAATATATTTGTGTACCTGGTATAGAGGACAACAGGAGGGAGAAAATGATCAGCTGAGTGGTATGCAACAAACACAGCAACAACAACCAAACAGCAACAACTCAACAAACAAACCAACAGCAACTATGTAGCCCACAGGTGCTTGAGCATCAAACAGACAAATCCCAGAAAAAAGAGCAATGAACCAACCGAAAACCCAAGATACCAAATGTAACAGCAACAGAAGACCCAATAACCACAAAACTCAGCAAATACCCAGTACAGTTCCAGCAATCGGGAAGGCTAAAACTCAATCCACAGCACACAAAAAAACTCAGTATAGTAACAATCACAGCAGAAAACACACAGCCTTCTCTTAACGGAACAGTGGTGACCCTAGTTAGAATAACTGACTTGACCAGAACAGCTCAACCAACTTAGTTCCTTGTGCAGTTTTGGGCGATGTTTTAGTCAAAGTATTCTGAAAATTTTCACTTTGTTTTTCTCTTTTCTCAAGACTAAAAAATGTCCAGCCTAAGACTCAAAACTCCAGCCCCTCTTATGTTCTAAAACAACTTATTTATAAGCTAATCCACCTAGTGCAGCTAAGTTGCCTGCATCCTCAACTTTGCAATCTGCCCATCCCTATTAAGCCCATCCTAAGCATCTTTTGATGCCAGCCCTTTTTGTTCCCCACGCCTGGCTTTCTTTAATCAAGAGTTATGGGTTCATTTTAGTATTCATTTTAAATTCCCATGCTCTTATGTCTTGTTCCCCATTGGCATTAATTTAATCCCAAATTAGTACCCTACTTGTCAGCTCATTTAAACTAATCATTTTTGTTCTTTTCAGACCCCAGACTACCCTTGTTAGCCCCTGATTATCATTGCCCTGCTCATTGCAGTATCAGGGCATTTTGGGCTTTGACCATTTGATTTCAGAACTGCCCCAGCCTGGCTTTTTTAATTGTTTACAAGGTAGTTACAAGCTAATATTCAGGCAATGCCCAATTCAAATCACAATACAGGCCCATTCAGAATATTTGAACATTCAGTCGTAGGAGACTAATCGACGACATTTATCAAGTCGACTACACTAATTATAACGGGTAATGATCAGTCGTTCAAATAAACAACACATACAGGGACCTAAAGGGCATCAGACAATTTTTGTTCAATTACTGGGGCTATATGAATTAACTTGTTTGACGACTTAATCTAATCGAACATGTATATCACAGAATACATTCAAATCATACACAGAAAACAATTGACCAAATAAAAGGTCTTTACAGAGATGAAAGAAATTCGAATGAAAAATAACAAAAAATAACAAACAAACACAACGAAAACATACTGACCATTTAATCAAAACTAACACAAAAGAAAGGAAAACTTACCGAAAATGTTTAAATCAAACAGACCCAAATCTGATTCAACTTCGAACTTTTGAGGCCGAACGAACTTTAATCAGGGTGTTCTCACATGATAACACCTTGATTAAGGTCTATTAGACCTCAAACCCATGTCCAAACCGGCCGGGTTCCCCAGGTGCATGTGCTTCAAGTTCTGGATTTCCAGATCTGGATTTTTAGGAGTTGTGGGTAGATTCGGACCAAACCAAGCTTGGTTTGGTCACGAGGAAGGTCAGGGGAGTGTCTTGCATGAAGATGGGATGGTTTGGCATAGATCCAGGTTTGACTCAAATCTTCAAATGAAGATTCGAGATGAACGGAAGTGATTCGAGGCTCGTGGTTAGTGGATTTGTGTTCAGGACAGTGAGGTGGTCCTAGGGTGTTCAGGAGGTGGCCACCGGTGTCCATGTCGCCGGGTTTTGGTGGAAGGGAGACTAGGGCGGCGTTAGGGTTTGGGGGTTTCAGGGTTCGGGGAAGGAGACGAGTGAGGGGTGGGGTTCGGATAGGGGGCGTGGGGTGTAAGGGAAGGTTTATATATGGTGAGGTTGATCGGATCTGAGCCGTTAGATCAGATGATCTCAACGGCTTAGATTTGATGCTGAGAAATGGGACGGGGTCATTTGATAGTTAAACGGGGTCGTTTGGTTTAAGTGAGGGGTTGGGTCGGATTGGTTATTGGGTCGGGTTTGAACATGGGTCGCTGAAAGAGGTCCTGAACCGTTGGATCGGCTGGGACGGACGGCTCAGATTGATTTGCCTGAAACGACGTTGTTTCAGGAGATGCCTGGGTAGCCGGTTTTGGACTGGACCTGATCGAATTGGTTTGGGCCTATTTTTGGTTTATTTCCTTGGCCCAAACCGTTTTCTTCATTCTTTTCTCCCTTTCTTTTTCTTTTTTTCTTTTCTTCTTTTTTTCTAATCTTAAAACTAAAAATAAAATGAAATTCAAACAAACATAATTATCAAAATATTTAAATAGGTTAAATCGCACCCTAGAATATTTTTGTGAATTTTTCTTTTACTGAATGAATTATGGTCTAATTACCAGATCATACACATTTTGTACTTTGTTTAATAATGTAAAAAATGGACAAAATGGACAGACCCACACATGACTAGCAGCACACGTTACGGAAAATTGAAAATTGTACAGCGAGGTCCTTTGTTACTATTTCTTTTGGAGTGACTGTCCGTGAAGCAAAAATCACGTGCTTACAGCTGCCCCTTTTTGCACGAAGACACGAAGGGTTTTCGCGCAAAGATAAAGCGAGCAATTTTTGCCCGTCCGAATACTCCGTGTGAAGCATTTTTTGAAAGAGATTTGACCGAACCTTTGCTTCAGAGGTTTCCTACATATCCTGGGCTGAACAGGAATCAGGTCAATGTAGTTCGGGAAATTTTGGTAGCTGGGACTACCGTGTGACTGTATTGTTTGCTGTTGTTGTGCGCTGTTGTATGCTGCTGCAGGATGCTACTGCTCAACTGATCTCCCTATTACATTGCTTTAAAAGGAAAACAAGAAGCTAAGCTAAACTGGGGATCCTGAAATCTTATCCATCTTCAACTTGTTCTTGTTGCCTTGCTTTCTTGTCGGCTAATACTTTCCTCCGATGCCTTTGTCTTGTGACTTTGGGAGGTGACGATGGTCCTTCGCTGACGTTTGAACGCCAGTTTTCATCACTTTGCTTGATCTGCTGGGGACATGGCTTTCTTCTTTAAATCTTCCAATGGTTTCTTTAGTGGTATGTTTCTTCATCAGCATCGTTATACTGGGCATGCTACAACGTTCCCAAACTGCTTCTTTTGAGACGCGTTCCTTTTTCCTTTTGAATTGTGCGCTTGCCTCTGCAGTTGTCTGCTTCTTGGTGCTGGGATTTCATTGTTTCCCGTTTGGGGATCTCTGTTGTACCCTTCCGTCTTCAGGTGGGGTGACTGATTCCACAATCTAGAGCTGAATGTATTCCCGCATTATACTGGTGGGCGACCTAGAACTTAAATGTATTCCCGCATTATACTGGTGGGCGACCTAGAACTTAAATGTATTCCCGCATTATACTGGTGGGCGACCTAGAACTTAAATGTATTCTCGCATTATACTGGTGGGCGACCTAGAACTTAAAAGTATTCCCGCATTATACTGGTGGGCGACCTAGAACTTAAAAGTATTCCCGCATTATACTGGTGGGCGACCTAGAACTTTAAACGTATTCCCGCATTATACTGGTGGGCGACCTAGAACTTAAATGTATTCCCGCATTATACTGGTGGGCGACCTAGAACTTAAATGTATTCCCGCATTATACTGGTGGGCGACCTAGAACTTAAATGTATTCCCGCATTATACTGGTGGGCGACCTAGAACTTAAATGTATTCCCGCATTATACTGGTGGGAGACCTAGAACTTAAATGTATTCCCGCATTATACTGGTGGGCGACCTAGAACTTAAAAGTATTCCCGCATTATACTGGTGGGCGACCTAGAACTTAAATGTATTCCCGCATTATACTGGTGGGCGACCTAGAACTTAAATGTATTCCCGCATTATACTGGTGGGCGACCTAGAACTTAAATGTATTCCCGCATTATACTGGTGGGCGACCTAGAACTTAAAAGTATTCCCGCATTATACTGGTGGGCGACCTAGAACTTAAATGTATTCCCGCATTATACTGGTGGGCGACCTAGAACTTAAATGTATTCCCGCATTATACTGGTGGGCGACCTAGAACTTAAATGTATTCCCGCATTATACTGGTGGGCGACCTAGAACTTAAACGTATTCCCGCATTATACTGGTGGGCGACCTAGAACTTAAAAGTATTCCCGCATTATACTGGTGGGCGACCTAGAACTTAAATGTATTCCCGCATTATACTGGTGGGCGACCTAGAACTTAAATGTATTCCCGCATTATACTGGTGGGCGACCTAGAACTTAAATGTATTCCCGCATTATACTGGTGGGCGACCTAGAATTTAAATGTATTCCCGCATTTTACTGGTGGGCGACCTAGAACTTAAATTATTCCCGCATTATACTGGTGGGCGACCTAGAACTTAAAAGTATTCCCGCATTTTACTGGTGGGCGACCTAGAACTTAAATGTATTCCCGCATTATACTGGTGGGCGACCTAGAACTTAAATGTATTCCCGCATTATACTGGTGGGCGACCTAGAACTTAAATGTATTCCCGCATTATACTGGTGGGCGACCTAGAACTTAAATGTATTCCCGCATTATACTGGTGGGCGACCTAGAACTTAAATGTATTCCCGCATTTTACTGGTGGGCGACCTAGAACTTAAAAGTATTCCCGCATTTTACTGGTGGGCGACCTAGAACTTAAAAGTATTCCCGCATTATACTGGTGGGCGACCTAGAACTTAAATGTATTCCCTCATTATACTGGTGGGCGACCTAGAACTTAAATGTATTCCCGCATTTTACTGGTGGCCGACCTAGATCTTAAATGTATTCCCGCATTATACTGGTGGGCGACCTAGAACTTAAATGTATTCCCGCATTATACTGGTGGGCGACCTAGAACTTAAATGTATTGAAATTGTTTCCCCGCTCTTCCGAGAAAATTTTCGACCATTGGCAGAAAATTTTCTGCCCCGGTTTTTGGTAACTTCCATGGCATTGCATCTTGTTTCCGTCATCAATTCTTTGCTCTCCTGCAACAGACAAAAGGATTTAGTCAGTTTTAATCGTGGTGGTAGAGGGTGCCTTTCTGGAGGATGATTTTTCCTTTCTTCTCTTTTCTTGCTCTATGTCCCATAATTGATTAGTGGGCAGAGTTGCCTGCCGGGGGGTCTCTAGCCTGCTGGGGATTGGCTTTCAATTAATCCCCTCTTCTGCTTTCTCTTTAAACACATGTTGTGGGAGTCTGCTTTTAAACTCTTGAAACCACTCCCTTTATGAGCTTACTTCCTCCAAAATTGTCGGGCGCGATTACTGCATTGCCTGGGATCAGCCTTTAGGACTGTTTGTATTATCCTGCATCGGATGAATTCCCTTCCGGTTTCTGGTAGTAAGCTTTGAAAAATCCTTCCAGAGACCTTTTTAAAAAGAAGTAAAAGGTAGAAAAAGGAGAAGATCTTTCTGACCCAATATTTTGGTGGGAGAAGAAACTCAAAAGAACTTATCTGGAGGACATGACTGGTCCCTGTGATCATGACGTGCTCCATAGATTCCCGACCCAGTCTATTTGTATCAATCAATTTGCCCGATGGTCTGACTTGCTGGGGATGATAAATGAGTGTCCGTTTCGGATGTTGTAGCTTTTTGTTGATCTGTCTTGTCGCCTCATAGTGCCCTTCGAGGGGTTTTCACTAATGAGACTCTCTCGTTTCTCTCATCTCCTGGCGCCTCATGGTGCCTGTGAAGGTTTTCACCAATAAGACTCTCTCATTTCATATCCCTCATCTTACATCGCCTCTCGGTGCCTGCGAAGGTTTTCACCGATAAGACTCTCTCGTTTTATTTCTTTGGGGAAATCGGGGTGTTGTAGATACGTCCTTCCTTTCTGGAGATTCCCTTGACCATCAATTCATTTCCAGTCTTACGATCCTCTTCTTTGCTGGGGATCAGTATATTATTCTCGGCCTTATTCACCGGACTTGGCATCTCTCGAACATTGATCGGGAGGTCTTTTGGATGTTGATGTTGGTTTTGGTGTGGGATTGAAGAAAGGCTACAAAATGAAGATAATTTGGTGGGTGATGTGTTATAACTTTTGGAATCAAACCTTTGTTGGAACTTAAAACATACCCTCTGTCCCAGTTTTCTTGCTTGGGGAATTTATTATTTTTTACACTTATGTTGCGCCATGTGCGTTGCGCACGTTGTGCCTATTATGCACACTATGTACCTTATGCATCTTATATTCACTATGATGCATACTATGTACCTTATGCATCCTATAATCACTATGATGCATACTATGACCGAGCCGTGAGGCGCCTACGTATCCTCTTTGAGGAATCAGGTCAAACGTAGTTCCCACGGTTTTGTATTTGTGATTTTATCTTCTTCTCTTTTTTCTTTTTCTTCTTCTCATTTTTTTCCATGTCTTTTTCTTTTCTTTTTCTTTTTCTTTTCCTTTCCCTTTTTCATATCTTTCTCATTAGTGATTCCAAAAGAGGGGTATTGAAAGAATTGCTTAAGGCTCAAAGGGGAAAGCAAGGGTTAAAAGTGTTTGGATAGAAGAAAGAATTGCCTCCGTCATCTCATTATTCAACAAATTCCAAATACAAACAAATAAACCAAAAGTTGCCATAATTAAAGAAGTTATGCATAATATCTCTTGACTGCATCTGAATTGATAGTCATGTCGACACATCTACCTTCGACATCTGTCAAACACAAAGCACCATTGGACAATATTCTGGTCACGATATAAGGCCCTTGCCAATTTGGGGCGAATTTGCCTTTCGCCTCGACCTGATGTGGGAGGATCTTTTTCAATACCAGTTGCCCTACTTCAAACTTTCTGGGGCGCACCTTCTTATTATACGCTCTTGCCATTCTCTTCTGGTACAGCTGACCATGGCACACTGCTGCCAATCTTTTCTCATCTATCAGGCTCAACTGTTCCAAGCGAGTTTTGACCCATTCATCATCATCAATTCCGGCTTCAGCGACAATTCGGAGGGACGGAATCTCGACCTCCGCTGGTATTACGGCCTCAGTTCCATACACCAACAAATAAGGAGTTGTGCCTATGGAAGTTCGGACGGTAGTGCGGTAACCCAACAAAGCAAAGGGTAATTTCTCGTGCCATTGTCTGGACCCTTCCACCATTTTTCGCAGTATCTTCTTGATATTCTTATTGGCTGCTTCGACTGCTCCATTCGCCTTGGGACGATATGGGGTGGAGTTGCGGTGTATAATCTTGAATTGTTGGCATACCTCTCTCATCAGGCTGCTATTAAGATTCGCACCGTTATCCGTGATGATCACTTTTGGGATCCCAAATCTACAGATGATATGGGAGTGAACAAAGTCCACCACTGCCTTCTTAGTTACTGATTTGAAGGTTTTAGCCTCAACCCATTTGGTGAAGTAATCAATGGTCACTAGAATGAACCTATGACCGTTGGACGTTGCTGGCTCGATGGGCCCAATGACATCCATGCCCCATGCTACAAACGGCCAGGGTGCTGACATCGTACGTAACTCTGTTGGCGGAGAGTGAATCAAGTCTCCATGTATCTGGCACTGATGGCATTTCCTCACGAAAGTGATACAGTCGTGTTCCATGGTTAGCCAATAACACCCTGTTCGAAGGATCTTTCTTGCCAATACATATCCACTCATGTGTGGCCCACAAACTCCAGCATGTACTTCTGCCATAACCGTTGTTGCCTGCCTGGCATCTATGCATCTCAACAATCCCAGATCCGGGATTCTTTTGTACAATACTCCTCCACTGAAGAAGAAGCCATTCGACAAACGCCTAAGGGCTCTTTTTTGGTCTCCAGAGGCATGTTCCGGGTATATTCCCATTCTGAGGTATACCTTAATATCATGAAACCAGGGTTCGCCATCTGCTTCTTCTTCTATGGCATTACAGTAGGCGTGCTGATCACGGACCTGGATGTGTAGAGGATCAACATACATTTTGTCAGGGTGGTGCAGCATTGATGCTAAGGTGGCTAAGGCATCCGCAACCTCATTGTGAACTCTCATGATGTGTTTGAACTTCACCGATCGAAATTGCTTGCTCAGATCATGCAAGCATTGTCGGTATGGTATGAGCTTTAGATCTCGTGTTTCCCATTCACCCTGAATTTGATGTACCAAGAGGTCCGAGTCTCCCAAGACCAAGACGTCTTGGACACCCATGTCAGCAGCCAAGCGCAGACCCAAAATGCAAGCCTCATATTCGGCCATATTGTTGGTGCAATAGAAGCGTAGTTGAGCCGTAACAGGATAATGCAGTCCTGTTTCAGAAATGAGTACTTCTCCTATTCCAACCCCTTTTGCGTTTGCAGCTCCATCGAAGAAAAGCTTCCAACCCGGTTCCTCGGGTAATTCCAACTCATTCGTATGCATCACCTCTTTGTCAGGAAAATATGTTCTTAAGGGCTCGTATTTTTCATCAACGGGATTCTCTGCCAAATGGTCTGCCAGCGCCTGGGCTTTCATGGCCGTCCTCGTCACATAGATGATATCAAACTCTGTGAGCAGAATTTGCCATTTTGCCAACCTCCCCGTGGGCATAGGTTTCTGAAAGATATACTTCAATGGGTCCAAGCGGGATATGAGATAAGTAGTATATGAAGACAGGTAGTGTTTCAACTTCTGAGCTACCCAAGTTAGGGCGCAGCATGTTTTCTCGAGTTGAGTGTACTTGACCTCATGCACTGTGAATTTCTTGCTAAGATAGTAGATGGCCTGCTCCTTCCTCCCTGTGTCATCATGTTGCCCCAGTACACAACCAAATGAATTTTCCAAGACCGTCAGGTAAAGGATTAGGGGTTTCCCGGGCTTAGGCGGGACCAATACGGGTGGATTAGACAGATACCCTTTGATTTGGTCGAAAGCCTCCTGACACTCTGTCGTCCAACCTACTGTAGCATCCTTTCTCAGTAGCCGAAATATGGGCTCACAAGTTGCTGTGAGTTGAGCGATGAACCTGCTGATGTAATTGAGTCTACCCAGCAAACTCATTACCTCTGTTTTGTTCCTTGGCGGTGGCAAGTCTCGGATGGATTCAATTTTGGATGGGTCTAACTCAATCCCCCGTCGACTGACAATGAATCCTAGCAACTTTCCTGATGGAACCCCGAATGCGCATTTGGCCGGGTTAAGCTTGATATCATACCTTCGGAGTCTTTGGAAAAATCTCCTTAGGTCTGCTACATGGTCCTCCTGACGCCAAGATTTGACGATCACATCATCGACGTACACTTCTATTTATTTGTGTATCATGTCATGAAACACAGCAGTCATTGCTCGCATGTACGTTGCCCCAGCGTTCTTTAACCCGAACGGCATTACCCGATAGCAGTAGGTTCCCCATGGTGTAATAAACGCTGTCTTCTCAGCATCCTCTTCGTCCATTAGGATCTGATGATAACCCGCATAGCAATCCACAAAGGATCCGATCTCGCGCCCAGCGCAATTATCGATCAGGATATGAATGTTGGGTAACGGGAAATTGTCCTTGGGACTTGCTTTGTTGAGGTTGCGGTAGTCGACGCACACCCTGATTTTTCCATCCTTCTTTGGGACTGGTACCACATTGGCCAGCCACTCGGGATACCGAGTGACCCGAATGACCTTAGATTGTAATTGCTTAATCACCTCTTCTTTGATCTTTACACTCATTTCTGTTTTAAATTTCCTTAGTTTTTGCTTGACCGGAGGGTATGCCGGGTTAGTGGGTAGTTTGTGAACCACTAAATTGGTGCTCAATCCAGGCATATCATCATATGACCATGCAAAAACATCTTTGAATTCCCTGAGAGTTTCGATCAATTATGCTTTGACATTCGGCTCAATGTGGATGCTAATTTTGGTCTCTTGGATGTTATCAGCATCTCCTAGGTTCACAGCCTCAGTGTCATTTAGGTTAGGCTTGGGTTTCTCTTCAAATTGGCACAGTTCTCGGTTTATTTCTTCGAAGGCTTCCCCTTCGTCACATTCGGATTCATTATCACAAACGACCTCTTGTATCATTGAGTCAGATTCAGATTGATTTATTAGACTAGGTCGAAGATCCGTTGTGCATGGCCATGTCATTAGGACCAGTAAAAAGAGAACTGTTCAGAAAGAAAAAGAACAAAACAAGAAATTAAAATGGGACAAAAGAAAAGAACTTTATTAAATTTGCAGGATAAAAAGGGTTCACACTTTTACAAAACGAAAGTAAAGTTTGGATTACACCCTTGAATAATCCGATCAAACAAACAAACAAACAAAACATTAATCAAAGCCTACTACCAAGACTCCCCTCGGACAGGAAGAGGAGTAACCGTCCAATTGTTGGTCTTGGCCTCAGGCCCCACAAATTGTATCTCTGCTCTGCTGGAACCCTCTCCAGCTTCCACCATACTGACATCCGCGAATAGTCTCTCAAAACTCTGATCCAGGTCTTCACTTATGCCGATCAAAGGTCCTCGAATCTTTGGGATCGCTGATCCCTTGGCCCCAGCTTTAACAAAAGACCTTGAGAGACGTGGCACTGGTTTAGGCAGAGACCAGACTCTCTTCTTCATTTTTCGCGCTTGCTTCCTGTCTGCTGCGGTTGGTTTGAACCCCAACCTGAAAGTTTCCAGATTCTTAGGAAGGGAGACAGGTTGGACTATCCCTTGAAGTTCAACTCCCAGGCCTTTTCCCGGCACAAACCCATTACCTAGCATTTCTGATACCATCATGACTGTTGCGGCAGTCACCCTAGGGTGCGGGATGATTTCTCCTTCAGAGATTTTGTTGGCCGACCCTGTATCGAGAATCTGGTAGACCCAGGGACCCTTGTCATCAGCGGTCTCTATGAAAGGCACAATGGTTCCGCCCATGGTGCATGTTGTATCCTCGCCGTGCAACACGACCTCTTGTCTTTCCCACTCGAACTTCACTGTCTGATGTAGGGTGGAAGGCACCGCTTTAGCTGCATGAATCCAAGGTCGTCCTAACAGCAAGTTGTAAGATACTGTGGCGTCCAATACCTGGAATTCCATGGTAAACAGGACCGGGCCAATGGTCAGTTCAAGTACAACATCCCCCACAGTGGCTGTTCCGTTTCCGTCAAACCCCCGGACACAGATGCTATTCTCCCGGATTCTTCCACGGTCAATCTTTAACTGGTCCAGGGTGGATAATGGACAAATATTGGCGCTTGAGCCGTTATCCACCAATACTCGAGTTACCACCGAGTCTTCACATTTGACAGCTAGGTATAGAGCTTTGTTATGCTCCGTACCTTCCACCGGCAGGTCATCATCTGAGAATGTCACTCTGTTCACCTCGAAAATCTTGCTAGCAATGGTTTCCAGGTGGTTTACAGAAATCTCACTGGGTACATGGGCCTCGTTCAATATCTTTAACAGGGCCCGACGATGTTCCTCGGAATGGAGGAGTAATGACAATAGTGAGATCTGGGCAGGTGTTTTTCTCAGCTGCTCAACCACAGAATAGTCTTGTACTTTCATCTTCCTCAGGAAGTCTTCAGCCTCTTCTTCAGACACTGGCTTCTTGGTTGCCACTGGGTTGGTTTTTCTTAACTCTACCGGAGCAAAACATCGACCTGATCGAGTCAGCCCTTGCGCTTCACAACTGACTTCTTCCACCTGTTTTCCTTGGTACGTCACCACTGCTTTTTCATATTTCCAGGGCACGGCCCTGCTGTCAAGCATTGGCAGTTGGACCACCGGCTTTATGGTCACCCGTTCTCTACATACCCCTTTCAACATGACTGCCGGTGTGGGCAGGATCCCTGGTATTACCAACTTGCTTGGCTCGGGTTTGCTTGCTATGACGGACGGGCTCTTCCCCCATTTTACTACCGGCTCGACGCCTTCTCCCTGCGACTGTACATTTGTTCCTCCACTGGTTAAGACTTCTTTTGGGGAAGCTTGGATCATCATCACTATTTGTGAGGGTTTTCTTAATTCTCCTCCCTCACACATCAACTCAATCATGTGAGTTTCGTGGTACGCTGGCAGTGGGTTTTGGTTAATGTTAGGAGTCTCCGGTGTCTGGACTTCGATCTTATTGGTGTCAATAAGATCTTGTATGGCATGCCTTAACTTCCAGCACTTCTTGGTATCGTGCCCGAGCATCCCTGAACAGTATTCACAACTGATTGAACGATCCAAACTCTGAGGCGGGGGATTCGGTTCCCGAGTATGGACAGGACTAACCAAACCCAATTGCCGCAGCTTGTGGAACACAGCGGTGTAGGTTTCTCCCAGTTCGGTGAAGGTTCTTTGCTTCCGCAACCTGTCATTTCTAGCATCTGGATTTCCCCGGAAACCTGCCCCTGAAGGATTTCTACATGCCCTTGGTGGAGGGCAAGTGTTTTGTGGTGGTGCATATATGTTCTGGGGAGCCGGTGCGCGCCATTGTGGGCGAACCGGAGGCTGAGTGTATACCTGGGCTTGGTGTACGGAACAATGTGGTTCTCGAGGTGGATAGAAATTTTGTGGTGGGTTGTATGGGTAGTTTGACCTGTGAGGCCTGGGTTGGTTGTAGTGCGGCCTGCCAGCCCTGGACCAACTGCCTGCCTCGATCGTGGCAACCTCTTCTTTCTTTCTTCTTAACGCACCTCCCGTGCCGCTTTGAATAGCCTGGGTTGTGGCCTTAAGTGCCGAATAGTTTAAGATCTTGTCCGACCTCAAACCTTCTTCTATCATGACCCCTATTTTGACCACCTCGTTGAAAGATTTTCCAACCGTTGTCACCAAGTGACCAAAGTAGGTTGGATCCAATGTCTGCAAAAAGTAGTCTACCATCTCTCCCTCTCTCATGGGAGGATCGACCCTAGCTGCTTGTTCTCTCCAGCGGAACCCGAACTCGCGAAAACTTTCCCCGGGTTTCTTCCCAGTTCTCAGTAACGTGAGACGGTCAGGGACTATCTCCAGATTGTACTGGAAATGACCTGCAAAAGCCTGCGCCAGGTCATCCCACGTGTACCACCTGCTGAAATCCTGCCTGGTATACCATTCCAGTGCAGATCCGCTCAGACTTTGGACGAAATAAGCTATCAAAAGCTCATCCTTGCCTCCTGCCCCTCTCATTTTACTACAGAATCCCCGCAAATGTGCCATGGGATCACCGTGCCCTTCGTATAAATCAAACTTGGGCATCTTGAACCCAGCCGGGAGTTGGACATCTGGGAAAGGGCACAGATCTTTGTATGCCACGCTGACTTGATTGCCCAACCCGTGCAAGTTCCTGAAGGATTGCTCCAGGCTTTTGAACTTTCTCAGCACTTCATCCTGTTCAGGGGCCTTAGCCGGCTTTTCAATCTCTGCCGGCACTTCCACATGTGGATTGTAAGCTTGAGGCTCAGGTGCATGAAATGTAGGCTCAGGGGGATAGTATTGTGTATCGTGAGCCTGAAACAATGGCTCACTGGTCGTCCTTTGCAAAGGGGCCGATGTTGGTCCCATAAAAATGGGAATATTGGGTGTTGGGAGAGGTTGATGGGGTGGTGGAGCTTGGGAATCATGAGGGCTTCTTTCTTGATGATAGAGGGGATTTGGGCGGCTTGTGGAAGGGCCAGAGTGAGGGTACTCCGGCATGTGTCCCAGTGTTTCAGGACTCTTTTGTGTTTTGGCCAGGGCTAGCTGCATTGCATGCATCTCTAGTCCCATCCTTTCAATCTTTTCCATTGCCTCTTTTAGCAACTGGCTCATCGGCCTTTCTTCCTCATTACTATTCTCTGAAGTAGTCATGTTTGTTGCTACCGGTCCTTTGGATCTGGTTTGGTATGAATGTGTTGCCAGAATTCTTTAACAACTAACTGTCTGGTATTAGACAACAACAAACTTTGTTAGTGTTAGAGCTTAACAGATTTGATCATAACACATAGAGGATGCAATGCACCTAGGCAGTTAACCGTTTCTACATGCTTTGTTTCAAACCACATGCGTCATCCCGGTTTGTTCATTCGTCTCTTTTTAAAGTATTTTGCGAAACCCCGCGTTTTATTTTATTTACATTTTTTCTTTATTTATTAAAAGCGGTCGAATCTTATGGGGATTGCCTACGTATCACGTCCCCGCGTGAATCAGACCAGGCGTAGTTCTGCCTTAAGGTAAAGAAACACACAATCCTTGTGAAATCATTAAATTCATTCTCAAAATTTTGCTATTACAAATTACATCAAGCAAGGAATAGCAATAGTACAGACTCCACAGTTCTTAACCCGTTTTGACTAAAAGAAAGGAAAATAACATATGGAAAAACGACAGGACTCAACCAAAGATTAATTTTCCAACTTAGGGACCCGCGAGGCATCATTCGGCCTTTCCGCGGCCCTTGGTGTGAGGTCCCTCTGCAGGTTTTGCAACTCATTCATGATTCGGTGGACGCAACCCATGATGGAAACAAGGAGGGTCTTTCGAGGCTTTTGCTCGCATGCCAGACATCTCATGTAGATGTAATGCCCAATCTCGTCGATCTTTCCCCGGATGTTGTCCCTTTCTGTGAACAAATGCCTTATCTGTTGGTTCTTCAATCCCAGTGTTTGCGCATTGTTGGCAAGCTGATCCTGGAACATCTCCATTTGCCTTTCCATTCTGGTCATTGCATCGTAATATTGCCTTCTGTCGGCTTGGGCATTTCGTGTTTGCTTGAGGATCCTTTCTCGAAGAGAGGCATTCGTTTCCCTTAATGTCCCGATGCTCAGTTCATACTCCCTTATGACTTGTTGCAGGCGCTGCCTCCGGCTTTGCAAGAAGTGAGTGTAAGCACGTGATTTTTGCTTCACGGACAATCGCTCCAAAAGAAAATAAAAACAGTGGCAAAAGGCTTCGCTGTACAATTTTTCGATCTTTCCGTGACATGTGTTGTTAGTCGTTTGTGAGTCTGTCCATTTTGCATCTAGTCATTGTCAAACAAAAATACAAAAAATATATGTGGCGTTAAAAGAAATTTCAAAAAATATAAATATATGTGCATCGTCCGTCTTAGGTTGTGATTTAACTTACTTGGTATGATAATTATGTTGAAATGCCAAATTGTTATTTGTTTTAATTTCATTTTTTTTATTAGTTATTTTTATTTTTCTTTAAGTTGGAAAACAAAAGAAAGTTGAAATCAATTTGGGCCCAGAAAAAATAAGACAAAAACAGGCCCAAACCAACGATCTGACCCGGTCCAGACCAGGCCTGCCCAGGCACCTCCTGAAACGACGTCGTTTCGGGCAAATCAATCTGAGCCGTCCGTCCCAGCCGATCCAACGACTCAGGACCTCTTTCAGCAACCCGTTTTTAAACCCGACCCAATAACCGGTCTGACCCAACCCCTCACTTAAACCAAACGACCCGTTTAACTGCAAAACGACCCCGTCTCATTTCTCAGCATCAGATCCAAGCCGTTGAGATCATATGATCCAACGGCTCAGATCTAAACCCCTAGACCATATATAAGCCTTCCCTTACACCCCACGCCCCCTATACCAATACCCCATCCCATCGTCCCAAGGCTCAAACCTGAAACCCCCAAACCCTAGCAAGCCGCCTTAGTTCCCCTTCCACCAAAACCCGGCGGCATGAACGCCGGTGGCCACCTCCCGAACACCCTAAGACCCCCTCACTCTCCTAAACATGGATCTGTTACTCCCTAGCCTCGAATCACTTTCGTTCGTCTCGAATCTTCATTTTGAAGATTTGAGTCGAACCCGGATCTATGCCAAACCATCCCATCTTCATACCAGACACTCCCCTGACCTTCCTCGTGACCAAACCAAGCTTGGTTTGGTCCAAATCTACCCACAACTCCTAAAAATCCAGATCTGGAAATCCAGAACTTGAAACACATGCACCTGGGGAACCCGGCCAGTTTGGACATGGGTTTGAGGTCTAATAGACCTTAATCAAGGTGTTCTCATGTGAGAACACCCTGATTAAAGTTTGTTCGGCCTCAAAAGTTCGAAGATGAATCAGATTTGGGTCTGTTTTGATTTAAACATTTTCGGTAAGTTTTCCTTTCTTTTGTGTTAGTTTTGATTAAGTGGTCAGCATGTTTCGTTGTTTGTTATTTTTGTTATTTTTCATCCGGATTTCTTTCTTCTCTGTAAAGACCTTTTTATTTGGTCGATTGTGTTCTGTGTGTGATTCTGAATGTACTCTGTGATAACATGATCGTCGATTAGTTTAATCGTCAGATGAGTTAACCCATATAGGCCCCAGTAATTGAACAAAAATTGTCTGATGCCCTTTAGGTCCCTAAATGTATTATTTATGTGAGCGACTGATTATTACCTGTTATAATTAGTATAGTCGATTCGATAAATGTCGTCGATTAGTTTGCTATAACTGATGAATCGAATGAGCTAGTATTTTCACGTAACTAATTGAACTCGGACACTGACTGAATGTCCTAGTAATGTTTGAAATGGTTTGTTGGCATTATAAAAATGACTAAAAGGGTTCAGTCTAGGCAGTCCTGAATTTGAACTCTCATCAGTTCAAAAAATGCCCTGATGCTGCAATAGGCAGGGCAATAATAATCCAGGGTTAACAAGGGTATTCTGGGGTGTTAAAAAGAACAGAAATAATTATTTTAAAGGAGCTGACAAGTAGGGTACTAATTTGGGATTAAACTAATGCCAATGGGGAACAAGACATAAGAGCATGGGAATTTAAAATGAACACTAAAATAATGCCCATAACTCTTGATTAAACAAAGCCAGGCGTGAGGAACCAATGGCTGGCATGAAGAGATGCTCAAGCATGGGTTTGACAGAGTATGGGCAGGCTGCAAGTGGCAGCAAAAAGGCAGCTTAACTGCACTGGTTCATTTGGCTTATAAAGAAGCCATTTGAGAACTTAAAAGGGACTTTTTTTTTGGGGTCGAGGCTGGACATTTTTTTAGTCTTGAGAAAAGAGAAAAAAAAACAAAGTGAAAATTTTCAGAATACTTTGACTAAAACATTGCCCAAAACTGCACAAGGAACTAAGTTGGTTGAGCTGTTCTGGTCAAGTCAGCTATTCTAACTAGGGTCACCACTGTTCCGTTAAAGAGAAGGCTGTGTGTTTTCTGCAGTGATTGTTACTATACTGAGTTTCTTTTGTGTGCTGTGGATTGAGTTTTAGCCTTCTCCATTGTTGGAACTGTACTGGGTATTTGCTGAGTTTTGTGGTTATTGGGTCTTCTGTTGCTGTTACATTTGGTATCTTGGGTTTTCGGTTGGTTCTTTGCTCTTTTTCTGGGATTTGTCTGTCTGAGGCTCAAGCACCTGTGGGCTACATAGTTGTTGCTGGTTGTGTTGTTGTGTTGTTGCTATTTGTTGTTGCTGTTGATTACTTGCTGCTGATATTCTTTCTCTTCCTCTTCTTATTGTGCAAATATCCAGGTACACGACTAATACTGTCAATGTAACTTGAAGTTGAGTATGAATGTAAAAAGAGAAGAATTGAAGGTTGTTTACTTTAAGCATAGGCTGTTGTATTGAATATCATGTAATGTATGATAGTCTGCATTTTGTTTGGATACTGAAGGCAACTTGCACGCCTAGCAAATATCAATGTATGGGGATTGAATGTTAGTTGTATATGTAAGCTGTTAGATGAATATTCCTAATGCAGTAGGTTGTATCCCAGACTTAGGTTCAAATTGTGTAACATACTCTTTAATGTAGGCCAGACATGTAAACTATCCATTACTAGTATGGTTATTTCCCCTTCTGCTATTTCGCCCCATATAAATTTATGAAGAACAAAGAATCAGTTCTAGGCTTCCACCCCAGAAAGGTCGAGCCCAAATCGAAAAATCAGCTAGGCCTGTATCGGAAAAACAGGGCCCAAGTCGGGCCATCTCGCATGAGCTGGGTTTGGGCCCATAATTTGCGACTAGTTGGCTATAAATGCAGTCACGTTTTTATTCTACAGTAGCACTTTAAATACGGTTTTATAATCAACTAAGGCTATTTACTGCTTTCAATTGATAGAGACAAATACGACGAGAAAAATAGTTGCTATAGGATATCCCTTAAAAATAACAACGAGATGAGCCTCGATAAAAATAAACAAAACGCAGACACGGGGCCCTTGTTAAAAGCATATTAGTGAAGTATTTAGTTTCCAGGACGGGTTGTTTAGCAAATTTCACAACCTCCCTAAAAATAACAATACGTTAGACTCTTAGGACGCGCCTTAATAAATCTTACCTTCGTAAACTCGGGTGCACATTGATGTGACCCAAATCCAAATCTCAACGGAATCGAAATGTGTTTCTAATCACGGGTACATTGATTGTGACGTGGTTCGAGATGCGTGTCCATGACGTTGCAAATTCATTTTAAAATAAGGATGAGATGAGCCTCGCCGAATAAAAAATGCAATTTGCGGGGCCCTCAGTAAATATTTGTCTAAAATTACTTAGACTTCAGGAGGGCCATTTAGCGAATTTCGCGGCCTTCCCAAAATAGTAACACGATAGTCGCTTTAGGCGCGTCTTAAATAATTTATTTTTCTTAATTCGGGTGCACATTTATGTGACCCAAATCCAAATCTCAACCGAGTCAAGATATGTCAATAACCACGGGTGCATTGATGTAACGGGGTTCGAGACATGTTTTCACAACGTTGCAAGTCCTATAAAATAACAGTGAATGATAAAAGCGGTTAAAAGTTAAATTTTGCACGTAAGTTCACACTTGTCTAAAATCAAATAATCTAGCCGAATATAACAGTTGAGCGACCGTGCTAGAACCACGGAACTCGGGAATGCCTAACACCTTCTCCCGGGTTAACAGAATTCCTTGTCCGGATTTTTGGTACGCAGACTGTAATATAGAGTCATTCTTTTCCTCGATTCGGGATTAAAAATGGTGACTTGGGACACCCTAAATCTCCCAAGTGGCGACTCTGAGATAATCAAACCAATCCCGTTTCGATTGTCCTTTAATTGGAAAAACTCCTTGTACCCTCTCCGGTATGTAAAAAGGAGGTGTGACAGCTCTGGCGACTCTGCTGGGGACCGAAACACCCAGAACCACTGGTTCAGGGTTAAGAATTCGAGCTTAGTGTAACTGTTATTATCTGGCTTTATTTATTATCTGATTTTATTACATGTTTTGAGCCTAATGTGCTAAATGCTGCTTTTACTGCTTCGATATTGTTGGAACTGTATATATAAACTGTGCCGAAACCCTTCTCTTCTCTCTTGAGGAGCGCACGCTGGTCGTGGCTTCTTTCTGTTAGTGTCATATGCCCAAAATAGCACGAGGATTCGGAGGAGTTGCAAAGTCGGATGGCCTTTTGGTTACCGGTACACAGCTCCCATCCTCGGCTCGAGTTGTCCGCTCGGGTAAGCCAGGTCTAGAACAAGCACCTAGGTTTTACAGCTTAGCATAACATAACTTCATGCCGGATCCCTAGTAGGAACGCTTATTTGCATCATGTGCATTTGACTTAGGGGACTCAGCACAGGGGCTGGGTCCGTCTAGGACAGGCAACCTGAGAATAAAGACCATCCTGCTACATCCTGTTTGCTTTATGCATTTACTTGTTTCAAGGCTTGCATGCTGACCGGTTTCTGAATATCGGGAATGTTTGGAAAAGGAAGAGGAATAACGGTTAAGGGGTTACTTATTTATTCTTGAAAAGTCACAAAAATGGTCAAAGCTCTGCCAGAATTTTGAAAAAATGTGTGTCTTATTAATTTGTTTTAAAAAAAAAAAAGGAGGAGTCTTTGATTCATTTTTAAGAGAAAAATAGGGTGTCCCCAAAATTCAATTTATGTCCGAACTACGTCAGTTTGATTCTCGCATGGTGCGGGATACGTAGGCACCCCCCCATCGGGCTCAACTTGTTTTTCAAAATAGAGGTATAAACCAAATAACGAAAGTTTTAAGGTAACATCGTACTTTCAAAAACAACCAAAATTTCGTTTTTCTAGAAAAAAAAGGGGTGTCGATTTGTGTATTTGAGTCTAATGAGTCTGGATCTTTGCTTAATCACCCCAATAAACATGCAGAATGAGCATGAGTCCAAGTTTGCCGATGACAGTTAGAAGCAAAATTCCCCTGGAGGTGCGATTATGGTGGGAGGATTTGGAAAGGCCAGAGCAAGACAAGGTCAAACTGCATCTGGGGGGTTTGGTTGATTTGTTGAAAGTCAGGCCTCGGTGCGACATCATAAAGGCTTTGGTTACATTCTGGGATCCGGCCCACAACGTGTTCCGTTTCTCAGATTTTGAACTCACCCCAACCTTAGAGGAAGTGGCGGGTTACATGGACGTCACTGAAGGTTTGAGACACAAATACCTGATCGCTCCAAGGGCTGTGAATTCACACAAATTCATGGATCTGTTGAAGATAAGCAAAGGAGTCCCATACGCTGAACTGGATAAAGGTTTTTCTACCCTACAATTCATATACCAGAGGTACGGGAGCATAGGAGGATTCAATGAGCCAGAAAGTGGTGTTTGCAGCAGGGGAAATCTGGTAAAATGGAATGAGCATAGGCGGTTCGCTTTTATGGTGGCATTTTTGGGCCTTGTGGTGTTTCCCCGAAAAGATAGGAATATCGACCTAAAGGTGGCTGGAATCGTCAGAATCCTGATTACCAACTATAAAAGCATCCTTGCTCCCATGATAATGTCAGAAATATACCGAGCCCTCACGGCTTGTAAGGCTGGAGCAGACTTCTTCGAAGGGTGCAACTTGTTGTTACAGATGTGGATGATCGAACACTTGTGTCACCACCCTCAGTATATGCGCTACATGTCTACAAATGTGGGCTGCATCGAGGGTTATAGCCTAAGGGTTTCAGGTTTCCGATCACCGGGAGGGTTTGAAGAATGGATATCCTATCTCCGGATCATCACCGCAGACCAAATAAACTGGACTTTGGGTTGGCTTTCTGTGGAAGAAATCATATACATGCCCGCCACTGGTCCTCACTTCCTCTTGATGGGATTCAGGGGTATTCAACCTTATGCCCCTTACAGGGTAATGAGGCAGTTGGGAAGATGTCAAGTACTACACCCGGACGAAGATCTCAGCACTTATGCAGTCGAGGTCAGCAATGACGGCCAATTTCCTGAAAAGACAGTTCGTTGCATATGGAGTGAATGCCAGTACTTAACGGCGAATACCCGAGTAAATGATTTGTCTAGGGGTGAAGTCTCGCCGGCCTATATCACTTGGCAGAACAAGAAGAACATCGTAAAACGGCCAACCAAACGGCCTCACCTCCGAAATTTTGTTGAGTCATCGCAAGAACAATGGGACTGGCTTGCAAAAGAGGAAGGTTACCTGGTTGAAATTAGGAAGCTGAAGCGACAAATGGAAAGGATGGTATTCGAAAACAACGTACAAATCGCCCAAGAGCAGGCTGAAAAAGACAAGTTAGCCCAAGAAAACCAAACCCTGAAGGCCCGGCTTCGCCAAGCCAGTAAGAATAACATCGACCGACAGAGGCGTTGCTCCGATGAAAGATTGATAGCCAGTTTGAGAAATCAGGTCATCCAGAGCCGGGTGGAATTAGACCTATCAGAGGCCTGCATAGCAAGGATAAGAGCCAAATGGGCAGAAGGTACAATGGCCCGGAGAAAGCGCCTACAGCAAGTCATGAGGAATTGTGAACTGAGCGTCAAAGCAGCGAAGGAAACAAATTCCGCTTTGCAGGAGCGGATCTTCAAGCAAACGCAAGATGCCCAGGCCGACCGGAGACGCTATTACAATGCAATGACAAGGATGGAAAGGCAAATGGATATATTCCAGGATCAGCTCGCCGCCAATGCACAAACGCTAATGTTGAAGAGCCGACAGATAAGGCAATTGTTCGCAGAAAGGGACAACATTCGGGCAAGAATTGACAAAGTCGGGCATTACATCTACCTAAAATGTTTGGCATGCGAGCAGACACCTCGGGAAAACCTCATTGCTTCCATCATGGGCTGCGTCCATCGGATTATGAACGAGTTGAAGGGCTTGCAAAGAGACCTTACACCTAGGGCCGCGAAAGGGCCGAAAGATGCCTCGTGGGTCCCTAAGTTGGAAAATTAGTTGTTGATCGAGTCCTGGTTATTTTGTTTGTTGTTTCCCCAATGTTGTTTTCTTTTCCTCAAACCAAGTTTAAAACCCTGGAGTCTGTACTGTTGCTATTTCGTTTGAAGTAATGTGTAATAGCAAATTTTGATAATGAAATTAAGTGACTCCGGAAGAATTTCTATGTGTCTTTACGTTATGGCAGAACTACGCCTGGTCTGATTCACGCGGGGACGTGATACGTAGGCAATCCCCATAAGATTCGACCGCTTTTAATAAATAAAGAAAAAATGTAAATAAAATAAAACGCGGGGTTTCGCAAAATACTTTAAAAAGAAACGAATGAACAAACCGGGATGACGCATACGATTTGAAGCAAAGCATGTAGAAACGGTTAACTGCCTAGGTGCATTGCATCCTGTATGTGTTATGATCAAATCTGTTAAGCTCTAACACTAACAAAGTTTGTTGTTGTCTGAAACCAGACAGTTAGTTGTTAAAGAATTCTGGCAACACATTCATACCAAACCAGATCCAAGGGACCGGTAGCAACAAGCATGACCACTTCTGAGAATAGTAATGAGGAAGAAAGGCCGATGAGCCAGTTGCTAAAAGAGGCAATGGAAAAGATTGAGAGGATGGGACTGGAGATGCATGCAATGCAGCTAGCCCTGGCCAAAACGCAAAAGAGCCCTGAGACACTGGGACACGTACCGGAGTACCCTCACTCTGGCCCTTCCACAAGCCGCCCAAATCCCCTCTATCATCAAGAAAGAAGCCCTCATGATTCCCAAGCTCCACCACCCCATCAACCTCTCCCAACACCCAATATTCCCATTTTTGTGGGACCTGCATCCGCCCCTTTGCAGCGAACGACCAGTGAGCCATTGTTTCAGGCTCACGATACACAATACTATCCCCCTGAGCCTACATTCCATGCACCCGAACCGCAGGCTTACAATCCCCATTTGGAAGTTCCGGCAGAGGTTGAGAAGCCGGTTAAGGCCCCTGAACAGGATGAAGTGTTGAGAAAGTTCAAAAGCCTGGAGCAATCCTTCAGGAACTTACACGGGCTGGGCAACCAAGTCAGCGTGGCATACAAAGACCTGTGCCCTTTCCCAGATGTCAAACTCCCGGCAGGGTTCAAGATGCCCAAGTTCGATTTATATGAAGGGCACGGTGATCCCATGGCACATTTGCGGGGATTTTGCAGCAAAATGAGAGGGGCAGGAGGCAAGGATGAGCTTTTGATAGCTTACTTCGGCCAAAGTCTGAGCGGATCTGCACTGGAATGGTATACCAGGCAGGATTTCAGCAGGTGGTACACATGGGATGATCTGGCACAGGCTTTTGCAGGTCATTTCCAGTACAATCTAGAGATAGTCCCTGACCGTCTCACGTTATTGAGAACTGGGAAGAAACCCGGGGAAAGTTTTCGCGAGTTCGGATTCCGCTGGAGAGAACAAGCAGCTAGAGTCGATCCTCCCATGAGAGAGGGAGAAATGGTAGACTACTTTTTGCAGACATTGGATCCAACCTACTTTGGTCACTTGGTGACAACGGTGGGAAAATCTTTCAACGAGGTGGTCAAAATAGGGGTCATGATAGAAGAAGGTTTGAGGTCGGACAAGATCTTAAACTATTCGGCACTTAAGGCCACAACCCTGGCTATTCAAAGCGGCACGGGGGGTGCGCTAAGAAGAAAGAAAGAAGAGGTTGCCACGATCGAGGCAGGCAGGGCTGGCAGGCCGCACTACAACCAACCCAGGCCTCACAGGTCAAACTACCCATACAACCCACCACAAATTTTCTATCCACCTCGAGAACCACATTGTTCCGTACACCAAGCCCAGGTATACACTCAGCCTCCGGTTCACCCACAATGGCGCGCACCGGCTCCCCAGAACATATATGCACCACCACAAAACACTTACCCTCCACCAAGGGCATATAGAAATCCTTCGGGGGCAGGTTTCCGGGGAAATCCAGATGCTAGAAATGACAGGTTGCGGAAACAAAGAACCTTCACCGAACTGGGAGAAACCTACACCGCTGTGTTCCACAAGCTGCGGCAATTAGGTTTGGTTAGTCCTGTCCATACTCGGGAACCAAATCCCCCGCCTCAGAATTTGGATCGTTCAATCAGTTGTGAATACTGTTCAGGGATGCTCGGGCACGATACCGAGAAGTGCTGGAAGTTAAGGCATGCCATACAGGATCTTATTGACAGCAATAAGATCGAGGTCCAGACACCAGAGGCTCCTAACATCAACCAAAACCCACTGCCAGCGCACCACGAAGCTCACATGATTGAGTTGGTGTGTGAGGGAGGCGAATTAAGAAAAACCTCACAAACAGTAATGATGATCCAAGCTGCCCCAAAAGAAGTCTTAACCGGTGGAGGAACAAAGGTACAGTCGCAGGGAGAAGGCGTCAAGCCGGTAGTAATATGGGGGAAGAACCCGTCCGTCATAACAAGCAAACCCGAGCCAAGCAAATTGGTAATACCAGGGATCCTGCCCACACCGGCAGTCATGTTGAAAGGGGTATGTAGAGAACGGGTGACCATAAAGCCGGTGGTCCAACTGCCTATGCTTGACAGCAGGGCTGTGCCCTGGAAATATGAAAAAGCAGTGGTAACGTACCAAGGAAAACAGGTGGAAGAAGTCAGTTGTGAAGCGCAAGGTTTGACTCGATCAGGTCGATGTTTTGCTCCGGCGGAGTTAAGAAAAACCAACCCAGTGGCAACCAAGAAGCCAGTGTCAGAAGAAGAGGCTGAAGACTTCCTGAGGAAGATGAAAGTACAAGACTATTCTGTGGTTGAGCAGCTGAGAAAAACACCTGCCCAGATCTCACTATTGTCATTACTCCTCCATTCCGAGGAACATCGTCGGGCCCTGTTAAAGATATTGAACGAGGCTCATGTACCCAGTGAGATTTCTGTAAACCACCTGGAAACCATTGCTAGCAAGATTTTCGAGGTGAACAGAGTGACATTCTCAGATGATGACCTGCCGGTGGAAGGTACGGAGCATAACAAAGCTCTATACCTAGCTGTCAAATGTGAAGACTTGGTGGTAACCCGAGTATTGGTGGATAATGGCTCAAGCGCCAATATTTGTCCATTATCCACCCTGGACCAGTTAAAGATTGACCGTGGAAGAATCCGGGAGAATAGCATCTGTGTCCGAGGGTTTGACGGAAACGGAACAGCCACTGTGGGGGATGTTGTACTTGAATTAACCATTGGTCCGGTCCTATTTACCATGGAATTCCAGGTGTTGGACGCCACGGTATCTTACAACTTGCTGTTAGGATGACCTTGGATTCATGCAGCTAAAGCGGTGCCTTCCACCTTACATCAGACAGTGAAGTTCGAGTGGGAAAGACAAGAGGTCGTGTTGCACGGCGAGGATACGACATGCACCATGGGCGGAACCATTGTGCCTTTCATAGAGACCACTGATGACAAGTGTCCCTGGGTCTACCAGATTCTCGATACAGGGTCGGCCAACAAAATTTTTGAAGGAGAAATCATCCCGCACCCTAGGGTGACTGCCGCAACAGTAATGATGGTATCAGAAATGCTGGGTAATGGGTTTGTGCCGGGAAAAGGCCTGGGAGTTGAACTTCAAGGGATAGTCCAACCTGTCTCCCTTCCTAAGAATCTGGAAACTTTCGGGTTGGGGTTCAAACCAACCACAGCAGACAGGAAGCAAGCGCGAAAAATGAAGAAGATAGTCTGGTCCCTGCCTAAACCAGTGCCACGCCTCTCAAGGTCTTTTGTTAAAGCAAGTGCCAAGGGGTCAGCGATCCCAAAGATTCGAGGACCTTTGATCGGTATAAATGAAGACCTCAATCAGAGTTTTGAGAGGCTATTTGCGGATGTCAGTATGGTGGAAGCTGGAGAAGGTTCCAGCAGAGCAGAGATACAATTTGTGGGGCCTGAGGCCAAGATCAACAATTGGACGGTTACTCCTCTTCCTGTCCGAAGGGAGTTTTGGTAGTAGGCTTTGATTAATATTTTGTTTGTTTGTTTGTTTGATCGGATTATTCAAGGGTGTAATCCCAACTTTACTTTCGTTTTGTAAAAGTGTGAACCCTTTTATCCTGCAAATTTAATAAAGTTCTTTTCTTTTGTCCCATTTTAATTTCTTGTTTTGTTCTTTTTCTTTCTGAACAGTTCTCTTTTTACTGGTCCTAACGACATGGCATGCACAGCGGATCTTCGACCTAGTCTAAATAATCAATCTGAATCTGACTCAATGATGCAAGAGGTCGTTTGTGATAATGAACCCGAAGGTGACGAAGGGGAAGCCTTCGAAGAAATAAACCGAGAACTGTGCCAATTTGAAGAGAAACCCAAGCCTAACCTAAATAACACTGAGGCTGTGAACCTAGGAGACGCTGATAACATCCAAGAGACCAAAATTAGCATCCACATTGAGCCGAATGTCAAAGCAGAATTGATCGAAACTCTCAGGGAATTCAAAGATGTTTTTGCATGGTCATATAATGATATGCCTGGATTGAGCACCGATTTAGTGGTTCACAAATTGCCCACTGACCCGGCATACCCTCCGGTCAAGCAAAAACTAAGGAAATTTAAAACAGAAATGAGTGTAAAGATCAAAGAAGAGGTGATTAAGCAATTACAATCTAAGGTCATTCGGGTCACTCGGTATCCCGAGTGGCTGGCCAATGTGGTACCAGTCCCAAAGAAGGATGGAAAAATCAGGGTGTGCGTCGACTACCGCAACCTCAACAAAGCAAGTCCCAAGGACAATTTCCCGTTACCCAACATTCATATCCTGATCGATAATTGCGCTGGGCGCGAGATCGGATCCTTTGTACGAAGAGGATGCTGAGAAGACAGCATTTATTACGCCGTGGGGAACCTACTGCTATCGGGTAATGCCGTTCGGGTTAAAGAACGCTGGGGCAACGTACATGCGAGCAATGACTGCTGTGTTTCATGACATGATACACAAAGAAATAGAAGTGTACGTCGATGATGTGATCATCAAATCTTGGCGCCAGGAGGACCATGTAGCAGACCTAAGGAGATTTTTCCAAAGACTCCGAAGGTATGATATCAAGCTTAACCCGGCCAAATGCGCATTCGGGGTTCCATCAGGAAAGTTGCTAGGATTCATCGTCAGTCGACGGGGGATTGAGTTAGACCCATCCAAAATTGAATCCATCCGAGACTTGCCACCGCCAAGGAACAAAACAGAGGTAATGAGTTTGCTGGGTAGACTCAATTACATCAGCAGGTTCATCGCTCAACTCACAGCAACTTGTGAGCCCATATTTCGGCTACTGAGAAAGGATGCTGCGGAAGGTTGGACGACAGAGTGTCAAGAGGCTTTCGACCAAATCAAAGGGTATCTGTCTAATCCACCCGTGTTGGTCCCGCCTAAGCCCGGGAAACCCCTAATCCTTTACCTGACAGTCTTGGAAAATTCATTTGGTTGCGTACTGGGGCAACATGATGACACAGGAAGGAAGGAGCAGGCCATCTACTATCTTAGCAAGAAATTCACAGTGCATGAGGTCAAGTACACTCAACTCGAGAAAATATGCTGCGCCCTAACTTGGGTAGCTCAGAAGTTGAAGCACTACTTGTCTTCATACACTACTTATCTCATATCCCGTTTGGACCCGCTGAAGTATATCTTTCAGAAACCTATGCCCACGGGAAGGTTAGCAAAATGGCAAATTCTGCTCACAGAATTTGATATCATCTACGTGACGAGGACGGCCATGAAAGCCCAGGCACTGGCAGACCATTTGGCAGAGAATCTCGTTGATGAAAAATACGAGCCCTTAAGAACGTATTTTCCTGACGAGGAGGTGATGCATACGAATGAATTGGAATTACCTGAGGAACCAGGTTGGAAGCTTTTCTTCGATGGAGCGGCAAACGCAAAAGGGGTTGGAATAGGAGCAGTACTCATTTCTGAAACAGGACGGCATTATCCTGTTACGGCTCAACTACGCTTCTATTGCACCAACAATATGGCCGAATATGAGGCTTGCATTCTGGGTCTGCGCTTGGCTGCTGACATGGATGTCCAAGACGTCTTGGTCTTGGGAGACTCGAACCTCTTGGTACATCAAATTCAGGGTGAATGGGAAACACGAGATCTAAAGCTCATACCATACCGACAATGCTTGCATGATCTGAGCAAGCAATTTCGATCGATGAAGTTCAAACACATCCCGAGAGTTCACAATGAGGTCGCAGATGCCTTAGCCACCTTAGCATCAATGTTGCACCACCCTGACAAAATGTATGTTGATCCTCTGCATATCCAAGTCCGTGATCAGCACGCCTACTGCAATACCATAGAAGAAGAAGCAGATGGCGAACCCTGGTTTCATGATATCAAGGAATACCTCAGAATGGGGATATATCCAGAACATGCCTCGGGAGACCAAAAAAGAGCCCTTCGGCGTTTGTCGAATGGTTTCTTCCTCAGTGGAGGAGTGTTGTACAAAAGAACCCCGGATTTGGGATTGTTGAGATGCGTAGATGCCAGTCAAGCAATGACGGTCATGAAAGAGGTACATGCGGGAGTTTGCGGACCACACATGAGCGGATATGTATTGGCGAGAAAGATCCTTCGAACAGGGTGTTATTGGCTCACCATGGAACGCGACTGTATCACTTTTGTGAGGAAATGCCATCAGTGCCAGATACACGGAGATTTGATTCATTCTCCGCCAACAGAGTTACATACGATGTCAGCACCTTGGCCGTTTGTGGCCTGGGGCATGGATGCCATTGGGCCCATCGAGCCAGCAGCGTCCAACGGTCACAGGTTCATTCTAGTGACCATTGATTACTTCACCAAATGGGTTGAGGCTAAAACCTTCAAGTCGGTAACCAAGAAGGCAGTGGTGGACTTTGTTCACTCCCATATCATCTGCAGATTTGGGATCCCAAAAGTGATCATCACGGATAACGGTGCGAATCTTAATAGCAGCTTGATGAGAGAGGTATGCCAACAATTCAAGATTACACACCGCAATTCCACCCCATATCGTCCTAAGGCAAATGGAGCAGTCGAAGCAGCCAATAAGAATATCAAGAAGATACTGCGAAAAATGGTGGAAGGGTCCAGACAGTGGCACGAGAAATTACCCTTTGCTTTATTGGGGTACCGCACTACCGTCCGGACCTCCATAGGCACAACTCCTTACTTGTTGGTATACGGAACTGAGGCCGTGATACCAGCGGAGGTCGAAATTCCGTCCCTCCGAATTGTCGCTGAAGCCGGGATTGATGATGATGAATGGGTCAAAGCTCGATTGGAACAGTTGAGCCTCATAGATGAGAAAAGATTAGCAGCAGTGTGCCATGGTCAGCTGTACCAGAAGAGAATGGCAAGAGCGTATAATAAAAAGGTGCGCCCCAGGAAGTTTGAAGTAGGGCAGCAGGTATTGAAGAAGATCCTCCCACATCAGGTCGAGGCGAAAGGCAAATTCGCCCCAAATTGGCAAGGGCCTTATATCGTGACCAGAGTCTTGGCCAATGGTGCTTTGTGTTTGACAGATGTCGAAGGTAGATGTGTCGACATGGCTATCAATTCAGATGCAGTCAAGAGATATTATGCGTAATTTCTTTAAATTATGGCAATTTTGGTTTATTTGTTTGTATTTGGCGTTTGTTGAATAATGAGATGACGGAGGCAATTCTTTCTTCTATCCAAACACTTTTAACCTTCGCTTCCCCCTTTGAGCATTAAGCAAATTCTTTCAATACCCCTCTTTTGGAATCACTAATGGGAAAGATATAAAAAAAAAAAAAAAAAAAAGGGAAAAGAAAAGAAAAAGAAAAGGAAAAGAAAATGAAAATGAAAAGAAAGAAAAGAAAAATCAAGGAATATAAAACCGTGGGAACTACGTTGGACCTGATTCCTCAAAGAGGATACGTAGGCGCCTCACGGCTCGGTCATAGTATGCATCATAATAAATATAGGATGCATAATGTACATAGTGTGCATAATAAACACAGCGTGCGTAACGCACGTAGCACAACATAAGAGTAAAAAATAAATAAATTCCCCAAGCAAGAAAACTGGGGCAGAAGTTATGTTTTAAGTTCCAACAAAGGTTTGATTCCAAAAGTTGTAGCACATCACCCTTCAAGTTGTTTTCATTTTTTAGCCTTCCTTCAATCCCACACCAAAACCAACATCGACATCCAAAAGACCTCCCGATCAATGTTCGAGAGATGCCAAATCCGGCAAATAAGGCCGAGAATAATACACCGATCCCCAGCAAAGAAAAGGATCGTAAGACTGGGAATGAGTTGATAGTCAAAAGAATCCCCGGAAGAGAGGGTCGTATCTACAACACCCCGATTCCTCGAAAGAAATAAAATGAGAGAGTCTCATCGGTGAAAACCTTCGCAGGCACCGAGAGGCGATGTAAGATGAGGGATATGAAATGAGAGAGTCTTATTGGTGAAAACCTTCACGGGCACCATAAGGCGCCGGGAGATGAGAGAAAAGAGAGAGTCTCATTAGTGAAAACCCCTCGAAGGGCACTATGAGGCGACAAGATAGAGCAGCAAAAGCTACCACATTCGCAACAAGATGAACATCCATTTATCATCCCCAGCAAGTCAGACCGTCGGACAAATCGATTGATACAAATAGACTAGGTCGGGAATCTACGGTGCATGTCATGATCACGGGGACCAGTTGTGTCATCCAGATAAGTTCTTTTGATTAGCTCCTCCCACAAAATATTGGTTCACAAAGTTTTTCTCTTTTCCATATCTTTATTTTCTTTTCCTAAAAAGTGTCTTTAAAGGATTTATCAAAGCTTACTACCAGAAACCGAAGGGAAATTCACCCAATGCAGGGTAATACAAACAGTCTTAAAAGGCCGGCCCCAGGCAATGTAGGGATTGTGCTCGGAAATGTTGGAAGAAGTAAGCTCCAAAAGGGAGTGGTTTCGGGAGTTAGAAGCAGACTCCCACATCATGTGTTTTAAAAGAAAGCAGAAAAGGGGATAAATTGAAAACCAATCCCCAGCAGGCTAGGGTCCCCAACAGGCAACTTTGCCTGCCAACCAATTATGGGGACAAAGAGCAAGAAAAGGGGAAGAGAGAAAAATTGCTCGCCAGAAAGGCACCCTCTACCACCACGATTAAAACTGACTAAATCCTTTTGTCTGTTGCAGGAGATCAAAGAATTGATGATGGCAGCAAGATGCAACGCCATGGAAGTCACCAAAAACCGGGGCAGAAAATTTTCTACATTTAAGTTCTAGGTCGCCCACCAGTATAATGCGGGAATACATTTAAGTTCTAGGTCGCCCACCAGTATAATGCGGGAATACATTTAAGTTCTAGGTCGCCCACCAGTATAATGCGGGAATACTTTTAAGTTCTAGGTCGCCCACCAGTATAATGCGGGAATACTTTTAAGTTCTAGGTCGCCCACCAGTATAATGCGGGAATACATTTAAGTTCTAGGTCGCCCACCAGTATAATGCGGGAATACTTTTAAGTTCTAGGTCGCCCACCAGTATAATGCGGGAATACATTTAAGTTCTAGGTCGCCCACCAGTATAATGCGGGAATACTTTTAAGTTCTAGGTCGCCCACCAGTATAATGCGGGAATACTTTTAAGTTCTAGGTCACCCACCAGTATAATGCGGGAATACTTTTAAGTTCTAGGTCGCCCACCAGTATAATGCGGGAATACTTTTAAGTTCTAGGTCGCCCACCAGTATAATGCGGGAATACTTTTAAGTTCTAGGTCGCCCACCAGTATAATGCGGGAATACATTTAAGTTCTAGGTCGCCCACCAGTATAATGCGGGAATACATTTAAGTTCTAGGTCGCCCACCAGTATAATGCGGGAATACATTTAAGTTCTAGGTCGCCCACCAGTATAATGCGGGAATACATTTAAGTTCTAGGTCGCCCACCAGTATAATGCGGGAATACTTTCAAGTTCTAGGTCGCCCACCAGTATAATGCGGGAATACTTTTAAGTTCTAGGTCGCCCACCAGTATAATGCGGGAATACATTTAAGTTCTAGGTCGCCCACCAGTATAATGCGGGAATACATTTAAGTTCTAGGTCGCCCACCAGTATAATGCGGGAATACTTTTAAGTTCTAGGTCGCCCACCAGTATAATGCGGGAATACTTTTAAGTTCTAGGTCGCCCACCAGTATAATGCGGGAATACATTTAAGTTCTAGGTCGCCCACCAGTATAATGCGGGAATACATTTAAGTTCTAGGTCGCCCACCAGTATAATGCGGGAATACATTTAAGTTCTAGGTCGCCCACCAGTATAATGCGGGAATACATTTAAGTTCTAGGTCGCCCACCAGTATAATGCGGGAATACACTTAAGTTCTAGGTCGCCCACCAGTATAATGCGGGAATACATTTAAGTTCTAGGTCGCCCACCAGTATAATGCGGGAATACATTTAAGTTCTAGGTCGCCCACCAGTATAATGCGGGAATACATTTAAGTTCTAGGTCGCCCACCAGTAAAATGCGGGAATACTTTTAAGTTCTAGGTCGCCCACCAGTATAATGCGGGAATACATTTAAGTTCTAGGTCGCCCACCAGTAAAATGCGGGAATACATTTCAGCTCTAGATTTTGGAATCAGTAACCCCACCTGAAGACGGAAGGTTGCAACAGAGGTCCCCCAAGCAGTATACAATAAAATCCCCAGCACCAAGAAGCAGACAACTGCAGAGGCAAGCGCGCAATTCGAAAGGAAAAAGGAACGCGTCTCAAAAGAAGCAGTTTGAGAACGCTATGGCATGCCCAACATAACAATTCTGATGAAAAGCCATACCACTGAGGAAACCATTGAAAGATTTAAAGAAGAAAGTCGTATCCCCAGCGGGTCAAGCAAAGTGATGAAAACTGGCATTCAAACGTCAGCAAAGGACCAACATCATCTCCCAAAGTCACAAGATAAAGGCATCGGAGGAAAGCGATAGCCGACAAGAAAGCAAGGCAACAAGAACAAGTGGAAGATGGATGAGATTTCAGGATCCTCAGTTTAGCTTAGCTTCTTGTTTTTCCTTTTAGAGCAATGTAACAGGGAGATCGGTTGAGCAGTAGCATCCTACAGCAGCATACAACAGCGCACAACAACAGCAAGCAATACAGTCACCTGGTAGTCCCAGCTACCAAAATTTCCCGAACTACATTGACCTGATTCCTGTTCAGCCCAGGATATGTAGGAAACCCCTGAAGCAAAGGTTCGGTCAAATCTTTTTCAAAAAATGCTTCACACGGAGTATTCGGACGGGCAAAAATCGCTCGCTTTATCTTTGCGCGAAAACCCTTCATGTCTTCGTGCAAAGAGGGGCAGCTGTAAGCACGTGATTTTTGCTTCACGGACAATCGCTCCAAAAGAAAATAAAAACAGTGGCAAAAGGCTTCGCTGTACAATTTTTCGATCTTTCCGTGACATGTGTTGTTAGTCGTTTGTGATTCTGTCCATTTTGCATCTAGTCATTGTCAAACAAAAATACAAAAAATATATGTGGCGTTAAAAGAAATTTCAAAAAATATAAATATATGTGCATCGTCCGTCTTAGGTTGTGATTTAACTTACTTGGTATGATAATTATGTTGAAATGCCAAATTGTTATTTGTTTTAATTTCATTTTTTTTATTAGTTATTTTTATTTTTCTTTAAGTTGGAAAACAAAAGAAAGTTGAAATCAATTTGGGCCCAGAAAAAATAAGACAAAAACAGGCCCAAACCAACGATCTGACCCGGTCCAGACCAGGCCTGCCCAGGCACCTCCTGAAACGACGTCGTTTCGGGCAAATCAATCTGAGCCGTCCGTCCCAGCCGATCCAACGACTCAGGACCTCTTTCAGCAACCCGTTTTTAAACCCGACCCAATAACCGGTCTGACCCAACCCCTCACTTAAACCAAACGACCCCGTTTAACTGCAAAACGACCCCGTCTCATTTCTCAGCATCAGATCCAAGCCGTTGAGATCATATGATCCAACGGCTCAGATCTAAACCCCTAGACCATATATAAGCCTTCCCTTACACCCCACGCCCCCTATACCAATACCCCATCCCATCGTCCCAAGGCTCAAACCTGAAACCCCCAAACCCTAGCAAGCCGCCTTAGTTCCCCTTCCACCAAAACCCGGCGGCATGAACGCCGGTGGCCACCTCCCGAACACCCTAAGACCCCCTCACTCTCCTAAACATGGATCTGTTACTCCCTAGCCTCGAATCACTTTCGTTCGTCTCGAATCTTCATTTTGAAGATTTGAGTCGAACCCGGATCTATGCCAAACCACCCCATCTTCATACCAGACACCCCCCTGACCTTCCTCGTGACCAAACCAAGCTTGGTTTGGTCCAAATCTACCCACAACTCCTAAAAATCCAGATCTGGAAATCCAGAACTTGAAACACATGCACCTGGGGAACCCGGCCAGTTTGGACATGGGTTTAAGGTCTAATAGACCTTAATCAAGGTGTTCTCATGTGAGAACACCCTGATTAAAGTTTGTTCGGCCTCAAAAGATCGAAGATGAATCAGATTTGGGTCTGTTTTGATTTAAACATTTTCGGTAAGTTTTCCTTTCTTTTGTGTTAGTTTTGATTAAGTGGTCAGCATGTTTCGTTGTTTGTTATTTTTGTTATTTTTCATCCGGATTTCTTTCTTCTCTGTAAAGACCTTTTTATTTGGTCGATTGTGTTCTGTGTGTGATTCTGAATGTACTCTGTGATAACATGATCGTCGATTAGTTTAATCGTCAGATGAGTTAACCCATATAGGCCCCAGTAATTGAACAAAAATTGTCTGATGCCCTTTAGGTCCCTAAATGTATTATTTATGTGAGCGACTGATTATTACCTGTTATAATTAGTATAGTCGATTCGATAAATGTCGTCGATTAGTTTGCTATAACTGATGAATCGAATGAGCTAGTATTTTCACGTAACTAATTGAACTCGGACACTGACTGAATATCCTAGTAATGTTTGAAATGGTTTGTTGGCATTATAAAAATGACTAAAAGGGTTCAGTCTAGGCAGTCCTGAATTTGAACTCTCATCAGTTCAAAAAATGCCCTGATGCTGCAATAGGCAGGGCAATAATAATCCAGGGTTAACAAGGGTATTCTGGGGTGTTAAAAAGAACAGAAATAATTATTTTAAAGGAGCTGACAAGTAGGGTACTAATTTGGGATTAAACTAATGCCAATGGGGAACAAGACATAAGAGCATGGGAATTTAAAATGAACACTAAAATAATGCCCATAACTCTTGATTAAACAAAGCCAGGCGTGAGGAACCAATGGCTGGCATGAAGAGATGCTCAAGCATGGGTTTGACAGAGTATGGGCAGGCTGCAAGTGGCAGCAAAAAGGCAGCTTAACTGCACTGGTTCATTTGGCTTATAAAGAAGCCATTTGAGAACTTAAAAGGGACTTTTTTTTTTGGGTCGAGGCTGGACATTTTTTTAGTCTTGAGAAAAGAGAAAAAAAACAAAGTGAAAATTTTCAGAATACTTTGACTAAAACATTGCCCAAAACTGCACAAGGAACTAAGTTGGTTGAGCTGTTCTGGTCAAGTCAGCTATTCTAACTAGGGTCACCACTGTTCCGTTAAAGAGAAGGCTGTGTGTTTTCTGCAGTGATTGTTACTATACTGAGTTTCTTTTGTGTGCTGTGGATTGAGTTTTAGCCTTCTCCATTGTTGGAACTGTACTGGGTATTTGCTGAGTTTTGTGGTTATTGGGTCTTCTGTTGCTGTTACATTTGGTATCTTGGGTTTTCGGTTGGTTCTTTGCTCTTTTTCTGGGATTTGTCTGTCTGAGGCTCAAGCACCTGTAGGCTACATAGTTGCTGCTGGTTGTGTTGCTGTGTTGTTGCTATTTGTTGTTGCTGTTGATTACTTGCTGCTGATATTCTTTCTCTTCCTCTTCTTATTGTGCAAATATCCAGGTACACGACTAATACTGTCAATGTAACTTGAAGTTGAGTATGAATGTAAAAAGAGAAGAATTGAAGGTTGTTTACTTTAAGCATAGGCTGTTGTATTGAATATCATGTAATGTATGATAGTCTGCATTTTGTTTGGATACTGAAGGCAACTTGCACGCCTAGCAAATATCAATGTATGGGGATTGAATGTTAGTTGTATATGTAAGATGTTAGATGAATATTCCTAATGCAGTAGGTTGTATCCCAGACTTAGGTTCAAATTGTGTAACATACTCTTTAATGTAGGCCAGACATGTAAACTATCCATTACTAGTATGGTTATTTCCCCTTCTGCTATTTCGCCCCATATAAATTTATGAAGAACAAAGAATCAGTTCTAGGCTTCCACCCCAGAAAGGTCGAGCCCAAATCGAAAAATCAGCTAGGCCTGTATCGGAAAAACAGGGCCCAAGTCGGGCCATCTCGCATGAGCTGGGTTTGGGCCCATAATTTGCGACTAGTTGGCTATAAATGCAGTCACGTTTTTATTCTACAGTAGCACTTTAAATACGGTTTTATAATCAACTAAGGCTATTTACTGCTTTCAATTGATAGAGACAAATACGACGAGAAAAATAGTTGCTATAGGATATCCCTTAAAAATAACAACGAGATGAGCCTCGATAAAAATAAACAAAACGCAGACACGGGGCCCTTGTTAAAAGCATATTAGTGAAGTATTTAGTTTCCAGGACGGGTTGTTTAGCAAATTTCACAACCTCCCTAAAAATAACAATACGTTAGACTCTTAGGACGCGCCTTAATAAATCTTACCTTCGTAAACTCGGGTGCACATTGATGTGACCCAAATCCAAATCTCAACGGAATCGAAATGTGTTTCTAATCACGGGTACATTGATTGTGACGTGGTTCGAGATGCGTGTCCATGACGTTGCAAATTCATTTTAAAATAAGGATGAGATGAGCCTCGCCGAATAAAAAATGCAATTTGCGGGGCCCTCAGTAAATATTTGTCTAAAATTACTTAGACTTCAGGAGGGCCATTTAGCGAATTTCGCGGCCTTCCCAAAATAGTAACACGATAGTCGCTTTAGGCGCGTCTTAAATAATTTATTTTTCTTAATTCGGGTGCACATTTATGTGACCCAAATCCAAATCTCAACCGAGTCAAGATATGTCAATAACCACGGGTGCATTGATGTAACGGGGTTCGAGACATGTTTTCACAACGTTGCAAGTCCTATAAAATAACAGTGAATGATAAAAGCGGTTAAAAGTTAAATTTTGCACGTAAGTTCACACTTGTCTAAAATCAAATAATCTAGCCGAATATAACAGTTGAGCGACCGTGCTAGAACCACGGAACTCGGGAATGCCTAACACCTTCTCCCGGGTTAACAGAATTCCTTGTCCGGATTTTTGGTACGCAGACTGTAATATAGAGTCATTCTTTTCCTCGATTCGGGATTAAAAATGGTGACTTGGGACACCCTAAATCTCCCAAGTGGCGACTCTGAGATAATCAAACCAATCCCGTTTCGATTGTCCTTTAATTGGAAAAACTCCTTGTACCCTCTCCGGTATGTAAAAAGGAGGTGTGACAGTGAGTGCCCGGAATATATCAGATACTATCATGGGCGCCAACGTACTATCACTCTGTGTGAGCAACGTACTGACGACCCCTGCTATCTTTATGTCAATATTCCCATCTTTTCTTGGGAATACTAGTAGTCCTAAGAAAGTTATCATGAAAGCAATTCGTCTATGTTCTTCCCACTTTTGGCGATTACCTTTGCTGCACAACTGGTTTTCTGGCTTGTCGAATCCTCCTATGTGACCATATCTTTGATATATGAAACTCATGCTGCAAAAACCTTTTGCCAAGTCAGGGTTATGAATTGTTCTGACTATCTTTAAGGAGTCCAGGAACCGGTGTATTGCTACAGCTCTTGGAGCAATCAGATATTTGTGCCTCAAAGGAGTCTCAGTGTTGCCGATATACCCTGCTATTTCTTCTAAAGTTGGGGTAAGTTCAAAATCTGAGAAACGGAAGACATTGTGCGCAGGATCCCAGTGGGGGACTAGTGCCCTTATGATATCTCCTCGTGGCCTGATATCCAACAGACTCGCGAGGCCTTTCAGATACTTCTTGATTTCATCATGCCCTTCTTTGCCCAAATCATTCCACCAGAGCCGCAATTGGAGGGGAATTTTATTCATGATTGAAAAGGGTTCATTCGGAATCGTGCTCATTCTGCACATTTATTAATAAGATTTTAACAAACGACACTTATCCTGATAAAAACAAAAATATACGCGATTTTTGTGAATTTTGAATTTTCGTATATATATATATAAAAACTTTCTAAAGAAGTCAATAACGGAAAATATTTTGGATTTTTGTTTCGAAAACTGGGAGCCCGAAAGGACTTTTCTAGACCTTTAGCAAGACAAAACTTTTGAATTTTTCATATATATACATATATTTGCAACAAATAATAAAAGTAAAGACAACATAAGACTCTTTTTTTTTATTATTATTTTCATAAAAAAAAAAACATTTTAAAAATAAGATCTCTTTTTTTTTTTTAATTTTTATGACAAGACAAACTCTATATTTCTATTGATTATTTTATTTTTTGAAAACAGAACAACGACCTTTTCAAAATTTTGGCAGAGTTTTGACAGTATTTGTTTTTTTCTTTTCTTTTTCAACAATAAACAATCAACTCCTAACCGTTATTTCCCTTTTTTTCACAATATTCCAAATATTCAAACACCGGTCAGCATGCGGGCATGAGACAAATAAATGCACGGAAAACAATAGGATGCATCAGAATGGTCTTTTCATATCAGGTTGCTAGTCCTAGACGGACCCAACCCCTGTGTTGAGTCCCCTAAGTCATATGCAACATGATGCAAATAAGCGTTCCTACTAGGGATCCGGCATGAAGTCACGTTATTCTATGTTCAAAACCTGGGTCGGTGTTCTAGACAGTGTACCCGAGCGGACAACTCGGGTTGAGGAAGGAGCTCTTTTCCGGGAACCAAAAGGCCAGCCGGCTTAGAAACTTTCCGAGCCTCTTTTATTTAGGGTATGACACTAACAGAATAGGGAGTCTCAACCAGTAAGCACATCCCCAGAGGTAAGAAGAGAAGGGTTTTGGCACAGTTTATATACAGTTCAAATAATATCAAAGCGGTAAAAGCAGCATTTAGCACATTAGGCTCAGAACATGTAATAATCAGATAATAAATAAAGCCAAATAATAACAATTATTCTAAGCTCGAATTCTTAACCCTGAACCAGTGGTTCTGGGTACAGATCCCCAGCAGAGTCGCCAGAGCTGTCACACCTCCTTTTTCCGCGCCCGCGGGGGCACAGGGGAGTTTTTTCCAATTAAAGGACAATCGAAACGGGATTTATTTATTTATTTCAGAGTTGCCACTTGGGAGATTTAGGGTGTCCCAAGTCACCAATTTTAATCCCGAAGCGAGGAAAATGATGACTCCATATTACAGTCTGCGTACCAGAAATCCGGATAAGGAATTCTGTTAACCCGGGAGAAGGTGTTAGGCATTCCCGAGTTCCGTGGTTCTAGCACGGTCGCTCAACTGTTATATTCGGCTTGATTATCTGATTTTATACAAGTCTGAACTTATGTGCAAAATTTAACTTTTAACCGCTTTTATCATTTACTGTTTTTATCAAGAATTGCAACGTTGTGAAAATGTATCTCGAACCGCGTTACAATCAATGTACCCGCGGTCGTCGACACACTTTGACTCCGTTAAGATTTGGATTTGGGTCACATCAATGTGCACCCGAGTTTAAGGAAATTAAATTGTTAAAGGCGCGCCTAAAGCGACTAGCGTATTTATTTTGGGTAGGACCGTGGAATTTTACTAAATGGCCCATCCCGAAGTCTAAATAATTTTTAAAGCAAATATTTACTGAGGGCCCCGCAATTTGTATTTTTATTTGGCGAGGCTCATCTCGTTATTTATTTTTAATGAATTTGCAACGTCATGGACATGCATCTCGAACCACGTCACAGTCAATGTACCCGTGATTAGAAAGGCATTTCGAATCCGTCGAGATTTGGATTTGGGTCACATAAATGTGCACCCGAGTTTAAGAAGGTAAAGTTTATTAAAGCGTATCCTAAAGAGACTAACGTGTTGTCATTTCAGGAAGGTTGCGAGATTTGCTTAGCAACCCATCCTGAAAACTAAATGCTTCAATAATATACATTTAACAAGGGCCCCGCATCTGCGCGTTTTGTTTATTTCATCGAGGCTCATCTCGTTCTTATTTTAAAGGGATATCTTATAGCAACTACGTTTCTTGTCGTGTTTGTCTCTATCAATTGAAAACAGTAGAAAGTCCTAATTAATTACATGTTTGAAGATGTTGTAACAACATTCAGAAAGGCTTAAAAATCCGAAACGAGGCTGCATACACAGTCAGCCGATCCAGTAACCACGGGCCCAAATCCAGCCCAAGCATGATTGGCCAGACCCGGGCCACTGCTTGTTCGATGCGAGCCTGCCGGGTCTGTTTTGACCCGGGCTCGACCTCTCGTGGGGTTGAGATTGTAAACCGTGTTCTTTATCTAAAAAAAAAGTTTTAGCAGTTATATACGGAACATGTATTGGAAAGGAAAGAAATTAATTTATAGTGTACGATTTTCATGCTTCGCATACATTACTTGTTTATACTACACTATTGCATTAAATCTGAGATACAACCCACTGCCTTGGGCATACTCTTATCACCATCCTATATACACAGTCTAACATTCAACTACCATTCATTGACAGTTTACTAGGACTGTAAGCTAACTTCAGTATCCAAAACAAGAAGGTAAACTATTATACATTATATGAGGTCTAACATAATATTCTATGTATATATAGACATCTTGCAGATCTTCTCCATTCATGCTCAAACTTTTCAAGTTACATTGGTAATATATTTGTGTACCTGGTATAGAGGACAACAGGAGGGAGAAAATGATCAGCTGAGTGGTATGCAACAAACACAGCAACAACAACCAAACAGCAACAACTCAACAAACAAACCAACAGCAACTATGTAGCCCACAGGTGCTTGAGCATCAAACAGACAAATCCCAGAAAAAAGAGCAATGAACCAACCGAAAACCCAAGATACCAAATGTAACAGCAACAGAAGACCCAATAACCACAAAACTCAGCAAATACCCAGTACAGTTCCAGCAATCGGGAAGGCTAAAACTCAATCCACAGCACACAAAAAAACTCAGTATAGTAACAATCACAGCAGAAAACACACAGCCTTCTCTTAACGGAACAGTGGTGACCCTAGTTAGAATAACTGACTTGACCAGAACAGCTCAACCAACTTAGTTCCTTGTGCAGTTTTGGGCGATGTTTTAGTCAAAGTATTCTGAAAATTTTCACTTTGTTTTTCTCTTTTCTCAAGACTAAAAAATGTCCAGCCTAAGACTCAAAACTCCAGCCCCTCTTATGTTCTAAAACAGCTTATTTATAAGCTAATCCACCTAGTGCAGCTAAGCTGCCTGCATCCTCAACTTTGCAGTCTGCCCATCCCTATTAAGCCCATCCTAAGCATCTTTTGATGCCAGCCCTTTTTGTTCCCCACGCCTGGCTTTCTTTAATCAAGAGTTATGGGTTCATTTTAGTATTCATTTTAAATTCCCATGCTCTTATGTCTTGTTCCCCATTGGCATTAATTTAATCCCAAATTAGTACCCTACTTGTCAGCTCATTTAAACTAATCATTTTTGTTCTTTTCAGACCCCAGACTACCCTTGTTAGCCCCTGATTATCACTGCCCTGCCCATTGCAGTATCAGGGCATTTTGGGCTTTGACCATTTGATTTCAGAACTGCCCCAGCCTAGCTTTTTTAATTGTTTACAAGGTAGTTACAAGCTAATATTCAGGCAATGCCCAATTCAAATCACAATACAGGCCCATTCAGAATATTTGAACATTCAGTCGTAGGAGACTAATCGACGACATTTATCAAGTCGACTACACTAATTATAACGGGTAATGATCAGTCGTTCAAATAAACAACACATACAGGGACCTAAAGGGCATCAGACAATTTTTGTTCAATTACTGGGGCTATATGAATTAACTTGTTTGACGACTTAATCTAATCGAACATGTATATCACAGAATACATTCAAATCATACACAGAAAACAATTGACCAAATAAAAGGTCTTTACAGAGATGAAATAAATCCGAATGAAAAATAACAAAAAATAACAAACAAACACAACGAAAACATACTGACCATTTAATCAAAACTAACACAAAAGAAAGGAAAACTTACCGAAAATGTTTAAATCAAACAGACCCAAATCTGATTCAACTTCGAACTTTTGAGGCCGAACGAACTTTAATCAGGGTGTTCTCACATGAGAACACCTTGATTAAGGTCTATTAGACCTCAAACCCATGTCCAAACCGGCCGGGTTCCCCAGGTGCATGTGCTTCAAGTTCTGGATTTCCAGATCTAGATTTTTAGGAGTTGTGGGTAGATTCGGACCAAACCAAGCTTGGTTTGGTCACGAGGAAGGTCAGGGGAGTGTCTGGTATGAAGATGGGATGGTTTGGCATAGATCCAGGTTCGACTCAAATCTTCAAATGAAGATTCGAGACGAACGGAAGTGATTCGAGGCTCGTGGTTAGTGGATTTGTGTTCAGGACAGTGAGGTGGTCCTAGGGTGTTCAGGAGGTGGCCACCGGCGTCCATGCCGCCGGGTTTTGGTGGAAGGGAAACTAGGGCGGCGTTAGGGTTTGGGGGTTTCAGGGTTCGGGGAAGGAGACGAGTGAGGGGTAGGGTTCGGATAGGGTGCGTGGGGTGTAAGGGAAGGTTTATATATGGTGAGGTTGATCGGATCTGAGCCGTTAGATCAGATGATCTCAACGGCTTAGATCTGATGCTGAGAAATGGGACGGGGTCGTTTGGTTTAAGTGGGGGGTTGGGTCGGATTGGTTATTGGGTCGGGTTTGAACATGGGTCGCTGAAAGAGGTCCTGAACCGTTGGATCGGCTGGGACGGACGGCTCAGATTGATTTTCCTGAAACGACGTCGTTTCAGGAGATGCCTGGGTAGCCGGTTTTGGACTGGACCTGATCGAATTGGTTTGGGCCTATTTTTGGTTTATTTCCTTGGCCCAAACCGTTTTCTTCATTCTTTTCTCCCTTTATTTTTCTTTTTTTCTTTTCTTCTTTTTTTCTAATCTTAAAACTAAAAATAAAATGAAATTCAAACAAACATAATTATCAAAATATTTAAATAGGTTAAATCGCACCCTAGAATATTTTTGTGAATTTTTCTTTTACTGAATGAATTATGGTCTAATTACCAGATCATACACATTTTGTACTTTGTTTAATAATGTAAAAAATGGACAAAATGGACAGACCCACACATGACTAGCAGCACACGTTACGGAAAATTGAAAATTGTACAGCGAGGTCCTTTGTTACTATTTCTTTTGGAGTGACTGTCCGTGAAGCAAAAATCACGTGCTTACATACACAACTTGCTCAAATCCTTTGTCTTACTATTTGAGTCATATAATGTACAATGTGCTTTATCTTCAATTTTGTTAATGAACTAGTTCACAAGTATAAGTTTGGCTGGGACCCACCGTTGTGGACCGAGAGGGGTGCCTAACACCTTCCCCTCGAGGTTATTGCGAGCCATTACCCTAAATCTCTAGTAATGCAAACCAATTCAAGAGTTAATCGCTCTAGGTTCCCTGATGCACCATAATCCGTTAGGTGGCGACTCTTCAAATACCCAATTTCCAAAAAAAAATGAGTTATTACCCCCCATTAATGTCAAAACCCGGATATGCAGAGAATATGTAGCATTGTGTTAAGCCGAAGCGATAGAAACCTAATCAGTTTGCCTACTTATTTTAGAACCTGTTGAATTTGTGCAGTCACAAATAAGCAAAGCATAGTTTCACAGTTTTTATTAGACCTTGATTGCCTATAAGCTTGCCTAGGCGTGGATCTGTAATACCCTATAAACATGTTTTCTAAATGCAATCATAATTCTGTGAATCAGTTTAAAACAATTTGAACTTATTAAGTCCTATAGGCATGCTGGTCTAGGTGCTGAATATTACATTACAGAACTGGTTTATACACACTTATCTCTATGACATCTAAGTGTTGGGATTGTTTTAAAGCATTTTGTATAGACAAGATAGTTATTGATTTAGGCAATGTAGACGTTGTTTAAAAGCAAATACAATCCTAAAGTAGGATCTCTAATGTACAGAAAGAATGGACATTTTTATTAGGCAGAATTATAGTGGTAACTTAATAACAGGATTTCTAGATGATCATGATTATGCAGAAACAGAATTTCGTAACAAATGAGGTAGTGCACCTATAACATGTTGTCCATTATGCCAAGTGATCCTAAAAGCATGGTTTCTAATACAGGTAAACAGAGTATAAACCTAAAGTATGATTTCTAATATAGGTAAACATAATATAGACCTAAAGGCATGATTTCTACCCGGTTCCCCACAAAAATCATGTAATAATCCCCCCCTTTTTACTAATTTCCCCAATATTTGTTTACAAAGATTATCATTATAGACCATAAGTGAATAAATTACGTAATAAATATAAGTTATGCTATAGGGAGCCTGAAATAGGCCCAAAGGGAACCTGGAAGTACCAGGCCTTCAAAACTGTCCAAGATGTAATAGTCCATAGTATCCAATGAGGTATCCTGGTGCGTAAAAGTTCCCAAGGAACTCAAGGACCCCGGGCAATACTCATACCAAGATCCTTATAAATAGAGAAGTAGTTATGTACGGTGTGGAAGGGCCAGCCCCATTGTGCCAGAGTTCGGAGGAATCTCATGGATTCATAGGCAGTACACACACTGGAGGGGCAGAACTTAAATAATCTAAGAGTAGAAGTGAGAGTACTTGACATAGTTGGAAGAACTTAGTAAAAACAGTATAAAGGAAAAAAAAAAATTAAGAGTGAAAAGATATTTCAGGAATGGAAACAGTTTTAAGAAAATGTTAAGAGTGAAAACAGTTTTGGAAGCAATTCTGAGAAGAACAAAGATTCAACAAACAACCACATAATTACAAAACTTAGAGTTCCCAGATTCAAAGCAATTTATTACTTAATTCTAAGTGAAGACAAACAAGTTTACAAACAGGGATCAGGGGGGTTGGGAACATGGGGAGCTTAAATTAGAAACACATGAACATGGATAAGAGGGGAAATATATTGATCAACAAGTACACAGAACAAGCAGGGATTGATTGACAACCAGTGACCAAATTCATAGCATTAGAATACAAACTACTAATTCAGAGTATTAACAAGGAAATCATACTTAAAGCTAAAATGATAATAGACATTAGAGTATAGAGACAGAATGCAGGAATATCCATATTGAGGACAAGGGTCTACCACACAGAATTAGTCATACCAATTGTGGTTAATCAGATTAATTAGGAGCCTGAACCATTTAAAATGAGCATGCTAGTTGAAGGAAACAGACAAAAGCTCAAGTAAACATGCTGGCTAAAATAGCAAACAATAAGATTGAAACCTAGACATGTTGATTAAAACACTGAACAAGAGGGGGGTAAAACTTAAGCATACTGATCAAAGCAGTAAACAGGAAGAACAACTAAGTATATAATCAGTTAAACTAGTGTGGAAATAAGCATGGATTTAACAACTATGGAGCGCATAGATTTGAATTTCAAAATGATATTGAAATAAGAACATACCAGTTAAGGAAGCAAAGTGCAGAAAGTAAAGCAGTTAGAGTTCCACAGTCTAGCCTTGGCTTTCAGCAGGCTAGACGAGCAATGAGCACAAGTAGCAGAAAGAGATATGAGAGAAAGTTTTAGTATGTGTGTGTATTGTTAAACTTTGTCCGTGTTTTTTAGAGGTAAAAAAAAGAGTGTATATATAGCACTTAGGGAGTAGAGCAAATAAGGTAAAGAAAATCAGAAGTCAGTCAATTAGGGGCAATCAAATAATAAAAGAATCAATTCGTGTAAGGGAGTCCGGAATAGACCCCTTAATTAGGGGTAATCACTTAACGGTCACAGCAAAAGGGGGTTAATTAGGGTAAGGAATCCAAATCAACCAAATAGAAATCAGTAAGAATCCCAAAACCATGCGGATAACTTATTAAGGCAAGTGTGATCAATTAAAGTCACAAATAAGGGAACAAATAAGATCTGTGCACACAGATTTTAACAGGGCAAAATAATAGGAAATAATCAGTAAAACCATCAAAAGAATACTGATTTTTGGGAAAGAAGTACTCAGATTCCATAAATAGAAATTAAATAAGTAAAGCTTCACAGAAATACAGAATTCAGCAAGAAAAACAGGTTCCAACTATAAATAGAGATTAATTAGGGTAAAATCCCAAAGAAATACTGGATTTTAACAAGGAAAACATTTAAGACCAAAAACGGAGTAAACTAATACGACTGGTATCACAAAAATAACAAAGTATTTAAACAATATCGAAGAAACTAGTATATCGCACAAAAACAACTAGGGTTTGAACATTCATGCGAAAATCAGTTAAGATGATGAAGAAACAATTAACTAAACACTAAGAACTTAGAAAAATCGTTGAAGAAAAGTTTGAGATGAGCCCTAGTTTAGAAAGGGTGATTAAAAATCGAAATAATCAATTAAAACAAGAGATTTTTTTGAAGGAAAACACTTAATAACATTCGAATCACCTCAGATCTATAAAGATCTGAGAAGAACTAACAGTATCGAACTAGGGTTTTTAGAAAAATAGCATAAGTGAATAGAATAGGTCAAGAACCCATAGATGCGTAATAAAACAAGGAGAGATCCTTACTTACGAACGAAAAATGGCTTGAGACAGGTCGGTAAACAAAGTTTCAAACCGGAACCAGTTGGAGTTCCTTGAGATCTTCTCAAGGACTCATGAAGTCGAAGAGCCATGGAGCGTAAGAGGCCAGGGGTGGTCGGAGAAGACATAGAAGCACCATAGGAGGGAGGTTTACGCTGGTGACAACGACTAGGGTTATGGTTAGGTTGAGAGAGAGTTGGGAGATGAAAGGGAGATGATGACGGCGTGTTTCGAGAGAATGAAAGGGGTTAGGGGGTCGTTTGGGATTAATATGGTAAGAAAGAATAAGGGTCGTTGATCTCAGAGATCAACGGTCAGGATTAGAAGGGGGTCTGGGTCGGGTTAGGTTTAATTGGATTGGGTCTGATTTGAATTGGGCTTGGGTTAAATAAATTGGATTGGGGGGTCCGATTTTGGGTATAATTTAGGGTATATTATTTAAATGCCCATTTTACTAAATAAAATAATTTTAAAAATAGTTAATTAAATGATAAAAATAATTTTCAAGCATGAAGGTGATCTAAAATAATTATTCAATATTATAAAATATGAAAAATCATTTTCTGAATAAATTATGTAGTTATGCATATGTAGGGGATATATTAATAAAATATGCAATTATCGTCTTAAACATGCAAATGTAATTATAAAAATATAATTAAAATATTTGAACACTCATATGAACATAAATGATGAATTTAGATGATTAAACCATCATATAATAATATGGGGGATAGTTTTGAACGTTTATGTAATAAAAAATACAAAAATAGATGGATTTAGGGCCTTTAAAAATTGTAGAGAAAATTGTAAAATACTTGTGCATATTTGTAAATGCATGTATAATATTTTAAAAGTATTATGCAAAAAATTTAAAATACATGAGGGGAAAATTTGATATCAATAGTCATATGCCATGTGTGGTAAGGTTTTTGTGTAGTCTATGTATTGTAATTGTGTCTAGAACTTGCCCGGTATGTGAGTTAAAGCGAAATTTTAGGTGATGCTCGGTTTGAAAATTGATTTTAGGCTTTTTTTGATCTTTTTTAGCTTTATTGCTTATCACAAATAAAATCTATCCCTAGTTAACCCTTTTGAGCCTATAGACATTTATTTGGCACCCACATTACAAGCATATATCCTTTTTATTCTTAATTGACATTATTTTGATCCTTTTACATCTTAAGGTACTTTAATTGTAAAATGAACGCTAAAAGAAGTAAGGAAGGACTAAGTGTCGGGTGCCTTTAGAGTGGAACCAATGAAAGGAGGGAAGGCGCACTTGTATTATAAAAAAAAAAATACACCACTAGTGAGAAGTGTAGAAGTGTTGAAACAAAGAAAAATCTAGAAAAAAAATAAGAGAGTAAATTGACATCTTGTTCTTGCTAGTGGGATATAATTTAAAGTAGTGCTTAAAGAAAAAGGGAACCTTGTTGGGAGTGATTTTAGTTGAAAAATTAAAGTGTATTGAAGGATTTGCGCATAAGTTATCATGTGATGTGTTAAAGTGCTTAGGAGGGTGAGTCATTATTCCTAAAATATATCCTACTCGTCCCTTAGCCCACATTACAACCATGAAAAATCCTAATTGATTTTAGATCGAGCGAGCTTACATTAGTAGAGATTTACATTATGGGCAAGCGTATGGTACCAAGTGCATGCATGTGAGTTCTTTGTGAGAGTGAGCGACGTTTCTTTGATATATGAGTCCTTAAAATATATTTGAGTATTTGATTAGAGTGTGTGGAATCTTCTTATTCTCCTTGATTTTGTTGTGAGGGCATATGGTTTCACGAGGGATGGTTAGTTATTAGACTTCTCTATGGTGTTGGGTGTTCATGTCATGAGTGTATTGTGACATTGAGTCGTATTTTGAGGCTAGGATTGTTAAGAGCATGATGCTTTTGTTTTGAATATTTTTGAAATATGTTATAAGTTAAAGGGAAGTGTGTGTTGAATGCATATGCTAGAGCTTAATTGTTGCTATCAACCATGGTCATAGGTGTTGTGTGCTTTGAAAGATAAGAGCTTAATTTTGTTTCGTCTACTATAGAAATGGTTTGTTCAAGGATGAACAAAGGTTTAAGTGTGGGGTGGTGATGTTGGGCATATTTTTATATGTTTTAATACTACTTCACTCATGTTTTAACCTCTTTCTGGTGCTATTTGGTCTTTAAAATTTCCAACATGTGTTAATTATTGGTTTTATGGCTAATTAAGTTGTGTGTGATGATTGAGGATGTTTGGAGTGCAAAAATATGAAGAAAAGATGCTCCAAATATAGGAGAAGGGGGTGGATGCGTCGCATCCAACCTTGGAAAGAAGGCTAGTTGGTGCACTCTTAGCAGTGAAGTCGGACTATAGCATCCGCACCTGGGCACAACAGAGATGGAGGAACAAAGGGTTCGCATCCACCCTAGCATGCGAAGTTGAGAATTGGAAGCTGAGGTGGATGCGAAGCATCCACCCTAGCATCAATACCTGAAGCTAAGTTGGATAGGAAAAGGAAAACTTTGTCCCACGACTTTTGTACGTAATATATAGGCTAAAAACGCCCCTTTTAGGTGATCTAACATCCTTTTGAAGGGAATTCGACCTAGAGAGAGCAAGGAGCCGCCTTGGAGGCCGGGTTTCATCTTTTCTTCCACCAAACTTAGTAATTTTTATGTTTCTTTGTATGATTTGTTGTTTGTCTACCATGTCTATGTGGAGCTAAACTTCACGTTCTAGGATTCTAGTTCTTTCATGGCTATTGTTATTCTAATATTGATTTTGATTTCTTAGGTTATCATATTGGTTTATTTATTCAATCATGCGCTTAATTATTTGATTTCTTGATCACCAATTGAATACGATCTACGAATCTAGAGTTGAACTCTAAAGTGGGAATTCTACATTGCATATAGGATTGAGTTGAGCAAGTTCTTGAACCTGGGCTTTGGGGAACGGATTCGCGGTTAGGATAGACATATACCTAATTGCCTTGTTTGGATGATTTGCATGAATTATAAATGTGTTCGTGTTAGTTCTAATTCCATAGACATATAGACGTTAGGTTAGCTTGAATAGGCGAGTAAGAACTCGACAGATTCTTATGAGCAATATTAACCCTGTCAATCGATAAACTTGATAAATTAGCTAGTCAATTTAATTGAAGAATACAATAGGAATGTTAGATAGCCCATAACCCTAGATCGTTTTCATCACATTTATAACATAAAAAGTTGCTCTTCCTTTGTTCAAACTTCATTATTTTTTTCTCTATTTTAATTAGTTTAAAATCAAATATTTCTAGGTTTAATTCTTATTTAGATAATTAGGATAGTCTAATTTAGTTAATAGTTAATCACAAGTCAGCGTGGGTTCGACATCCGACTTTTAGTCACTTTATTACTTGACGACCGTGTATTCTTGCGTGTGTGTTTGGATGCAACACCCGCCACATCATCATACCACGTAGCCGTCACTTGGCATATATTTTTGTCGTATGGAAGGGTTGCATAAGTTAGGGACTAGATCTTGGTGGAATATTCTAGAACTATGGAGAATTTCCTGGGAAAGCTCTAGATATTTATGCACTTGTATGAAGGTTCTAGAAAAATATAGAGGTTTCATTAGGAAGACCCTAGAACCCTATGGTATTGCTAGAAAAGTTCTTAGAAGATTCAAAGCTTGTAGAAAATTCTAGAGAAATGACTTACTTGTAAATATTTAGGACTTGTGTAACAATTAATATTTACATACTAGCCCCTAGGAGACTAGTATATATAGGGGGTCATCATTTGTGATTTACCAAGCAAAACAACCAAGTTCTCTCTAATACAAAAAGCTTCCTTTGGCAATTCTCTTGTGGTCTAACATTCCTTAGCGATCTTTAGTGTAGTAAGGCTGACTTGGCATCGCAAGATCGTGAGCGTGTTGTGCAAGATCGTGAGCAAGTGCCAAGTGCCGCACATGCACTTAGTTCTAGACTAAGGACGTGACAACGTGGTAACAGAGCAAAGGTTATGACTAAGGAATGTTTGAAAGAATACAAGAGATTTCTATAAGGAAGTTTTGTAGAGAACCATGGTCAAAATTACCAAAGGCTTGGTACTTGCAGAAGGGACCAACATGAAGGTTCCTAAGCGAAAGCAGTATGGCGGTGCATGGGACGCATGGAAACCGGCAGACTTACTTTGGAGGATGGACAAGTACTTTGACATAGTCAGGGAGGATAACGACGTTGTTAAGGTACGCAATGCCTCAATGTATTTGACCGAGGTTGTCGTGCTGGGGTGGCGTCGGAAGTGTGCCAACATAGAAAAAAGGGCTATGCAAGATTGAGACATGAGAGCAATTCAAGAAGGAGTTGAAGAAGCTACCTGATGAATGTGGTGTATGAGGTTAGGCGGAAGCTAAGGGAACTCAGAAATAGGCCACAATTCGGGAGTATGTGCACGAGTTCACTACCTTAATGCTGCAAATCATGTCTTTGTCCGAGGAAGATTCCTTTTCTACTTCATGGATGGGTTGCAAAATTGGGCAAAGCAAGAGTTAAGAAGACATCAAGTAGCCAACCTGAACAAGGCCATATGGGTAGCCGAGTCACTTTTTGACTTCAAGATGGAGCCTGCCAAATCCAAAGAAGGCAATGCCAAGAAGGATGAGGGAGATCATGACAAGGACAACGGGAAATGCATAGCCGAGGTATACAAGGGTAATGGCAAGGGGTCATCCCATAACGGACTAGGGTCCAAGAGAAACGGCAAGGGACCAAAAAACGGTAGCGAGTACGTGCCTAAGGGAGGGTGCTGCTTCTGTGAAGGATCACATTGGGCAAGTGAATGCCCAAAGTTGGGGAAGCTTGCAGCAATGATCAGGAACTTTGCTCAAGCACATAAAGGTAACATAGGAGGAATCGCCTGCATTGGAGGGATGCACTTGGAATCTAAGCCGAAAGTAGGGGATTCCATAACCTATCTTGGCGTCATGCAAATGGAGCATGGTGGCAGCAAGAAAAGTTGGACGGACATAGTTGAAGAGGATGGTGAGTTACAAAGTGATGGCATGCTATCGGACTCAGACGATGCACCAAGCAGAGGGGTCAAGTTTGCTAGCAAGGCTAGGACCACAGAGGGCAACCAAATAGGGAGTGGAAGTATGGACTTGATGCTTGAGAAGCTACTAGACTTGGTTGAGTCATGAGAAGATTCAGGCCAAGAGCAAGGAGCGGCATCCGATGGGCGGAGGATCGAGGCCATCATTGCTAGCCGTCCAAAATACAAACGAGGCAAAAAGAAAGGTGACCAGTACCTTGTAACATGGAAGGCGAACCGCTTCATATGGCATCACGGCTAATGGACAAAGATTTCCAGCGACGCCAAGGCGAGGTGCGTGCGTACGTGCCAATGCTTTGTGCCGAGGGCGGCACAAAATTGGGTGGGGGAGAGTGTCATGACCCGCCACATCATCATGCCACGTAGGTGTCATTTGGCATATATTTTTGCCATATGGAAGAGTTACATAAGTTAGGGACTAGATCTTGGTGGAATATTCTAGAACTATGGAGAATTTCCTTGGGAAAGCTCTAGATATTTATGCACTTGTAGGAAGGTTCAAGAAAAATATAGAGGTTTCATTAGGAAGACCCTAGAACCCAATGGATTTGCTAGGAAACTCCTCGGAATCTTCTAGTCTTGTAGAGAATTCTAGCGAAAGCCTTTATTTTGTAAATAATAAGGACTTGTGTAACAATTAATATTTATACACTAACCCCTAGGAAACTAGAATATAAAGGGGGTCATTCATTTATAATTTACCAAGCAAAACAATCAAGTTCTCTCTAATACAAAAGCTTCCTTTGATAATTCTCTTGTGTTCTAACATTCCTTAGTGATCTTTAGTGTAGTAAAGCTGACTTGGCATCGCAAGATCGTGAGCAAGTGCCGCACATGCGCTTAGCTCAAGACTAAGGACGTGACAACTTACCACCATTTTACAACATACTAACACAAATTGTCACCAATCTTGGGTCGGTTCGACTGCTCCACGATTTTCTGAAATCTTACAAAGGCTTCAAGTAATCACTTGACCCATTGAGAACAAAAAAGCACCTCAGTACTTCCGCCGCTTTACAGCAGTTAGTCGATGATAGAGTTTAACTCCTATTGATTAATAGTGCACAATTGTTTTTACAAGATCAAATTAAATGACATACAAAAATATGGAACTGACCGTAGTAACTTATTTTGTGACCTGTAACATGCTTTGACTGATTAAAATACACAATATAAAAGTCTTACACTGTCAATGTATAAAAGCTAAATTCTATTTCATCGGACAATCATGTCAGCAGGTTATGTTGAATAATGTCTCACTGAGGACAACAAAACCAAATGTCAGTCAAATGTTAAAATACCAAGTATCTCAGGAGCCGACATATGCCAATATCACAAGCGAGAGAAACGGCCATATCAACCGTCACACTACCATCAGTTTGAAATCCCGTAATAATAAAGTTCGCTTAAAACTGTTAATTCTTAACCACATAATGTTACAAGCGTAGGACATACAGGAACAGGGTAAAAGGAACACAGGTTGAAGATCGGGTATTTGCTAAAGATCAATTCCCTACATCTGCTTTTACAAAACAAGAAAATAACAATAATAATAATAATAATAATACAAAGGGACAACAGATACATGAGGGATAAGCGAAAGAAAAAACAAATTGATACAGAGGAAACACAGCTTCAAAGGGTACACTTAAATTATTTCTATCATTCGGAAGGAACTCATAACCCAAGGGACGGGCACTGTTTTCTGGCGTGCTCTGGAACCAACTTCAATAATGTCTCTGCATGCACGTTCTTCAACTCTGGCGACAAGAAAACCCAGTTTCAATAATTCAATTTCAACTATCGAAATGAAGTCAATCTGATAAAAGTCTTATCAACAACATACCGTGAGCCTTAAAGTTAAATAAGGGAGGAAGGAAACGTCCATTAGGCAGGCGTGTATTGGGATCACGAAGCTCATCAAAAAAGTGGTGAGTCAAGGCATCCAACTGCATTCAAAATTTATACACCTATCACAACTTGGAACAAGACATGAATTCTTGTAAAATTGCAAAATAAACTACAACATGATCACCAAAAGAAGCAAAGAAATATATGCTTGTACAATGAACAAACTCCAGAACCAAGCTATGCATATCATTTTAACAGTATGAGACTAAATTGAAAGATCAATAACAGAACAAAAACTCAGTATAGCCATCCTTGGACCATGAAATCCATAGCTTCAACAACGTATAAAGTTTCATTGAGAGAACTAAGCAAAGCCAGTTATTCTATACATACCATTTAAACAAACAAGTATGGACAAGGAAGAAACAGTGCACATGATGCTAAAAGTACACAGTTTCAAAATCCAAAACACCTACATCTTATACTAATATTCTGTTGGCGAAATATCAAATATTTAAGTAATAAACCAAGCCACAACAGCACATCAACAAAATACTGCCGTCCCAACAATGGAAGGATCCATGATCACATCCTTTCAAACAATGCATGCACTGCATCTACTCATCGGATGGTGGTATTTTGTAACCTGAAGTCTCAAAAAATTTATGCTTTGAATAACCATAACATTGCTCTTCAAGAATTTCTTTTTTATTTTTTTATTGTGATTGGTACTCTTCAAGAAATTATATGAAGGCATTAAGACAAGAGAAGGGAGAATGGCATGGCTGTCAGCAAAAAAAATTGTTCATGTTTAATCATTTATAAGATGTCTAGAATATACAATATGCTCAACACTGCAACAGAGATACAGAAAGATGACCCATGTATAATCAGTGAGTACACAGAGGCATAAGAGATTAGCTCAAATAAACAAATTTGGCATACTTACAGCAGCACAACGCAAGTTAGGAGAGTACTGCAGCAATCTTGAGACAAGATCAACAGCTTCTGGAGGCATGCGCTTATGAAATATCTGAAAATCAAACATTAGAAATGACTTGTTGCCTTATGTATACTTGACAGTCCTATGAAGGGGCTGGATATGATAAGTTGTATTTCAAGTACCTTGTGCCATGGATGAGCTTTAATTTGAGGAAACTTAAACTCATTGTAGTTGGGATTCATACATTTAATTTCTTCTCTTGTAGGAGTGCCCAAAACCTGCAAAATATAATGGGAGATATAGTTTGGGCAAAGGAAATATCAACATCAGGCCAAAAATGAGGACAAATTAAATAACACGGCTATACAAAAGGTTGTGTATCTTCTTAACCATATTTATAAAAGACAACAATTGATATGTTAATAACAAAGAAAGCTGCCTTATCACTAAAAGATATTTCTATTGCACTTCCTCTTTAGTTACAGCAATTCCAAATCTGAAACGGTTACATCAAGCAGAATAACAGATTACATGTACGCCACAGCTCTATTCCTCAACATCCAGAAAAAGCTCCGTCCTTGAATTACAATCTAGAAACTATGTCTATTTGACAAACTGAAATTAGCACAGAATAAGAACCTAAATTTCAAGAACACCCCCTAGTAGAGGCCAAAATCATTGGCAGGTAAAGACTATTCAGGTCAAAATCTTATATTTCTAGAACCAGATGCATTTACAAACTATTCAGGTCAGAATCTCCAATTTCAGAACCAGACTTCCAACTTTTTGGTGGGTGGCCTCATCTACACTATAATTGGTCCAAAAAGCCCATCCCACCATCCTCAGGGCTACTCGATCCACAAATCATAAGAATCATAACCTTAAGCTTGGTTGACTGGCAGTTCGAAAGAGGTGATCTTCACCTTAATATCAAACCGTGGAACAAACAGCTAGGAAGCAAGAAAAACAGGTTAATCTGTATGTATATTGACTTAAGTCCCTTTTCTGTTAATTTCTTTTTTTTTTTAAATTCCCTTATTACATCTTAAGGAAATTCTAATTGCTAAGGAATTCCCCTCAAATGATTAAATTGATAGGGATGTACTAAATCAGCCCCCATAAAAAGCTACTATCTCCCTGATAAAATGCATTTGCAAAAAACTGTTGCGGAAGGCAATAGTTTGGCACTAGAAATCACACAAAGGTTGCCGCACAACATTGCGAGACAAGTAGTTGACAATGCCGTAACAGAGAGGCAGGAAGAAGGCCTATAAAAAGTGTGATTGGATGCAATAAACAAAAAGAAAACCCAAAAAGAAAAAAGAAAATAAATGAACACATCACGCCCCCATAGTTTTGGTCTAGTCAGTGGTAAGAACAAAGCATGTGATGTGCGGGTTAGGCGCACATCACGGGTTTGAACACTGCCGCAAACAAAAGCCTAATATTTAAGGATAGAGGGCCAGGGCCATTATCTATGGCGTTTTTAACCATTCCCTACTGGCCCTCGGGGATTTCTCGGTTATCAAGAAAATACTAATAACTGGAGAATGATTCCTGCAGCAATTTTTTGGGTGTGTTTAGAATGGAAGGAATGACAGGTGTGTTGATGGGATTTCGACTGCAGTTCACTATTTGAAAGCTAAGTGCTTAGTTAATTTGTTCAGCTGGAACTCTTACCCCTGTAAGTAGTGTCAACTTTTTGGATTTTGTTAGCTGCTTGGTCCTAGTTTAGACACTCATGTACTGGATCTAACACTATTTTGTAACTCTTTTGATTAGCATCTTCCTGATGCTCTTTAATGATATAATTTTACTTCATCGAAAAAATAATAACAATGACTGAAAACTTCATCACAAAAAAAGCAGAAAGCTCATGGAAAGAAAGTGAAAGGGACTGCAGACAAGGAAATCAAATAATAAGGAGATTACCTTAATGATCTCAACAAGCTGGTCAACTCCACTTTCACCGGGAAACAGAGGCTGAAATGGGAGAAAGAGAAGAATGAGATGAGAGAACTGTCCATGTAAAACAATGAATACAGAACATGGTCATAATAGGCTAATAATAGGAGAAAGTAACAACCTACCTGACCAAGAAGTAGCTCAGCTAGGACACAGCCAGCAGACCAGATGTCAATAGCAGTAGTGTACTCTGTTGCACCAAATATGAGCTCAGGTGCTCTGTAATACCTAGAGCAGATGTAAGAAATATTTGGTTCTCCTTTAACCTGCCAAAAAATTAGAGTGAAATCTACAATCAGAATACACACCATATAGACTCAATGTTAGGATGGACGAGAGACAAGCAAAAATGGAAACACACCAGAACTTTAGCACTCCCAAAATCGCATAACTTGACCTGGTGGGTATGTGGGTTCACCTGCCAAAAAGAATACAGACCATGGCTGCTTAGTATCCAGAGAGAAGCGCGATATGGGAAGGGGCAGCACAAATAATTCTTAATAGTATTTGATATATGTTCAATGGTCATAAGAAACAATAGGTCTCTGCCCTTCCAGGGTAAGGCTAAGGCTGCGTACATCCTACCTTCCCCGACTCCACTTGTGGGAATACACTGGGATGTTGTTGGTCATAAGAAACAATAGGTCAGGGAGATCAAACTTTTTTTGAGAGAAAGGTAATTAGGCCAAGCAAAATAAATAAAACCTTTCCTTTCAAATTCTGAAGAAAATTTGCATCATTCTGTGACAATTAAAAGTGCAAAAATATATGTTCTCCTGTTATAGTCGCATCAAGTACTTTGTCTTTGATTGCTTCTTTTGAGTCTTCTTTTAGATTGCAATCCCTTCAGGAGCCCACAGGTAGGATAAGGCAATAGCTAGCAAGCTGATTCAAATTATTTTAAGGGTAAGGTCTTTCGGAAACAGCCTCTCTGCCTCCTCAGGGTAGGGGTAAGGTCTGCGTACACATTACCCTCCCCAGATCCTACTTGTGGGATTCCACTTGTTGTTGTTGTTATATGTAAGCAAAGCAGAATAAATTGCCTGTCTAGATAAGCCCATAACAAGTGCACCAAAAACTTTTCTTTTGGAATTGTCACAAGTGCGCCAACTATGTTACTATTAGTCTCATCTAACATATTACTATCTTTGTAAGAGAATCCATAAGAAATTGAAATAATCCTCCTCCTCTTTTAGAAGTAATAATCAACCAAATTGCATTATTCCTCTCCACAAACCAAATCATCAACAAACTTTCACATATCCTTGTTATTTGTTTTCCCCGTACATTTGGAGTAGATATTCACATTAACTTTTTTTTTATAACTATAGCGTTCAGGCCAGCTTGCATGTACCTCAATTAATTCTATCGGATACCTGTTACCTCCTACCAGCAACAGGTATCCAAGTAACTTTATTCACCAAGGCTTGGATAGATGGGAAGAAATCACCTAGTATTTTTTGTCTCCACTGGGAATTGAACCTGAGACCTCATGGTTCTAGCCCACTTCATCGACCACTAGGCCATACCCTTGGGTTAGATATTCACAATAATAAATATTATAAAGGAATTGCAAACAAAGGGTTACTGGCAACAACAATTTTAATCAAAAGCTAAAGGGAAATAAGCAGAAAAGAGAATAGGATAGATGAGTATACCAAAAGATTCTGAGGTTTGATGTCCCTGTGGCACACTCCAATAGTGCGGTGTATGTAAGACAGCGCCCTGAAAATCTGCCACACGGAAACGGCATCTCATAATTCAGTCATATTACAAAATACAACACCCTCAAGAAAATCATTAGCTATCAAGTGCATTAACAAGGTAACGTGTGAAACTAGTTGCTCATTAAAAATACCGCGGTTGGATGAACTTTTCCAAGTTTTAGCCCATCCCTCAAAACAAGCATAAGACTAGAAAAATATTGGAGCAATTTAGCAATACTCTCTTCCCGAACATGTCCTTTTATATAAAACAAAAGGAAAAACAATCTCTTGTACAACGGAATTTGCAGAGATCTCATATTCGGCGTTCCTCACAAGGAGGAGCTATATAAATGACAACTCACAAAAAAAGAGTACACTACCTGATATGTATAAAGCTTCACAAGTATCAATGGCATCCTTTGGTTCAGCTTATTGTAGTGTTTGATAACACGGTGAACAGTTTCAGGGACATACTCAAGTACCAAGTTAAGATATAGTTCATCCTTGTCAGTTGTCGAAAAGAAGCAGTGTTTCAGAGAGACAACATTAGGGTGGTCAAGAAGACGCATGGTCTGCAACTCCCTGTTCTTATATCTCTTGTCTTGAAGAACCTTCTTTATGGCAACTGTTTCACCAGTCTCTAAGCATTTTGCCTGAGTAACCAAATCAGAGAATCACATAATTGTGCACATTATAGCTCCGCATGGGTGTAGGAAGAGTATTTTGATAGGCATACATGAATGATGACCCGTGTAATGAAGAAAATAAAGTAATACCTGAAACACCACTCCAAATGATCCTTGTCCAACAACACGTTCAGCCATGTAACTAATAGTCTGCAATCATTTCCCACCACAGAAAAGAACACGAATAAGAAAAGCAACTACTCCGTACAGACCACTTTATATTATGCAGTTTACAATTTGACCTGTAATAGGAGCATGTGTCTACCCTAATCAATTCAGTTGTCTCCCCCTAATCATCAATTCAAGAAGATGAAAGCCGGAACCACCAAATTTCTCAACAACCAACAGAACCAAACATCAAAGTGAGAGACATGGCATATTACCTGTTTTGCCTGGCCATTTCTACCACCAATAGTTGTCACGATTATGTGGCCCGTCTCAGTCCCATTACCATCGACAATTGCTGCTTCCATTTCCTACAAACAAACAATTTAAATCTGGTGAATAAAGTTTGAAAAGGAGAACGAAATCACCACAAAATAGAAAGGATCTAATAATAAAAACAACAAAAACCAAAAAAGTCTATGCTCTTTAGTATGCAGACCTTATCATCCCTGATTCTCATGTCATTCATCTCCTCAGGCAATCTATCTACCCCAGCATTATGGCCACTAGATTCTCTCAAACCCGACGTAGGTGCTAAGCCCACAGAAGCCATTTCCAAGAAAAGCTTGCTCGCTATTTATCACCTCAAAAGGTCATTCACCTGAGCAACATGGCATAAAAAACGAGAACATTAAACACATATCCTACAAAGGATTTCGCTTTATCACAAATCATATTAAAGTAGATACTTTTTTGGCAAAACCTCCAATCAAACAGTTCAAACATATGATCAATATCAATGTCACAGTACAATAACAAATACTAGAGCAGAAATAGCTCCGATTGGAAATTACACCAGGCCAAAGTCCAACAAATATTTCTCCCAAAAAAAACGAAAACCAAAATTCCTAAACATCCACCTAGGGAAAAATAGCATAGATTTTAGAAATAATGAAGTCAAATTTACCTTTTCCGTACAAGAGAAAAATCGGGGAAAAAAAACTAGCAACAGCGCGAATATTTTTTAGGTATGGCAGAAATAGAAAAATACAGATAGCAGAGAAGGGAAAAAATTAAACAAGATAAAACAATATCAAATCCAAAAGACAGTTTCAAAATGGGTAAAAATCAATAAACAAACTAGGCAACAGCCGGTTTTTAATAATTAAAAAACCAACAATAACGAATTATCAAAATTTACAAAAGATCTAAGCAGATCCATAAATAACCCGATCCATAGGAATTTAAACCGAAAGCTGGAAAACGGATCTACAGCGAAGAATAACGGAGCTAAACTTTTTTCCAGAAACAAGAAAAAGACAAATATGAATAAGAAAAAGCTGGTTACCAAAGGAATCAAAATGTAGAGGAGATGGAGAAAGACACCGATCACCGGCGGCTCTCCGATAAAAGTTGTGGCGGAGATGATACCATCACCATGAGATGAGAGAGAAAAAAAATACAGAGAGAAAGAAAAACCTGATATTGATTGAGAGAGAGAAAGAAAGAGAGATGTGTTTTTATTTTTACTCTTTCTTATTTATTTTTAATTTTTAATTTTTAATTGTTTTTAGTTTCTTACATTTTTGTTCACAAGTTTTTTGGATTGGTAAATGCGGAGAGTGTGACAGTCAAAGCAGAAGCAATATAAAATACATTTTGGTCGGTCGAATTTCCTGATGATTTTTATAGGCACAAGGTTTAATGTACAATTACTTTAATGTTATAATTTATGTAGTACAGATAAATAAAACAAGTTTAAATAATTACTCGTCATTGATTGCGAAAAATTTTGACATTGACAAAATTACACAATTAGGGGTATTTGGTAGGATGCATTAGATAAAATAATGTATGTATTAGTTTTGTGTATTAATAATACCTTATTTGGTAGATATTTTAGCATTAGTTATACATCATATTTGGTATTATCTTATGCATAATTAGAAAACCATGGTATTAGCAATGCAATGGGTTTTAATGCATGCATTAATTTAGTTAAAGACAAAATTATCCTTCAAAATTTATGCTTGATTAAAATATGTTAGTAGTTATTATATTAATGCAAGTTTAAAATAATTCAGATAGTGAGAAATAAAATTATATCTCTAGTAAATACTTAGCATATTTCCTTTTTTATAAATAAATATTTAGTTCCATATTACAATATAGGTAGACAAATCAGATTTTTTTTTAAAACTTTTTCATATTAAAATATTTCTCAACATATATTTCTTTTAAAAATTTAGAGTGACAGACTAATTTTGAGGGCATTTTTGTAAACAAGCAATTCTTTTAAAAATTGTGCAATGCTTTAATACATCAAACCAAACAATTGATAAGAAATATATTAGCATAATTAATACTAGCATAACTAATACAAGCATAATTAATACCAATATTATTGATGCACCTTATTTAACATTATTTTTATGCACCCTACCAAACCACCCCTTAATGTATATATAAGTATCATGTTAGAGATTTTTTAGTGGCCTAAAAGTTAGTTAGATTGATTATCAAACTAAGTTTTAGAATATAAGTAATCAAATGAATTCTAATCTTAAAATTTATGTAAGAAGGAGCATATAATTTCAAAACAATTGTCACATGATTTGGACAGAGAGAGAAATTAGACTTTACGTATATAATATTAAAATTAAAACATATTTTGTAAATTACTTGTATCTTGACCGTTCAATGCACACTTTTAGAATTTTCAGTGTGTTTAACAAAAGAAAAGAAAGGCGCAATGATTTCGGCGCCACTGTCAGCAGCTTTGGACAACACTGTTGTTATAGGGGCACACCTCATGCTGGAGAGAAAAAGCCAAAAAACTAAAAACAAAATTAAGGAGTAGGCATCTCATATATTTTTACATTGTAAATTGTACTAAAAATAAAAAAGACCATGATATAGATGATTGCCAACTATTTAATATTTATTTTAATCCAAAATATTGTAAGTAAAATTGATTTCCTAAATAACTCGTAGCTTTTATATTTTTTCTTTTTCGTGTGAATGACATTTTTCTTTTTTGTTCTTAGAAAGTAGCTCCTTCTTAGAGTCCGTTTGGATTGGCTTAAAAAAATGACTTTTAAATTAAGTGCTTAAAAGCACTTTATAAGTGCTGGAACTTATTTTATAAATAAGTAGTTACATGTTTGGACAAAAGTGGTGAAACTTAAAAAAAGTTGTTGAAGTGTTTGGTAAACAAGTGTTAGCAAGTATTTTTTTCTGTTAAAAGACAGAAATAGCCTTAATTATGAGTTAATTCAAATAAAAAATAATTTATATTTTAATTTAATTGATTATTTTAGATAATTTTTATTCGGGTTTAGGCTTGATTGATGGCCAACCTCAAAACCTAAATAACTCAAATTCTTTAGAGAATCTAGCAGCAACTAGTGACAACGTTGTTGTCAAGTTCATAGGATTTGCTATGTTCTGTTTTTTTTCTTCTTTTTGCATATCTCTTTTAAAATTTACATATCTTGCTCTTTCTTTTCCAAAGCTTTCTCTTTGTTTTTTGAGTTAACTTTGAGATTTAGAGTGGATTTTGGCATGAACAGTACTTACCAAAAATGCAGAAAAATGAAGATGAAACGGAGAGGAAGAGGAAAGAAGGTGGACTGATGTCTTCTAAAGTGCATTAAGATAGAGAAATACGAGGTTTTAGATTTTTATTTGATTGAGGGTAATTTGGGTATTACGAAAACTTATATGGACAAGAAAGTAATATCTTTGGTCAAAACAATATGGCGTTTAAGCCAATTTCGAAAAAGTTGGGTTTACCCAACTTCTTGGTTTTGGCTTTTTTTAAGCAGATTTTAACTTTTTTTAAGCTATTTTTTGGTTGTCAAACACCTCCATCAGTTAAAAGGGGCAAACCAGCTTTTAAGCCCATCCAAACAGGCTCTTAATATGGGACAAGCAATTTTTTGGGTGTCGACTTCGTTTGCATTACATATCGTATTATTAAAGAATTAATAAATGGGATCCAAAAGTGTTAGAAAAAGTTAGAATATGGAACACTCACTTACGATGAATACACGTCATGATTTTGGATTAGGTTTTTGTTGGATCTGATTTTAATGATAACAATAATATATTTGTTCTTTGTATAAGAACTCATGGATAGCATTCAAGATTGAAGAAATCAATCAGCAAAGATCAACGAACTCATGGATTGGCATACAAGATTGAAGGAATCAATCAAAGGCAATTAAGGAAAGCATGCGTGATTAAAGGAATCGTTGATACTGACGGAATCAATTAAGGTTAAACTAAAGGAATCAAATTAATCAAGTATATCGAAGATATTGCACATAATCAATCAAGTATCTAAATTTGGAAAAATCATGATTCCAGGATCGCGCACAAGGAAAATTTTTAAAGCCTCTCATCAGTTACAGTCGTTGCGGAATAACCTTATTCTTGGAAAGAATCAATCTCTTTCCAAGGATCAAATCACTTGGGTTGGCAAATCTCTCCATAATTCAAGCCTCTCTCAAAGTATTTAAACTTTTATCTGTACCTTAGCACATATACTTTGATCGAACCAAATACCCTCTCTTTGTTCTACTGCAAACAAACATTGTAGCTCTACTAGACCTGTTGTGTAACAAGTTAGAGAAGAAAAGGAGAACAACACTGGTGAGGCATTGTATCAAAAGAAACGAGTGATTAGGAACTGAGCTATCGGTGTAGATCACACCATTCTTTATGTACTCAAAGAAACTCATTCACTGAAAGAGAACTCCCTTGCAATCCAAGGAGACGGGACTAGGATTCACATTGAATCCGAACCAGTATAAAAATTCTAGTGTCTTTAATTCCTGCATTTAATTTCTGCATCTTAAATTCTGTCCTTACAATTATCAAGTTATTACATCTAGTCGACTAATTGAAAAACTAGTCAATTAATAGCAATTAAGTTTAAAAACAAACAATTCACCCCCCCCTCTTGTACTTTCAATTGGTATCAGAGCAAGGCCCACATTTTCTTTTGCTTAACAACTCGTGAGAAAAGATCATGGCAAATCAAGTTATCATAGGAGCACTATTCCAAGAAGAAACTTTGCAAATAAAGCCATCATACTTCAATGGACAATATTTCCCCCACTCAAAAGTGCTTATGGAAATATATTCAAAGGCGTATGATGTTAAAGTCTCGAGAGTTATCAAAAAGGGGAACTATCCTCTGTTGGTTGCCGCTCAACCACTTGTTGATCCTGAAGATACAAATTTATATACAGATGAGCAAATGGCGGTTGTAAAAGTCAACAATAAGGCGAGAAACTTGCTTATAATGCTATAAGTGGTGAAGAGTATGAGAAAATTTCCGGTTGTGACATAGCCAAAGAGATGTGGGACAAGCTTAAAGTTACATACGAAGGAACCAGCAAAGTAAATGAAACACATATCAACATGTTGGTTCATGATTATGAACTCTTTTAAATGAAAGAAGGAGAATCTATTGAATAGATATTTGCCAGATTCAGTAAAATCATTAGCGATCTGAAAGCTTTCGGCAAACCATATTCGAGTGGTGATCAAGTTAGAAAGATTATTAGAAGCCTACCAACTACTTGGTAGACCAAAGTAGTCACACTTGAATCTCAGGATCTGAATAAGTTATCTTATGATGAACTTCGAGAAGAACTCATAGCTTTTGAAAGACACATCTTAAGAAAACCAACCAAGAAGAAAAGAAGAAAACAGTCGCATTCAAGGTCATAACTGAAATAGCTGAAAATGATATCGATGATGATCCTGAAGCTCTTCAAGAAGAGACTACTATGATATCAAGAAACATGGATGGTTTAATGAGAAAATTCAGGAATATGAGGAGAAGAAGGATTTCACCTAGGCGATCTAGGCAATATAACGAACAAGATAAGAATGATGGAAAATTGTATGAGTGTGGAAGATTTGGGCACATTCAAGCTGAGTGCCCAGATCTGAAAAGGAAAATCTCCAGAGGTTTCAACAAGAACAAATCATTTGGAAGCTTGAGTGATGAAGATAGTTCAGAACGCAAAGAGATAGCAAATCTTTGCTTCATGACAATTCTAGAAAAAGATATGAACAAATCTTCAGGATGCTGGACACACAAAGACACTTCAGACGACGAATGCAAAGATAATAATGAGAACTGTTTCATGGCATAAGGTGAAACAAGCAAGGTAAGGTCTTATAACTGTGAAAGATGCAATGAGTTGCAGGATATTCTTGATCTTACTTTGAAAGAGTCTCAAAAAATAATGAATGAACTAAAGAAACTCAATAAAAAAAGTAAAAACTGGAAGCTCAAACATGAAGTATGTGAAATCGAAAAAGAAGTACGTCAAGAAGAGTTTGAGGAATTGCAAATGCAACTAAATGGCATGCGCAAATCTACCAGTCATAGTTCTATCAGGTCAAACCATGCGACTTACAAGTCAACTGGAGAAGGACCAGCCAGAACAGGGTCCACTAGTACTAACACTAATGAAAGACCTAAAAATGGGTCAGGAGTTACATGTCACTACTGCAATAAAAGTGGACATAAATATTCTTTTTGTCATTTTCATAAGTCAAATATTTCAGGACGGATTTGGAAACCCAAAAATAATTCTGAATCTATCAGTACTAACCAACCAGTACCCAAGCAAGCTTGGGTACCTAAAAGAAAGTAATCACTATGTTTTGTAGGAACACCACAAGAGAAGCCACAAAGTAAAATGGTACTTAGACAGTGTGTGTTTCAGTCACATGACCGGTGATAAAAAAACTTGTTCAAGGAAGTTACAAAAATAGATGGAGGAAGCGTTAAGTTTGGCGATGACTCAAAAGGAAAAATAATCGGTACTGAGACAATTCCCTTCAATAACAACTGCGATATTACTGAGGTTTATCTCGTTGATGGACTTAACTACAATCTTCTAAGTATAAGTCAGCTATGCGACTCAGGGTATGAGGTAAATTTTAAGAAAACAGGTTGTATTATTGAGGGTGAGACAAGTAAAATAATCCTCCCAGGTAAAAGGTATGGAAATGTTTATATTCTTGATGGTTTTGAAAATATAGATGGTCATATCTGTTTAACATTTATATTTGATGATCCTTGGTTATGGCATAGAAAATTTGGTCTTGCAAGCATGCATTTGATAGAAAAATTGTCTAAGCATGAGTTAGTTGTTGGTTTACCCAAACTGAATTTCTCTAGAAATCATATTTGTGACGCTTGTCAAATTGGAAAACAAACTAGATACTCTTTCAAAAATAAGGATATTGTATCTACTTCTAAACCTTTGCAACTACTTCACATGGATTTATTTGGGCCTACTAGAACTGCTAGTATAGGAGGAAAATAACATGCTTTTGTTATTGTTGATGATTACTCACGTTTTACGTGGGTGATTTTCTTATCTCATAAAGATGAAGCGTAGAATTGAGATCTTCTGTAAGAAGGTTGAAAGAGAAAAGAGGTATCTGATTACAACAATCCAGAGTGATCATGGAGGAGATTTTGAAAGCAAAGCATTCGAAGACTTCTATAATGATCAAGGATATACTCATAGCTTCTCTGCACCAAGATCACCCCAACAGAATGGAGTCGTTGAAAGGAAAAATAGAACCCTACAAGATATGTTAAGAACAATGTTACTAGATCATTCACTACCAAATCATTTCTGGGCAGAAGGAGTAAGTACAACATGTCACATTCTCAACCGATGTCTCATAAGGCCCATTCTGAAGAAAACTCCTTATGAACTATGGAAAGGTAGACGTCCTAATATTAGTTATTTTCATTCCTTTGGAAGTAAGTGTTTCATTCACAATAACGGTAAGAGCAATCTTGGAAAATTCGATCCAAGAAGTGATGAAGGAATTACTTCAGGCGATGAAGATCAAGCTCAAGAAATTCAAGAGATAAGCGAATCTCAAGAGTTGACTGATGGGTTTGATGTTGTGATAGAGTCAACTGATGAAACCAGTAACAATCTACCAGAGCATCTGAATGAGTCAACTACTCATACAGTTCGTCCAAGTGAATGGAGAAGTGAACCTGAATATCCTCAAAAATTCATCATAGGGGATCCAAGCAAAGGAATGAAAACCAGGAGAGATCTCAAAAAGAAAGCAAACATAGCACTAATCTCTCATATTAAGCCAAAGAAAATAGAGGAAGAGTTAGATCAATTTGACAAAAATCAAGTATGGAAACTGATACCCAAACTTGAAAATGTTCCTGTAATTGGAACAAAGTGGGTTTTCAGAAATAAATTGAATAAGGATGGAAAGGTTGTAAGAAACAAAGCCAGATAAGTTGCTCAATGATATTCACAACATGAAGGAGTCGACTATGGCAAAACATTTGCTCCAGTAGCTCGACTGGAGTCTATACGAATCCTTCTGGCATATGCATCTTTTAAGGGATTCAGGCTATTTCAAATGGACGTCAAAAGTGCTTTCTTGATTGGTTTCATTGAAGAGGAAGTATACGTGAAACAACCTCCTGGGTTTGTAGATTCAAAGTTTCCCTATCATATATATAAGCTAACCAAAGCGTTGTATGGACTGAAGCAAGCTCCACGAGCATAGTATGAAAGACTCAGTTCATTTCTTATTGATCATGGTTTTACAAGAGGTAAAGTAGACACAAATCTATTTATTAAAAGATCATCAGAAGGTAATCTCATTTTTCAGATTTATGTTGATGATATTATATTTGGTAGTACTGATCCTATTATGTGCAAGAAATTTTCAAATCTTATGCAAATTGAGTTCGAAATGAGCATGATGGTAGAACTAACATTCTTCCTTGGACTTAAAATCCAACAATCTAAAGAAGGAACGCTTATATGTCAGACCAAATACACAAAGAAATTGATTCAAAATTCGGCATGAGCAATGCTAAAGCCATTGGCACACCAATGAGTCCTTCAACGAGCCTCGACAAAGATGAACAAGGAATCCCTGTTGATGAAGCTAAGTATCGCTGAATGATTGGCTCACTTCTTTATATAACTATTAGTCGACCGAATATTATGTTTAGTCTCTGTAAATGTGCCAGGGTTCAATCAGCTCCTAAGGAATCACATCTAACTGCAGTAAAAAGAACTATTCGATATCTTATTGGAACTGTCTCTCATGGACTATAGTATCCTCGCTCTAACACGTTTAAATTAGAAGGTTTTTCAGATGTTGATCTTGTAGGTGATAAGGAAGACAGAAAAAGCACCAGTGGAACATGTTACTTAGCAAAGCATTGATATCATGGAACAGTAAAAAAACAAGCATCAGTTGCACTATCTACTACTGAAGCTGAATACATCGCTATTGGACAATGTTGTGCACAATTATTGTGCATGTCTCATCAACTTGGTGACTATGAACTTTCTTTTAAACCTATACTAATTTTCTGTTATAATTCTAGTGCCATATGTCTCTCTAAAAATTTTGTACATCATTCTAGGGCAAAATATATAGACATCAAGCATCACTTTATTAGAGACCATGTTCTTAAGGGAAATATAGAAATATCTTTTATTGGAACAACTGATCAATTAGCGAATATTTTTACCAAGCCTTTATTAGAAGAGAAATTTTGTTCACTAAGAGAATTACTTGGCATTATTTGCATTAATAGTTAATATTAGGACCTATGTGCCATTATTTTATTTTGTCTGTCAAATGTTCTATATCTTTTCTTACTCATTAATTACGCCTCTGATTTCCCTCATTTTTTTCTCTCTTTTCACATCAGTCGTAGAGTTCAAAGAAGAAAAGATAATCATCGTGTCTGATCAACTTATGTCTCCTTTTTAATGTTGAACTTTATTTTCAATCTCCATCGTCTCTATCACCTAAAAATCCCTCTCCGAAAACTTGCCCAACCAAAAATTTCTTCAATGGCCAAACAACCCAAAAATCTCTCTGCCTCCACTAGGAAGAGCACTCGCTCCAAAGCAAAACCCCATTCTTAGCCCCATAAACAGATAGACCTAGGGTCCGATCATTCTGAGGGGTTTTCCTCTTCCCAGGCAGACTTCTATGATCATTCTCAACTCTTAGGAGAAAAAGCCTTGGGAAAAAGACCTATGGAAGAACCCCATGTTTCCTTCATTCTAAAGAAATCAAAAATAGATCTTTCCAGTTCTTTAGAGTCGGAACTCAATTTCTGGGATTCTCCAAATAGGGACTTCTTTATCGCCCTAAAAGACAAGCATATTGCCATGGGAGGGTAGTCGACCTTGATGACATGGAAGCCCAAAATTGTAAGGTAAAAGATCTCTTCGTTTATCAAGGGTGGTCAAAGTTCTTTTTTATTCCTCAGCTAAAAGTCTATGAACCCCTAGTGAAAATGTTTTATGCTAATCTTCGCTCTAGTAAGTCTGATAAGTTGGAGTCCTTAGTATTAAGAAAGTGTATTGTTCTTGACTGTGCTATGTTTGATTCAATTTTTCAGTGTAAGTGTTCTGGTTTCCCCATGCTTTTTAAAAAAAATCCTGGCACGGTGATTTTGAAATTTCCTTTGATCAAGGTAAGAGATGTATTGATGAGTGTCCATCCGAATCTCTCCCAAACCAGTTAGGCCTTAGTGATGTTAGTTTCGAAACTCGTGTTCTAGCCCACATTGTTGCAACCACTCTACCTCCCTGTACTGGCTCTTTCTCCACCTTCTCTCTAAGAGACATTTTTCTGGTCTGTTGCTTTGTGACCAAACTCAAAATCAAACTGTCCTCCTGGGTCATCAATTTTATGATTGAGAGTGCAGAAGATCCCACTAGTCTACCTTATGAAATGTCTATCACTCACATTCTGGGAGCTCACAATATTTCCATATATGCATATCATTTTACCTTTATTTCAAAATCTTACAACGCCAGAGCTTTTGTAAGTATGGGGTATGTGTGTGTGTGAAGGGTTCATGGGTCAAGAAACAAGAAGGAGACGTCAAAACAGCTCAAACAGACTCCAAACCCAAACCTTCTGCTTCTCATCATAGCCATAGTGATCCTAACCTTGCTGAGAAACTTAGTACCATTGATAATCAGCTCTTTGCAATCAAGATCTTCTCATTGCCACTCAGTCCACTGTTGGTATCATTCATGCTATCTCTAAAGAAACAGGGTCTGATGTATCCAAGATAAGGGTTGCGGTTCTCAGAGTAAGAAAAAACGTTGTCAAGGAATTCAAGGAGGTTCATGACAGGCTTGATGGAATGAGTGTTTCAGCTAATGCTAGCTTTGATTGACTAAAGTAGGCGATCTGCAATACTCTTATCTATTTTCTACGCCGCTAATGTGGAAGTTTAAGACAATATTTTTTTTCTTCTGTTGTGCTATTTTTGGACTGAAATATCATTCGATGTATAATTTTTTTCTTTTTCTTTTGTTGTGTTATAACTCTGCTAGTACATCCTACTATGAATCCTGTTTTCGCATGCCGTGTGTTTTTATTCCCTCTTTGCTGATGTCAAAAAGAGGGAGAAATGATATATGTATTTTACAGGTACATAATAAATTGACTAAGGGTAAATCAGCTTTGGCACTTTTTGAGGGAGAGTCATTGAACCTGAAGCAGTCGACTACATGCGCCTCAACAACCAACATCAGACAAAGTCATCTGCTTTTATTAAGGGGGAGTAAAATACAGGTAAGTCAACTACTGTTTATACATATATATTATTTTATCATCATAAAAAAGGGGAGATTGTTAGATTTGATTTTAATGATAAAAATAATATATTTATTCTTTGCATAGGAACTTATGGATAACATTCGAGATTGAATATCAATAAAGATCAAGGAACTCATGGATTGGCATACAAGATTGAAGGAATCAATCAGAGGCAACCAAGGAAAGCAGACGTGATCAAAGGAATCGTTGATACTAACGGAATCAATTAAGGCTAAACTGAAGGAATCAAATCAATCAAGTATATCAAAGATCTTGCACATAATCAATCAAGTATCTAAATTTGGAAGAATCAAGATTCCAGGATCGCTTACAAGGGAAATCTTTAAAGTCTCTCATAAGTTACAACCATTGTGGAATAACCTTATTCGTGGAAAGAATCAATCTCTTTCCAAGGATCAAATCTCTTGGGTTAGCAAATCTCTCCAGAATTCAAGTCTCTCTCAAAGTATTTAAACTTATATCCGTATCTTAGCACATATAATTTGATCAAACCAAATACCCTCTCTTTATTCTACTGCAAACAAATATTGTAGCTCTACTAGACCTGCTGTGTAACAAGTTAGAGAAGAAAGAGAGAACAACACTAGTGAGGCATTGTATCAAAAGAAATGAGTGATATAGGAACTGAGCTATTGGTGTAGATCACACCATTATCTATGTACTCGAAGAAACTCATTCACTGAAAGAGAACTCTCTTGCAATCCAAGGAGACTAGACTAGGATTCACATTGAATCCGAACCAGTATAAAAAATTTGTGTCTTTAATTCTTGCATTTAATTTTTACATCTTAAATTCTGTCCTTACTGTTATCAAGTTATTATATCAAGTCGACTAATTGGAAAACTAGTCAACTAATAGCAATTAAGTTTTAAAATAAACAATTCACCCCCACTTGTACTTTCAGGTTTTTCTCCTTATTCTTCAAGTTCTTTTTCTCTTTGGTCCTTTTTTCAAAACTAAGTACTACTATATTTAGCGTATTTGCAATAACAATTTGGATCCGAGTTATAATAAAGATTGAATGGGGTATAATAAAGGATTAGTTACCTCCTATAGCAAAGGTTGATACCTTATTTATTTTAAATAAATACCCTTTTTAAAAATTATATTCCATAGTTACCTTTTGATTTTTTATAGTCAAATATCTATTTATGGTCACCTCCTACCCTTAAGCCATAAAATAAGCTTTGTATTATTTTTCTCTCTCATTTCCCCTCAAATTTCTCCTATCCCCTACCCCATATCTATTCTCCCCCCCCTATCTCTCTCTACTTCCCGATGTATTCTCCTCTGCCGGACGCTGGAGCAATTGCCACCGTCACCGTTCGACCGTGGTCGTTATTCATTGATACCGCCGCCCTCAGCCTCCCAATATAATTCTCTGACGCAACATATCAGATCAACAAAAACCTCCGTTATTTCGCCAGTAATTACGTGCTAATCATCGGCAATCGGAGGCAACGGTGACGACGAGCGAAGACTAGATACTAATGCTGGTTTAACGAGACGACATTAGGGTTGCTCTTGAACAAAGACGACGGAGTTGGGGGCTGAGCAACTTGAATTTTCTGTTAATATATTTCAATGTATCTCGTTTTATTTCATTGTATTCAATGTCTTTTTTTTCATTGTATTTCAATGTATCTCGCTGTATTCTATGTATTTCATTGTATTCACTGTCTCGCTATATTCCATAAATGTATTCATATATTTTTTTAATCAATATAATTTATGTATTCAGATGTATTATATAATTTCTCTGAAGATTCTATATTTTTAGGTGATTTTTGGTTGAGAATCTTTTTTTATAATTGCAAATACAAATTTTGTGTGTTATAATTGAGTGTTTTGAATTATATTAGGAGTCTATTATGTTAATTGATTCACTTTCCGTTTTAAAACAGTGTAATTCCCTGTTTCACGCCGTGAATACTGTGATCACGTGATTTTTGCCCTATGAGAACTACTCCCAAAAATTCAAAATAAAATGGTTTTGTGTTGTTTGTGATTTATTTGTATTTTGTCTGTGCATGTTTATTTCTAATTTAATTAGGAAAAATACAAAACTATGTGTTGCGTGTGCATTTAGGATTTAATTTTACAATTTAGGAATTAATTAAACAATCAAGTTCGTTTTACAAAATGAAAAAATCACAAAAAATATGTACTTTGCATTTTTGCATTTAATGTCCGAATTATGTGATTTTATCTTTATTTGATGTTTAATTTCATGTGATAGCTATTATTAAGAGTTAATGTTTTAGTTAATTGTCAATTTTATAATTTAATTAGGATTTTTAGTTGAAAAGGAAGTAAAAGAAAATGAAAGAAAAAAGAAGAAAAGAATGAAAATTGAGCCAATTTCAATGCAAAAATCAGGCCCAAATCACCCATGAACCAGGTCCAGTTGGCCTGGCCAGAGACGTCTTAAAACGACGTCGTTTGGTCACTCTTAATCAAGGCCGTTGGATTAAATCGATCCAACGATTGAGATTCAATCTCCCTTACCCATTCCCGAACCCGACCCGTTACCCGGATCCAGCCACCCCCCCACTTAAACCAAACGATGTCGTTCCCTATCAGTAAAAGGATCCAGGTCATTGATCGTGCTTGATCCAACGGCCAGGATTAAACCACCCCCTTCGTATATAAATCCAATCTCTCACCTCACACCCCCCTAAGCCATACCCACTGTTCATCGTCTCTTTCAGAGACAAACCAAACGACCCTCGAAACCCTAGCCGCCCTGAAACCCTTTCGCCTGAAAGTCAGCGGCAACAACGTCGATGACCATGAAACTAACAACCCTAGAGCACCTAACCACCCTCTTCACAAATCCCTTACCCATTTTGCTCGAATCAACCTGTAGCTTCTCGAATCTACAATCGAAGATTCGAGCAAAACTTGAAACCCACCCCAACCAGCCCCAAACGCACACCAAGGCACCCCTTGACCACCCTCGTTACAGATCTGTTAACCGTTTGCCTCGAATCAGCCTGTAGTTTCTCGAATCTTCAATCGAAGATTCGAGCAGAACCTAAATCTACCCCAACCGGTCCCAAACTCACACCAAGGCACCCCTTGACCTCCCTCGTCACCAAACCATCGTTTGTTTAGTTCGAATCAGACCGGAATCGTTCGAACCCCAAATCAAACCCCAAGAACCCTAGAAAACCAAAGGCTGGAGTTGGTTCGAATTAGATGAATTTGGGTGTCCAATGGACCTTAGTCGAAGTGTTCTCAGTTGAGAACACTCGATTAAGGTCCATTCGACCTCAAAAAGTTCGAGTCAAGGGTTCGACCTGAGTTCGTCCAGTTTCTGTTTTGTTGTAGTACCTTTTTCTCCTTTCTTGTTCTATTTGGTTATGGTTAATTGTGTTTAGTTAGTTATAATCCAGTCTTGTTCATTGTTCTTTCTTCTTCTCCATCAGACCTTTTATTTGGTCCAATTTTATTATTGCTTCTGTTTGTTGTCGATTGTTATATGTTATAATTTGTGTGATCGATTGAATAAGTGTCGTCGATTAGTCTGGTATGCTTGAATGTTAGATTAGCATGATAATAGTCTAATTTGTGGTTCATTCTTGTCTGTTTCCCTTCTGCCTCGTTTGTGTTCTAAAGTTTGTATTAAAATGAGCTCGTTGGTACATTTGAACTTAGAACTGAACCTGTTGGTATATTCAGTTCATTGAACTGAATTTATTGGTCATTTGTTATCCTGAATTTGTCAATCCCCTTAAGGCTCTTCTGGCTGTTTTTTCTTTTGTATTCCAATCTGACTAAGGCATATGCTCGTCTAGTTGATTTTAGTTCATCTGTTGCTGAGCTAAATATGATTGGTTCCCCAACATAGTTAGTTCAATATGTGCTGCCCTGAACCCTTAGTCTTCATTTTAATGCCATTTGATTTAATATCTTGAATTACTAACTGATTTGAATTGGTTATAGCTGTTGTAGTTTGTTGGATTCAGCTTAGTTAGTTGGTAGGTTTGAATAGGTTAGAGTTGAAAGGTTCAATGCAGAGTGAAAAGAGTTGGGTAGGATAGTAATTTCAGGGGCTTTATGAGGGTAATTTGGGAATTGAAAAGTTTAAAAATGGCTAGTTTAAGTGGGCTTTCAGTAAAATACTTAAGTAATATTAAACTAATGCATTTGTTAGTGCTAATGGGGAACAAAACATAATGGTATGAAAGGCTTTAAAGGGAATGGATTAAGAAATAGGTGTCCATACCTATTTGAATTTAAATAAAGAAAAGACAAGGGTAGTGGGGAACAAGGGAATTAAAAAGAGAACAAAACATATACTAGTGGAATTGAAGAGGAGATGATGGGCAGAATTAGAAAAAATTCTGCCTAAAGTGCTTTTGAGAGTTGGGGGAGGGGGTCTGTTTTGGTGATAAATAGGGTCACTCAAGACCAGAAAAGGGGCTGGTTTTTGGAGCAAAAAAAATCAGTTTCTCTTAATCTTTTTTAGTCGAGTATGGGCTTGGTTCTTCTTCTGGGTCAGAACTGGAAGGTAGAAAAGAGAGAGTTAAAAGAGAGGAAGACAGTTTAGAGGTTGGCTTTTCTTTTAGGCAGACCTTAAGAGGAGAACATTCTGAAAATCTTGAGGGTATTGGACATTCTGAAAAACTAGAAGAGTCTTAAGAGTGAGCCTAGTTCAACTAGTACTATTCCATTGAGACTGAAAAGAGCTTCAGCTTAACTGTGGAGTTGTATTTTCGAGTTTTCTCTTGATTACTGAATTCTAGGGGTGTTTCTGCTTGTGTTTTGATTGGTATGTGGTTGCTATCAAGTTGTTTTGGGGTCAGTTACTGGGTGTTTGTGTTGCTGTTGGTATTGCTGGAATTCTGCTGGTTCCTTTTAAATTTGTTACTGGTTATTTCTACTGGTTGTTGCTGGTTATTGTTGTTGTTGCTGTGTTACATACTACTCTGCTGATTTTCTTCTTCTTGTATTCCAATATCAAGTACATATTCGAGCATATGTCAATGTAGCTCCATCTGTTGGAAACGTGAAATGAAACTAAAGCTGAATTTCTGTCGTAGTTCTATTTTGATGATTTTGTTACGTTAGGTAGTTCCCTGTATAGTGATTGAGTGCTTATTGTAATAAAAATAGGACTATTTTGAATGGTAAATCTAGGACTATTAGCTTAAGGATTGCTAAATTAATTAGAGAAGTATGTTGAATCCAGAGTTAACAGTTTATTTTGGTCTAGCTATGGTTATCAATGTAGAACAATTTGGATCTGTATGAGGAATAGTTTTGCAATTGGACATTGGATTAATAATCAACAGACGCTAGGGCGATAAGCAGTTCTAATAGTCTTCAGTAATCCATTTCTAAATTCATGATTCCTTTAAGTATTGAGCGTTGGTTTAATATTGTTAGTTTGAGTTAGTAATTGCTGTTGCTCAAATCCAATCATGCTTCCCGTCTGATTTCCCTTTATAGTGATAATTAGGAACTCACTAATAGATAAGCAAGTAAGGTAACCCTCATAATCATCGAGTGCATGTTGAATAATTTGTAGCATCTCAGTGTATGTGTATTTAACTCGAGTTAAAATTTGGTCTGATTAAAGGCTTAACAGTCCACTAGCGGACGATTTGGGCTTCAATGTCCTTCCCGGACTGCCGAGACTTCACACACATAGCGACTTGTCAAGGCAGGTTGGCCATTTCGTTCCTGGGCAGACCTTGAGTCCCCAAAACCGTTGAGAGTTTGACTTAGTTGGAAGTCATAGGTTCAAAAGTAATAGCTCCTAAATAATGCTCATTTTAGGATTTTATTTTGTTATTAGAGATAAATAGAGTAGAAAATCACAATTGCTTTAGGTTTACCTTTCTAAAATAAACGAGATGATCCTCGCCAAATAAAATGTACAGATTGCGGGGCCCTCACAAACGTATGTATTAATTACTTAAAACTCGGGATCAGCCGCTTATCGAACTTCATGGCCTTTTCCCAAAATAACCATGCATTAGTCTCTTTAGGTGCGTACTTTAAATAACATTACCTTCTTAAACCAGGGTGCACATTTATGTGACCCAAATCCAAATCTCAACGGAGTCGGAACGTATCAAAATTGTGGGTACATTGATTGTGACATGGTTCGAGATACATTTCCACGACGTTGCAAATTCCTTTAAAACTAGTGAATGAGACGAGCCTCGACAAACAAAAATACACAAGCTACGGGGCCCTCTATATGGGTTGGTAAAATTATTTAGATTTCGGGATGGGCCGTTTAGCAAAAATTTCACGGCCTTACCCAAAATAATGATACGCTAGTCGCTTTAGGCGCGCCTTTAATAATTCACTTTCTTAAACTCGGGTGCACCTTTATGTAACCCAAATCCAAATCTCCACGGAGTCAAAATGTATCAATAACCATGGGTGCATTGATGTGACGTGGTTCAAGATGTGTTTCCACGACGTTGCAATCCTCGTTAAAAATAATAATAATAAAAGCGGTAAAAAGTTAAAATTTGTACATAGGTTCAACATGTATTGAAATCAGATAAATAAGCCGAATATGACAGTTGAGCGACCGTGCTAGAACCACGGAACTCGGGAATGCCTAACACCTTCTCCCATGTTAATAGAATTCCTTGTCCGAATTTCTGGTTCTCGGACTGTAATACAGAGTCAATTTTTTCCTCGATTCGGTATTCAACCGGTAACTTAGGACACCATAAATCTCCTAAGTGGCGACTCTGAACTCTATAAATAATCCTGTTTCGATTATCCTTTAATTGGAAAAACTCCATTTTACGCCCCTTTGCGGAGTGGAGGTAAAAAGTAGGTGTGACAGCTCTGGCGACTCCGCTGGGGACATAAGAGCCCCGAACCTCTGGTTCAGGGTTCGAGAATTTGAGCTTGGAATAATTGTTATAATTGGCTTTGTTTATTATCTGATTTTTACATGTTTGGGCCTAATGTGCTAAATGCTGCTTTTACCGCTTTGATATTATCTGAACTGTATATAAACTGTGCCGAAACCCTTCTCTTCTTACCTCCGGGGATGTGCTTGCTGGGCGAGACTCCCTATTCTGTTAGTGTCATACCTTGGAATAAGAAAGAGGTCGGACAAGTTACAAAGCCGGACGATCTCGCGGGTCCCCGGTACGTAGCCCCCTCCTCGACTCGAGTTGTCCGCTCGGGTACACAGTCTAGAACAAATACCCAGGTTACGAACCTAGAATAACTCAGCTTCATGCCGGATCCCTAGTAGGAACGTTTGTTTGCATCATGTGCATTTGACTTTGGAGGCTCAACACAGGGGTTGGGTCTGTCTAGGACAGGTGTACCAAAACGACAAAAGACCATCCTGATGCATCCTACTTGCTACCTGTGCATTTGTTTGCTTCAGACTTGCATGCTGACCACCTTTGGAATACTTTGAGGAAAGAGAGATAGAGGTAGTTAATCGCCTGTTTTGGAGAAAAAAATCAATGTCCAAATAGCGTCGAAGCTATGTCGAATTTTTGAGAAAATGAAAAAAAAGAATGGGGGTTTTGTTTATGAAAAATGGTTTTTATTGGCCATTGAAAAGAGTCTTGTTTCTAAAAGAAGTTTGTTTTATCTACCCGAACTACGTCGGTTTGATTCTCACCAGATGTGAGATACGTAGGCAACCCTTATCGGGTCCAACTTCCCCTTTTTGCAAAATACCTAGAAAATGTCAAAATTTTTAAGTTTCGTCATAAATAAGTCGAGTGACTCCGTTTTTATCAAAATAGCCGAATGTTCCCAAAAGGGACGCCGGAAGGCTGACTTTGCATAAACGGCCACTTGTAGTCATTTTTTTGGATTTTTGACAGGTTAATTCACCCGGCCTCAAAATCTTCGCTCCCGAAGTGCTGAAAAGCCGTGATTCGAACCGGATCTTTCTTTTAATCTGTGAAAAATTTAAAAAATAGCCAATTGGTATCAAATAAATTTTATTTTTTTCGCTTAATCACCTTAATAAATGTGCAGGATGAGCACGATGCAAAATGAACCTTTTTCAATAATGACTAAAATCCCTTTCAAGTTGCGGCTATGGTGGGATGATTTAGGTGGAGAAGGGCAAGATGAGGTCAAGAAATATCTAAAAGGTCTTACGGGTAGTCTAAAGAAGAAAGTCCTCGAGTATCAAGAAGACCTGGAAAAATCTAAAGCTGGTCTAGTGAGAATCCAGGTGAAATGGATAAAGATGGCAGAAGAGTGAGCACGGTCTATGCAACAAATGAAGAGGGACTACGAAAGGAACATCTATATTGAGAAAAACAATATCCACTCTCAAAGAGCGGATCTTCAGACAAGCCCGAGATTCCGGAGCAGATAGGAAGCGCTACTATGATCTAATGGCCCGAATGGAGAAACAGATGAATGAGTTTCAGGATCAACTCCTTTACAACGCTCAAATCCTGGGGACGCGGAATTAACAAATAGAGCGATTGCTTATAGAAAGGGATAGAATCAAGGGAAGAATCGACGATATCGGGCACTATATCACCATAAAGTGCCTAACTTGTGAGGATATGTCCCGTACCACCTTCTTTGCTTCAATAATGATTTATGTCCACCAGATCATGGGAGATCTGCAAATGAGACGTGCACTAAAGCCCGCGGCAAGGCCGAACGATGCCCCGCGGGCGCCAAAAATTCAAAATTCTGAAACATTCATAGTTTGAGTCTGTATTTTCCTTGTCTTAAGAGTCTGTTGTCTGTTAGAGTTTGTATTTCCCTTTTTGGCATAAAGTCTGTAGTCTGTATCAAGTCTGTCAATTTCCTTTCAAAAATGTTTTGCCTTGTAATAAAACGTTTTGCTAGTAAAGGTTGAAAAATCCAAAAATGGTGTCTTTATTTTCCGCACTTGTGGCAGAACTACGCACGGCCTGATTCATATGGGGACATGATATGTAGGCAATCCATATAAGATTCGACCACCACTAAAAAGAAAAAGAGAAAAGGCAAAGTGAATAATAGAAAATAAAAAGAGAGATAAAGAAAGTTTTAAATGAGGCACAAACAAAGTAAGTCGGAATGATGCATGCAGTCGAAGCAAAGACATGTTAGAAATGGTTAAACTGCCTAGGAACATTGCATCCCCCAACGTGAAATTGCAATATATGTTAAACTCTAACGCTAACGAGTTTGTTGTTTAACCAGAGATTTCGAACCAGTTAGTTTATTAGAACGTTCTGGCAGATTACCATTACCAAACAAGATCCAAAGGGCCCATACTAAAAAGCATGACTAGTTCAGACCAAAGTGTCGAGGATGAAAGGACGGAGAATCAAATGCTGAAGGAGGAAATGGATAAGATGAGACAAGAGATGAAAGAAATGTAGTTGTCCTTAGCTAGGGTACAAAAGGTGCCTAACCCTCCCATTATTCCCACTCTCCCACCAGGACACACGCTGGAATACCCTTCCCCTGGCCCTTCAACAAGCTTCCCTAGTCACCAATACTATCAGGGAAGAAATGCCTATGATCCCCAAGCTTCACAACCCAACCAGAACCCTCCTCCACCAAATGTTCCTGTTTTCGTGGCACCCACCACCAGCCACACTGCAAAGATCATCTAGCGAGCCGTTGTTTCAGGCTCACGATAACCAATATTACCCCCCTGAAACAACCTTCAAAGCACCCGAGCCTCATACTTATAATACTCACTTCGAGATCCCTGTAGAGACTGAAAAGCCGGCTAAGAGCCAGAGCAAGACGAAGTGCTTCGAAAGTTTAAAAGCCTGGAGTAGTCTTTCAGGAATATCCATGGGTTAGGCAACCAAGTCTGTGTGGCCTACAAAGATCTGTGCCCATTCCCCGACATTCAATTGTCGGAAGGGTTCAAGATTCCAAAGTTTGATCTATACGAGGGGCACGATGATCCAATGGCACATCTGCGAGGGTTTTGTAGTAAGATGAGAGGGGCCGGGGGAAAAGATGAGCTGCTGATAGCTTACTTTGGTCAGACTATGAACAGTTTTGCACTGGAATGGTACATAAGACAGGATCCGAGCAGATGGTACACCTGGGACGATTTAGCACAAGCATTCGCAGGTCACTTCCAGTACAACCTTGAGATCGTCCCTGACCGTATCACATTGCTGAAACTTGAGAAGAAGCTGGGAGAGAGATTTAGAGAATTTGGGTTCCACTGGAGAGAGTAGGCGGCAAGAGTTGATCCTCCGATGAGAGAGGGGGAGATGGTGGACTACTTTCTGCAGACTTTGGAGCTAACTTACTTCGGTCACCTGGTGACGTCAGTTGGCAAATCTTTCAACGAAGTAGTAAAAATGGGTGGTATGATTGAAGAGGGACTTAACTCCAACAAAATCCTGAGCTATTCGACGATTAAAGCAACCACTCAGGCCATCCAGAGAGGCACGGGAGGTGCGCTCGGAAAGAAGAAAAGGGAAGATGTCGCAATAGTCGAGGCAGGTACTTGGTCCAGATCCAGAGGTCCCCCCCTCACTACCAACCTAGACCCCATCACTCAAATTACCCACACATTCCATACGGCCCTCCATAGCCCTACTATCCACCACAAGAGCCATACTTCTCTGTCCATCACGCCTAAACTTACACCCAGCCTTCGGCTCGCCCGCAATGGCATGCGCTGCCTCTCCAGAATACATATCCACCTCCACAAAACCCATATCCACCTCCCCAAAACACATATCCACCACCAAGGGCCTACAGGAATCCTTCGGGACCAGGCTTCCGGGGGAATGAGACTTTTAGGAATGAAAGGGTGCAGAGGCAGAGGACATTCACTCCGCTGGGAGAAACCTATACTACTCTGTTCCACAAATTGAGGCAGTTAGGCCTATTGAGTCCTGTGGAACCCAAATTGCCAAATCCCCTTCCTAAAAATATGGACAACTCTGTAAGCTGTGAATATTGTTCGGGGGCTCCCGGGCATGATACTGAGAAGTGTTGGAAGTTGAAGACTGTCGTACAAGATCTTATTGACACAAATAGGATCGAGATCCAGGAGCCAGAGGCACCTAACATCAATCAGAACCCGTTGTCGGCACACTATGAAGCCCACATGATCTAACTAGTGCACGAATGAGGGAAGCTCAAGAAGCCCTCACAAATGGTAATGATAATCCGTGCTAGTCCGAAAGAAAAGTCGATCGGTGGAAAGACGGTAGTACAACCAGAAAGGGTAGAAGGCAAGCTAGTGGTGGTAATGGGGAAGAGTTCGTCTGATGTTACCAAGAATCCAGAGCCGGTCAAAGTAATGGTGCAAGGGATATCAAGCAAGCCAGTAGCCGTAAAGAGGGCATGCACAGGACCAGTTGTTATCAGGTCAGTAATGCAGTTGCCAATAATCAACGAGAAAGCTGTGCCATGGAGCTACAGTCAAGTAATGGTAATGCATAAGGGGAAGGAAGTTGGGGAGGAAGTATGTGAGGCCCAGGGCTTAACTCGTTCGGAAAGGTGTTTTGCTCCCGTAGAGTTAAGAAGGCCCAACCCAACGGTGGTAAAGAAGTCAGTGATGGAGGAAGAGGCTGAGGAGTTTTTGAAGAAAATGAAGGCATAAGACTACTCCATTGTGGAGCAGTTAAGAAAGACCCCAGCGCAGATTTCGTTACTATCACTACTGATCCATTCCAGTAATCATTGTCAGGCACTGATGAAAATCCTGAACGAGGCCCATGTTCCAGATAAAATCTCTGTGAACCATTTGGAGAAAATAGTGCACAAAATCTTCGAGGTAAACCGAGTGACATTTTCTGACAAGGAGTTGCCAGTAGAGGGTACAGAACATAACAAAGCCCTATACTTGACTGTGAAATGCGAAGACTCGGTAGTCACTCGAGTACTGATTGATAATGGTTCCAGTGACAATATCTGTCCTTTGACCACCATGAACAAACTGAAGGTCGATGGTGACAGAATTCACAAGAACATCATCTATGTTCCAGGGTTTGATGGTAGTGGTACAAACACAGTGGGTGACATCATACTTGAATTAACAATTGGTCCAGTCGAGTTCACTATGGAGTTTCAAGTGTTAAACGTGGTAGTGTCATATAATCTTTTGTTGGGGCGACCCTGGATCCACGCCGCCAAAGCAGTGCCTTCTACATTACATCAGATGGTCAAATTCGAGTGGGATAGGCAAGAGATCGTAGTACATGGGGAAGACAATGCAAGCGCCGTAAGTGATGCCATCGTACCCTTCATAGAGACTGATGATGATAAGGGACCGTGGGTTTACCAGGTTTTCGATACGGTTTTAGTGGACAAAGTTCCCGAAGGTGAAAGCACACCACTTCCCAAAATAGCAGCTGCAACTATCATGGTAGCCCCGGAGATGTTGAAGAACGGGTTTGTACCAGGCAAAGGTTTAGGGGATGATCTTTAGGGTATTGTTCAGTCGGTTTCTTTGCCCAAAAATATGGATACCTTTGGGTTGGGGCTTAAGCCTACAACGGCGGATGTGAGATGGGCCCACAAGTTGAAGAAAAGAGTCTAGGTCCTTCCCAAGACAATCCCGCACCTATCCAGATCATTTGTCAGAGCAGGTATAAGAAAGTTGTCGGTCCCGAAAGTTCTCGGACCACTGATTGGGCTAGATGGAGATTTGAATGAGGGCTTTGAAAGGCTGTTCGCCGATGTCAACATGATAGAAGCTGGAGAAGGGTCCAGTAGGTTAGATGTACAGTTTGTGGGGCCTAGGGCAAATATCAACAATTGGATGGCTACTCCCCTTCCTACCCGGAGGGAGTCTTGGTAGTGGGCTCTAATTTTTCTTTCTTGCCTTTTTGGATTATTCCAGGGTTGTAATCCAGTTTTGTTTTGTATTCGGCAAAGTGTGAAACTCTGTTATCTCGTATTTTAGTAAAGTGAAAGCTTTTCTCTTCTTATTTTGTTTTAATTTTGTTTTCTTCTTTTCTCTTTCTGAACAATTCTCTTTATATTGGTTCTAATGACATGACATGCACGACGAATCTTCAACCCAATCTAAGAAATCAATCTCATTTTGGACTAATTGTACAAGAGGTCTATTATAATAATGAATCGGAATACGATGAGGATGAAGCCTTCGAAGAGATAAACAGAGAGTTAAGCCAGTTTGAGGAGAAATCCAAACCCAACTTAAATGACACAGAAGCCATCAATTTAGAGGATGCAGATGATATCAAGGAAACAAAAATAAGCATCCACATTGCACCAAATATCAGGGAAGAACTAATCAAAGCACTTATTGAGTTCAAAGACGTTTTGGCATGGTCGTATGATGACATATCGGGGTTAAGCACGGATTTAGTGGTTCACAAATTGCCCATTAACCGGGCATGCCATCCCATCAAGCAGAAATTGAGGAAGTTCAAAATAGATATGAGTGTGAAGATTAAAGAGGAAGTAACCAAGCTGTTGCAAGCAAAGGTTAGTCGGGTCACTCGATATCCTGATTGGTTGGCTAACGTGGTGCCAGTGCCAAAGAAAGATGGGAAGATCAGGGTGTGTGTCGATTACCGCAATCTGAACAAGGCAAGCCCAAAGGATAACTTTCCATTACCCAACATCCATATCTTGGTCGATAATTGCGCCGGACGTGAGATCGGGTCTTTTGTGGATTGTTATGCTGGGTATCATCAGATTCTGATGGATGAAGAAGATGCGGAAAAGACGGCTTTCATTACGACGTGGGGGACTTATTGCTACCGAGTAATGCCATTTGGTTTGAAGAATACTGGGGCAACGTACATGAGAGCAATGACTACTGTGTTTCATGACATGATACACAAAGAGATTGAGGTATACGTGGACGATGTGATCATAAAATCCAAGCATTAGGAGGACCACGTAACAGACCTAAGGAAGTTTTTCCAAAAACTTTGAAGGTACGATATTAAGCTCAACCCGGCCAAATGTGCATTTGGTGTTCCATCTGGAAAGCTGTTGGGATTCATCGTCAGTCGGCGAGGCATTGAGTTGGACCCGTCAAAGATCAAATCCATCCAAGATTTGCCACCGCCGAAGAACAAGACAGAAGTAATGAGTCTGTTGGGAAGGTTGAATTATATCATCAGGTTTATTGCTCAACTCACAGCAACTTGTGAACCCATTTTTTGGCTACTGAAGAAAGATGCTGCAGTAGAATGGACGACAAAATGTCAGGAAGCATTTGACCAAATCAAAGGATATTTAACAAATCCACCTGTGTTGGTTCCACCTAAGCCGGGAAGACCGTTAATTCTTTATCTAACAATCCTGGAGAATTCGTTTGGCTGCGTACTAGGACAACACGACATTACAGGAAGGAAGGAGGAAGCCATCTATTATCTCAGCAAGAAGTTTACAGGCTATGAGGTTAAGTACACTCAACTCGAGAAGACATGTTGCGCCCTAACTTAGGTGGCCTAAAAATTGAAGCATTATCTGTCATCATATACTACTTATCTCATTTCATGCTTGGATCCACTGAAGTATATTTTCCAGAAGCCCATGCCCACAGGGAGATCAGCGAAATGGCAGATATTACTCATAGAATTCGACATCGTCTATGTGACGAGGACAACCATGAAGGCCCAAGCATTGGCTGATCACTTGGCTGAGAATCCTGTGTATGAAGAATATGAGCCATTGAGGACGTATTTTACTGATGAAGAAGCGATGCATATAGATGAGTTGGAATTACCTGAGGAACCGGGTTGGAAGCTCTTCTTTGATGGAGCCGCAAATGCGAAAGGAGTTGGAATAGGAGCGGTACTTATTTCTGAAACAGGACATCATTATCCTGTTACGGCACAACTATGTTTCTATTGTACCAATAACATGGCTGAATATGAGGCATGTATTTTGGGCCTACGGTTAGCTGCAGACATGGATGTCCAGGACGTCTTGGTCTTGGGAGACTTGGACCTCCTGGTGCATCAAGTCCAGGGTGAATGGGAAACACGGGATTTGAAGCTTATACCACATCGACAATGTTTGCACGATCTGAGCAAGCGATTTCGATCAGTGGAGTTCAGACACATCCCAAGAGTTCACAATGAGGTTGCCGATGCTTTGGCCACTTTAGCATCGATGTTGCACCACCCAGACAAAATTTATGTTGACCCGTTGCATATCCAGGTTCGTGACCAACATGCTTATTGCAACATGATAGAGGAAGAAATGGATGGCGAGCCATGGTTTTATGATGTCAAGGAATACCTCAGGATGAGGATATACCCAGAGCAGGCCACCGGAGATAAAAAGAGAGTCATTCGGCGGCTGGCAAATGGATTTTTCCTTAGTGGAGGAGTGTTGTACAAAAGAACACTAGATTTGGGATTACTAAGATGTATAGATGCTAGTCAAGCCACGACAGTTACGACAGAGGTACATACAGGGGTTTGTGGGCCACATATGAGCGGATATGTATTAGCAAAGAAGATTCTTCGAGCAGGGTATTATTGGCTCACTATGGAGCGTGATTGTATCAATTTCGTGAGAAAATGTCATCAGTGTCAGATACACGGAGATTTGATTCATTCTCCGCCAACAGAATTGCATACAATGTCAGCACCATGACCATTTGTTGCATGGGGCATGGACGTCATTGGACCGATTGAGCCGGCAACTTCCAACGGTCGTAGGTTCATTCTGGTCACCATCGATTATTTCACCAAGTGGGTTGAGGCTAAAACTTACAAGTCGGTAACCAAGAAGGTAGTGGTGGATTTTGTTCATTCCCATATCATCTGTAGATTTGGGATCCCCAAAGTGATCATCACAGATAATGGCGTTAATCTTAACAGCAGTTTGATGAAAGAAGTATGTCAACAGTTCAAGATTACACACCGTAATTTCACCCCGTATCGTCCCAAGGCGAATGGCGCGGTTGAGGAAGCCAACAAGAACATAAAGAAGATATTGAGGAAGATGGTAAAAGGGTCTAGGCAATGGCACAAAAAGTTTTCATTTGCATTGTTGGGATATCGCACTACTGTCCGCACTTCAGTAGGAGCAACTCCTTATTTGTTGGTATACAGAACTGAAGCAGTGATACCGGCAGAAGTAGAAATTCCGTCCCTCCGAATTATCGCTGAGGCTGGGATTGATGATGATGAATGGGTCAAAGCCTGATTGGAGAAGTTGAACTTAATTGATGAAAAAAGATTGGCAGCTGTGTGTCATGGCCAGTTATATCAGAGGAGAATGGCAAGAGCATACAACAAAAAGGTGCATCCCCGGAAGTTTGAAGTGGGCCAGCAAGTGCTGAAACGCATCCTCCCACATCAGGCTGAGGCAAAGAGCAAGTTCGCCCCAAATTGGCAAGGGCCGTTCATTGTAACCAGAGTGTTATCCAATGGCGCATTATGTTTAACAGATATCGACGGGAAATGCGTCGACATGGCTATCAATTCTGACGTAGTTAAGAGATATTATGTATGATTTCTTTTAATTGTATTTGTTGTTTGTTTGCATTTGGCAGGGTATCGAAGAATGAAATGACGGAGGCAATTTGTTCTTCCATCCAAACACTTCAACCTTTGCTTCCCCTTTTTGAGCCTTATTTATTCTTTCATACCCCTCTTTTGGAATCAGTAATGAAAATGAAAGAAAAAGAGAAGAGAAAAAATAATGATAATAAAGACAAAAGAAAAGTCACAAGAAAAACAAAGGAATTGGGAACTACGTTTGACCTGATTCCTCAAAGAAGGATACGTAGGCGCCTCACGGCTCGGTCATAGTGTAACAAAAATAAAAATCCCCAAGCAAGAAACTGGGGCAGAAGTTGTGTTTGTAATTTTGGGAAGGAAGTTTGATTCCAAGAGTTGTAATGTTTTACCCATCAAAATTATTTTGAACCTCTTTATACACCTTTTCCTTTAGCCATACACAAAAACCCATATTAATGTACAAAAAGACCTCCCGATCAGTATCCAAGAAGTGCCAAGTCATACAAACGGAAGTCGGGAATAACACTCTGATCCCCAGCAGGGAAGAGGATCATAAGCTGGAAATGAATTGGTAGCCGAAAGAATCCCCAATAGATAGAGTCATATCGGTAACACTCTGATCCCCAGCTGGAAAAAATAAAATAAAACGAGAGAGTCTTATCGGTGAAAACCTCCACAGGCACCATAAGGCGACGTAAGTTGAGAGAAATAAAATAAGAGAGTCTTATCAGTGAAAACCTTCACATGCACCATAAGGCGATGGGAGTTGAGAGAAATGAGAGAGTCTTAGTAGTGAAAACCCCTCGAAGGGCACTATGAGGCGACAAGACAAGATTGGCGGAAAGGATCCACATTTGGTAAAGAGTTGAGTGCCTGTTTATCCCCAGCAAGATGAGGCCGTCCGAAAGATTGATTGATACAAATAGACTGGGTAGATTAATCCGGAATGCACGACATGATCATTGGGATCGGTTATATCATTCAGATAAGTTCTTTTCTTTCCTTTTCCCCATCATTTGTTCAGAAAGATTTCTTCTTTTCTATCTTTTGAAATCATCACTTTTTCATTTCTTGGTCTAAAGACTTTATCTCCCCAGCATTTTGTTTTTGAAAAGGATTTTCAGAGCTTATTACCAGTTTCCAAGATGGTGCAAAAACACAATATGGATAGGACGGACCAAAGATAAGGCGACAAAGCGAAAAGAAGTTTGTCGCAAGACCAAATGATGAATGGGTCTAGATTCCAAGATGACCAAATTTCCAAGGGAAGTTGGAGAAAAACATAAAAAACAACATTTGAAAAGTTATGGATCAAATTCCAAGAGGATCCCCAGCAGATTTGCGAGATGCAGGAACAACTCCGACAGATTATCGACCAAGTTCCGCGATGGTCGGACAACACAGAGCGGGGAAGGAAGAGAAAAGAAAAACCATCCCCAGCAGGAATATCATCCCCAGCAAATAATATCATCCTCAGCAAGTTTTGTAATAAAACGCAAAGCAGGGAAAGGGAAAAGGGAAAAAACCATCCCAGCAGGAGTGGCACGACCATTCACCACGTTTTAAACTAACAAAATTTTTGTCTTTGATTTGAAGCAGGGACAGGAAATGTTATAGATGATGAAAAGACATCATGATACAAGAAAGATTGTCAAACTGGGGCAGAAAATTTTCTTTCATCTTGAAATATTTTCTGGAAGTCCGGTACCCACTTGGGGAAGAAGCAAGTTAGCACAAGTTTTGGGGAAGGAAGAGGAATCCCCAGCAGTTTATGGGAGAAGACAATACAAGTTTTAAAGAAAGCAATCTTGGAAGAAGCAAGATAACCCAAGTTTTAAGGGTAGTGGTCTTTGAATCAGTATCATCCCCATCATTGTTAAAAGGAGGAAAGTAATTAGTCTTAAAGAAGGAAGATAAGTCCCCTGCAGTATTATCCCCGACAGGTTTCAGAGAAGTGAAAACACCAGTTTGAGGGAAGTAATTGTTTATTGAAGTCAGGAACCCGCTTGGAGAATGAAGGTGTTATATTTTTTAAGTCATAATTGAAGTCAGGAGTTCGCTTGGAGAATGAAGGTATTATACTTTTAAGAAGTTGTTGAAGTCAGGATCCCGCCTGGAGAATGGAGGCGTTATGTTGTTAAGAAATTGTCTAAGTCAGGAGCCCGCCTGGAAAATGGAGGTATTATCTCTAAATTGTTTATTGAAGTCAGGAGCCCGCCTGGAGAATGGAGGCTGATTTACTTTCAAAGTTGTTGTTGGAGTCAGGAGCCCGCCTGGAGAATGGAGATGTTATCTTTTAAGTCGTAATTGAAGTCAGGAGCCCGCCTGGAAAATGGAGGTTGTTATCTTTTTAAGAAGCTGTTGGAGTCAGGAGCCCGCCTGGAGAATGGAGGATGTACTATCTTTAAATTGTTTATTGAAGTTAGGAGCCCGCCTGGAGAATGGAGGTGTTATAATTTTAAGTTGTGTTGGAAGTCAGGAGCCCGCCTGAAGAATGGAGGTTGTTATCATTGCAAGTTGCAGACGAAATCAGGAGCCCGCCTGGAGAATGGAGGCATTATATTTTTAAGAAGTAGCTGAAGTCAGGAGCCCGCCTGTATAATGGAGGTTGTTATATTTTAAGATAAAGAAGTCAGGAGCCCGCCTGTAGAACGGAGTTTGTTATATTTAAAGTTGACGAAATCAGGAGCCCGCCTGGAGAATGGAGGTATTATATTTTTAAGAAGTAGCTGAAGTCAGGAGCCTGCCTGAAGTCGAGTCTAAGATTTTAATATAAAGGAGTCAGGAGCCCGCCTGTAGAACGGAGTTTGTTATATTTAAAGTTGATGAAGTTAGGAGCCCGCCTGTAGAACAAAGGTTGTTATATTTTAAGTTGAAGCAGTCAGGAGCCCGCCTGATAGAGCGGAGGTTGTTATATTTGAAGTTGATGAAGTCAGGAGCCCGCCTGGAGAATGGAGGTTGCATTATCTTTAAATTGTTGTTGAAGTGAGGAACCCGCTTGGAGAATGGAGGTCGTATTATCTTTTTTTTAAAAAGTCAAGCTGGAGTCAGGAGCCCGCCTGTAGAACAGAGGAAATAAATTTCAAGATTGAGGTCAGGAGCCCGCCTGGAGAATGGAGGCTGATTTACTTTCAAAGTTGTTGTTGGAGTCAGGAGCCCGCCTGGAGAATGGAGATGTTATCTTTTAAGTCGTAATTGAAGTCAGGAGCCTGCCTGGAAAATGGAGGTTGTTATCTTTTTAAGAAGCTGTTGGAGTCAGGAGCCCGCCTGGAGAATGGAGGCTGTACTATCTTTAAATTGTTTATTGAAGTTAGGAGCCCGCCTGGAGAACGGAGGTGTTATAATTTTAAGTTGTGTTGGAAGTCAGGAGCCCGCCTGAAGAATGGAGGTTGTTATCATTGCAAGTTGCAGACGAAATCAGGAGCCCGCCTGGAGAATGGAGGCATTATATTTTTAAGAAGTAGCTGAAGTCAGGAGCCCGCCTGTATAATGGAGGTTGTTATATTTTAAGATAAAGAAGTCAGGAGCCCGCCTGTAGAACGGAGTTTGTTATATTTAAAGTTGACGAAATCAGGAGCCCACCTGGAGAATGGAGGTATTATATTTTTAAGAAGTAGCTGAAGTCAGGAGCCTGCCTGAAGAACGGAGGTTGTTATATTTTAAGATAAAGGAGTCAGGAGCCCGCCTGTAGAACGGAGTTTGTTATATTTAAAGTTGATGAAGTCAGGAGCCCGCCTGTAGAACGGAGGTTGTTATATTTTAAGTTGAAGCAGTCAGGAGCCCGCCTGTTAGAGCGGAGGTTGTTATATTTGAAGTTGATGAAGTCATGAGCCCGCATGGAGAATGGAGGCTGCATTATCTTTAAATTGTTGTTGAAGTCAGGAACCCGCCTGGAGAATGGAGGTCGTATTATCTTTTTTTTTAAAAGTCAAGGTGGAGTCAGGAGCCCGCCTGTAGAACAGAGGAAATAAATTTCAAGATTGAGGTCAGGAGCCCACCTGTAGAACGGAGGTTGTTAAATTTTAAAGTTGTTGCATTCAGGAGCCCACCCGTAGAATAGAGGCGTTACTTTTTAAGTTGTTAAAGTCAGGAGCCCGCCTGCAGAACAGAGGAATACATTTCAAGATCAAATCAGAGGTCAGTAATGCGGAGGGTTACAACAAAAATACCCCCAGCATGAATCCCATTTCAGAAATCTGAAAGAAGACTGCAAAAGCAAGTCGAAGATAGATAAGATTCTGTAATCATTAGTCTAGTCTAGCTTTTTGTTTTCTTTCTAGCAATGGTGTAATAAGGAGGTCGAAAAGCAGTAGTAACAACATGCAACAACATCGCAGTCCCATGGTAGTCCCAGCTACCAAAACTTTCCGAACTATATTAACCTGATTCCCTTCTAGCCAGGGATATGTAGAAACCTTTGAAGCAAAGGTTCGGTTAAATCTTTTCAAAAATGCTTCACACGGAGTATTCCAACGGACAAAAATCGCTCGTATCCACTCACTTTATCTTTGCACGAAAACTCTTTGTGTTTTCGGACAAAGAGGGGCAGCTGTGAGCACGTGATTTTTGCCCTATGAGAACTACTCCCAAAAATTCAAAATAAAATGGTTTTGTGTTGTTTGTGATTTATTTGTATTTTGTCTGTGCATGTTTATTTCTACTTTAATTAAGAAAAATACAAAAATATGTGTTGCATGTGCATTTAGGATTTAATTTTACAATTTAGGAATTAATTAAACAATCAAGTTCGTTTTACAAAATGGAAAAATCACAAAAAATATGTACTTTGAATTTTTGCATTTAATGTTCGAATTGTGTGATTTTATCTTTATTTGATATTTAATTTCATGTGATAGCTATTATTAAGAGTTAATGTTTTAGTTAATTGTCAATTTTATAATTTAATTAGGATTTTTAGTTGAAAAGGAAGTAAAAGAAAATGAAAGAAAAAAGAAGAAAAGAATGAAAATTGGGACAATTTCAATGCAAAAATCAGGCCCAAATCACCCATGAACCAGGTCCAGTTGGCCTGGCCAGAGACGTCTTGAAACGACGTCATTTGGTCACTCTTAATTAAGGCTGTTAGATTAAATCGATCCAACGGCTGAGATTCAATCTCCCTTACCCATTCCCGAACCCGACCCGTTACCCGGATCCAGCCAACCCCCCCACTTAAACCAAACGATGTCGTTTCCTATCAGTAAAAGGATCCAGGCCGTTGATCGTGCTTGATCCAAAGGCCAGGATTAAACCACCCCCTCCGTATATAAGTCCAACCTCTCACCTCACACACCCCTAAGCCATACCCCTGTTCATCGTCTCTTTCAGAGACAAACCAAACGACCCTCGAAACCCTAGCCGCCCTGAAACCCTTTCGTCTGAAAGCCGGCGGCAACAACGCCGATGACCATGAAACTAACACCCCTAGAGCATCTAACCACCCTCTCCACAAATCCCTTACCTGTTTTGCTCGAATCAGCCTGTAGCTTCTCGAATCTTTAATCGAAGATTCGAGCAAAACTTGAAACCCACCCCCAACCAGTCCCAAACTCACACCAAGGCACCCTCTGACCACCCTCGTTACAGATCTGTTAACTGTTTGCCTCGAATCAGCCTGTAGTTTCTCGAATCTTCAATCAAAGATTCGAGCAGAACCTAAATCTACCCCAACCGGTCCCAAACTCACACCAAGGCACCCCCTGACCTCCCTCGTCACCAAACCACCGTTGGTTTGGTTCGAATCAGACCAGAACCGTTCTAACCCCAAATCAAACCCCAAGAACCCTAGAAAACCAAAGGCTGGAGTTGGTTCGAATTAGAGGAATTTGGGTGTCCAATGGATCTTAGTCGAAGTATTCTCAGTTGAGAACACTCGATTAAGGTTCGTTCAACCTCAAAAAGTTCGAGTCAAGGGTTCGACCTGGGTTCGTCCAGTTTCTGTTTTGTTAAGGTACCTTTTTCTCCTTTCTTGTTCTATTTGGTTATGGTTAATTGTGTTTAGTTAGTTATAATCCAGTCTTGTTCATTGTTCTTTCTTCTTCTCCATCAGACCTTTTATTTGGTCGAATTTTATCATTGCTTTTGTTTGTTGTCGATTGTTATATGTTATAATTTGTGTAATCGATTGAATAAGTGTCGTCGATTAGTCTAGTATGCTTGAATGTTAGATTAGCATGATAATAGTCTAATTCGTGGTTCATTCTTGTCTGTTTCCCTCTTGCCTCGTTTGTGTTCTAAAGTTTGTATTAAAATGAGCTTGTTGGTACATTTGAACTTAGAACTGAGCCTGTTGGTATATTCAGTTCATTGAACTGAATTTATTGGTCATTTGTTATCCTGAATCTGTCAATCCCCTTAAGGCTCTTCTGGCTGTTTTTTCTTTTGTATTCCAATCTGACTAAGGCATATGCTCGTCTAGTTGATTTCAGTTCATCTGTTGCTGAGCTAAATATGATTGGTTCCCCAACATAGTTAGTTCAATATGTGCTGCCCTGAACCCTTAGTCTTCATTTTAATGCCATTTGATTTAATATCTTGAATTACTAACTGATTTGAATTGGTTATAGCTATTGTAGTTTGTTGGATTCAGCTTAGTTAGTTGGTAGGTTTGAATAGGTTATAGTTGAAAGGTTCAATGCAGAGTGAAAGGGGTTGGGTAGGATAGTAATTTCAGGGGCTTTAGGAGGGTAATTTGGGAATTGAAAAGTTTAAAAATGGCTAGTTTAAGTGAGCTGTCAGTAAAGCACTTAAGTAACATTAAACTAATGCATTTGTTAGTGCTAATGGGGAACAAAACATAATGGTATGAAAGGCTTTAAAGGAAATGGATTAAGAAATAGGTGCCCATACCTATTTGAATTTAAATAAAGAAAAGACAAGGGTAGTGGGGAACAAGGGAATTAAAAAGAGAACAAAACATATACTAGTGAAATTGAAGAGGAGATGATGGGCAGAATTAGAAAAAATTCTGCCTAAAGTGCTTTTGAGAGTTGGGGGAGGGGGTCTGTTTTGGTGATAAATAGGGTCACTCAAGACCAGAAAAGGGGCTAATTTTTGGAGCAAAAATAATCAGTTTCTCTTAATCTTTTTTAGTCGAGTCTGGGCTTGGTTCTTCTTCTGGGTCAGAACTGGAAGGTAGAAAAGAGAGAGTTAAAAGAGAGGAAGACTGTTCAGGGGCTGGCTTTTCTTTTGGGCAGACCTTAAGAGGAGAACATTCTGAAAATCTTGAGGGTATTGGACATTCTGAAAAACTAGAAGAGTCTTAAGAGTAAGCCTAGTTCAACTAGTACTATTCCATTGAGACTGAAAAGAGCTTCAGCTTAACTGTGGAGTTGTATTTTCGAGTTTTCTCTTGATTACTGAATTCTAGGGGTGTTTCTGCTTGTGTTTTGATTGGTATGTGGTTGCTATCAAGTTGTTTTGGGGTCAGTTACTGGGTGTTTGTGTTGCTGTTGGTATTGCTGGAATTCTGTTGGTTCCTTTTAAATTTGTTACTGGTTATTTCTACTGGTTGTTGCTGGTTATTGTTGTTGTTGCTGTGTTACATACTACTCTGCTGATTTTCTTCTTCTTGTATTCCAATATCAAGTACATATTCGAGCATATGTCAATGTAGCTCCATCTGTTGGAAACGTGAAATGAAACTAAAGCTGAATTTCTGTCGTAGTTCTATTTTGATGATTTTGTTACGTTAGGTAGTTCCCTGTATAGTGATTGAGTGCTTATTGTAATAAAAATAGGACTATTTTGAATGGTAAATCTAGGACTATTAGCTTAAGGATTGCTAAATTAATTAGAGAAGTATGTTGAATTCGGAGTTAGCAGTTTATTTTGGTCTAGCTATGGTTATCAATGTAGAACAATTTGGATCTGTATGAGGACTAGTTTTGCAATTGGACATTGGATTAATAATCAACAGACGCTAGGGCGATAAGCAGTTCTAATAGTCTTCAGTAATCCATTTCTAAATTCATGATTCCTTTAAGTATTGAGCGTTGGATTAATATTGTTAGTTTGAGTTAGTAATTGTTGTTGCTCAAATCCAATCATGCTTCCCGTCTGATTTCCCTTTATAGTGATAATTAGGAACTCACTAATAGATAAGCAAGTAAGGTAACCCTCATAATCATCGAGTTCATGTTGAATAATTTGTAGCATCTCAGTGTATATGTATTTAACTCCAGTTAAAATTTGGTCTGATTAAAGGCTTAACAGTCCACTAGCGGACGGTTTGGGCTTCAATGTCCTTCCCGGACAGCCCAGACTTCACACACATAGCGACTTGTCAAGGCAGGTTGGCCATTTCGTTCCTGGGCAAACCTTGAGGCCCCAAAACCGTTGAGAGTTTGACTTAGTTGGAAGTCATAGGTTCAAAAGTAAGAGCTCCTAAATAATGCTCATTTTAGGATTTTATTTTGTTATTAGAGATAAATAGAGTAGAAAATCACAATTGCTTTAGGTTTACCTTTCTAAAATAAACGAGATGAGCCTCGCCAAATAAAATGTACAGATTGTGGGGCCCTCACAAACGTATGTATTAATTACTTAAAACTCGGGATCGGCCGCTTATCGAACTTCACGACCTTTTCCCAAAATAACCACGCGTTAGTCTCTTTAGGCGCGTACTTTAAATAACATTACCTTCTTAAACCAGGGTGCACATTTATGTGACCCAAATCCAAATCTCAACGGAGTCGGAACGTATCAAAATTGTGGGTACATTGATTGTGACATGGTTCGAGATGCATTTCCACGACGTTGCAAATTCCTTTAAAACTAGTGAATGAGACGAGCCTCGACAAACAAAAGTACACAAGCTACGGGGCCCTATATATGGGTTGGTAAAATTACTTAGATTTCGGGATGGACCGTTTAGCAAAATTTCACGGCCTTACCCAAAATAATGATACGCTAGTCGCTTTAGGCGCGCCTTTAATAATTCACTTTCTTAAACTCGGGTGCACATTTATGTGACCTAAATCCAAATCTCCACGGAGTCAAAATATGTCAATAACCACGGGTGCATTGATGTGACGTGGTTCAAGATGTGTTTCCACGACGTTGCAATCCTCGTTAAAAAATAATAATAATAATAAAAGCGGTAAAAAGTTAAAATTTGCACATAGGTTCAACATGTATTGAAATCAGATAAATAAGCCGAATATGACAGTTGAACGACCGTGCTAGAACCACGGAACTCGGGAATGCCTAACACCTTCTCCCGGGTTAACAGAATTCCTTATCCGAATTTCTGGTTCGCGGACTGTAATACAGAGTCAATTTTTTCCTCGATTCGGGATTCAACCGGTGACTTGGGACACCATAAATCTCCTAAGTGGCGACTCTGAACTCTAAAAAATAATCTTGTTTCGATTGTCCTTTAATTGGAAAAACTCCATTTTACGCCCCTTTGCGGGGTGGAGGTAAAAAGGAGGTGTGACAAATACAGTCGAATACAATAATATGTCCAGCTGTAATCCCATGTTTCACGCCATGAATACACTCGAATACAAAAATTTGTCTAGCTGTAATCCCATGTTTCACGCCTAGAAATGCTACTGTATTCATGAATACAATAGCTTAAATACATCGAATACTCTAAAAAATCTGAAAACATAGCTATAGGAAGTAATATAGTAAATGATAGCTACAACTAGTTAATAACCACTAAAATATAGTGGTTTCTGAAAGTTTCCCCATAATAAATTTTTGAAGTTAATAAGTAGGAATTACTCGCTCTTATCTAATTTAAATTTTCTTTATTTTTTAAAATTTGACGTTTCCTTTCTTTTTCTGGACTCCATTCTTCTCATTTTATTTCTATCTAAGGATTTGTACAATGTACAAGTCTTCCAAAAGGTGTATTACAAATTTACAACATGGACCCAATATTTTAAACAAAATTTAATTACATGATTTTGATTATTTTAACATAACAATGTCATTTAAGGGGCTAAATTGCTTTCTCATTTATTATGAATTTATTTATGACGTGCTCGTTGAATTAAGTAAAACTTTAGGGAAACTCGTCAGTTTTAATCACTTTGTTGACTTTTAGTCATTAGCGAGATAAATAGGCTTCATTTAATTAGCGAGATAAATAGGGAAACTCGTCAGTTTTAATCACATGGTTGGTTAACTCTCTCATTTACTATTTGAGGTACTTATAATTTGGCCAAACACATACCTAAATTTAAGAAGATTTACCTAACTATTTAAATAACAACTTCATTTATGACTTCAATTATTTAAATAACAACTCCATTTATGACTTCAATTAAAATATTCTTAAATTTGCTTGCACAAAGAAAAAAGCTACTCCACGGGGATAAACTAAAAAAAAAAAAAAAAATCTTGAACGAGCATTCGTAAGCAGAGGGGTTGTAATCTAATCACCAGTTATTATAACGGGAATAAGATGGAAATGACACCACCTATTAAACTAGTAGTAGCCACACTTCCAATAAAAATAAACGTATTTACTATTATACTCGTACTTAAAAGTCTTAAACCAATGACGTAGTTGAAGGATGACAATTAATTCATTTATTTTTGCCGGTATACTTTCGGACATCAGTTTCCTATTTTCTAATAATAAAATTTACTCATAAAAAATTCACGTAGAATACTACAGATCACCAGTTAAAAAAAATTGAAATACCATTGTTAAAAAATATTATTTACTCCTAGAATGATAGCTTCATATAAAAAGGCAGAGGGAAATGGAATACTCAATTTGTTACTCTTTTTACTTAACTTTTAGAGGGAAGGAGCTGCATAGAATTTTGCTTACGATAAGCCAGATGAGAATATTCCTAAGATAATTTCTGAGATAATAGCTTGATACAGTTATATTGAATCATTAAACGTTAAAAGGCAAAATCTATTAGTGGGTAATTCGTTCATTTTCCCCCAACAATAGTTGACTAATGATAAAAGGACAATCCATCATTATACTGTGCAACAGTAAGAGTGACAGATTGTAAGGTGGACTGATAATAGTATCAAATTGGTCTCCAATCTCCATGTATTAAAAGCAGCTAATTGACTAAATAAATTCATGATTGCATTAATATATTTCTGCTCTAATCAAAACAGCAATACTTAGCTGGCTTGTCTGAATTATCCACGTTCAAGAAATGATTACCCAGTTGTTAATTGATTAACAATTTTAGATATGTGACATATGTCAAATGGCCACTTTGTCACGCCATCAGACTATTTAGAGCCCTTTTGGATTAGCCGATCATAAATAACTGATAAATTTAAAGTGCTGAAAAAAAAATTAAGTGCTAAAACTGATTTTTAAAATAAGCATTTACGTTTTTGGATAGAAGTTCTGAAACTGATAATAATAAGCAATTGATGCGTTCAATTAAAAAGTGCCAATAAGATTTTTTGTTTTGTTAAAATAACTAAAATACCCATGATTTTTTTCAAAAGATTATAAATTAAAAAAATTCTTTGTAAAGAAAAGAATTAATAACGTATATGGAACGAAGAGAAAGTCAAGAAATATATTTTGGAAGAAGTATCTTGTAAATTAGAAAATATTATTAAGAAAAAACTAATAAAAGTGTTGGTCAAACTAAAAGTACTTATAAGCTGAAAAGCCATAAGTTGGGGGTGGGCCGCTAATGACTTATAATTGATTTTAGCTTATAAGCACCTTGGGTGTTTACCAAACGCGTAAATAAGTCAAAAAGTGCTAATAAATCAGCTTATAAGCAAACACCCTCTTAGTCCTATTCCACAGCCTAATAGAACGGTGCAAGGGTAAAAGTTAGCTACATAAAGAAAAACAACAAATTATGTATCTTTCAAATATACATTTATGACTTAACCATAACTAAAAGATACGTATTCATACTTTAATTTATAACTATGAAAGTTAAATTGTCTAATTGACAGTAAACATCAATATTTTCTGGTTACATCACCTATAAGTTCGACCTATTCCTTCGCCTTCCCACTCACCCATTCCTGACATTCTCAAGAACTGAAACATCAATGAAACAAATATTCTGAACTCCAGCTTTAAGGCATTAGGATTGTACCCTTTAGGTATTCTGACCAAGTAGCAATCTTACTTGAGAACCTACAGAAGGTTTAGTATTAAAACCATTTAAAGAAACTACTCTGACTAATAAATGGCAGTGGCAAAACCAGAACAAAAGACACCTTCCAATGTATATTTACCACAGGTAGTAAGCCTATTTGGTTTCAGGCAGGAGAAGGAAAAGGTAAAGGAAATAGAAAATTGTTCACTTACTTCACTTAGACTGAGTATAGAAGATTTACTTCCAATCATTTAATACTGTTAGAAAGGAAGTAAAAATGAGACACTTTCTCCTTCCCGCCGGCTTCTAGATGGTTTCGAAAAACTGTGGGGTCACTACTTTTCCTTCAGTCCTCTTTTACTTCTTACCACATGAGGAAAATGATGCTTCCCTCTCTATGTATTTCCAGTTTTCCACTCATTCAACCCCTCTTTACACCTCAAACCAAAAATGTTATTAGCCCGCAGAAGAATGGTATCAAAGAGAATCTCGTCAATAATGAATCATCAAAGTACATCAGTGCCTTGACGACATAGCATCTCTATAAAACATAAACAGATATGAACAGAAGTTGCAACCACCAAATATAATTATGACTTTTGGGCACACTTTCCGGAACAACTTTCTCTCATGAAAGTTTAGAGAAGGAAGTCTGGAAAGCCGTATTATATCAAATTAGCCTCCACTTTGCATTGAGAACTGAGGCACTCGGCCTAGTGGAATGATTAGATCTTTCAAGATCTCATATTCTGCTGCGCTTATCTGAGCACCATCAAGCACCTGTTTAGCCAGCCAAAGGGAACAAAAGAACTTCAGTCCAACCCATACTCACAGTACATAGTCAAGAAACTACTAACATCTCATGCCGGAAACTCTGAAATCCTTTCCTATGATTTTAGTTTTCGTACAACACGATAAGCAGTCATTATTTACTCCTAACAAGGTAAGTTAATATTCTACTACTAAGTAGAGAAGCAGCACCCAGGATCATTCTCTGAAATATTCAAGTTCAACTTAGTGATAGCTGTGCTACCATTACAACATAGGCATTTATGTCCTTTTATGTAATCTAGAAAGTGGCAAACCTAGTGAAGATTAGGAAGAAACAACTAGACCTTGGGAAGGGGGGTAGCAGAGAAGAAAAGTTAAGAGTGCAAAAAGGAGAACAAAATTGCGTGACAGCAACCAAAGTACAGCTTTGGAAGATGTCAAACTAACATTACAATCAAAACAATATACTACATATGAAACAGAACATGAGAACGTAGAAGCGTATAATCCCAGAATTCTACCTTTGGAAGCAAAGTCCTTCTGCCTGTCATATATGGAGTCAGTACAGGTATCCTACATATGGAAAGAGCATCCAGAAACAGAAGAACAATTAGTTGCCACTGCTTCATCCTGAATGCAGGGAGTGGATCCACAAAAGACATTGTATCTATCAAGAGAACCTGCACATGTCAAACGAAGAAGACATGTGATGATTACAACATTAATCGTGACACGCAATGATATTCTTAAACCACCAATACCCATCATCTACCCAACTACGCATCACAGCCAACAGGAATATGTGAGTAGATAACCCCCTACACGCATCAAAGAACCTCCTATAGCTTTGAAAATAAACATCAAACATCATTAAAAGTATGACGCAAATGAAAATACTAAATCTCACAAGCTCACTTTCAGCAACTTCAAGAGTCATAGCCAACTTTTCCCATTAATTTGTTTGTAGAAACAAATTCTGTCCCATTACCACCACCGGCCATACTGCTCCGGAAAATCTTTCCATCATAATGACTGGGTGGTTCTTGTACTGACTCCCTCCTGAACCCCGTCACAGAATGTCTATGTGTCTGTGGGTGAGTAAAAAAATAAGCCATAAAATTTGAACTTTCAGGTACCCTAGACAATCCTTTAAAAGCTTCCTGCATTCTACAACTTCATGCAATGCACACTACTAATAGCCAACATACATAAAGCATATGTAAAGTATCCCCTACTAACAAATGAAGTCCTAACAAACAAAACCATGAGATTAAAATTGCTTCCTAATACCAAACCAGATCAAAAAACTAAATTGGGTCCTAACTGCACAAAATAAAACACTTAAACTCTCCTCACAGCATGCAGAAGTCATTGACTTGACTACTTCCACAATTCTGCTAAAATGGCTTGGGAGGGGGAAGGTTACTATCTGATAGTGTAAACATACCAGTCCTTGTTCTAAAACTGATATTGGTACAGGCAGCCTAAGGTCAGCAACCAATCCCGGTAATGCTCGAGCAAGACACCTAGCAAGAGTCTGCTTGATCTCAGTTGACCGGCCATCAGATAACACAATTTTGCGAGGATATTCACTTCCATTGACAGACAAATACTCCTCATTAAAGCTTTCATCATTGCCATATATGAATGACAAGGACGATGATGATATCCATGTGAAGAGAGAATTAAACATCGTAGAGAAAGGTGACAGCTGAAGAAAATTAGAAAACACACAGAAACCAAAAAAGGTTAAAAAGGGAAAAGGGGGTTTCTTGGGTGGGTTGGGGGTGGGGTGGGGGGCAGAATGAAGAGAGAACAAAAACAATAAACATCAGTAGCAAGTTTCACAAGTGTAGAAGGTTTGATAAGCAACTTACATTCAAATTAAACCCCTCTGGTGGACTATCATACCAAGAGTCCTCTGATTCAAAAACATCATAATTTGGCACCCCTGGTTTTCTTGGCCATTTTAAAGGAGCTGGTTCTATATCAAGCACCTCATCGTTCTCCTTAAGTACTGCTTCATCCACTTCTTTTGGAGGTGGTAATATTATAATCCCGGCAGTGGACACTAAAAATCACATGCACAGCAGAACTCAAAAGCTATTAGATCCAAAGAGTGTATGACTTACACATAAAATCTCCATTAATATTCCTAATATGGAGAGTCAATGAAATTGTCATACCAGCATCAGGGACATCAGAACCTGAGGCAACAGCCTCTGCTGCTTGTTTTAGTGCTGCTGCACATGCTTCTGCAGATTCAAATCGATATGAATCATCATCCTCTTCCATGTTTGTAGGGCCTGATTCCCTATTAGCTTGATCCCCTTTTTCTGATATTTCGGATGAACTCTCCGTTAATTTTCCAGTGCCATTATCAACATTTTCATCAGCCCAAGTAACTGAACGAGCCATTTTCTTGTACTTTGAGGATTTTAGAGAAGATCTGAGTGATTGTTTTTCACGTGCATCATCTGATGCATATTCTCTTCCAGCATCAGACATATTTAGTACCTCAAGACTTTTGTTCTTGACATCATGTTGGCAAGGACCAGAAGACACTTCTCCAGTGTTAAATTTATCGACCTTATAACTTCTATTATTCGAATCTGTCTTTTCTGTTTCTTCTCCAGAATGCAACTGCAAGGCATCAACTTGCTTCCCCAATATAGAAACATCAACATCCCTAACTTCATAGCTTGTTCTTGTTTGTGCTTCTTTAACCTTTTTACTTGAGACAGCATTTACAGGTGCTGGTAACTTTGAAATGCTATAACCATCTTGAGTTATTATAGTGCTGGAAAAGTCCATCTCATGTAGTATCATGTTTTTCTCATTTTGGAGTTTGGCCTGCTTATTCTTGGAACCTGACAAATTAAAAGTATTTGTCTTGATCACCAAAGGCATACATTGATTAGCTAGAATATGAAGTCTCTTATTCTAATATTTCTAATTGAAGTGACTCCAGCAAGCATAAGCATGTAGGTTCTTTTCTCTGCTAACTACATATGCACATTTAGATCATTAAAGTTTTTTCTAGATTTCAAATGTAGTGAGTCCAGCAAGCATAAGTGTGTAGGTACTTTTCTCTGTTAACTACATATGCGCATTTAGATCATTGAAGTTTTTTTGCTAAAAGATCATTGAAGTTCTCGTACTTTTCTTAATGTTGTTCAACAGTGCTGGCTTCAAATTTCGTTCTCTCTGGGGAACATAGCCTTCAATCGCGTCAGATGGACCCATCCACTCTTCCATTGAAACTTCACCACCCTTTACATCCACCTTTTCCTGAATCTTCAACTTGGATAATCCTAGATCTCCACTTTCCTTCACATCCTCTGTGGAATGCAAATGCAATCCCACAAATAGCTTCAAGACTTCATTAAGTTTTGCTGTATTTAAAGTAGAGCTTCTCTCGTCTTGCAAGCTACGGGCAAATGCTCCACTGTTGACAGCACAGTTTGTTGAACAGTACATGTATGTTTCATGAAGATCATAAACTTTATGCTCCTTCAATGATATCCGGTAATGTCCATTCCTAGGCCTTTCAGAAGGCAGAGAGTTGCTGCAAAGAGGATAACCACACATGTTTGCTATTGATCGTTCAGTTACTACATCCTGATAATCTCTCCGAGACAGCAAAGACCCAGCAGCAAAGAGTTGGTTTTCATCTTTAATGCCTTCAAGAAGATAGAGTTGCAGCTTGTGGATAGCATCTTTAACAGCGATGACTTCTTCATTTGCCATCAGAGAACTCTTCCCAAGTACTGATAACAAGCAAAATTTCACTCATAAGTTCACAAAATACATGACAAGAAATAGATATTGAAAATGAATCTCACCCATTATGCAAGTTACAAACCATAAAAGTCCATGGACACCATAGCATATATGAGAACATCTAATATAGCATTTAATACCTTATACCAAAAAGGCTAACTTATTTGGCTAAATTACTAGATTGTGCAAAACAAAACAAAATCTAGTCCGAAAATAATAACATTCTACCAGCAATCTTTTTTTTTGTGGCTAAATTGCCAGATAGCCCCTCAAAGATGGCACAATTTGTCAGCTAGACATACAAACTTAGATAATGATCAAATAGAGACTTTAGTTTTGTAGGTAACTTAGCTAATGATCAAATAGACACTTCTGTTTGGCGCAGCTGTGTCCCGTAAACAGATGCGCGTGAGAATGACTTAAATTAGGCTTTTCTCTATTATTTTTCCTCAAAATGTATTTAATTTTTTTTTTTACTTTGAAACATATAATCCATGTGTCCCCAATTTCACCTTCCTCCTTGTGCACTAATTTTTCTACGGAAACAAGCCCCTGCCTATTTCAAAGATCAAACTACCGTCTTGAATAAAATGCCTACTGTTCACATTGCCACATGGAAATTTTAACACTAACCCATAAAGAATTTAACAGCATATGAAGCCAACTTGCCCACAGTTTAAACAACCATAGATCTTTTCCAACTTAATCATAAAGTAACTTGTGAAACACCAGAAGCTTGAAACCTTTTCTTTTAGTTTCAACAGAAACTGGGATAAACAAATTAAAATAAACAGACTTCCTAAAAAATTACCGATGTATGCATTTGAATTTATGAATATGTAACGTCATCATATTAGGAACTTGGACTACATCATTGTAGGACCAAATACACAAAAACGAAGAACTAAAAAGAAACTGGCTCGACCCAAAGCCCTGTTGAATTTCGCTCGAGGATTTTTAAGAACTCTATGCAAGCTGTGGAGTAGATTGTTTTGACCTTGAACTGAATCCGATATCGGTGAGAACATTTGACAGTTACAATCAGTATTCAACGGGGTAACAGCTAAGGTACTAGGACTCTTATCGGAGAGCCATTAAATTCTTCCAAGCCAATAAATTATAGTTAGGGTTCCTTGAAATAAGGAAATTGAAGGAGTGTATTTCCTTCTTGGCACTCAAATTAGGGCGTGCAGGTTATACCTTATGCGGGACGGTTTGCGGGTTCAAGCTATTAGCGACATGTGCAATTATAAAAAGTTGAAGCCATATTGTGGCCTAAAGCTAACCATCCTTTCTTCCACTTCAAATTTCTAAACTTACCTTTTTTGTTTGAAATGAAGGATCGAATTTATTACTTGTAATAATTTGATCAATAGAAACAGAGATATATACCTTAGAAATAATATCAGACCCAAGTTAGAGGCGCGATTATTTTACCTCAGAGCCAGAGTCGAGTTACAGACTTTGAATTGTTGTCGATTTGGCAAGGCAACGCTTACATTAGTAGTACTCCAGTTAGTAAAAGGAGAACCTTAACGCTGTGTTTTTTGGAATTGAAATTTACACTTGCACCCTATTGTATTGCGTCTTTTCTGTTTTTTTCTCTTTGATTTATCCTTAACTAATCTCCTTATTTTCCTGGGAAAAGGTTAGTGTTAGATTTTGAGACAAATGCCATTTACTCTAAAGGGGGAAAATACAAATATCATGTTGTTTACCATAAAACGGTACAGTTGAATTTGTAACGTGGTTTTATAGACATGTGGGTTAAAATGATCCGAGAAAATAAAATAACAAAGAACAAAAGTGAATACAATTAAAATAATTGAAGAAAAGACAAGTCTGGGCCTTGAATTGAATTTCTCCAAGAACAAGAACAATGCCGAAAACTAAGTATTGGTAAAATAAAGTTTTGCAGAATAAGAGAGTAGTATTAACCTTTTTTCATACAAGTATTTCATGATCTCTTACAATAACATGGAAGTCTCTATTTATACTAGAGCTACGGGTGCATGATTACAAATCATGCCCCCTTAATTACCAATATTAATGCTACAAGGTACTTCCTCTGATCCACAATAAGTGACCAATTTGCCTTGGGCACACCCATTAAGGAAATACTAAATTATAGACAAAAATAGTTAGTGTGACTAAACTATCCTTAATTAAATGTTGCAGCATAATTTAATGTGAGAAGTAAAAGATTTTTTAGTGATACGTACATAAAGGTAATTTTGGAAAAACAAATTAAATTTTTTCTTGATTATATAAATGGACACTTATTTTGGACCAAAATAAAAAGACATATTGGTCACTTATTGTGGACCGGAGGGAGTAATTAAAAGGTGATAAATAATAATAAAGGCTAATAAAGGCCTAAGGAATCTTGGGGTCTTCTGTAGCGGTCACATCTTGAATTGCTTCTTATTCGGCCACAAGTTTGTATTTGGTGCCACCATGGTTGAGTCACCACTGACTGGTCATTCTTGACACGTGTCGCTTCCTAATTCATCCAACTCTTGAGGCAAGTTTTTACCATATACAGAGTCCCCCACTTTCCGGTTACTCACTGAGAGTGTGGTGTGACCGGGAAGTGGGAAATTTTATCCTTTCTACCCTTGCCACCGATGTGGTCCCCCGAGTTCTCTAAAATTACAGAATGCTAGAACTACTATCTAAAAGTTTTCTATATCTTCAACTTAGTTCTAGTAAGTGAAAATACATGTAAGCTATTTTATATGTAAGAATAATATGATTATACAACAAAGAAGCAAGAATCTAACATTCAGTGAGAAAGCTATACTGATAAAAGGTAACTTAACAATAAAATAGGATTAATCTGCCTTAAAAAAATTAGCTATACCTATCAAATGGTTTACGATTAACGTCAATCCCTTTAACTTCTTCAGCAGCTGTATTTGATCCCTCAGCTACCTACCAAACCGAAATAATAGTATTAGGTGAATATTAGCTCGGAATAATATAACAATTCTAATACAACAATGCACACATAAGTCACAAGATACTCCTTTTGGAAAACACAAACATACTTCAGTTTTTTTTTCTTATCTCATCTTCAGCATTAAATTCAATTTTTAACAGGTCATTTCAGTATGATAGTTTTTCTAAAACATAAAGAAACTCCCATAATAAAGTCAAAAATAGTTCTAGGAAACAAAACGAGTCAAAAATACGAAAAAAATAAAGAAATAAAAAGCTGCATTTCAATCTGTGGAAACTCCAATAAGAGAGAATATATCTGGGAATATAGAGTTTCAGAAAAGTTTAAACACTTAGTTTAAAAAATTAGAAGCATCAAACAACAACCAAAAATATCAAAATTATGTACATGCAATATGAGTACAATCCAATACCAAACAAAATAGCAAAAACTAAAACAAATATCAAACCCAACTGAAAAGAAAAATAACAAAACATAGATTCGAGAATTAAAGATATGAAAATCACTAGACTCCCAAACACGCATGAACCATACCAAATAGAAAAGAAAAGATTTGATCTAGCAACGATTTCTCGCTGTCGATTTGAACCCTAAGAAACAGAATTATCAATATTTTAGGAATGGTTTAAATTTTAACCAAATTCTGAACCCTAGCAACAATTGGGGAGCGAGAATTACCAGTTAACCGAGGAAATCCAAAACTTGGACGAATTAACAGTCTAGCTAGTGAGAGTAGAGAGGCGAGAGACGTATCGAGCCAGTTTAAGATTGAGGAAGTAGAGATTTGAGACAGAGGGAGTAATATATATATTGTCCTTCCCCCTTATCAAAATTTGTATTTTTTTATAATTAATTTCACTTTTATAATTCAATTTCATACATAATAATTAATTTAATGAAATTTTTTATTTGTGTTGTGCTTAATCTGCTCATACAAATATTGCATTTAATGAATTTTTTTATTGTTCGTGCACTTTATAACTTTTACTTCCAAATAACCAAAGAAATACAAACAAAAAGGTAACTAGAAAACCAAAGAAAAGGTCTACTAAAGTACTACAAAATATTATCAAATAGGGAAAAATGGGAAAGTAAATGAAAAATATTGCGAAGAAAAAAGGAATGGCAAGGTTTCGCATTCTTTTCAAAATATGTAAGCATCATAGAATACTTTAGAAATATGCATATACAATTTTTGGAGACATATACAAAAAATGTAATTTATCTTTTCTATTTGCAAATTTTTTTTATCTAAAGATTTTTGCAACAAGGTCGTTTCGTAAATTTATTATTATTTCTTATAATCGCGCGAAGCCCGAAAAAATTTACTAGTCATCCATAAATCACGAGAAATATAAACTCATTACCAAAACAATTACAATTTAGACCAAAAAGAATACTTATAATTACAATAAAATTTAACTTAAATTCTTGGGCACTTACATTCTAGATGCGACGAACTGATGCACAATACACAGTATAGTTAACTAAGACAATAAAAAATTTCATGGCTATGGAAAAACCGAAATAAATAAATTAATAAAGCTCAAATTTTAAGAACGGTAAAAGCCAAAGGAGAAACACAATTTAATATCGAAAATTAAACCTGATAAAAAGCTAGCAGCGATTGAGAAATTCGTGTAATGGTGATCTCTTAAAGAGGTTATTTTAGTTTTCGATCATTGCTGAACTTCTTTTATACATGCCATCCGCTAACCCTAATTTAAAACCAAAAAACTAATTTATATTAGGAAAAGTTTATACATAGTGAAATAAGGAAAGATTTATTAACCAAAATTTAGTTGATTTTAAATTTATAAATTGGTAGAAAAAAACTTAAATGACGATTTTGTCCAATGTGAAATTTATTTTTAAAGGATAAAAATGGCGAACGACATTTCGTTAGAGACCTTCATGCTTTTAATGCGCAAGTTCCCCGTCTCAATGAATAGTATTTTGTAAGAAAATTATATATATTTTAAATTATGTTTGAGTTATAAATAAATTATAAGCTGTTGAAATTGATGACTATTGATCCTCTATAACTAATACAATAAAAGAAAAACTTTGTTCATAAAAGTCCTCAAACATTATTCAATATATTCACTTTTAATTATGTTCCAATTTTATAGTTTTGTCATTTTAATTTCACGAGTTATCGTGCTTTTTTGTTAGTTTCAATAAGAATGCATAACTCTTGAAGATTTAAGATTATTTTAATTTTTTAAAAAGCTATTCTCAAGTTCATTCGAGAAGACACAAACAAGGTATAGACTTTTATTTTGATTCTTTAAACATTTATAGAATAACATATTTTAAAAATATAAATCATATGTTTTCTCAATTTATATCCGTTCAAAGGTTTCGATATTCTCCATGTAGTGAGGTTTTAATTTTAAAATAAACATAAAAAAAGAATTTATGATTTATATAACTTTGTTGAAACATGCGTGGGCATTAAAACATAAGTTATAGGACGAACAAATACTATAAAAACTTATTGAATTCACTAATTGTGTTTGTGCACATATTAATTTAGATATATATAAAATTCATTTGAAAGTCCTAAATATTTGGATTTCCTACATAGTTCCCATAAAAAAAATTAATAAGCAAACTTTTAATTAATTTTAAAGTCTTAAATATTTATAAATTATTTATATTACATTTTTATTCAATATAAAATTTATTTTTAAAGGATACAAATTTAATTACATTTTGTGTTGAGGTTTTGTGTTTTTATTATATAAATTGAGGCTTGTACTAATTAATATGATTATATAAGGCATCAAATAATCATTTTGGGTGCTAATTTGAACATGGATTAAATATTTTATTTGATTAAAATAAGAATGTTTAAAATGCATATTTGATTGTTTCACGTTAAAACAATTTTAGCTTATACATTATTATATTAAATACTTTTAACTTAATATATGATTTTATGTTCCCATATTTTAAGCTTTTGATTGAAAATCATTTGAAGTCGCCATATAAGAATGTGCACATTAGAAAGAAATTATGTTCAATTAGTATAACTTATATAAGGTAAAATATTTATTGATTTAAATTCCTAAATATTAGATTTTCTTACCTAATTTAATACGGAAAGGTTTAATATAAGCAAAAGTTTAATTGATTTCAAAATCCTAATTATTAGGAGAGTAAATTAAATTACAATTTTGTTCACTATAAAAACTATTTTTAAAGAATAAAAAAGGCAAACAATATTTTGCTAATGAACTTTATACTTTTAATATAGTATAAATATAAATATAAATATAAATATAGAGAGATATAGACTTAGATTATAGTTTTTATTATATAGAGATTGAAGTGGTGCCTAGCTCCTCCATCGTAATGATTGACAAAGAAAAAAAAGTAGCAATTTTATAAATTAGTATACGAGTTACAAATACCAATAGGGTAGATATGTGAGAAGAGGAGGGAGGGGTGGGTAATAGGGATCCGTAATATGTTGGAAATGGAAGGATAAGGGAAGTCATTATGCACAGCGTATATAAACGCAACGAACCCTGAACTGAGGTTCCCACATCTTCAATCAGACAAAACATATTAGTATATCTTCTTCCTTCGGGGCTCCATCCTGTTTAATATAAACTCATCAGATCTGTATTGATCATCGCAAAAGCTTTAATCATGTAAGCTAATTCATCATTTTTCTTTTCCTTTTTTTGTGATTCAAACGTATAATTTGAAAATAATTTCTGAAATTTTGAGCTGTTTGTTATACGATCAGGAAATTAAAGGATCGGAGAAAGTTTCATTCCTGAAACGCAGACTCAATCACTCGCTATGTAAGTTTCTACTTTCTGGTGCTAATTTCTCTTTATTGATTTTTTTTTTTAATTTATAAATTTCGAATAGTTATTGTGTGTGAGTTAATTTCTGATAAATTGAACACCTTTAGCTCTTTTGGATTTTGGAAGTTCAACTTTTGAAGATTCATGTTAGTTAGTTTTAATGTTTTTCAGCTCGGAGATTGTTCTTTTTATTTACTACTATACGTATTTTTTATTAGAGTTATTAGAATCCTATCTATGAAAAGGAAAGTGTTTGCTTGGGGGAGAAAAAATAACTCTAGCGTAATCTTGTACACCTTTTATTGTGGATCTTGAAAATGTTGTTAAGGCTTAGTTCAGGTGGTGTCTCTGTAAAAGTAGGCATTTGTCAATTTTTATCTCAGAATATGTTAGTATTGGGTTTGAACTGAACCATAGCCATAGGAAACTGAACCATAGCCATAGGAAAACAAGAATGAGAGGATGAAATCTACTTTTTTTTATAACTGAGAAAATGGTCAGAAAGTTTTGGGTGGAATCATTGGGATTTTCAAATGCAGTAGTTTCCTTTTTTACTTTCCTAAGTTCATATCTGTTGGAGTAGTTAAATTGATTCAACTGAAAGGACACATGTGAAACAAGTGATTTCCCTTTCCTGGCCAGCAAATCCATAAACTCTGTCCAGTTTCTTCTTGCATTTTTAGCATACAATTATCTGCTAATTTTTTAACTTCATACAATTGTTTATCTTAAATTCTTCACATTCTCTGGTGGGATACAAGTATAACTTTCTGTTAGCTTTTTCACAGGTTCTCCTGATCATCTCGCTTGGCTCTGCACTTTATCTGAGGGTTTAAGGACCTATATTCATCCTATTCGATGGCTGATAGCCGGAATGGTAATGTCAAGGTTTCTAATGACAAAGCATCCGGATCAGCCAATGCTTATGCCATCAATCTGGAGAACTTCGGTAAAAGATTGAAAATGTTATACTCCCACTGGACTGAACACAATGATGAACTTTGGGGAGCTTCTGAAGTTCTTGCCATAGGAACTCCTCCTCCATCTGAGGATCTGCGGTATCTGAAGTCATCAGCTTTGAATATGTGGTTGGTCGGGTATGAATTTCCTGATACTATCATGGTTTTCATGAAGAAGCAGATCCATTTCCTTTGTAGCCAAAAGAAGGCCTCCTTACTTGAAGCTGTCAAGCAAACCTCTAAGGACGTTGTAGGAGTGGATGTTGTTATGCATGTAAGGGCTAAAAAAGATGACGGAACGGGTGCAATGGATGCAATATTTCAAGCTATACAAGATCAGTCAGTGTCAAATGGTGATGATATGCCTGTTGTTGGACACATTGCAAGAGAAGCTCCTGAAGGGATTCTTTTAGAAACCTGGACTGAGAAGCTAAAGAATACACAATTTCAGCTCAGTGATGTAACTAATGGATTCTCTGATCTGTTTGCTGTCAAGGACACTGCTGAAATTATGAATGTGAAGAAAGCTGCTTATCTGACTTCATCCGTGATGAAGCACTTTGTAGTCCCAAAGCTGGAAAGGGTTATCGATGAGGAGAAGAAGGTGACACATTCTTCACTAATGGATGACACTGAAAAGGTCATACTTGAACCTGCAAAAATTAAAGTGAAGTTAAAGGCAGATAATGTTGACATCTGTTACCCTCCGATTTTTCAGAGTGGAGGAGAGTTTGATCTGAGACCAAGTGCGTCAAGCAATGAGCAGAATCTTTACTATGATTCGACTAGTGTGATTATCTGCGCAATTGGTTCTCGATATAATAGTTACTGCTCCAATGTTGCTCGGACCTTTCTAATTGATGCCAATCCATTGCAAAGCAAGGCTTATGAAGTCCTCCTGAAGGCCCATGATGCTGCAATTGGAGCTCTGAAACCAGGAAACAAGGCTGGTGATTCCTACCTAGCAGCACTCAGTGTAGTCGAAAAGGAGGCACCTGAATTGGTTGCAAACTTGACGAAATCTGCAGGAACTGGAATTGGGCTTGAGTTCCGTGAATCAGGGTTAAACCTTAACGGCAAGAATGATAGAATGCTGAAATCTGGCATGGTTTTTAACGTGTCTCTTGGGTTTCAAAATTTGCAAACAGAGTCTAAAAACCCAAAAACTGAAAAATTTTGTGTCTTGCTTGCTGATACAGTTGTTATTGGTCAAAATGCTCCAGAAGTGGTGACTTCTATGAGTTCTAAAGCTGTAAAGGATGTGGCTTACTCATTCAATGAGGAGGATGAAGAAGAGGAGGTGCAGGCGAAGGTCAAAGCTAAGCCTGTAGCCGCTGATGGACTCTCATCCAAGGCTATGCTTAGGTCAGTTAACCATGAGACATCAAGGGAGGAACTAAGGCGGCAACACCAGGCAGAATTGGCCCGCCAAAAGAACGAAGAAACTGCACGGAGGCTCACAGGAGGAAGTTCTGGGGGGTCAGATAGCCGTGGAGCTGTGAAAGCCACTGGTGAACTGGTTGCATATAAGAACGTTAATGATCTGCCACCTCCAAGAGATTTGATGATTCAGGTTGACCAGAAGAACGAGGCTATTCTTTTACCTATTCATGGAACCATGATACCATTCCATGTCTCCACTGTGAAAAGTGTATCTAGTCAACAAGATACTAACCGTACCTGCTATATCCGAATAATGTTCAATGTTCCTGGCACTCCATTCACTCCTCATGACACAAATAGTCTTAAGTTCCAGGGGTCAATATATGTTAAAGAAGTTTCATTTCGTTCAAAGGACCCAAGGCACATCACTGAAGTGGTTCAACAAATAAGATCCCTTCGCAGGCAGGTTGTCTCTAGAGAATCAGAGAGAGCTGAGAGAGCAACTTTAGTAACACAGGAGAAACTTCAAGTTGCTGGAGCCAAATTTAAGCCAATAAAATTGTCAGATCTGTGGATTCGTCCAGTATTTGGTGGTCGGGGGAGAAAGCTTCCTGGTACTCTAGAGGCTCATACAAATGGATTCCGCTATGGAACTTCAAGGTCAGATGAGAAAGTGGATGTTATGTATGGTAACATCAAACATGCATTCTTCCAGCCAGCAGAAAAGGAAATGATTACCGTCCTCCACTTTCACCTGCGCAATCACATAATGGTGGGAAACAAGAAAACCAAGGACGTGCAGTTCTATGTTGAAGTGATGGATGTTGTGCAGACAATTGGAGGTGGAAAAAGATCTGCTTATGATCCTGATGAGATCGAGGAGGAACAACGTGAAAGGGATCGGAAAAATAAGATCAACATGGAATTCCAAACATTTGTGAACAAGGTGAATGACCTCTGGGGCCAGCCTCACTTTAAAGGGCTTGATTTGGAGTTTGATCAGCCGTTGAGAGAGCTTGGGTTCCACGGGGTACCCCACAAGTCAACAGCTTTTATAGTCCCAACATCTAGCTGCCTTGTTGAGCTCGTAGAGACACCTTTTGTTGTGATCACTCTCAATGAGATTGAGATAGTCAACCTAGAGAGAGTTGGGCTTGGGCAGAAAAATTTTGATATGACAATTGTATTCAAGGATTTCAAAAGAGATGTTATGCGAATTGATTCTATTCCTTCAACTTCCCTTGATGGTATCAAGGAGTGGCTTGATACAACTGACCTTAAGTACTACGAGAGCAGGCTGAATCTCAACTGGCGTCAGATACTGAAAACAATTACTGATGATCCAGAAGAATTCATAGAGAATGGCGGATGGGAGTTTTTGAATTTAGAAGGTACTGATTCAGAATCCGACCACTCACAGGAGTCTGATCAAGGATATGAACCTTCAGATGTAGAGCCTGTCTCGTCAGACGAGGAAGATGATGAAAGCGAATCAGTAGTGGAGTCAGAAGATGATGAAGGAGAGGACTCAGAGGAATACTCCGAAGAAGAAGGAAAAACATGGGAAGAATTAGAAAGAGAAGCAAGCAATGCCGACAGAGAGAAAGGAGCGGAATCAGACAGTGACGATGATAGGAAGAGGAGGAATATGAAGGCTTTTGGGAAAGGTCGTCCTCCAGAGAGAAGAAATCTCGCTAGCAACATATCCAAAAGACCCAGGTTTAGGTAAAGAGCGACAGTGGTAGCCTGCTATTTCGTTTTAGGCCATTTGTTTAGGCTACATAAGGTCATGATAAGCAGCTGTAAAATATTTATGAGACAACTGAGTTTAGACTTGGGTCTTTCTTGTAGTATAGCGGTGCTCTCTTTTTCTGTGTTTGCGAAGTAGTTTATTGGTGTAACATAAGATTGTGCAACTTAAGTTGGGTTAAGTTCCAGTTCATCCATTGACGTTGTCTCCTCATTTTTCAGAAAGAAGTTGTTAGTCACTACATTTTCAAGGACAAGTAGGATAAATGCTCGTCTCTATAGTACAAAAGGTCGTGTTCTACCCATCATTTAGTGTTACAGAAATACCTGGGAGTATTTAGCATTATCGCATATACTATAAGCTTGTAAATATTTGGATACAGATGTGTCATAGGTATGCACTAGGCTACTACAGCTTGAAGTGAGAATGTGACTGCATGGCTTAAATCTTTTGTGAAATGATCTGAAACTGGTACCAGTTGATGAATGTATGTGGCTGACACGTCTGCCAATTTGTCTGTCCAAATTCGAACAGCCATTCGCAAATTACCACCCCAGTACTATGTTGCGCAACATCCTACCGCTTGATTTCACAAGGCAAAATTAGAAATATGGTGTTATTTACGTGTTTTATGCCCCCTTTAGTTCTACTTTCAGTTAAGCTACTTGAAGAACTAGGGACAACAATGCAAAAATGGGAAGATGTATTCGAAATCATATGCATCTTTTTTTGCTTTTTTTCCTTTCCCGTGGATAACCAATTGAGAGAGGCGACTTCTGATTTTCAGACAACTTAGGCTGGAATACGTTATGAGAACCAACATATGATGCAGCTTTGATGTTGAAATCCTGTAGAGTTATAGGAAGTACCTTGAACAGAGGCATGGCTGTCAATGTTAACAATGGAATGAGAATCATCACTTATCCCATTGTTATTTATTTATTGGCTATAAGATTCTACTCATGATCAATATGCCTGCCGTGTCTCTTGGGAGCAATTTTCTGTGCTCGGATGAGGAGCGTATGATCTAGCAGATTGTCTTATTGCTACAGAAATATTAACAATTCCAATACGAAACAGAAACTTCAAATGTCTATCAGTAGAATCGCATGCTAAAAAGGACAAAATGAAAAGGCCAAGCTAAGGCATGTACAGCTAGAATTTCTAATCTGACATGCTTAAAATTCGTCCCAAGACAATTTGCCAAATATATGCAACTTTCTGACAAACAATCTGCAGGTTTCTCAAAGGCAAAACAGATAAAAGCATTAGACATATGTTTCCGCAGATTTGACGCTACTAATTTACAAGATCAAAATTACCACCTACTTGGAACCAAAAGCAGCGTAAGAAGAAACAAAATGAAAGCAATTCTAAGATCCAGAATAAGTTAAGACAACTATTTCTAGGCAGCTTGATTCTGCGCATCCTGAAGGTACCTAATAAAGAAACGGCCTTCTAACACATCTACCTGAACTTCATTCGCTTGCTGGCAGCAGAATTGGGACCAACTCGTGACTTGCCAAAATTCTTCTTTCTCTTCCTCTTCTCATCCTCGCTATCTGATTCATTCCCATTCTCCCTATCTGCATAGCTTGCTTCTTTCTCCAGCTCTTCCCATGTTTTACCTTTTTCTTCCTCTGACTCTTCATCTTCTTCTTCTTCCTCATCATCTTCAGACTCAACCAGAGATTCGCTATCAGACTCATCATCATCAGAATCTGACTCAGGTTCAGCATCTGAAGGTTCATAACCTTGGTCTGATTCTGAATCTCCAGATGATGAGTCAGTACCTTCTAAGTTTAAAAATTCCCAGCCACCATCATCAATAAACTTCTGTGGCTCATCAGTTATGGTCTTCAACACTTGACGCCAATTCAGATTCACCTTGCTCTCATAATACTTGATGTCAGTTGTGTCGAGCCATTCCTTGATGCCATCAAGGGATGAAATAGGGATTGAATCTATCCGCATGACGTCTCGCTTGAAGTCCTTAAAAACAATAGCCATATCACAGTTCTTCTGCCCAAATCCAACTCTTTCCAAATTAACAATCTCAATCTCACTTAGGGTTATCACAAGGAATGGGGTCTCTACCAACTCAACCAAACAGCTGGAGGCTGGTACAATGAATGCAGATGATTTATAGGGCACCCCATGGAACCCAAGTTCTCTCAGAGGTTGATCAAATTCCAGGTCGAGTCCCTTAAACTGAGGCTGGCTCCAAATATCATTCACCCGGTTCACAAAATTTTGAAAGTCCATGTTGATTTTGTTCTTCCGATCTCTTTCCCTCTGTTCTTCCTCAATCTCATCTGGATCATATGCCGATCTCTTTCCACCTCCAAGCGTTTGGACCACATCCATTACCTCAACATAGAACTGAACATCCTTGGTCTTCTTGTTCCCCACCATGATGTGGTTGTGCAGATGAAAGTGAAGAAGGGTAATCATCTCCTTCTCTGCTGGCTGGAAGAAGGCATGCTTGATATTACCATACATGATGTCAACACGTTCATCTTGTCTTGTGGTTGAATACCGGAAACCATTGGCATGAGCTTCCAGTGTACCAGTAAGCTTTCGTGCACGACCACCAAATGTGGGACGGATCCATAAGTCAGGCAGCCTAACTGGCTTGAATTTGTTCCCTGCAAGGACAAGCTTTTCCTGAGTCACTAAAGTTGCTCTTTCAGCTCTCTCGGACTCCCTTGCCATAACATTACGTCGAAGTGTTTTAATCACCTGGACCACCTCACTTATGTGCCTAGGATCCTTGGAACGAAATGAAACTTCCTTTAGGTAAATGGCACCTTGATTCTTTGATGCATTTGCATCAGTAGGTGAGAAAGGAGCACCAGGAACATTAAATATGATTCGGATGTAGCAGTTACGGTTGGTGTCCTGTTGGCTTGAAACAGTCTTAACAGTAGCCACATGGAAAGGAACCATATTACCATATATTGGTAGAAGGATGGCTTCATTCTTCTGGTCAACCTGAATAACCATCTCTCTGGGTGGTGGCAGGTCATTGATACTCTTATAGGCAACAACATCAGTTGAAGTCCTAGCAGTGCCCCTGCTATTGCCAGTTAAGTTTTCTGCACCGGCAAGACGTCGAGCAGTCTCTTCATTCTTCTGACGGGCAAGTTCTTCCTGGTGCAGCCTCCTCTTCTCTTCTTTTGAAATCTCATGATTGTCAGACCTAAGTGTTGCCTTGGCATGCATGGTCTCCCTACCATTGGACTTGGCTTTCACTTGCAGCTCCTCTTCTTCTTCATCCTCATTGAAGGAATAGGCCACATCCTTCAAAGCTTTGGAGCTCAAATGGGTGATCACATCATGGCCATCCTTTGTGACAATCACTGTATCTGCTAGCAAAAGTGAAAAATTCAGACTCTTTTCACTTTTGGTCTCATTCTGCAAATTGTGGAAACCAAGTGACACATTGAAAACCATTCCCGGTCTCAACAGTTTATCATTCTTAGCATTAAGGATCAACCCTGACTCCCGAAACTCAAGACCGATCCCTGTTCCAGCAGATTTTGTCAGGTTGTTAACCAATTCAGGGGCGTCCCTGTCAACCACAGCAAGAGCTGCTTGATAAACAGCACTAACCTTGTTACCAGCTTTCAATGCACCAATTGCTGCCTCCTGGGCTTTAAGAAGTACTTCATAAGCTTTAGTCTGCATCTGAGTGGAATCAATTAGAAACGTTCTGGCAAGATTCGAACAATAGCTGCTGTATCGTGAACCAATTGCACATATGATGACACTGGCAGAATCATAATACAAACCATCATCGTTGCTTGTAGCACTGGGTCTAAGATCAAAAACACCACCACTCTGAAAGATTGGAGGGTAACAAATATCAACATTCTCAGCTTTCAGCTTCACCTTGACTTTAGCAGGGTCCAGAATAGCCTTTTCTGTGTCATCCATTAACGAGGAATGTGTTACTTTCTTCTCCTCATCAATTACTTTCTCAAGCTTCGGAACAACAAAGTTCTTCATAGCAGAAGCAGTCAGATGTGCAGCTTTCTTCACGTTTGTTAGCTCATTTTGGTCCTTTACAGCAAAAAGGTCAGAAAGTCCATTCGACACATCAATAAGCTGAAGGCCAGAATCTTTTATCTTCTTAGTCCATGTCTCCAAGAGCTTTCCTTCAGGGCCTTCTCGTGCAATATATCCAATAACAGGGGCATCATAAGCATCAGATATTGACTGCTGACGGATAGCATGGAGCACGTTTTCCATTTGAGTAGACCCATCCTCGCTTTTGGCCTTCACATGCATGACAACTTCCACGCCTACAGCCTCTTTAGCAGTCGATTTCACAACATTCAGCAATGAAGCTTTCTTTTGGCTACAGAGAAAATGTATCTGCTTGTTTCCGAAGACCATTATAGTCTCAGGGAACTCATATCCAAGTAACCAAATATTTACAGCTGAGGATTTCAAGTATCTCAAGTCCTCTGAAGGCGGTGGAGTAGCTATAGCAAGGACATCAGAAGAGCCCCAAAACTCATCTTTATGTTCACGCCAGTGTGAATATAAGTCCTGCAGTCGCCTACTAAAAGTGTTCAAGTCAATTGTATAAGCATTTCCACCTGTCGCATTCCCATTAGCAGGGGGACCATTTCCTTGTTTTTGTTCTGGCATTGTATGGCTATGACTACTTGACTAATCTGGACAAGAAAACACAAAAAGTGCACAAGTTACTTAAAGAAGGAGAATATAACAAATGCAATCTTAAGAGATCCTCTCTACAAATTCCAACAACTCCAGTTTCAAAAATCTAAAATGTCTGCTGAGTAAGCATTGTTAAATCATCATTCCTTTAGAATTTCAAAAAACTTGAAACTCATATGGACAATCTCACACTGTTTTCATAGTTATATCTATGATTAATATCACTCACCAGAACCCAATGTCTCACCATTTTTGTCAATAAGTACTGAATCAGTTATCAGTTGCGGAGTTGCCCATTAAAATAAGCATTTCGTTTTTTGTAGATAAAAGAGAACAGGTAAATAAGACTCCCCAATGTGCAAAAGAATTCACAAAAAATGCATTGCTCTACATTGTTAAGGATGATTCTTTTACCCAAGCCCAAATTATCCAATGCAATTTCTTGGTATGCAACAAATGAGGTCAATTAATGAATTGCCAAGCACAGCCCTTCAAGCTACGGGAAATTCAAAAGGCAAGACATGAAGAGACTCTTTAAGGATATACAATAACTTGGAGAAAAATTAAAAATAGGGAAAGGAAAACGTGAAATTACTATGATAGCCACCATAATCCATGATTTTCAGAAAAATTTAATTTCCAAGAAAGCATATTTTAACTGCTTGCTGCATCTTCCTCATAAAAACAACAAAGGACCCACCACAATCAATGAACAACTCATAACTATTGAGACACAATTTACACTTTTTTGTGTGTGTGAAGTTGATACTCAATATACATGTTCTCATGAAAACTATTGGACTTTGAACAGAATTATAGCAAAAACTTGAGAAAAACACCAAATAGATTAAGAGCCTACAGAAGATTCCACATTATACAAATATACCAACTTTAATTAAACATGGTATGTCCTGGGCAAGTATAAAAGCTTTATCTTATTCTGATAAACTTGGGGCTTTCTGTACCCGCATAGTAAAACAATGCAAAACTGAATGGTCAAGAGCTGACACTTAAAACTCACAGAAAGAGACTAACACCAAATTCTCCAAGTAAGACAAAATAAGGCTCACCAAAGCTACTGCATAATAAATACTACAAGCTCTCGAAAACAAAGATAACAAATGTCTAACCAATATAGTACTATATTGCACACAAAAGACTACCCCAAAAAACACAACCTCCAATTGCCCCAATTTAGGGTTCTATAACACACGCTTTAAAAACAAAGTAGAAATATGCCCCACGGAAAACATCATATTTCACACATCAACCATCGACGAGACAAATTTACAGTTGCTCCAATGCTCCCCATCGACTCCAACACAATACATCATATTCACAAACTTAGACTTCAGCCTCAAAATTATGGTTGGCTAAGCTACTAAAAATGTGACAAATGCTCCCGGATATATTCCATTTGATAAAGCACAAACCCTGAAAAATCCCGACGCAGTAACAAAACTGGGATTCTTACTACAAATTAGGGTTTCGGAAGTCACATGCAAAGAGGAAACGTGCTCAAATTAAAGAAACAAATAAAGGGAGGAAACTCACATAGTTCGTTCTCACGAGTTGAGCAAAGAACACGAAACCTATTAGGGTTTCAAAACTTGACAATTGGGAGTAGTGCGCGGCGCAATGAGTAGACTAAGGATTTCGAAATAGTACTATATTTCATAAACACGAAAAGTGTTGAAATGAGCACTGAAAAACGGATCGAACAGTGAAAAAAAACGCTGATAATCGAAGCACGAGGAACGATTGGAAAATAGTGAAAAAATTTGATGAACGAAAATGAAAACTGCGAATTTCTAAGGAAGCATTGAGTGAAACAAAGGGGTTTATAGAATGGGAGCGAATGACTGATTTGAAAATCGACGGGGTTATGAGAAATTGATAGTTATATTCATCACTGATATTAAAAGAGTCTCGGGTTTACAAGGAATTACACTGATTACCAGTTGGAATTATGCAACTGTGAAGGGTATATTGGTATATATGTCAGGGAGCAGCAATGAGCTGTCAATTGAAGTGCGCTGCGTGGATATAAATTGCGACGTCGTTTCGGTTCATGCGTTTTACGAATGGCGGGAATATAAGACCATGTTTCCCACCAAAATCATCTCACCATCCAAAATCCAAATAGCCAGGAAAGCTACACAGTGTACTTTTTTCTTGGTTATTTGGTCTTTCAAAAAATACATTCTATAATTCTTTTCCAGCTTAGATTGGTAATATTTATGATGGTTAATTTTCAAAAAAAAAAAAAAAAACTTGTTAAATCAAAAACTTTTTAATTATATATGTGACTCTAAAATTATAAATTTTGCTATATCCAGATAAAGTAATTTGAATCTCTTCAGCCTTAACTTTATTCCCTAATATACTATCTATGAAAGCTAATTAAGCTCGTGATCACTATTTGCACGTGAACAACTTGAAGTATCAAGTTTTTTCTTAGTTTTTTATATAAATTCAAACTATGTTATTCAGTTTAAAATGAAATATTGATTTGATACCATCTCATTAAATAAAATGTTAGAGTGTTGCACATTGCCAAAATAAATAAATAAATGATGCACACATATTTGTATTGATCTAAATTTGGCGATTTGGTAATAGTAGATAAACGGGATCAAGGACGGGGTCGACCACGGTGTGATAGCAGGAAGCCGTCATTGAGAGGACGGTTGTCAAGGACGAGCAGTTGAAGTGAAGAAATAACATAGGATAGGTTCAGATATGGACACAAGGAATATTCTTTTGGATATTCCTTGTTTTGTACTTTTTTAGGGTTTCTTGCATATATTCCTTATAAATAGGAAGAGATATAGAACAAAAAAAGTGATCTTCACTTTCTGAGAGAAACATACATTGCAAAATGTTGACTTGAGAGAATTTATCTTGTTCATTGATTATATTACTCAAGCGCATGTGTCACGATCCAAACCGATGGGTCGTGACGGGCACCCGATACCTTACTCAACCGAGTACCTACGTAGCATATCTTTCGTATCATATTATCATAGGTAAATGAGCCAGAGAGGCTATCGTGAGATAAGTAGAATAAAACATGGGGAAATACTCGACATTAGACGACCCAACATGTAATCCAAACGTATACATATGACGTACGGGCCTATAAGGCCAAAATAATCACTCATATACTGAACATAGACCGACAAGGTCATACAGTCTTTCATATACATGACATATGTCTACAAGCCTCTAAGAGTATATAAACGTCATAAGGTCGAAATAGGGCCCCGACATACCAAACAATACATGTCTAAATCATACTAACTGTCGTGCCCTATTTTTCTCGCGAAATCGGGTTTATGACATTTGGTTGGGACAACTCGTTCCTTTTGGGAACTGAGTTTTGCATTTTTGAAGAGTCGTCACCTAATGATTTAGGGTGCATTAGGACGCCAATAGGGTTCAATTCTAAGTTCATTTGAATAACCAGAGATTGGGTAAGGGCTTGAAATTATCCTAAGGGAAAGGTGTTAAGCACCCAGGATCCATTAGTGTGGTTCCCAGCCAGACAGTTTATTGTGAATTTGTGCAATTAGCAAGTAGGCAAGTATGAGCTCAAATATTAGGGGATTTAGATTTAATACATCAGAGAAGGGATAACTAAAAGAGAAGTTTGCAAATAAAGGGAAAAGAGTCCTAGGTTTATATTTAATATGGATCACATCAATGTTCTACCCGGTATGAAACTCATCGGAAGAGGGAATACACGTGGTATTAGCACACCGGTCATCGTATCCATATCTACGCTTCCCACCCCGTTAAGGTATTTAAAGCACGGATTGGTCTCGATCACTATTGCATGTTTTTACCCGTCCCATTCCTATCAGTCTTGGAGGAGCTTAGGGATATTATTCCTAAAGGGGAGGGATATTAAGCTGATTTTGGTTTCAAAAGGTAAAAATCTAAAGTGACATACAAAACACATATACTGCATGTTGGGGGAAGCATATAAATAGACAAAGGCCCACGTACACCCCCTCAAACGAAAACACATAAATAGCATGACTTGCACATACTTTTTAGGTCTGATTGTCACACCTCCTTTTTGCGCGCCCCAGCCCCGAAGGGTTAAAATGTGCGGGTGGAGTTTTTCCAATTTAAGTGACAATATTCGAAATGGGATTATTTATTTAATTCAGAGTCGCCACTTGGGAAAGGATTGGCTTTTGGTGTCCCAAATCACCGGTTTATCTTAAATCCCAAATCGAGGAAATTTTCGACTTTTCCAAATGAAGTCTGCGAACCAGAAATTCTAAGTAAGGAATTCTGTTGACCCGAGGGAAGGTGTTAGGCACCCTCGAATCCCGTGGTTCTAGCACGGTCGCTTAAATTGTTATAATGGCTAAATATCTGATTTAAATACATGTTGTGACTTATGTGCTTTTTATTAAGTTCAAACCGCTTTTATTATTATCATTTATTTTTATAGAATTGCAACGTCGTGAAAATGCACCTCGAACCACGTCACAGTCAATGCGCCCGTAGTTGTTAACACATTTCGACTCCGTTGAGATTTGGATTCGGGTCACATCAATGTGCACCCAAGTTTAATAGTGTAATTTATTAAGGGCGCCTAAGGGGGGTCTAGCGCGTTATTATTTGTGGAAGGCCATGAATTTTATTAAATGGCCTATCCTGAATTCTAGATAATTATCATGGTTATTTATTGAGAGCCCCGCGATTTACATCTCATTTGGCGAGGCTCGTCTCATTATTTTAGAAGAAACATCCTAAAGCGATTACATTTCTAATGTGTTTATCTCTTAAAAATAGAAGAAAAGATGCGTGCTATTTTTAACTATGTGTTTGGCCCAAATCCAGATTTTAGCTAATCATCCGATTAATTATTTACGGAATAAAGAAACATTGTACCTCATGAAAACATGTTTTGAACTTGATAAAAGAAACGTATATGGGATTGATGAAATGCTATGACTGTTACAAGAGCTCCCTAACTTTAACTTATTCAGACAAGATTAATTAAAATTGCTTGTTAGGAAATGCGACTAATGGTATTTTAAACTCATCCTATAAACTGCTTCACGCAAACTGAAACTCAAGAGTTTGAAACTGCATTGTCTTTAGCTAGATCTAAACAAACATTTGCCCCTACATATTCGAAACATGCTGAAATGGTGAGTTTGAGTTAGCAATTGTATTAAAATGGCTGCACATTTCATGGATTGTATTTACATCTTATGTACTACTAAACGAATAAAATGTCACAGCTTCAGATGGGCATAAACTTTAATTAAGTACAACCTTACTAATGTGTCTCTATTAGGCTAACAGACCAAGAAACTGCATATCTTAACAACATTAAAAAAACAAATCGTAAGCAATACAACAGGTGATTATAACTCCTTCAAATCTTTTGATTCATGCTTTCATTGTTACATCAAATGCGAGTCTTAGTATGTACCTGGATATTGGATACAACAGGAGAAGCAAGGGGTCAGTAGGGCAATAGAAGCGATACCAAACAACAGCAGTAACAGCAGGTACCAAATAGAACAGAAATCCCAGTGCAAAAGACCAATAAAGCCAATGGAGGAGAGGCAGAATGAGACAAATTCCCAGTGGTAACGGAGTCAGAAAATCAAGCAATCCAATTCCAGGAGAAGCCAACAACACAAATCCAAACAATAGACTTAACTGACACTTGAAGGAAAACAGGACTAACTTGGACAGTTTGAACCAAATGAGAATCGAACAAACAGTAGGGAGAAGACAATTCCTGATTTTGTGATATCCCTTTCCCTATCTCCTTTCTTTTCAAGTTCTAATGTTAGTCCTCAATTTGAAATCTATTTGGATTATCAAAGAGAAAACTTTTCCAGTTTCTGTTTTCAGAATTTGAACTCTCAGATGTTCCCTCCCAGTGTCTCTTTTTATCTCTGTATGCTTTTCCGTGTATCTCTATCAGCTCTCTCTTTTAAAACTCCTCACAGTGTGTTTTTCCTTTTTTTAGTTCTTCCCCTCCTTCTTATCTCTGTTTTTCTCCTCCCCCTAGTTGTGTATATCTCCTCTCTTTATAAGCCTCAAAACTATCTCTTTTAACAGCCTGTTTTTCAGAATATCACAGTACCCTTCCCATGTGCCTTCCATTTTCAATTCCAACTTTAGCTAATTAAGTATTAAACCCCATCAACATTCCCTGACAGATTTAACTTTTAAAATGTTTAAATATTTCTTTAAACTAAAGCCAAGTATGGGCAGTAGGATGTATCTGACAGCATATGCTGTCAAATTGTTTAAAACTTAGCAAAGACCTTTATGCAGGCTACAGGCTGTGCACAAAGCACATGAGGTGCAGCAGTGCACATGCCTCCCAATTCAGAATTTAAACCAAACATCCCTTTTTACATTATTGATCAGTTCAACAGCTATAAGTAAACAAAAACTGGTTCTTAATTGACTCAACAAATGCTTAGCAGAAGTAAATCGATTTGTTATTGTTCGGACAGTTGAAACTAATTGACGACACATGTCGACTCGACTATATTAGCATTAACATACTCAATCGTAACCAAAAATCCGACATTTAACAGTATCGACCCATAATTCGAATTATACTGACTAAGTAAAGTGGTGCTCGAGAAGCCAATTGATCAGTTCAATGTTGAGAATCAGCTAATTGCACACCACTTACATACACATTATCAGGGCAAATAGAAAGACTCATTCAAACAAACAGAAGTTCAGGCAAAGTGGACGGGGCACAGTTGACAAAATTCAAAGACACAAAATCAAAGCATGAACAGACTTTAACACAATCAAATGGGCCAAAACAAATAAAGAAAAGAAAGAACTCACCTTAAACCTTGAAAAATCAAAACCTCAACTCGGACTCGGACAAATTTTCTTAAGGCTGAACGGACTTTAATCGAAGTGTTTCTCAAATGAGAAACACTTTGATTAAAGTCCATCAGACCTTAAACTCTTTGGTTTGAACCGGTTTGAACCAGTGACGAGGGACCTTGTGGTTTCAAAACTCAGATCTAATATTCGTGCTTCCCTGGTTATATTCGGACCAAACCAAGTATGGTTTGGTCACGAGGGGGGTCTGGGGATTGTCTGGTATGAGTTTACGGCAGATCGGTGTAGATTAGGTTCCGACTCGAATCTTCAAATGAAGATTCGAGAAGGTGGGATAGGATTCAAAGTGTGTGGTTGGTAGATTTAGGTTCAGGATGGCATGGGGGTTCTATGGTGTTCAGGTGGAGGTCACCGGCGTTCAGGCCACCGGGTTTCTGGTGAAGGTGTGCAGGGGCGGCTAGGGTTTGAAGGGGACGGGTTTGGTGAAGACGAAGGCAGGGGTGTTGGCTAGGGGGCAGGGTATGGTAAAGGGTTTATATAGTTAGTGGGTGGGCGGATCTCAACCGTTAGATCAATCTAGATCTACGGTCTGGATCTAAAGGCTTAAATGGAACGGTGTCGTTTTGAGGGTTTGGGTTCGGTCCGGGTGAGACGGGTCGGGTTTGTTGATGGGTTATGGGGAATTGATCTTGGCCGTTGATCACTCTGAGATCAACGGCCCAGATCAGGCACGACCCAAACGACGTCGTTTGGACACCCTGGGTATCAGGTGGTCTGGACCGGGCAGGCCTGGGTCTTGGGCTGTTTGTTTGGGCCAATTTTGTTAAAATTGGCCCAAGTCCGGAAGGGAAGGGGTCCTTTCTTTATATATTTTTTTTATTTCCTTTTTATTTTAAAACAAAACTAAGCCAAAAATCAAATTAAAATTAAATACACACTCAATACAATTATTTGCACACTAAAATATTTCAAAACAGGTAAAGTTAAACAAAATAAAATCACGGACGAAGATGCCTATTCATGATTTTCTATTTAACGACCGGATTACGGTTCGAATTATGCAGGACACATATATTTTTTTGAATTTTGTTTTAATAAAGTAAATAAATAAAAATGGGCCGAAGTCACAAATAAATCAACAAGGTGCCGCATAGAAATCCAAAATTTGTACAGCAGGGCCAATCATTATTTTTTATTTCTTTTTGGAGCGATTGTCGTGCGAAAACAAAAATCACGTGCTCACAGCTGCCCCTCTTTGTTCGGAAACACGAAGGGTTTTCGTGCAAAGATAAAGTGAGCGTGTATGAGCGATTTTTGCCTATAGACCACTCCGTATGAAGCATGTTTTTTTTTGAAAGATCTGACCGAATCTTGCTTCAAAGATTTCCTACATATCCTGGGCTAAACAGGAATCAGGTCAATGTAGTTCGAGAAGTTTTGGTAGCTGGGACTACCATGGGATTGCAATGCTTGCTGCTACTGCTATTGCTGTTGTCACTGTCGCGTCACTGACCGCCTTATTACAACCAAACGAAAATTAGAAACTGAACTATCTACTTATATGTATGTCAACTGCTAGTTACAAGATTCCTATCTATGATTCTTTTACGACTTGATCTTGGGTCTTAGCTGATTCTGTTTGTAGACTCCGATCTGAATCTTGATGCTTGCGAGTTGCGGCGACTTGTTTAACCTCTGGGATACTGAGTGAGACGCAATTGGCAGGGTTTAGGACCCTAGTCAAATGTTGGAGTCGATCTGCTTTCCATTCACTCTGATATCTCGGGATGTCTTATCTTTTTTTTCTTTGATTCCGAACTGGGATTCATCTCGTGGGTCATTTCGATCCATGTGGCTCGAGGTCAAGACCTGCGGGAGAAAACAAGCGAACGAAATTTTCTGCCCCAGTTTCACTAGGAAAATTTCGTTAATTATTCACCAAGAAGTTCATAAAATTAATGAAAGAGGACATGCATACTCAGTTCAGGGTTGGGGCCCTAATACCGACTAGCTGGAAAGGTTCAGTTCAGGGTTTAAAACCTTAATGCCGAACAAAGGAAGAATTCAGTTTAGGGTTTAAAACCCTAATGCTGACTAAAGGGAAAATTCAGCTTAGGGTTTAAAACCCTAATGCTGATTGCATGAAAAAGCTCAGTTTAGGGTTTAAAACCCTAATTCTGGCTGAAAGGAAAAGTTCAGTTTAGGGTTTAAAACCCTAATGCTGATTGCATGGACAAAAGCTCAGTTTAGGGTTTAAAACCCTAATGCTGGCTGAAAGGAAAAAGTTCAGTTTAGGGTTTAAAACCCTAATGCTGACTAAAAGGAAAATTCAGTTTAGGGTTTAAAACCCTAATGTTGATTGCATGGAAAAGCTCAGTTTAGAGTTTAAAACTCTAATGCTGGCTGAAAGGAAAAAGTTCAGTTTAGGGTTTAAAACCCTAATGCTGACTAAAAGGAAAATTCAGTTTAGGGTTTAAAACCCTAATGCTGATTGCATGGAAGAGCTCAAGTTTAGAGTTTAAAACTCTAATGCTGGCTGAAAGGAAAAAGTTCAGTTTAGGGTTTAAAACCCTAATGCTGACTAGAAGGAAAATTCAGTTTAGGGTTTAAAACCCTAATGCTGATTGCATGGAAAAGCTCAGTTTAGAGTTTAAAACTCTAATGCTGGCTGAAAGGAAAAAGTTCAGTTTAGGGTTTAAAACCCTAATGCTGACTAAAAGGAAAATTCAGTTTAGGGTTTAAAACCCTAATGCTGATTGCACGGAAAAGCTCAGTTTAGGGTTTAAAACCCTAATGCTGGCTGAAATGGAAAAAGTTCAGTTTAGGGTTTAAAACCCTAATGCTGACTAAAAGGAGAATTCAGTTTAGGGTTTAAAACCCTAATGTTGATTGCATGGAAAAGCTCAGTTTAGGGTTTAAAACCCTAATGTTGGCTGAAAGGAAAATTCAGTTTAGGGTTTAAAACCCTAATGCTGATTGCATGGAAAAGCTCAGTTTAGAGTTTAAAACTCTAATGCTGGCTGAAAGGAAAAAGTTCAGTTTAGGGTTTAAAACCCTAATGCTGACTAGAAGGAAAATTCAGTTTAGGGTTTAAAACCCTAATGCTGATTGCATGGAAAAACTCAGTTTAGAGTTTAAAACTCTAATGCTGGCTGAAAGGAAAAAGTTCAGTTTAGGGTTTAAAACCCTAATGCTGACTAAAAGGAAAATTCAGTTTAGGGTTTAAAACCCTAATGCTGATTGCATGGAAAAGCTCAGTTTAGAGTTTAAAACTCTAATGCTGGCTGAAAGGAAAAAGTTCAGTTTAGGGTTTAAAACCCTAATGCTAACTAAAAGGAAAATTCAGTTTAGGGTTTAAAACCCTAATGCTGATTGCATAGAAAAGCTCAGTTTAGGGTTTAAAACCCTAATGCTGGCTGAAAGGAAAAAGTTCAGTTTAGGGTTTAAAACCCTAATGCTGATTGCATGGAAAAGCTCAGTTTAGAGTTTAAAATTCTAATGCTGGCTGAAAGGAAAAAGTTCAGTTTAGGGTTTAAAACCCTAATGCTGACTAGAAGGAAAATTCAGTTTAGGGTTTAAAACCCTAATGTTGATTGCATGGAAAAGCTCAGTTTAGAGTTTAAAACTCTAATGCTGGTTGGAAGGAAAAATTCAGTTTAGGGTTTAAAACCCTAATGCTGACTAAAAAGAAAATTCAGTTTAAGGTTTAAAACCCTAATGCTGATTGCATGGAAAAGCTCAGTTTAGGGTTTAAAACCCTAATGCTGGCTGAAAAGGAAAAGTTCAGTTTAGGGTTTAAAACCCTAATGCTGACTAAAAGGAAAATTTAGTTTAGGGTTTAAACCCTAATGCTGATTGCATAGAAAAGCTCAGTTTAGGGTTTAAAACCCTAATGCTGGCTGAAAGGAAAAAGTTCAGTTTAGGGTTTAAAACCCTAATGCTGATTGCATGGAAAAGCTCAGTTTAGGGTTTAAACCCCTAATGCTGGCTGAAAAGGAAAAGTTCAGTTTAGGGTTTAAAACCCTAATGCTGACTAAAAGAAAAATTCAGTTTAGGGTTTAAAACCCTAATGTTGATTGCATGGAAAAGCTTAGTTTAGGGTTTAAAACCCTAATGCTGGATGGCTGGGGATAAGGTTCGAGAATACTACACGATCTATTTTTTGAGTTTTCTTATTTTAATAGAAGATAAAAGGGAGTTTCGTGGAAGCTTACCTTTCGAGTGAATTCATCATTGTCGAAGTACTTCCTGTACCCGTGTACCTTCTTCTTTGGGCGACACCTGCTTCTTGCACGGTTGTCTTGGATTAGACCTGTTTCAACCTTTCAAACAAAGAATCGTTTGTTAGTTCGGAAATGACGGTCGGTTTGGTGACCTTGATCGTTCCCAGTTGCTTTCTTGCGTTTTTATCTCTGTTGCGAAGTCCCGCCACTGATTTGATTCTAATGGCGAAACTTTTAGACTGCTCAGGCTGGTATTTCTGGATTCTGTGATGACTTGCTTCGTAAGGCTTTTTTTTTTTGTCCCGTTTTGCTTGGAGGTTCTCAACGGGGATTTTATTGGAGGTATTTTGTGGGAATTTGTACAAAAAGGAAGCTCTCTGGGGAATATTTACAAAGCAGATTCTTTGTGTGGATTTTTGTACAATGGGGCGTGCTGGGGATTTATTTCAAAGCGGGGTTTCTAGGATTTGTTGGGGTAAGCTTGCTGGGGAATATTTACCAAAGGACTCGCTGGGGATGTGCTGATGAAAATCCAACAGAGATTTTTCTTTTTTTTTTTCTTTTTTTTTTCTTTTTTTTTTCTCTTTCATACTGGGGAGACTTTGTGGGAGATTGTACAAAAGGAGAAACTCTGTGGGGATTTGTACAAGGGGATACTCTGTGGGGATTTGTCCGAGGGAGGACTTGCTGGGGAAGATTTCAAGATTTCTTTCTTTCCTCTTTACTCTGAAACACCCTCAAACGTCATGATTCATCATGCTTGGGCAATCATACCAACGAGACGAGGCGCTTTCCTTCATGGGACGGGATTCCGTGCAAACAAACCATGCCACCTGTCCTTTCCGGTGTGTCCTGAACTCGGGGTTAAAATGCAAAAGGGATTCGCAAAGAAACAAAGAAAGGGGAAGACAAATCAGGAAAGGAATACCCTTTTCGGGACGAGAAAGACTTATATGAGGAAGATAACGCTGGCTTTAAATGACATGACATGCTCTTTGGACTGGACGTCTGACCTTATAAGAGCTTGCGTTTTCCTGAACCAGAACGGATCTGTGATTCCAAACTGGTGGCACTCTGCCGAAACTTTCTTGGGATGGCGTCATTCTTTTCGGCCAACAGCGCCCTTTGCGGGTTTTCGCTGGCTGACCTCTCTCATTTCTCTTCCTGTTATCGCTTGATAGCACTCTTTGCGAGTTTTTACTAAACAAGCTCTCTCATTTTGGTTTCTCTACTCCCGTCGCCTCGTGGTGCCCGAAGGTTTTCACCGCCGAGACTCTCTCATTTTATCTTTCTCAATTCAGAGTGTGCTGGTCTCCATTTGTGACGCTTATTGGTCCCCCATCATATTTGATAATTGATCTGAAGGCTTGTGCTTGGTAAAGAAAAGGTAGATGATACTAACTTCTAAACTGCTCGACGTGCCCCAGTTTCAATTTCAGGGTGAATGGGATTTTATTGTTGGTGTGACTGAACCTCAGGGAGAGGCTGCCTACGTATCCTTTCGGAATCAAGTCAAACATAGTTCAGGCCTCAATAAATTTTTTTTTTTCTTTTTTCTTTTTGTAGAGAGGATTGGGTAGTGTTTGGGGAGTAGTGGGGAATAAAACCTTCGCCATTTTCAAACGTGTCAGGACCACTGGAGTATGATTTAGACGTAGTACCTCTTGACTATATCTGCATTTACTGCTGTGTCGGGGTCATTTCCTTCGATATCACCTAAATACAATGCTCCTCGCGGCAGTATCTTCCTTACAATATATGGGCCTTTCCAATTTGGGGCAAACTTTCCTTTTGCTTCTTCATGATGCGGCAGAATACGCCTCAGTACCAGCTGACCTACTTCGAAATTCCGGGGTCGGACTTTCTTGTTGTAAGCGCGGGCCATCCTTCGTTGGTATAACTGTCCGTGACAAACTGCGGCCATTCGTTTTTCATCAATCAACGTCAATTGCTCCAATCGATCCTTGACCCACTCGCTGTCTTCGATATCTGCTTCGACAATAATTCGAAGCGAAGGAATCTCTACCTCTGCCGGTATTACAGCCTCGGTCCCATAAACCAAAAGATAAGGAGTCGCTCCCACCGATGTGCGTACTGTAGTGCGGTACCCCAATAATGCAAAAGGTAATTGCTCATGCCACTGTCGGGAACTTTGTATTGTTTTCCTCAAAATCTTCTTGATGTTTTTATTTGCAGCTTCCACAACACCATTGGCTTTCGGCCGATAAGGAGTAGAATTCCTATGCGTTATCTTGAACTGCTCGCATACATCTCCCATCAAGTGACTGTTCAAGTTTGCTGCATTATCTGTAATGATAGTCGCAGGAATACCGAAACGACAGATAAGATTTGAGTGCACAAAATCTACTACAGCTTTCTTAGTGACCGACTTGAGAGTGACAGCTTCTACCCATTTTGTGAAGTAATCGATGGCAACCAGTATAAACCTATGTCCATTCGAGGCCTTCGGTTCAATTGGTCCAATGACGTCCATGCCCCAGGCGACAAATGGCCAGGGCGCAGACATGGGATGCAGTTCCGTGGGAGGTGCATGAATCAAATCACCGTGCACCTGACACTGATGACATTTCCGAACGAAGCTGAAGCAATCCTTTTCCATGGACATCCAGTAATAACCTGCTCTACGGATTTTCTTCGCTAAGACATACCCGTTCATGTGAGGTCCGCACACACCTGCGTGTACTTCGTGCATGATCTTTTTCGCTTCCTCGATATCGACACACCTTAGGAGATTGAGGTCCGGGGTCCTCTTATATAACAATTCACCGCTCAAGAAGAAACCACTTGCGTGACGCCTGATAGTCCTCTTTTGATCTCCAGTGGCGTGCTCGGGGTATTCTCGCGTCTTCAAGAACTTCTTGATATCATGGTACCAAGGCTGCGTGTTCGATCCCGCCTCGATTACACTGCAGTAACCGTGTCTTTCCTTGATTTGGATTTCCAGAGGATCGACGTGGGCGTTGCCCGGGTAGGGTAGCATTGAAGCCAAAGTAGCAAGTGCATCCACCAGTTCATTGTGACACCTCGTAATGTACCTGAATTCTATTGATGTAAAGCGCTTGCTGAGGTCCTCCACATGTTATCGGTACGGGATAAGTTTGACATCCCGAGTTTCCCATTCGCCTTGAGCTTGCCGGATGATCAAGTCAGAATCTCCCATAATCAGTAAGTTTTCGACATCCTGATCGATTGCCATATGCATGCCCATAATGCAGGCTTCATACTCAGCTGTATTGTTTGTGCAAAAGAAACACAGTCTAGCTGTGGTGGGATAATGCTGACCGGAAGGCGAGATCAAAATTGCCCCAAACCCTACACCATTGGCGTTCACGGCTCCGTCAAAGAACATCTTCCAAACATGTGCTTCCTCCGAGATCACTTCTACGGTGTTTACCTCTTCATCTGGAAAGTAGGTATCCAATGGCTGGTATTCCTCATCAACCGGATTTTCGGCCAGATGATCTGCTAACGCCTGGACTTTCATCGCCGTGCGGGTGACATAAACTATATCGAATTCCGTAAGCAAGATTTGCCATTTAGCCAGTCTCCCAGTAGGCATTGGCTTCTGAAATATATACTTCAAAGGATCCAACCTGCTTATGAGGAATGTAGTGTGGGCTTGGAGATAATGTCTCAGCTTTTGTGTAACCCATGTGAGAGCGCAGCATGTCCTTTCCAACAGAGTGTATTTGGCCTCGTAGCCGGTGAATTTCTTGCTCAAGTAGTAGATTGCTTGCTCTTTCTTTCCGGTTACGTCGTATTGCCCGAGGACGCAGCCGAAAGATTTCTCTAAAACTGTCAGATACAAGAAAAGTGGCCTTCCCGGTTCTGGAGGGACCAAGACCGGGGGATTCAAAAGGTATTCTTTGACTTTATCAAAGGCTTCTTGACACTCAGTTGTCCACTTAATCGTCGCGTCTTTCCTTAACAGCTTAAATATGGGCTCACACGTGCTTGTCAGCTGGGCAATAAACCGACTGATGTAGTTCAACCTGCCCAAAAGACTCATCACGTCTTTCTTTGTTCTTGGAGGAGACAGATCTCTGATGGATTTTATCTTCGTTGGATCCAGATCGATTCCTCTCCTGCTTACGATGAAGCCCAAAAGTTTGTCCGACGGAACTCCGAAAGCACATTTGGCTGGGTTCAGCTTCAAGTCATACTTCCTTAGCCTCTCGAAGAACTTCCTCAAGTCTTGGATGTGATTATCCTGCGTCCTGGACTTGACTATCACGTCATCCACGTACACCTCTATTTCTTGGTGCATCATGTCATGGAAAATGGCAGTCATGGCCCTCATGTAAGTAGCCCCAACATTCTTCAGACCAAATGGCATGACCCGATAACAGTAGGTGACCCAAGGCGTGGTGAAAGCAGTTTTCTCAGTGTCCTCTTCATCCATCAGCACCTGATGATATCCAGCGTAACAATCTACGAAAGACTGTATCTCGTGTTTGGCGCAATTATCAACGAGGATGTGGATGTTCGGCAGCGGAAAATTATCTTTAGGACTTGCTCTGTTCAGATCTCGGTAATCTACACATACCCGAGTTTTCCCATCCTTTTTCGGTACTGGAACCACATTCGCCAACCATGTTGTATATTGGACTACCCGGATCACTCCCGTTTTCAGTTGCTTGGTGATCTCCTCTTTAATCTTGTCACTGACCTCAGTTTTGAACTTTCGTTGCTTTTGTTGAACTGGAGGACAATCAGGATGAATCGGCAATTTGTGAACCACTAGATCAACACCTAGTCCCGGCATGTCATCATATGACCAAGCAAACACATCTTTGAATTCAAAAAGAAGTTGAATTATTGCCTCTCGCGTTTTCTTATCCGTGTGAATGCTTATCTTGGTCTCCCGGATTTCTTCTGGGGTTCCTAAATTTACCGGTTCAGTGTCATTCAGATTTGGCTTAGGTTTATTCTCGAAATATTCCAACTCTCGGTTTATCTCCCTAAAAGCCTCTTCCGCATCGTATTCTGGTTCTGGGTTCATTAATTCACAGTTAAATAACTCATTGTGATCTGGGCGTGAAGTCTGCAAGCATGTCATATTTAAAGCCGCATTTTTAGGACTTAAAAGGAAGATAAAAGGAAAAGTAATAAAAATCAGAACAAAAGAAAGAATAGGAAAGCAATGATGATTTTTTGTATATTTTCTTTGGAAAGTTGGAAGACAACAATGTTTACAACTAGGAATTCAAAACAACAATTGAAAAGAAGAAAACGTTCAAGTTATGTCCCGGAGATAACTTGTGATATAGGAAAGGTGGCAGGACAGGTCTACCCGGACTTCCGTCTAGTCGGGAATGGCGTGGCCTCCCAGTTTTGAAGTTGGGCGTTCGGTCCCATGTACAGCATCTCAGCAGTGCTTGTGCCTTTACCTGGTTGAACCATGTGGACCTCGTAGAGCATTTCTCTCATCGCTCCACATATTTCCTCAATTTCCGCAGCTGTGAAGACCTCATCATCTTCTTCTTCAGCGTACCTTGGCCTAACGAAAGTCGCATATAAATCCGGCAGTGGTTGAGGCAACTTCCAGCCCTCATTTCTCCTTTTCTTTGCCCATTTTTCGTCTGCTGGAGTAGGTTTGAAACCTAGTCCAAAAGGTTTCTTGATGACTGGCAAAGTAACGGGTTCTGTTATTCCCTGAAGGGTTCGTCCAAGTCCCTTCCCTGGCTTAAATCCGTGTCGGATCATCTCTTTGGCCACCATAACCGAAGCGTTAGACAAGAAAGGCTGGGGGCAGGGTATTCCCTCTTCGTGCTGCTCTGCCAGTACAACCTCGAAAGCTTGATAGATCGTATGTTCGCTCCCTTCTCTCGGTTTAAGATACGGGATGGATGAGTCCCGATAAATGGCATGTTCGTCTTCCCCATGGACCACGATCTCTTGGTCTTCGTACTCGAACTTCACCATCTGGTGAAGAGTGGAAGGCACGGCTCCTGCCGCATGGATCCAAGGTCTGCCAAGGAGAAAATTGTAGGATGTGTCCATGTCGATCACCTGGAAGGTTACTCGAAATTCGACTGGTCCTATGACCAACAACAGGTCTATTTCTCCCATGGTATCTCTCTTGATGCCGTCAAAAGCTCTTACGCAGACATTGTTGGGTCGGATTCTTCCGGTCCCAATTTCCATTCTCTGTAGCGTGGAGAGCGGGCAAATGTCAACGCCTGAGCCTCCATCCAACATTACCCGCTTGACATAGTAGTCCTCGCATTTAACTGTTAAATGCACGGCGAAGAATCTTTCTGTCATCCGCTCTAATTGCTCAACCGAGGTTTCAACTGGCACATATGCCTCATTCAGGGTCTTCAGTAAGATCTTTTGATGCTCGGCCGACCTTATCAATAATGATAGCATGGACACCTGCTCAGGGTGCTTGCGCAGCTGATCTATCACTTCGTAATCCGGCATCTTCATTTGTTGGAAGAACACTTCCGCCTCTTCAACACTCACAGGCTTCTTTGGAGGAAAGCACCTTTGTGTGGCGTTGTTCAGTTCTTGGGTATTTGAGTACCCTCCAATGAAAGTATTTTATGGAAGTTCTCCCATGACCTCTTTTCCTTTGTACATCACCAAAGTCTTTTGATAATTCCACGGCACTGTGGACGGGTTGGTCATTGGCTTTTGTGGCATGCGTCCGATAACCACTGGCTCATTCAGCCGAGGTGGTTGAATCGTCCCCCGGACCACATAGGCCCCTTTTGGCACGTACATAGGTTTTGTCTTGTTGATCCCGAAGTTCTGCGCCTTCTCAGCCCGACCTCGTGGTATGTAAAGAACTTCATTTTTTACAGGTACCACTTTCTTTTCTACCTTCTTTTCAAGCTTGTTCTTTATAGCCTTGACCTCTTCCCCTTTTTCTGGTTTCTGGTCTATTTCAGGCCTCTTCCCCGTGTCGACAATGGCAATTATGGCTTTCAGAGCAGGGTCGAACTCTTTGTCTTCACAAATCATTCCAATCAGCGGCCCATTATTGTGAGCGGGCAATGGATTATTAGTCACATTTGGGATCTCTTCGTCCCTTAGCACTATTTTCCCCTGCTCTATCAAATTTTCGACCGCTCTTTTCAATGACCAGCAGTCGTTTGTATCATGTCCCTCGGCCCCTGAATGATAGGTACATCTGACTCCGGCTTTGTAAGAAGGCGATGTTGGGTTTTGCCTCGTTTGAGGGATTGGTTGCAAGAAACCCAACTAGACCAGCTTAGGGAACAAAGTAGAGTATTGTTCACCGATGGGCGTGAAAGTCCGCCGTCGAGGTGGCTCCTGGGGGCGGTAGTTATTCTGCGGGGGTTGTGGGTTATAGTGGTTGCGGTAAGGAGGCTGATTTCTGGGAGGTGGAGCTGGGCCTCGGTTGGCTTGTTGTGGTGGATGGTTATAAGGTTGGGCATTCATGACCATATAAGGTTGATGAGCATATGCCAAATTTGAGTGGGGGTAGTAGTGGCGTGGGGCTCTTTCCGGAAAATGGGGCCTGGGATGACGATACTCCCTTGCTTCAGAGGCTGCCATAGTCGTTTCTTCTTTCTTCTTCCCCCTTGTCGTTCCTCCAGACCCGCTTTGGACGGCCTGGGAAGTTGCCCTTATGGCTGCTTGACTCAGAATCCGACCTATTTTCAGCCCATTCTCTACCATCTCTCCTATCTTGATCGCTTCCGCGAATGACTTACCCATGGCCGACATCATGTTTTGGAAATAGTCAGACTCTTGAGCCTGAAGAAAGGTAGTGACCATTTCCACTTCATCCATGGGAGGCTTCACTCTCGACGCATGTTCACGCCACTTAATAGCATACTCTCTAAAGCTTTCCGAAGGCTTCTTCTTCAAATTCGACAGAGAGTTTCGGTCTGGCGCAATGTCGATGTTATACTGGAATTGTTTTACAAAATCTCTAGCGAGATCATCCCATATATGCCATCGGGACATTTCCTGATCCATATACCATTCCGAAGCTATCCCTACTAGACTTTCCCCAAAATATGCCATTAGCAGTTCTTCTTTTCCGCCGGCTCCCTGCAATTGGTTGCAGTATTTCTTAAGATGTGAAATGGGGTCACCGTGCCCATCGTATTTCTCGAACTTGGGGGTCTTGAAACCCGCTGGCAGGTGCACGTGAGGGAACATGCACAGGTCGGCGTAAGAGACGCTCTTTTGTCCGCTCAATCCTTGCATATTCTTCAAACTTTGTTCAAGGCTTCTCATCCTTTTGGCAATCTCATTTTGTTCTACAAATTCGGGGTTCTGATCCTGCCCTGGTGAGAGCTCGCACTGAGGCGGTAGGGGATTAGTACTGGTAGCGAACCTAGTTGGTTCCATTGAGAACGATGGCGCTTGGAATGTAAAAGAGGATGAGTCAAAGCTTGGCTTGTATGTGGTAGGTTGGGCCGTAACCGGGCAAGGCGATACAGTAAAGATGTTCATGCTTGCATCAGTGGCCGACATTCGGGGATGAGGCTCAGAAGGCGATCCTGCAGAGAAGGCGGAGGTGGCTGGGTACCCAAATGGGGTAGCAGGGTAATTTATGGGGACATTAGAAGTCCCACTTGACCTGGAGAATAATTCAGGGAATCCGGGGACGACACTTGGCGGCTCTTTCCCATTGTTCCAGTCATCCAGCATTTCCAACATGCGGAGCCGTAGGATTCTATTTTCCTCCGCAGTTGCGGATTCAGGTGTGAGGACGGCTGAGATTGAGCTCTCCTCAGAGACGGGGACTGTTTGCAATGGAATTTCCGAAGACATTTCCACACTTCCTTTTGACCTGGTGAAGTAAGTGTGAGTACTGCTTCTGGTCCTAACAACAGGTAGTTGAACACCTCTCCTTGACCTCGTGAAGTATGAGTGCGAGGCCAGACTTTCACCAAACCAACCGTCTTTTCAAAAACCCTGGGAAAATGCTCAATGACAAACGCACGGTTAATTTTGCAGCAAATAATAGATAGTTAATCTCACGTTGGGCATGATGCACCTATACAGTTAAGTGGATTACTATATGTTTGCTACGAGAGCACGCGTCATTCCGGCATTTTTCTCTTATTAGTTTTTCCCTTTTTTTCTTTTCTTTTCTTTTTCTCTTTTGTTTTTCTTTTATTTATTTTATTTATTTTTTTTTTTTCTTTTTTTTTTCTTTTTCTTTTATTTTTGTTTTTTTTCTTATTTTGCAGTAAAAGAAATGCGACCGGATCCGATGAGGATTGCCTACGTATCACGATGCCTACGTGAATCAGATCATTACGTAGTTCGAAAAACACAAATGGGCGTAAAAGAAACAACCTCTTTATTGTTGAAACGTTCTATTACAAGCTACATTTTGCAAAAGAAAGAGCAAACTTTGAAAATAAACCTAGACTCAAAATAGACTGAAAATCACCTTGATGAAAAAAACAGGCAGAAGATGCTAAAATACAGATTTGACCTATGAATGCATTATGGTTTTAAAAATTGGTTTCCGCGGGGCATCGTTCGGCCTCGCCGCGGTCCTAGGCGTGATATCCCTCTCAAGTTGCTCCAGCTCGTGCATAGTCTGCTTGACATAACCCATTACTGCCGAGAGGACGGTAGCGCTGGACATGTTCTCACATCGTAGACATCGTCTGGTGATGGCATAGGCAATGGCTTTGATCCTATCTCTGGTTTGCTTCTTCTCTATGAGTAGGTACCTTATCTGATCACTGCACGTCTTGAATACCTGTGAGTCCTGTATGTGCTGATCCCTCAGCTGCCGCACTTCTTCCTTCATTTGGGCCAACAAGTCGTAACAGTATCTACTCTCCATTTGGAAATCCCTGGCCTGCTTAACTGCTTTGATCTCAAGTGTTGCCATCTCTCTCTTTATTTTAGCAACAGTCTTCTCGTGGTCACCTTCCAATTGATTCAGGTGTCTGCGATGCTTATCTGCTCTTGTATCCCACTGTGCCCTGAGCTCTGCTATGATGTTTTCAGATTTCTCCAAACCATCTCGCCATTCCCTGATTTCACCTTTTAGCCCTTTTATCAGCTGCTCGTCCGATCGACGCCTTGGTTGTCTATCTGCATCCAATCTTATTTGTTTGATCTGGGCTCTGAGCATTTCATTTTCTTTAATTAACCTATTCCGCTCCCCCAGATCGGTGGCAATTTGTACGTTGTGCTCGTATCTCATGCCTTCTACTTGTTGCTTTAATCTGCTGATTTCGGCACAATAACCTCTTTCCTTTGCTAACCAATCCCAATTCCTTTGCGATGACTCGGTGAAATCCCAGATGTGGGGTCTCTTAGCTGGCCTTTCATGCTCGAGTTCCCTTCTATACCATGCAAGGTAACCTGGCGCCGTTTCTCCTTTGGCTCGATCCCGCACGCAAGTATCTGATTTCAAAAGTTGACCCTCATTCCAGATTTGGCGAATCTTTGCTTCTGGGAACTGTCCGTTAGGACTTATCTCAACTGTTTGAGCGCTAAGATCTTCCTCATAAGGTACTGTCTGGCATCTTCCAAACTGTCTCAAAACTCGGCCGGGTGCGTAAGGTTGAATGCTCTTAAGCCCCATCAGCAAGAAATGAGTTTTAGCCGCCGACATATATAAGATCTCATCAACAGGCAACCATCCCAACGCCCATTGTATTTGGCTGGCAGTAAGAGCTTGCAAGAACGAGGTCCGTGCCAGGACTCCTTTGGGCCAAATGATCTCTTTGGTTCTCGTGTAAGATTCTTCTATGCGGGTCTTTTCCGGGGAACCGTGGCTCAAAATCTCGGAATGATGGCAGAGGTGCTCGGTCATCCATATCTGTAAGAGCAAATTACAACCTTCAAAGAAACTTCCCCCAGCTTTACAAGTTGTGAGAGCTCGAAAGATGTCATGTACCACCATTGGCGCGAGAGTACTGTCACTTTGCGTGAGTAAAGTGCTGACGACCCCAGATATCTTCAAATCAATATTTCCATCTTTCCTCGGAAATACCAGAAGACCCAGGAACATTATCATGAACGTTACCCGTCTGTGCTCGTCCCACTTCTGACGAACTCCTTTGCTGCACAGTTTGTTGATCGGATTATTGAATCCCCCCTTGTGACCGTATCTATCATATATGAAGCACGGAGTACAAAATCCGGCTGCCAGATCCGAGTTGTGGACTGTTCTAGGTATCTTCAATGAATCTAGGAATTGATGTACCGTGACGACTCTTGGGGCGACCAAGTATTTTTCCCTCAAGGGAAGCTCAGTGTTCCCGATGTATCCGGCCATTTCTTCCAAGGTCGGGGTGAGTTCAAAATCAGAGAAATGGAAAATATTGTGCGCCGGGTCCCAATAGGTAACCAAAGTCCTTATGATATCTCCCCGAGGTTGGATTTCCAACAGACCGACAAGACCTTTCAGATATTTCTTAACCTCATTTTGTCCTTCAACACCTAGATCATTCCACCATAGCCGTAACTTGACAGGGATTTTGGTCATTATTGAAAAATGTTCATTTTGCATCGTGCTCATCCTGCACATTTATTAAGGTGATTTTAACAAAACGAACTGACTAAAAAAAAAAATTTTTTTTTATATATATTTTTTGTAGAGAGGATCGAGTTTGAACACGGCCTTTAAACACTCTGGGGACGAAGATTTTAAGGTTGTGTGGGTCTATCGGATAAAAATGCTAAACAAGACCCAAAGGTGGCTATTTGTGCAAAGTCAGCCTTTCAACGTCCCTTTCGGGAACATTCGGCTATTTATGACAAAACAATATCACCTGACTTATTTATGACTCTTTAAAAAATTTGAAACGCATTTTTTTGATTTTGGCTATTTTGGCAAAATGGGGGTTGAACCCGACGAGGGTTGCCTACGTATCTCACATCCGGTGAGAATCAAACCAGCGTAGTTCGGGCATATCATGAATAGATAAAATCAAATAAACCTAGAAATCAAGAATACATATTTTTGTTATTTTTTTTTGAAAAGTGATAAAGATTAAAGAAAATATTTATCACTAATTTTTTGAAATATTTGGACTATTAGCCTGAATTTATAAAAAAGGGTACTACAAAAGAAACAACGTTTTTTTTTAATTACGGATTCTCCATTTTTTTTACTTTTAAAATAAACATCTTTTTTTTTTGGTTTTGAAAGCGATAATTTTTTTTTAATAACTCTCAATAAAAGACAGGTTTTTTTTTAGAAAAATTCCGGCAAGGTTTTAACACTACTTGGACATTGGTTTTATTTTCCAAAAGTAATTATCTCCCCTATGCTGCTATTTTCCCCTTTTTTTTAGGAACCGGTCGACATGCGGAACCGAAGCAAATAAATGCACAACACAGATATGAATGCAGCATGATGGTCTTTTCCATTTCAGGTTGCCTGTCCTAGACGGACCCAACCCCTGTGTTGAGTCCCCTAAGTCAAATGCAATATGATGCAAATAAGCGTTCCTACTAGGGATCCGGCATGAAGTTTCGTTATACTAGGTTTAAACCTTGGTATTTGTTCTAGACTGTGTACCCGAGCGGACAACTCGAGTCGAGGAGGGGGCTACGTACCGGGGACCCGCGAGATCGTCCGGTTTTGTAACTTGTCCGACCTCTTTCTTATTTCAGGTATTGACACTAACAGAATAGGGAGTCTCGACCAGCGAGCTTCTCCCCGGAGGTAAGAAAAGAAGGGTTTCGGCACAGTTTATATACAGTTCAGATAATATCAAAAAGCGGTAAAAGACAACATTTAGCACTTTTATGCAAAACATGTAATAAAGATCAGATAATAAAGCCAAATATAACAATTATTCTAAGGTCGAATTCTTGGACCCTGAACCAGTGGTTCTGGGTCGTATTCCCCAGCGGAGTCGCCAGAGCTGTCACACCTCCTTTTTGCGCGCCCCAGCCCCGAAGGGTTAAGATGCGCGGGTGGAGTTTTTCCAATTTAAGTGACAATATTCGAAATGGGATTATTTATTGAATTCAGAGTCGCCACTTGGGAAAGGATTGGCTTTTGGTGTCCCAAGTCACCGGTTTATCTTAAATTCCAAATCGAGGAAATTTTTGACTTTTCCAAATGAAGTCTGCGAACCAGAAATTCTAAGTAAGGAATTCTGTTGACCCGAGGGAAGGTGTTAGGCACCCTCGAATCCCGTGGTTCTAGCACGGTCGCTTAAATTGTTATAATGGCTAAATATCTGATTTAAATACATGTTGTGACTTATGTGCTTTTTATTAAGTTCAAACCGCTTTTATTATTATCATTTATTTTTATAGAATTGCAACGTCGTGAAAATGCACCTCGAACCACGTCACAGTCAATGCGCCCGTAGTTGTTAACACATTTCGACTCCGTTGAGATTTGGATTCGGGTCACATCAATGTGCACCCAAGTTTAATAGTGTAATTTATTAAGGGCGCCTAAGGGGGGTCTAGCGCGTTATTATTTGTGGAAGGCCATGAATTTTATTAAATGGCCTATCCTGAATTCTAGATAATTATCATGGTTATTTATTGAGGGCCCCGCGATTTACATCTCATTTGGCGAGGCTCGTCTCATTATTTTAGAAGAAACATCCTAAAGCGATTACATTTCTAATGTGTTTATCTCTTAAAAATAGAAGAAAAGATGCGTGCTATTTTTAACTATGTGTTTGGCCCAAATCCAGATTTTAGCTAATCATCCGATTAATTATTTACGGAATAAAGAAACATTGTACCTCATGAAAACATGCTTTGAACTTGATAAAAGAAACGTATATGGGATTGATGAAATGCTATGACTGTTACAAGAGCTCCCTAACTTTAACTTATTCAGACAAGATTAATTAAAATTGCTTGTTAGGAAATGCGACTAATGGTATTTTAAACTCATCCTATAAACTGCTTCACGCAAACTGAAACTCAAGAGTTTGAAACTGCATTGTCTTTAGCTAGATCTAAACAAACATTTGCCCCTACATATTCGAAACATGCTGAAATGGTGAGTTTGAGTTAGCAATTGTATTAAAATGGCTGCACATTTCATGGATTGTATTTACATCTTATGTACTACTAAACGAATAAAATGTCACAACTTCAGATGGGCATAAACTTTAATTAAGTACAACCTTACTAATGTGTCTCTATTAGGCTAACAGACCAAGAAACTGCATATCTTAACAACATTAAAAAAACAAATCGTAAGCAATACAACAGGTGATTATAACTCCTTCAAATCTTTTGATTCATGCTTTCATTGTTACATCAAATGCGAGTCTTAGTATGTACCTGGATATTGGATACAACAGGAGAAGCAAGGGGTCAGTAGGGCAATAGAAGCGATACCAAACAACAGCAGTAACAGCAGGTACCAAATAGAACAGAAATCCCAGTGCAAAAGACCAATAAAGCCAATGGAGGAGAGGCAGAATGAGACAAATTCCCAGTGGTAACGGAGTCAGAAAATCAAGCAATCCAATTCCAGGAGAAGCCAACAACACAAATCCAAACAATAGACTTAACTGACACTTGAAGGAAAACAGGACTAACTTGGACAGTTTGAACCAAATGAGAATCGAACAAACAGTAGGGAGAAGACAATTCCTGATTTTGTGATATCCCTTTCCCTATCTCCTTTCTTTTCAAGTTCTAATGTTAGTCCTCAATTTGAAATCTATTTGGATTATCAAAGAGAAAACTTTTCCAGTTTCTGTTTTCAGAATTTGAACTCTCAGATGTTCCCTCCCAGTGTCTCTTTTTATCTCTGTATGCTTTTCCGTGTATCTCTATCAGCTCTCTCTTTTAAAACTCCTCACAGTGTGTTTTTCCTTTTTTTAGTTCTTCCCCTCCTTCTTATCTCTGTTTTTCTCCTCCCCCTAGTTGTGTATATCTCCTCTCTTTATAAGCCTCAAAACTATCTCTTTTAACAGCCTGTTTTTCAGAATATCACAGTACCCTTCCCATGTGCCTTCCATTTTCAATTCCAACTTTAGCTAATTAAGTATTAAACCCCATCAACATTCCCTGGCAGATTTAACTTTTAAAAGGTTTAAATATTTCTTTAAACTAAAGCCAAGTATGGGCAGTAGGATGTATCTGACAGCATATGCTGTCAAATTGTTTAAAACTTAGCAAAGACCTTTATGCAGGCTACAGGCTGTGCACAAAGCACATGAGGTGCAGCAGTGCACATGCCTCCCAATTCAAAATTTAAACCAAACATCCCTTTTTACATTACTGATCAGTTCAACAGCTATAAGTAAACAAAAACTGGTTCTTAATTGACTCAACAAATGCTTAGCAGAAGTAAATCAATTTGTTATTGTTCGGACAGTTGAAACTAATTGACGACACATGTCGACTCGACTATATTAGCATTAACATACTCAATCGTAACCAAAAATCCGACATTTAATAGTATCGACCCATAATTCGAATTATACTGACTAAGTAAAGTGGTGCTCGAGAAGCCAATTGATCAGTTCAATGTTGAGAATCAGCTAATTGCACACCACTTACATACACATTATCAGGGCAAATAGAAAGACTCATTCAAACAAACAGAAGTTCAGGCAAAGTGGACGAGGCACAGTTGACAAAATTCAAAGACACAAAATCAAAGCATGAACAGACTTTAACACAATCAAATGGGCCAAAACAAATAAAGAAAAGAAAGAACTCACCTTAAACCTTGAAAAATCAAAACCTCAACTCGGACTCGGACAAACTTTCTTAAGGCTGAACGGACTTTAATCGAAGTGTTTCTCAAATGAGAAACACTTTGATTAAAGTCCATCAGACCTTAAACTCTTTGGTTTGAACCGGTTTGAACCAGTGACGAGGGACCTTGTGGTTTCAAAACTCAGATCTAATATTCGTGCTTCCCTGGTTATATTCGGACCAAACCAAGTATGGTTTGGTCACGAGAGGGGGTCTGGGGAGTGTCTGGTATGAGTTTACGGCAGATCGGTGTAGATTAGGTTCCGACTCGAATCTTCAAATGAAGATTCGAGAAGGTGGGATAGGATTCGAAGTGTGTGGTTGGTAGATTTAGGTTCAGGATGGCATGGGGGTTCTATGGTGTTCAGGTGGAGGTCACCGGCGTTCAGGCCGCCAGGTTTCTGGTGAAGGTGTGCAGGGGCGGCTAGGGTTTGAAGGGGACGGGTTTGGTGAAGACGAAGGCAGGGGTGTTGGCTAGGGGGCAGGGTATGGTGAAGGGTTTATATAGTTAGTGGGTGGGTGAACCTCGACCGTTAGATCAATCTAGATCTACGGTCTGGATCTGAAGGCTTAAATGGAACAGTGTCGTTTTGAGGGTTTGGGTTCGGTCCGGGTGAGACGGGTCGGGTTTGTTGATGGGTTATGGGGAATTGATCTTGGCCGTTGATCACTCTGAGATCAACGGCCCAGATCAGGCACGACCCAAACGACGTCGTTTGGACACCCTGGGTATCAGGTGGTCTGGACCGGGCAGGCCTGGGTCTTGGGCTGTTTGTTTGGGCCAATTTTGTTAAAATTGGCCCAAGTCCGGAAGGGAAGGGGTCCTTTCTTTATATATTTTTTTTATTTCCTTTTTATTTTAAAACAAAACTAAGCCAAAAATCAAATTAAAATTAAATACACACTCAATACAATTATTTGCACACTAAAATATTTCAAAACAGGTAAAGTTAAACAAAATAAAATCACGGACGAAGATGCCTATTCATGATTTTCTATTTAACGACCGGATTACGGTTCGAATTATGCAGGACACATATATTTTTTTGAATTTTGTTTTAATAAAGTAAATAAATAAAAATGGGCCGAAGTCACAAATAAATCAACAAGGTGCCGCGCAGAAATCCAAAATTTGTACAGCAGGGCCAATCATTATTTTTTATTTCTTTTTGGAGCGATTGTCGTGCGAAAACAAAAATCACGTGCTCACACTGATTAAAATACTAAAGACGAGGAGGGTTAATTATCGAGGCAGATCAGTTTATTACATAACTCATATAAGAAGTCCGAATCAGGCCTGCCTGCTGGTTGTAGCAATTAACAAAGCGGATTCAGTTTTATGGTCATTACTCTAAGGCTTGTCTAAGTGTTTAGATGATGTCCTATCGATATGATATCTAATTGATTCAGAATGTGGCGAAACAGTAATAACTCAAAACGAATGGTTTGAAATCCTATCGGCATGTTTACTAAACCTCGTTGAATAAGGGAATTAGGTTATTTAAAACCGGTTCGGAATAGACTGATTTAAGTTAGACTAACTCCAGATTCTGTAGGCGATGGTATCTAATATTGCTGATTTTAATCCCTATAGGCATGATATCTAATATGTATTACTGATTTCAATATTTTGAACATGATACTTACTTATAGCCGTTTAGAACCTAAAGCATGATATCTAAGTGGCATGCAAAATTTTAAATAAATCTTATAGGCAGGTTATCTAGATGTGAAATTGATCATGAAGAGATTAAGATAAACCCTATAGACATGGTATCTAAAATGCAGAATTAAACACGCAGAATAAGAAAACAGTCATATAGGCATGCTTTCTACCCTTGGGCGTACATGATTACCCAACCCCTTCACTAGCTAGCCCCAAGTGTTTATTGCAAATTATTATAGACCAAAAGTAATGAATTACATCAGAAAAGTACAAAGAAAAGTTACAACAAGAGGAAACCTGATTCTTGACTTCCTCTCTAAGTTATGGAATAAACCACCTCAAATGACATTGATTCCAAGCCTTTCTCTGACTTGAGTGTGTCAGAGTTCTCTAAGGGTCTCAATAGGAACCCGGGCAGTGCTCACACCCAAGTTTCATAACCATAATAGAGATGAGTGCAGTGTGAGAGTGCCAATCCTTATGTGTCCAAGTCAGAGGGAACTCATGAGTCCCAAGGCAAGGCTAACACAAGGGGGCAGAACTTAAGTTCTAAGAAGATAGTGAAAGTGCAGGAATAGAATTTTAAAACTGAGGGAATAAAGGAGATGGGAAAGGGTGATAGGGGAACATTAATTAACACAGAGAGTTAATAACTTCATATAAAGGGGGTCAAGGGTTGGGAAGCCATTACAAGGAGACCATGCACTTAGGCATGAATCAGTTTTGGGCATGCACAACAATAGAAGGCGCTGACATGCTTACAAACCAATTAGAACACACAATATCTAGGAGAAACATATAGGTTATGACCTAGAGGGATCAGGTTTGGGTCATGCACAACAATGTCCAATGTTGTCATGCCTCAAACCAACCACAAGTATTGAACACATTGGGGTGGGGATTTAGGATTCACAAGTCATGATAAGTAATGACAAAACATTAATTCAGAATCAGGAAAGGGCAGATTATAATATGCTTAATAATGAAACTTGGTTAAATACAAACAGGAGACAAACAAGGACGCAAGAAACAGTAAAGAAGCATGTTGTTGTTGATGCAGAAGCTAAATTAGAACATACCAGTAAAGATGCAAATGCAGAGAAAAATAAGCAAGCTTCCCACAGCCTAGCCTTGGCTTTCAGCCAGCTAGATAAGGCAGCAGTACAAGTAGCAACAGAGAAAAGAGAGAGATTTTAGTGGAGTGTGTGTCTGAACTCAAGTATTTATGTCTTGTGTTCGTGTGTTTGAAAGAAGAGAAGGTGCAAGGTACTTATAGCTTTTGAAAATACGTGAGAAGTAAGGTAATAAGTAAAGTTTCAATACAAATATGGAAATAATCACAATCGAAATCAATTAACCAAGTGGATCCCCTTTAATTAAGAGTTCACTTATTTAACGGGCAGTGACAGACTCAAAATAAGGAAAGAAAATCAGTTTATAAGCAGAATGATTGTTGCCATAAAAAGAGTAGTAAAACCATCGAGTAAGTAATCCAGTCTAAGTACAGAAATATACTTATTTTGGGAAAGGGTTCAGCAAAGCAAAACAAGGAAAGGAATCAATTAACCTTGACAGGCGAGTGAAATTAGAATTCATAAAAGAATTTTGAAATCAGTCACAAAATTGAAGATCAATCAACGAAGGAACCTCAGCATATAAATAGAGTACACAAAACACTAGACATGCGAGGCCAAACTTATTGGCAAAAGAAACAACATGCAATAGTAGCACAAAATTCAGTAGATAACAAACATTCAAAGCATGATAGTCAAATAGGTCAAGTCAAGTTGAATCAATAGTGAAGAAAAAATAGAGTAGCAGAAGCATGCAAAGGTCTCACAGTAACAGATGAGAAACCTTTTGAAAAGTTAGGGTTTCAAGCATAGTCAAGTTTTAAAGATAGTAGAAACCCAGAGTCAGAGGAATCACATGAAGGAAAAGAGATTCTGAAACAAGGAACTTCAAATCGAGTCAAGTATTTAAACGAACAGTTTCAGGCCCAAAGACATAAGGGTTTTCAACAATAGTAGAGCTTAAAAGATGATAAACAAACAAATCAAACAAAACTTAACTAAACAAACACTCATCTGACAAACAACTTTTAGAACTCGATTGAGACCCAAAGAAGTTAGAGTTTTCAACAACAACGAGTTCGAAAGATGGTAAACAGATGAGTCAAGCAAGAATTTAAACAAACAAACACACATCTTAAACGTATTAAAAGTTAGAGAAGAGATTTTGAAATAATTTAACAGGAAAAACCCTAATCGGAAAAGATAAAGAGTCATTTTTGAAAGCAAAATTGAATAAACTTCGAGAAGATGCTTAAAAGTTTAAAGCAAGCATAGATCTAAAGTAGATCTGAAAGAAATCGAAAGGTCTTAGAAATTAGGGTTTCAGAAGAACCCAAAAACACCGAGAAAAGTTACCGATCTAACTAGGAGAGTCAAAGGTCTGACTCGAATGACCATGGCTAGCCGTAGAAAGGGTCAAAGATGACCGGAGAAAGGCCATGAACTAAAATCGAATGAGGACTGGACCAGAGTTCTTCATAGTCTGGCCTTGAAACCATAAGAACAAATATGTAGAGGCCATGGAAGGCTGGTACAGGTCTCTGATGACCTCGAAAGGCCATGGATTATGGTGACGGTGGCTAGGGTTTGAGGGTGTTGTAGAGAGGATTTGGTAGAGGAAGAATTTCAGAGGCGGCGTATGGTAACAAATGAAATAGGTTAAGGGGGTCTTTTGGGTTTAATTAGGAAAGGGTAGCCGGTGGCCGTTGATCTAAATGATCAACGGCTGAGATTTAAGGAGTTAGGTGGGGATTCGGGTATGGGTTAGCTTTAATTGGGTTGGGTCGGGTATGAGTAGGAATTGGGCTGAGGTAATTGGGTTTGAATTGGGGTAGAATTTGGGCTACAATTGAAATAAAATTTGGCTAGATTTTAAATAGCCATTTTTTCCCTTTATTTTATAAAAAATAGTAAATTAAATTCTGGAAATAAATTAAAAGTGCTAAAGTGATTTATGGTATATAATTATCAATTTAAAAATACTGGACTTAATTTTATGAATATAAACGTAATTAAATCTTAAAAGAGGCTAATATTGCAATTATATGTAATTTAGCTTTAAAATACTAAATAAATTTGTAAAAATATTGCAAAAAATATCTTAGCTATATTTTAGTATAAATACGAGAATACAATAAATGAATCACCAAAATGATAATTTTGGGAATTATTATTGGGGTTTTTATGAATAAAATAGGGGAATAAATTGGTTTAAAAATCTTTAAAAATTAAGGAAAATAATAATAATAAAATATTTGGACATACTTATATGTTGTTTTAAAAGTATCTTGCATATTAAAAATATATATAGGAAAAAATTGGGTATCAACACTAGCCAAATAAGCAACCCTGGAGCAAATGGAGTGCACCAACATCTTCCGTTGAGCTGATAGCCTACTTGGAGGACTCTCAACCTGTCTATCGGGACCTGCGGGCATGAAACGCAGCGTCCCCAGGCAAAAGGGACATCAGTACAAATAATGTACCGAGTATGTAAGGAATGAAACTCAGTAAACAATAGACATGAGAGAAACATGGAGTAAAAGACTCAACATATAAGTCTGGATAACTTTGTAAATCATGAAATACTTACAGTGTCATGCATATGCATATGAATGTCACGTCATGCATAGGTACATGTATTCATAATATCATCAAGCCTTTAAGGGCATCCCATCATATCATCTTGGTCACTTTGGCAAAATCATCAACGTATACCAGCTAATCAGGTGGTGGTGCATATATAACGCCATAACATTTTCCATATCCCATATACATATATATACGCGTATATAACGTCATCTGGTCATGAGTCAATGTTCATGTATAAATGCATGAAATACATTAATAAAATCTCTCGGTACGTCATAAGACCATTTTGCCCCTGATTGATATCATGAAATAAACTTTACCAACTTACGTATTTTTGAGACCCATGAACAGATGATAGAATAATATGACACATGAAAAATCAAGAACATAAGCATCTCTAGTATTTCTATGAATATAGTCATTTATGGAAGTTGTGCATTTGCTCGTTTCGTCTGTATCGTATGGATCATGCCAAAAGAAAGAAGGGATAACCTTAATATACCTTAACTAATTCCCTTGAGAAAGATTGCACCGTACTTCCTTATAATTGCAAAATCTTATGTTGATTATGAAATCTGGTTTGAATTGTTGAAGATCCGTTCTTAAAGTTTGATATATGCACTTCTCTTTACATTAGAAAGGCATGCGTGAAGTATTAACAAGGAAGATCAAAGTGCACAACCAAATTCACTCACAACAGTAACATACACCAAATACCTACTAAGTGCTCCATCAGTTTATTTGGTATTGTAGTGGAAAACTGTTATGTGTTCTTTCTATGGTATACTCACGTTACTTTGTAATAGAAAGAGCACTACATTTGAATCTCTTCAAGATCTAAAATGCCAAATAAATTAAAATGGTCACAAATTTGTGTTTAAGTGGACGTGGGCCCACTTCATATGGTGGCTTAACCACATGTCTTTAATTTGCCACCTTTCAATTTAATGTAAGAGTCATTTTAATTTGAATGGAGGACTGCCACCCCATGCCCTCAATATTTATCCAATATAATTTCTTAATTAATTGGTTAATATCTCATTATTTAATAATTAACCAATCACCCACATAATTAAGAATTATCTCAAATTACTTAAAATACTACTCACTTTTAACACACCTTATACACCTTACTATCATGGACATGTGATACCTTGTATGGTACTGTCACACCTCCTTTTTACACACCCGAAAAGGTATAAGAGAGTTTTTTCCAATTTAAGTGACAATCGAAACGGGATGGTTTTATTTAAAATTCAGAGTCACCACTTGAGATAATTTATTGTGTCCCAAGTCACCAATTTAGAATCCCGAATCAAGAAAAATTTGACTCTAATCATGGTGCGCGAACACAGAAATTCGGGTAAGGAATTTTGTTAACCCGGGAGAAGGTGTTAGGCATTCTCAGGTTCCGTGGTAATAGCACGGTCGCTCAACTGTAATTATTGGCCTAATTATCTGATTTTAAAACACTTTAAAACCTATGTGCATATTTAACTTTAAAACCGCTTTTATTTATTATTTTTTAGGAAGATTCAACGTTATTTAAAACACGCCTTGAACCACGCCACATGAAATGCACCCGTGGTTCATGACACATTTTATTTAACGTTGTTGAGAATTGGAGTTGGGTCACATGAAATGCACACCCGAGTTTAAGGAAATTAATTTAAATAGTGCGCCTAAAACAACTACGCACTTTCAAGTTTGCGAGAGCCATGGAAAATTAAATTGATGGCACACCTCGATTTAAATAGTTCATATTAATTATCCGAGGGCCATGTGTTATCTAATTTTGCACTATGGCACACCTCGATTCTAATTTTAAGGGATGTTCGAACTAAACTTTGAGGGCCATAAACTATTGGAATTATCAGAATCATTTACGCAACAATCTTTTATTTCTTTTAAAATAAACAAAAAATAAGGCAGGAGCATCTGTTATGGACAACAACGCCCATGCTTCTCAAATTCTAATATTGAGATGATATTTGACAGAATCAAAAATCTTGCTAGTATACAACACAATCATTCAGCAAACTAACTTTATTAACCATTTCTTAAAACTTCTCGTTTCTGCATATTTTTCACATTAGCTTACATGAACTCTCATTATTAAACATAGAAACCAAATCATGACTTTTAGCAATTTGGAAAGAAATTTCATGAGCTTTACATGAGCTAATCAAGCAGTGTGTATTTGAAAGTTTAAATGGACAGAGGCAATAAAATTGTCACCCCAAAATATATCTCTAGAATCAAGAGTTATCAACCAAAATAATTAACAAGCACATAATAGATCACACCACAAATTTATACAAAGCAACTACATTCTCTGTGACATAAGAAACCAAAAATTCCAGCAGATAACTCAAAGTGTACGTTTACACATTTCAATCCCAAATTTATCAATCCATTCCATTTATACGAGCACAAATCGGAAAAAAGAAGAACAGGGGAGAAAGAATGGACCTCAAGTAACTAATTCTTTTGTATTAAACGAGAACTTGGTTACAGCAAATCGTCTATGAAGTGAATGGAATGCGAAACCAACGCCGTCGACCTCGAACGGAGCCTCAAATCAAACACAATCTCAGATCTTTGGTCGCTCGTTTTCAAAGCTGAAGGGAGAAGGGTCGTTTGGGGTGGGGAAATGGAGAAGACGACCGGTGACGGGGTGTGGGGTTGTCTGTTTGGCTGCTGCGTTTTTTTTTATTCTTGAAGAAGAAGAAGCTGGCTTAGGGATTAGGCATCTTCAATATTTTTTGGTTTTTTGGGAAAGGGAATGAAAAATATCCAAAATGCAGGGGATGGGGTCTTAGGTCCACTCGCTGAAGAAGAAGCCAAAATGATGGGAAGGGGTCTATTGAAAAGGTGAAGTCAGGTCGTCTTTTTTTTTTGTAACGTTTTTGGTAGATTTTTCTTTTGATCTTTTTGAGAAACGGTGGATCTCAAGGTTTTTTAGGTGTCTTCCCTCAATTTAGTTATTAGGTATTGTTATATAGGGGTAGGTATTAGTTTAGGGGTTTGAGCCTAGGAATTATGAGTTTGGGAATTATGGGCTATGTCCAAAATTAGGATTAAGAATGGGTTGCTCGAGCCCAAGTTTTATCTTTCCCCACGAACGAGACTAAAAATACGATCTCCTTTATTAATTAATCCTACGTAAGCAAAATAACTATTAAAATAAGACTAACAGTTAAAACAAAACTATTTTTGGGTATTTTTCAAGATTAAAAAATGATTACAAAATATTAATGAAACTATTTTTTTTTTGTAATTTTTGTTTTCTTGTAATAAAATAAAGTAAAAGAGTAAAAATTAGTTGAAATAGCTATATTAGGCCTAAATTAAGTATTTACGTGCTAAAATATAAAAAATCTTGAGAGGGTCAAAAATCACATGTTTACGGGTGCCCCTCTTTGATTGGAAACGCGAAGAGTTTTCGGACAAAGAACGACTAGACAGGGTTTTTAATCCGACCCTTATTTAAGGAGACCAAAACTAAGAGAAAAGGGGAATGTGACCGAGCTCTGGTATCTGAGCTGCCTACATATCCTTGGCTATAAAGGAATCAGGCCACGTGTAGTTCAAAAGCGAGTGAGATGATGGAGTATACCGAGGTGGAATCCGGTCGAGGTGTTGTTCCGCCGAGGTTCCGGTCCGCGGTCCTGTTATTACATCAAAAATCAAAAAATGAAAAAGACTAGCTAAGCATGCCAACTACGAGTTACAAGATTCATATCTATAAGTCTTTTGAAGCTTGATCTTGAGTCTTGAACGGTTCTCCATGCAGACTTTGGATTTGAACCTTGATGTTTGCTAGTTGTAGGTGCTAGTTCATCCTTCTTCAGCTTTTCGGATCAAGACCAGGTATGGAGTGCTTGTGACCTCGGCCATGTCTTGAGCAGCCCACATCTTTCATCAACTTCTGCATTTGGATTAACTTCTTGCCTTTCTCTTTTTTTTCTTTATTGTGACTAACTTCTGTTGATCACCTCGGACTGTTGACTCACATTCTTGCCACGAGTTTCTTTTGTTGCTGACTTGAATTGTATTCTGAAGTGAATTCTCTTATTCTCCAAGTAGACGCCTGATTGCCAATACTCGACCTGTCTTCCTTCGAAACTTGTTGCTTTCCTTTTGTTCTCTAGGTGGGCTCTTGATTTCTGTCTTCCTTTGAACATTGTTGCTTCCCTTTGTTCTCCATGTGGGCTCTTGATTACCAATACTTGCGCTGCTTTTCCTCGAAACTTGAACTGCTTCCCTTTATTCTTCAGGTGGTCTCCTGATTGCTGAACTCATTTGAACCTTGCTGTTTTTCCTTTATTCTCCAGGTGAGCTCCTGATTGTTGAACACCTTTGAACCTTGTTGCTTTCCCTTTGTTCTCCAGGTGGGCCCCTAATTGCTGACCTCCTTTGAACCTTGATGCTTTCCCTTTGTTCTCCAGGTGGGCTCCTGATTGATGAACTTCTTTGAACCTTGCTGCTTTCCCTTTGTTCTTTAGGTGGGCTCCTGATTGCTGAACATTTGCACTACTTTTTCTTGAAACTTGAATTGCTTCCCTTTGTTCTTCAGGTGGGGTCCTGATTGCTGAACTCCTTTGAACATTGTTGATTTCCCTTTGTTCTCCAGGTGTGCTCTTGATTGTTGAACACTTGCACTGATTTTCCTTGACACTTGAATTATTTTCCCTTTGTTCTCCAGGTGGGCTCTTGATTGCTGAATTTGAGCTACTTCCTCTTGAGATTGATTTTCCTTTGAATTGTCTTCCCTTGCTCTCCGGGGTGGGGTGCCTGATTGCCGAACTTGATCCGTTTTCCTTTGAACTTTTACGGTCCTCCCTTTGTTCTCCAGATGGGTGCCTGATTTCATCGCAATAAACAAAACAAAAGAATTTTTTCTGCCCCAGTTTGATATTGGGAGCATCTGTGAGTAAAATAAATTCTAAACTAAAATCCTTTATCCTGAAAATTTCAAACCAAGTCTTATCTCAAAAGTGAAAATCTTAGATGCCAAATTATACTTCCCAAAAGTAGCCCTCTAGTCAGACCTTGTCATTTGCGATGGTCTCAAAACTTACCAAATCTTGTTATCTAAGAAGGTACTAGAATTCACTACCGCTTGTCTGGTACCTACTTTCCTCACTGAGGGTTTCTCTGGAACAAACAAAATTTCCTGCCCCTGTTTCAATCAAAGAAAACTTGTGAGTTAAAATATGGTGGTTGGTTTGCGGTCTTGACTTTGAGGGTGATTGCTCCTTCAACTCTCATGATAACTTCAATTTCAGTTCGAAAAACCTTGCCTATTTATTGACTGTCCACTTTCTCTGTCACCTTTATCACGGAACCTTTGTGTTTCACATGAATCCCAAAGCATGTTGATTTTTACCAACTCGATGCGCTTGCTGTTCTTTCTTGGCCTTGGCCTTGAGGTATATCGCTCATTCACCTACCATGATAGCTTTGATTTCCACTTGGAAGACCTTGCTTGTTATTGGTTAACCACTTTCTCGATCAACTTTATCACAGAAAATACCTCTGATTCATTCAAACCCAAGCCCTCTATCTGTTGCATTGTGCTCATGAATTGACATATACCAAACCTTTGTATTTCACATGAATCCCAAAGCACGTTGATTGTTACCAACTCAGTGCGCACACTGTTCTTTCCTGACTAATGCCACTTTAATGCGCCAGCCAGATCCCGTTTTGTGCGATTGGAAAGCTGGTGGCAAATTTTGAAGTCATTTATCACTTGTTCCGACCAAACAGACTCGGGAAGAGGAAGTAAACAAGACAAAAAGAATAGAGTAAAGGACAAAAGATGATTCCTAACAAGAAAACTACAAAGTAGAAACTTATCAGATGTGGATACCAACTCTAATGATCATGACATGCACCTTTGGATTTATTGGCCTAATCTGTCAAGCAAGTATGATGTTCAACTCTTGTTATACCCCTAAACCATGAAACTAGGCTTCAATGCTCCGATTATCCAATATGATTCACGATCCTTATTTGACTTATAGCGTCCGAAAGGGTTTTCGCCATCAAGCCTCTACCATTTTGTTCTTTCTCTTACCTCACCATCACCTTATAGTGCCCGCGAAGGTTTTCACCAGTAAGACTCTCATTTTATTCTTTTCTTCTTATTCCATCAGATTATGTAGATGACAAGGCATTGACCATAGTAAAACATCATATAATCCTGGCACGTCAAGCTCGACACTCTCAAAGATTATCTGGGAGGTCTTTTTGGACTGTAATGTGGCTTTTGGATAGGGTTAGAAAGAAAGGATATCATAAAGGCTCAAAATAACTAAGACAGCGGGGTTAATTTATTTACAACTTTTGGAATCCATTCTAAAAACTTTGTCTCAATTTCTAAAATAAGGGAATTTGATTTCTTCTCTTTTTTTTAGATGAAATTTCCTACTCTCGACTTTGTGGGATTATGAAATATTTTATTTGGTATGACCAAACCGTAAGGCTGCCTAGTGGTGACAAGAATCAGGTCAAACGTAGTTCACAAGACTACTTTTTGTTACTATTTTCCTTTTCTCTTTTTTCTTCCTTTTCCCTTTTTTTCTTTTTTTCTTTTTCTCTTTATATCTCTATTTTTCTCTTTTTCCTTCTTTTTTTTTGAATTTTCTTTTTGGAATGAACCTCTTAAAATAAACCTATGGGGGCATAAACTTTTTTTTTCATATGACTCTATCTTGATTCCAAAAGAGGGGAGGTCAAAGAAATCAGTACAGGCTCAAAAGGGTATCGAATGGTATAAGTGTTTGGGTAGCTGAAAAAGGGTCTCCCAATCTCTAAGAACACCAAGTATGACACATGCAACCTGAGGATAAAAATTGAAGATCATGCACAATATTTCTTTTGCAGCTTCGGCATTGATATCATTGGTATGCCTTCCACTTTTCTTTATCACCTTGTCAAGTACAGAACCCTCGTTGGGTGATCCCCTCTTCACAATGGATATCCTCCATCAATTCGGAGAAAACTTCCCTGACTTAATCTTGTAACTTAAGATGCACTTGACCTCAAAGTTACTTGCTTCAAATTGTCCGGGATGCACTCTCCTTTAACGAATTCTTGTCACCCATCACCTTACCAAATTATCTGGCCCAGTTTCACACAATTCAGGCTTTATGCGACTCAGAATCTCTTTACTTACTTCCCTCAAATGTCCCTATCATCTTCAAAATTGCTTTATTACTTCATGATTAAACTAACTTTAAAACTAGGCCTAGAATTATGCGTGCATGTCATGTCATTAGAGCTAGCATGAGAAGAAAAACTATAAAAGAGAAGAGAACTAATAAAAAAAATGGCCAGAAATAACAAAAAACAGGAAATTGCATTAGACAGACGGTGAAAAGGGTTTGGATAACAAGATAAACAAAATAAACTGGGGTACAACCCTGGAACAAAACCACACTACACTAAACGAGCTACTACGACTAAACAAAATTAGGCAAAATAAAAGGATAGAAAGGTTTGAATCACAAGACAATATCCGAATTACAACCTTGAAAATAACTCGGACAACAAAAATGAAAACAAAATAAACCACCACAACTCCTCCCTGGGCCAACCAAGAATTGAGCGTCTTTCCAATTACTAAACACGACATCTTAGCCACTGAGTTTCGCATCAAAATTAATAGGACCTTCACAAGTCTCCATCACATTGACTTTAGCAAATTGCATTTGGGTCTCTTTTGACGGTTCATTCTTAAGATCAAACTCTGATAGCGCTGAAAGCTTCGCAGCACGTGGACCTCCGAGGATCTTGGAAGAATTCTCATATTCCTTTTCAAAACAAATCATACCCACCATATACGTCTCATTATGAACAGGCGATGGACTTTGGCTAGTGTCTACTGCATCTGGATTTTGCACGATAATGTCACATGCATCAATAAGCTTCTGAATTGCATTTTTCAGGTGCCAACACTTTTCTGTATTGTGACCCGGGGTATTGGAGCAATATGTGCACCTTTGAGAAAAATCAAACTTTTTTGGAATAGGGTTTGACATTTTTATCCGAACCGGCTTTAACATGTCCAATTGCCTCAACCTTTGGAACAAGCTGGCATATGATTCTCCAATAAGGGTGAAAACCTTTTCTTTTTTCAGTAGTCTTTTCAGTTTGTAGTCTGGCCTCGGTTGGAACCTTTTGCGGGCAAGTGTCTGATATGCTTGAGGAGGTGGGTAAGACATTTGGGGAAGTGGTTTGGGCCATCGCGGGCCTCGCGGGTGTGGAACATATGGTGGTGCATTATGGATAGAATACTGGGAAAGTGATGTATGACTTTGGGGTTTATGTGGAGAGAAGTAGCATTGGGGAGGATCATTTGGTGCACAAGGATATCCATGGGGTCGATATCGAGGTTGAAAGTGTTGAGCAGGAATGCCCAGCGGATCATCTTTTCTATTTCTCTTTCTTCCACCCAAACTTACTGGGATGTTGTGAATGTCTTCCGTAGTATCTTTCAATGCCGAATAACTCATGATTTTGCCTGATTTGATTCCCTCTTCTACCATCTCCCCCATTTTTACTACATCATTGAAAGGTTTACCCAAGGTCGGAATCAAATAACTGAAGTAGGTGGGCCCCTGGGCTTGTAGGAACAACTCAACCATTTCTTCTTCACCAATCGGGGGACTGACTCGAGTAGCTTGCTCCCTCCATCTGAGCCCAAACTCCCTAAAGCTTTCCTCCGGTTTCTTTCCATCTTAGATAGGGAGGATCGGTCTGGGGTAATGTCTAATTTGTATTGAAAGTGTCGAACAAAATTCTAAGCCATGTCGCCCAATGTATGCCACTTACCGATATCTTGGCGATTATGCCATTCCAAAGCTGTCCCAGTCAAGCTCTCACTGAAATACGCCATAAACAAATCATCTTTCTCGCCAACACTTCTCATTTCCCTACAATAACCCCTCTAATGGGCTACCGGATCTCCACGCCCCTCATACAATTGAACTTTGGCACTTTAAACCGCCCAGACAGATGAACATCAAGGAACATATGAATCTGATTTCCCATCCCTTGCATGCTCCTTAAGGACTATTCTATACCTTTCAGCTTCCTGGATATTTCATCTCGCCCTTCTTTTCCCGTGTCCTTTTCATTTTCAGCATGAGGGTCATTCCGATGGCTCTGCTTGTATGAGTCAAGAACCTTGTGGTCAACCTCTGAGGGGTAATACTTGGCACCATGAGCTTTGAGTGAGTATTCATTGTTGGGGATAATGGATATGACAGGAGGATAATTTTGGGGAAAGGTAATTGGAGGACGAGTGATGGAGCTACTAGGGTAGTTGGGAAAGCTGTGATAAGCGGCAAAATCTAAAGAGCATGGGGAATCATCTGACACTATGACCGAAATTTGGGTAAGGATAGCATTTAGGAAGCTAGGTGGTGGCGGGGGTGGTACTTTCCCAATCATCCAAGCATGATACATGTCTGTCATGTGTTGTCTTAACATCCTTACCTCATCAGCCAACCCAGTGTCTTGTTCAACCAACTACTTTCGGGCACCGATATCAACCATCTCAATTTTGTTGTTGTCTACCATTGCCTTTTGACTTTATGTTGTAGAGAGGAGTTACCACTTTAAAAACCACAAACCAACCACCCTTCTGCTGTGAATATAACAAAATGAGGCCATCACGTTAGCGTTAGGGCATTTAACTTAAGATAATCTCACTTTATGTGCAATGTACCTAGCCACAGTTATCGACTCTAAAATGACTTCGAAGGTACGAAGGTCAGTTGGCGTCATCCCAATTTGTTCATTTCAATCTTCTCTTTTCTTTTCTTTTCTGGCACTTGCTTGCTTATTGTTCTTCCTTTTTTTTCTAATTATCACTCTTTTATTTCCCCTCATTTCTCATATCCCATAATTTCACCCTTTTTTTCTTTTCTTTTTTTTCCCCTTCTTTTTTTTTCTTTTAATAAATAAAAAAATGATTCGATCGAACCCTATGTAGGTTGCCTACGTATCATGACGTCGCATGAATAAGATCTTTGCGTAGTTCGGTGAAGATCAGTAATAAAGTAAACAAACTAATGTTCTCTTTTTTTTTACCTTAATGAATACTCCGATGAGAAATTATTAAGAAAAAACCCTTATAAGAGAAAAATATTTTCCGATTCTCTTTTTTTTTAGAAAGGAAATCTAAAGGATGAACCAAAGAAAAATATTTTGAATTTTCGTTTGATATCCTGAAATAAAGATTTCAAACCAAGAAATGAAAAACATAAAAAAAAATATTTTTGGATTTTAATTTGATTACCTAAGGGAGAAACTCTGAAAATAAACCAAAGATAAAGTACATTTTTTCTTCTTCTATGTCCAATATCCTAAAATTCTAGTAGAAATAAAAAAATATTTTTTTCATTTTTTGTTAATTTACCAAAGAAGAACCTCAAAAAAAATCTTTTTTTTTTAGATTTTTGGAACTAAAATCTAAGAAAACTTTTAAAGAGGTACTAAAAGAAAATTCTTTTTTTTTTGAATTTTTAGTCTTAATGTACTAAAGGAAATATAAAAATAATTTTTTAAAATTTCTAACCACCTCAAATGATTTTTTTTCCTATTCCTAGAATTAGGACTCTAAAAAAAACTTCTAACAGAAATATAAAATGCAACATCTCTTCTTTTTTTTTGGATTTTTGATTTATAACACAATTTTTCAAATGCAAAATAGAAAGTACAATAATAGTAAAAAAAAACTCGACATTACTATACCAAACTAGAAGGAAAAAGACGACATAAAAAGGAAAACAGACTCAAAACATAAACAAGAAAAGAAAATCTCCTTTTAATCCACTCCTAAATGAGCGATCCTGACTAAATGGTCCTGGGGCTCTGTCATGCTCAAACTCCGGTAAGTAAATCTATACCTATATGAGAAAATTAAGACCAACACTATGTGAGACAATAACATTCCCTACTAGACGCATGCAAGACATGATTGAGGCTATTTTGCAAAACGGCTTATGTGGCCAAAAGGTGGTTAGAAGTACAAAATTTGGCTAAGACCCCGCGAAGCCAAGAACCTAAGATTCACTAGGAAGACCGGATCCTATGTGGGTTGCCTACATATCACGCCTCGAAAGACTAGAATCAGGTATGCGTAGTTCAGGCATATGAGATACGGTCGAGAAATAATAAAAAAATAACTAATTAAAAGAAACATAATTTTGTCTTTTTTTTTTGAAAAAATAAAAGGGAAAATGCAAAATCGTTTTGGATTTTTTTTCCATGTTCATTTTTTTGTTTTTTTCATAAAAAAATGTAAAAGAAAAACATAACTAGACCCTACTTGCTTTATTTTCACACTTCACCCTCTTTTCTTTCTCATTGTTTTTCTTTTTTCATTTGCCTTCAACTATCATTGGTCCGCCAAATGACTCTTTTACCCTTGAAGGAATGCAACATATAGCACATAGGATGCGTCAAGATGATCTGTTATTTTGGGTACACCTATCCTAGACGGACTCAACCCCTGTGTTGAGTCCCGTAAATCAAATGCATGTGATGCAACAAATGTTCCTACTAGGGATCCGGCATGAGGCTATGTTATACTAGGCTTGAAAACCTGGGTTTATTTGTTTTAGACCTGACTTACCCGAGCGGACAGCTCGAGCCGATGGGGGGCAGCGTACCGGGAATACAGAAGCTTCACTGACTTTGCAACTTGTCCGAACCTCGTTCTAAAATTGGGATATGACTCTAACAGAAAATAAGTCACACGAAATGCTCACTTCCCAGATGACTAGAAGACTCAGAGAGAAGAAGAATTTCGTAACAATTTATATACAGTTCAACAATATTACAACGGAAAAAGCAACATCACCGGTTTAGAATCCCGAATCGAGGAAAATTTGACTCTAATTATGGTCCGCGAACACAGAATCTGGGCAAGGAATTTTGTTAACCCGGAAAAAGGTGTTAGGCATTCCCAGGTTCCGTGGTTCTAGCACGGTCACTCAACTGTTATTATTGGCCTAATTATCTGATTTTAAAACACTTTTAAACCTATGTGCATTTTTAACTTTAAAACCGCTTTTATTTATTATTTTTTAGGAAGATTCAACGTTATTTAAAATAAGCCTTGATCCACGCCACATGAAATGCACTCGTGATCCATGACACATTTTATTTAACGTTGTTGAGAATTGGAGTTGGGTCACATGAAATGCACACCCGAGTTTAAGGAAATTAATTTAAATAGCATGCATTAAGCAACTACGCACTTTCAAGTTTGCGAGAGCCATGAAAAATTCAATTGATGGCACACCCCGATTTAAATAGTTCATATTAATTATCTGAGGGCCATGGATTATCTAATTTTGCACTATGGCACACCTCGATTCTAATTTTAAGGGATGTTCGAACTAAACTTTGAGGGCCATAAACTATTGGAATTATTAGAATCATTTACACAACAATCTTTTATTTATTTTAAAAATAAACAAAAAATAAGGCAAAAGCATTTGTTATAGACAACAACGCCCATGCTTCTCAAATTCTAATATTGAAATGATATCTGACAGAATCGAAAATCTTGCTAGTATACTACACAATCATTCAGCAAACTAACTTTATCAACCATTTCCTAAAACTTCTCGTTTTTGCATATTTTCAGATTAGCTCATATGAACTCTCATTTTTAAATATAGAAACCAAATGATGACTTTCAGCAATTTGAAAACAAATTTCATGAGCTTTACATGAGCTAATCAAGCAGTGTGTATTTGAAAGTTTAAATGGACAGAGGCTGTAAAATTGTCACCCCAAAACATATCTCCATAATTAAGAGTTATCAACCAAAATAATTAACAAGCACATAATAGATCACACCACAAATTTATACAAAGAAACTACATTCTGTATGACATAAGAAACCAAAAATTCCAGCAGACAACTCAAAGTGTACGTTTACACATTTCAGTCCCAAATTTATCAATCCATGCCATTTATACGAGCACAAATCGAAAAAGGGAAGAACAAGGGAGAAAGAATGGACCTCAAATAACTGATTCCTTTGTATTAAATAAGAACTTGGTTCCAGCAAATCGTCTATGAAGTGAATGGAATACGAAACCAACGTCGTCAACCTCGGAGCCTCGAATCAAACACAACCTCGGATCTTTTTGGTTGCTCGTTTTCAGAGCTGAAGGGAGAAGGGTCGTTTGGGGTGGGGAAATGGAAAAGACGATCGGTGACAGAGTGTGGGGTCGTCCGTTTGGCTGCGGCATTTTTTTTATTCTTGAAAAAGAAGATGCTGGCTTAGGGATTAGGCATCTTCAACATTTTTTGGTTTTTTGGAAAAGGGAATGAAGAATATCCAAAATACAGGGGATGAGGTCTTAGGTTTATTCGCTGAAGAAGAAGCCAAAACTATGGGAAGGGGTCTATTGAAAAGGTGAAGTCAGGTCGTTTTTTTTTTTTTTTTTTTGTAACGTTTTTGGTAGATTTTTCTTTTGATCTTTTTGAGAAACGACGGATCTCAAGGTTATTTAGGTGTCTTCCCTCATTTTAGGGATTATGTACTATTATATAAGGGTAGGGATTAGGTTAGGGGTTTGAGCCTAGGAATTATGCGATTGGAAATTATGGGCTAGGTCCAAAATTAGGCTTAAGAATGAGTTGCTCGAGCCCAAGTTTTATTCTTTCGCCGCGAACGAGACTAAAAATACGATCTCCTTTATTAATTAATCATACGTGTCACACCTCCTTTTTATCGCGCCCACGGGGCGCGTGGGGGAGTTTTCTCCAATTGAAGGACAGTCGAAACGCGATTTATTTAATTATTTCAGAGTCGCCACCTGGGAATTTTAAGGCGTCCCAAGTCACCAATTTTAATCCCTGAATCGAGGAGAATATGACTCTGTTTATTATTCTGCGAACCAGAAATCTTGAGTAAGGAATTCTGTTAATCCGGAAGAAGGTGTTAGGCATTTCCGAATTCCGTGGTTCTAGCACGGTCGCTTAACTATTTTTATTATTGGCTTAATTATCTTGATTTTACGAAATACGTTTTTATTGCATGATTTTACTACCGCTTTTTTACTTATTGTTTACAATTATATGGATGAATTACGCGTACGTATATTCGTATTATATACTTTTTATAATTATCGGGGATCATGTCACGCGTACGTGTACACAATAAAATTGTCCATGTTATAGTTTTTTATAAAAAATATATGTTCGAAATTTAAAATAAAATCAGGAACATCATCACCTTTTTTATTTAAATAATGAACTGCACACCTCGGGTTATATGAAATTATTTTAACATCCTTGGAAAAATCCTTTTATTAAACATTCGCTCGAAATTGCGCGTACGCATAATCCGATTTTTTTTTAATATAATCAGGGTGCGCGAACGCATCCCTAATTGCGCAAAATCTTTGTAATAATATTATGGATTTTTCACAAATTGTTTATTATATCTACACATTTTATATGAAAATCCTGAGAAATTCACATTTAAGGTAGCTTTGAATTCTTTTAAAAGAATTCACAATTTATTAAATATAGACCGTCGATTATAATTTCCGGATATAAATTATATTCAGCCCAACTATTCAAGTTCAAAGAAAAGAATAAAAATATGATTCAAACAAATACAACATATATATGCCAAAGGATGAATTGTATATGAAACTAACAAACATGATTTATGAAGGGAAGAAGTATTTTTGAACAATTTTTCATTATTTAATTAGTGCAAATCCTATTTCTAATTGTCATTGATATAAAGTGTTGCAATTTGTATATCTCATCTTATTCTCATATACTTGCTTTTAATCTAATAGGCCTAATTATTTATTTAATATGGTAAATAGGCATCAAATTGATAAGAAAGGGAATTATAAATCGATTAATAATATTGCCTTACATGCAACATAGTTTGTATGTCTAAAACATTCATAGCATTTTAACATCATAATGAGATACATCAACTCATCATCCCTTAATGGTTATATATATACCTATTATCACGCCATATATGAACGTATAACTCACATCATTCAATCCATAACTAAATCAGGTAAAACTAGCAATATGGTTTTTTTTTGACATTTTTATACTACTCTTTATTCAACTAACAACATCTAACCTTAATCCACAACCAAACAATCGAAATACATTAACCATGCATTTTCTTGACATTTCAGAATACTCTATACCTGACTAACAATGTCATAGGACTTAACTAATAGCCAACTTCATGCCATGTTCCCTATATTAACAATTCAATCATAACTATACTTTAATGAAAATTTAGAATGGAAAACATTATTACAAAGTTTTATATGAATTTCAAATAAAGACAATTAACTCATAACTATCAAATTGAATTCACTACTAGTTAACTAACATGAAACAAAAAAAATGAAATTTAAACTAATGAACTTGGACAAAATGAAAAATAGAATTTTGCAATTCAAGCTTCATTGATTTGTCATGCTGAATCTTTTTTCCAACATAGAATTTAAGAGATAAGTACCTGGAAATGAAGGTAGAAGAAGTAAGTTTTCAGCAGTTGCAGCAGTAACAAAATCAGCATAATAACAGTATTTAGCAAGTCTGAACCAGACCCGTTAACCCAGATGAACAGTGACAGTAACTTGAGGGAAAATTTCAGATTTCAAACTGAACAATATCCACAAACAAACAACGGACAGATTCTAGAACAACATTTTTTTTTAGATTTTTCAGTTTCTTTCCTATTTCAAATTCAGCTTCCTGATTTTCTGTTTCTGTATTTGTATCCGTGTCAGATTGTGTGTGTGTGTGTGTGAGTGTTCTCTTTTGGTTTCTTTTCTGTTTCTTTTTCCTCTTCAAAATCTAAATTTGTCTCTCCTCACACTCTCTTTTTTCTTCCCTTAAAATATGATCTAAATCTGATTTTTCCTTTGAACTCCTGATTTTCTCTCTTTCCTTTCTTTTCTGTCTGAAAAAGGCTCTCCTCTTCAAATCTGATTTTTTCTCTCTCAAATCTCCTGAAGTCTCTCTTTAAATCAGTCCAGCTCCCTGTATTTATACAGGGCTGGTCCTATACTCTTTTAGTGCTTCTAGGACCCTTTTCTCCTTTTAAAATCAAAAAGTTTCCATTAAAACTACTTTTGAATACTTTAAATCCTATTGAGTGTTGTTATCCTGTTTTTCAGCAGCCCATTACCCTTTGTTTCCCACTATCCTATTAAATTAAAACCATTAACAAACCACTTTCAGCCCACTATTATGTCACATTACCCTTACTGTTTTATCCCAGAAAATGTCCCAGATTTCCTACTGTAATTAATGTTATTACTGCCTTAAATTCAGAATCTAACAATACAAATTTTAAAATCTGTTTAAGCAGCTATAACCAATCCTAAAGTTTTGGACCGAATCCTAACTAAGAATGTAACCTTCTAACACAATTACATCTAATCAACATTTGTAAAATTACACTGAATTCAGAACTAACATCATAACAACATATCAATGAAATCATTATAACAATTCAGACTGGACTTAAACATTGAATCAAGATCAAACATACACAGGAGCATTGTCAATATACTGACAATGCCCTGTTCAGAAAACAATATATACACACCATTGACAAACTTTCTGAATTATTAAACGAGAATCAATTAATTGGGAAGAACTAATTGATTGAGTTCAATGACAATAAACAATTCCAAACAGATAAACAGGGTATTACAAACAGCATTAATGGCAATAAGAATTTACAAAACAACTAATCGACGAACTTAATCGAGTCGATTACACATATTATGAACATTCATAAACAACAGAAACAATAGTATAATTCTGATCAAATAGACGAGTATGAGACAGTATAACAGAATTGACTAGAAAATCATGAAAAATTAAACAGACTAATGAAACAAACATAGAATACATGTAGAATACACATAAGAAACAGAAAAAATACCTTTGAATCCTTCAATTTTATTCCGACTCGGACTCAACTTGGATTCGGACTTTGTTTGAAATCAAACAGACCTTAGTCGAAGTATTTTCCACTGAAAATACTTCGACTAAGGTCGATTAAACCTCAATCTTTATCTAATTTGGGCAAAAATCCAAAAGTCTGGTATTTCTAGGGTTTTTGAAGGTTCGATTTGGGACTTAACCATTTTTGGTCAGATTCCGGGGGGACCAAATACAAAACACGGGTGAGGGTAGCCTAGGGGTCATTTGGTGTCAGTTTAGAACAGATCTGAGTTTGTTCTTGTTTGGTCCGAATCTTCAAAAGAAGATTCGAGAAGCTCGGAACTGATTCGAGCCAAACAAACTTCAGATCCATAACGAGGCATGCTAGGGGGTACTATGGTGTTATTTTGGAAGCCATTGGAAAGGTTTGAAGTTTTCAGACCCACCTTCGATTTAGTATTCGAAGAGTTGGGGTCTGATTCGAAGGAAACTAAGGTCAGATTTGTGTAGAGGATGTTCAGGGGTTCTAGGGTGTTATTTTGGTGACCGGCGGCGTTGATGCCGCCGGGTTTCAGGCGGTGGGATTCTAGGGCGGCTAGGGTTAGGGGTGGGGTTTAGGGACGATGATGAACAGTGAGAGGAGGGGGGGTGTTTAGTTAGGGGCCGGGGTAGGGGCTTGAGCCTTATATAGTGGTGGGGTGGATTGATCTCATCCGTTGGATCAATTAAGATGCACGGTTGAGATCAATCCACTTATCCAAACGACATCGTTTGATTTAAGTTGGGGAAAGGGGTCAACCCGGGGTTGAAATGGATCGGGTTTGGGTGAATTTTTAAGACCGTGGGATCAAGATGGATGAACGGTTCAGATCTTGTTGCCCTTAAACGTCGTCGTTTCATTTATGCAGAAGCTGAACTGGACCGTTTGATTGCAATGAATCAACGACTCAGATTTGAGGTATCTCATGCGGCGTCGTTTAGGCTTGTTCGAATTGGACCGGACAGGGGGATGTTGGATTGGGCTGTAGGGGGGTAATTTGATTTGGGCCTGAATTTTAATCCAGGTCCAATTTTTATTTTACAACTTATATATTCTTTTTTTTATTCTATTTTATTATTTATCATTAAAAAATCCTAACAAAAATTATAAAATAATTTTTAACCTTACACAAAAATATTAATCACTTCATAACAACTATTCAACATACAGATAAAACATTAATCACACAGTGGAATATAAAAAAAATAGAACGAAATGCATATTTTGGTGATTTTATTTAAATTATCTTTCAAATACATAATTAAATCCTATATGCATGCAACATGTATTTTATTTTAATTTTCATTTTATTATGACAAAGTAAACATTTACGGACATAACACAAATATTTAACACCACGCAAATTCAAGAATTACACAGTAAAAGAAATTTATTTTATTTTTTAATTTATTTTGGAGTAGTTTTCGTAAGGCAAAAATCACGTGCTCACAGCTGCCCCTCTTTGTGCGGAAACTCGAAGAGTTTTCGTGCAAAGATAAAGTGAGCGGATACGAGTGATTTTTGCCCGTTCGAATACTCCGTGGGAAGCATTTTTGAAAGATTTGACCGAACCTCTGCTTCAAAGGTTTCCTACATATCCTTGGCTATAAAGTAATCAGGACAATGTAGTTCGGGAAGTTTTGGGTAGCTGGGACTACCTTGGGGCTGTGATGTTATTGCTGCTTCGTGCTGTTTTTACTGCTTGCTGGCCTCCTTATTACACCTTACTTCAAAGGAAATACAAAAAAAACTAAACTAGACTATGGTACATGAATGATAAAAATCTTATCTAGATCATGCCCTTGCGTTTCTTGTTGTCTTGGTGACTCTTGGGCATTTGGCTTATTCCGTATTCCTTTTCATTGTGTCTCGTATTTTCTTTTGGGACTTTTGTTGTTTCTTGCTGGGGATTTTGTTGGACTTCTCTACTTTATTGATTCTAAATGTGCTCCTTTATCATATGAGCGGGCTTTTGATTTCAAAACTTCAATTGCATTCCCTCGTTCTCCAGGTGGGTGCCTTGACTGCTTCTTTTCTTTCTTCATCCTCGTTCTCCAGGTGGACGCCTGACTTCTTTTTAAATTCTTTATCCTCATTCTCCAGGTGGACGCCTGACTTCTTCTTTAATTCTTCATCCTCATTCTCCAGGTGGACGCCTGACTTCTTTAATTCTTATCCTCATACTCCAGGTGGACGCCTGACTTCTTTAATTCTTATCCTCATTCTCCAGGTGGACGCCTGACTTCTTCTTTTCTCATCCTCATTCTCCAGGTGGACGCTTGACTTCTTTAATTCTCATCCTCATTCTCCAGGTGGACGCCTGACTTCTTTAATTCTCATCCTTATTCTGCAGGTGGATGCCTGATTTCTTCAATTCTTCATCCTCATTCTCCAGGTGGACGCCTGACTTCTTTAATTCTTCATCCTCATTCTCTAGGTGGACGCCTGACTTCTTTAATTCTTATCCTCATTCTCCAGGTGGACGCCTGACTTATTCTTTTCTTCATCCTCATTCTCCAGGTGGACGCCTGACTTCTTTAATTCTTCATCCTCATTCTCCAGGTGGACGCCTGACTTCTTTAATTCTTATCCCCATTCTCCAGGTGGACGCCTGACTTCTTCAATTCTTCATCCTCATTCTCCAGGTGGACGCCTGACTTCTTCTTTTCTTCATCCTCATTCTTCAGGTGGACGCCTGACTTCTTCTTTTCTCATCCTCATTCTCCAGGTGGACGCCTGACTTCTTCAATTCTTCATCCTCATTCTCCAGGTGGACGCCTGACTGCTTTTTTAATTCTCATCCTCATTCTCCAGGTGGACGCCTGACTTCTTCTTTTCTCATCCTCATTCTCCAGGTGGACGCCTGACTTCTTCAATTCTTCATCCTCATTCTCCAGGTGGACGCCTGACTTCTTTAATTCTTCATCCTCATTCTCCAGGTGGACGCCTGACTTCTTCTTTTCTTATCCTCATTCTCCAGGTGGACGCCTGACTTCTTTAATTCTTCATCCTCATTCTCCAGGTGGACGCCTGACTTCTTTAATTCTTATCCTCATTCTCCAGGTGGACGCCTGACTTCTTTAATTCTTATCCTCATTCTCCAGGTGGACGCCTGATTTCTTTAATTCTTCATCCTCATTCTCCAGGTGGACGCCTGACTTCTTCTTTTCTCATCCTCATTCTCCAGGTGGACGCCTGACTTCTTCAATTCTTCATCCTCATTCTCCAGGTGGACGCCTGACTTCTTTAATTCTTATCCTCATTCTCCAGGTGGACGCCTGATTCTTCAATTCTCATCCTCATTCTAAAGGAGGACGCCTGTCTTCTTCAATTCTCATCCTCATTCTCCAGGTGGACGCCTGATTTCTTCAATTCTTCATCCTCATTCTCCAGGTGGACGCCTGACTTCTTTAATTCTTCATCCTCATTCTCCAGGTGGACGCCTGACTTCTTTAATTCTTATCCTCGTTCTTAAGGTGGACGCCTGACTTCTTTAATTCTTATCCTCGTTCTCCAGGTGGATGCCTGACTTTTCAATTCTTCATCCTCATTCTCCAGGTGGACGCCTGACTTCTTCAATTCTCATCCTCATTCTCCAGGTGGACGCCTGATTTCTTCAATTCTCATCCTCATTCTCCAGGTGGACGCCTGATTTCTTTATTTCTTCATCCTCATTCTCCAGGTAGACGCCTGACTTCTTCTTTTCTCCTATCCTCTACCAAGTGTTTCCTGGCACCAATGTTGTTTTTGCCCCTGTTTTAAATCAAAGAAAACTTCGTTAGTTTAAAGCAGGGTGGTTAACTGGGGTATTCCTGCCGATGGTGGGGCTTCTTCTTCGTCTTGTTTTATTGCCTTGAATGGTTGAAAAAGACTGTTTTGTCTTTGTGATTGATCCTTGACTATAGGATTCCCCTCTGTATGTTTTCCTTCAAACCCTTTTAGCTGTAATCATATGTCCCTCCTGACATTGCTGGTCCACTTTTGATTTCACTTTTCTTACACCCATATCCTATTATTTTATCTCCCGCCTTTCATGGCCGTATTATGTATCATGTAACCTTGAATCTTGGTAGTATACTTTGACATTCCTTCTTATTTGTTTGGAATAAAACTTATCTCAAAGCTTTAGAAAAGTAAGATTATTAGTGACGAAACACGCTGATTTCGACAATTATAGAATGAAAAGAAAAATCTGAATTTGGATGACTGTTTGGAAAAGGAATAAACTTATCTGATTGGAGTCACTGGCGCCAATGATCAGGGTATGCATTTTGGATTAATCAACCTAGTCTTTTAATCAATCTCCTTTCAATTGCCTCATTTTTTGGTTTTCCCCAAAATTTCCGTAATTCTGAGTCCTTTATTTTTCATTTTGCAGACCTGTTGGACTTGCAGTATCTCAAAGAGTTTTCACCGATAAACCCTCCTTATTTGTTCATTTCTTACTTCTTTTTCGCCTTATGGTGCCTGCGAAGGTTTTCACCAATAAGACTCTCTCATTTTACTTTCTCTCAACTTCCATCGCCTTATGGTGCCCGTGTGGGTTTTCACTTATAAGACTCTCTCATTTTTTTTTCTTTTCTTGTTTGTACCAGAGTATTATGAACCATCTTCATTTGCTTGTCTCAGCATTTTTCTAAGATTGATCGAAAGGTCTTTTTGGTATGGGGTTAGAAATGGAAAAGGTATTAAAAGCTAAATAGCTTTGGTATGGGTTTAAAATTACAACTCTTGGAATCTTTTCTTATTTCCAATACAATTCCTGCCCCAGTTTCTTGATTGGGGTCTCTTAATGTTTCTTTTCGTGCACATTGTGTATGTTGTGCACCCTATGACCGAGCCGTGAGGCGCCTATGTATATCCTTCTTTGAGGAATCAGGTCAAACGTAGTTCACTAAAAAATAGTGATTTTTTTTTCATTGATTCCAAGAGAGGGTAGGAAAGAAACAAGTATGGCTCAAAGGGGAAACAAAGGGTATAGTGTTTGGATAGCAGAATAAATTGCCTTTGTCATTCCAATCTTTGAAATAACGCTAAATACAAACATTCAAAAAGTTATGCGTAATATCTCTTTACCGCGTCAGAATTGATCGCCATGTCTATGCATTCGCCTTAAATATTTGTTAAGCATAGTGCACCATTCGACAATACTCTGGTCACAATGAATGGTCCTTGCCAATTCGGGGCAAATTTGCCTTTCGCCTCAACCTGATGTGGAAGAGTACGTTTCAGCACATGCTGACCCACTTCAAACTTCCGTGGACGCACATTTTTGTTGTATGCTCTTTCTATTCTTCTTTGATATAATTGACCATGACATACTGCGGCCAATCATTTTTCATCAATCAAGTTTAACTGTTCCAGACGGGTTTTGACCCATTCATCATCATCAATCTTTGCTTCGGCGATGATCCGAAGGGAAGGAATCTCAACTTCTGCAGGAATTACTGCTTCTGTGCCATATACCAACAAATAAGGAGCTGCTCCTACTGAAGTGCGAACAGTAGTGCGGTATCCCAATAATGCAAATGGTAATTTTTCATGCCATTGTTTTGAACCTTCTACCATTTTCCGAAGTATCTTCTTTATGTTTTTGTTGGCTGCCTCTACTGCTTCATTCGCCTTGGGCCGATATGGGGTAGAGTTGCGATGTGTAATCTGAAATTGTTGACATACTTCCTTCATTAAGTTGCTGTTAAGATTAGCACCGTTATCTGTGATGATCACCTTTGGGACTCCGAATCGACATATGATATTTGAGTGGACAAAATCGACCACAGCTTTCTTGGTCACTGATTTAAATGTTTTGGCCTCAACCCATTTGGTAAAATAATCAATGGCTACCAGAATGAACCTGTGCCCATTGGATGTTGCCGGCTCAATTGGTCCAATCACATTCATGCCCCAAGCAACGAAGGGCCATGGTGCCGACATTGTGTGCAATTCAGATGGTGGAGAATGAATCAAATTTCCGTGTATTTGGCATTGATGACACTTGCGCATAAGACTGATACAATCTCGCTCCATGGTAAGCCAATAGTAACCAGCACAGAGGATCTTCTTTACTAATACATATCCACTCATGTGGGGTCCGCAAACTCCCGAATGTATTTCAGACATGACAACTGTAGCTTGTCTGGCATCTATGCATCTTAATAATCCAAGATCTGGTGTTCTTTTATACAAAATTCCTCCGCTTAAGAAGAATCCATTTGTCAATCATCTAATGGTCCTCTTTTGGTCTCCTGTGGCTTGTGCGGGATATATCCCCATCCTGATATACTCCTTGATGTCGTGGAACCATGGTTCACCATCAAATTCTTCTTCGACCATATTGCAATAAGCGTGCTGATCGTGGACTTGAATATGTATCGGATCTACATAAACTTTATCCAGATGATGCAACATTGATGCCAAAGTAGCTAATGCATCGACAACCTCATTATGGATTCTTGGAATATGTTGGAACTCCACTGATTGAAACCGCTGACAAAGATCATGTAGACATTGTCGGTATGGTATGAGCTTCAAGTCTCGAGTTTCCCATTCTCCTTTAATTTGATGTACCAAAAGATCCGAATCTCCCATGACTAAGATTTCTCGGATACCCATGTCTGCGGCTAGCCTTAACCCCAAAATGCAAGTTTCATATTCAGCCATATTATTGGTGCAATAAAATCGCAATTGAGCCGTAACAGGATAGTGATGCCCTGTTTCAGAAATGATTACGGCTCCTATCCCGACTCCTTTCATATTAGCGGCTCCATCAAAGAAAAGTTTCCCGCCAGGTTTTTCAATTCGCTCCACCTCGTCGATATGCATTGTTTCTTCATCAGGAAAATAGGTTTTCAACGGCTCGTATTCCTCATCGACCGGGTTTTCGGCTAAATGATCGGCCAGTGCTTGAGCCTTCATTGCAGTTCGAGTCACATAGATGATGTCAAATTCTGTGAGCAATATCTGCCACTTTGCAAGTCTTCCCGTTGGCATAGGCTTTTGAAAAATGTATTTCAATGGATCCAACCGAGAAATGAGGTAAGTAGTGTAGGATGACAAATAGTGTTTCAATTTTTGAGCTACCCATGTTAGGGCGCAACATGTCTTTTCCAGATGAGTATACTTAACCTCATAAACTGTGAACTTCTTGCTAAGGTAGTAGATGGCCTATTCTTTTCTGCCAGTGAGGTCATGTTGCCCCAATACACAACCAAATGAACTTTCCAAAACTGTTAAGTAAAGAATCAAAGGTCTTCCTAGCTCTGGCGTGACCAACACAGGTGGGTTCGACAAATACCCTTTTATTTTATCGAACGCTTCTTGACACTCATCGTTCCATTTGACCGCAACATCCTTTTTCAACAATTTGAAAATTGGCTCACAAGTTGTTGTGAGCTGAGCAATAAACCTGCTGATATAATTTAACCTTCCCAACAAACTCATTACTTCAGTTTTGTTCCTGGGAGGTGGCAATTCTTGGATGGCTTTGATTTTTGATGGGTCTAGCTCGATGCCTCGTCGACTGACTATGAATCCTAGCAACTTTCCAGATGGAACTCCAAATGCACATTTGGCAGGGTTAAGCTTGAGGTTGTACCTGCGAAGTCTTAAGAAGAACTTCCTCAAATCCCCAACGTGGTCGGCCTGATGCTTTGACTTTAAGACCACATCGTCCACGTATACCTCAATCTCCTTGTGTATCATATCATGAAACACTGTGGTCATTGCTCTCATATAGGTTGCTCTGGGGTTCTTTAAACCGAATGGCATTACCCGGTAGCAATAAGTTCCCCATGGTGTGATGAATGCCGTCTTTTCTGCGTCCTCTTCATCCATTAGAATTTGATGATACCCGACATAACAATCCACGAAAGATCATATATCATGCTTGGCACAATTGTCGATCAAAATATGGATATTGGGTAATGGGAAATTATCCTTCGGACTTGCTTTGTTGAGATTGCGGTAGTCGACGCATACTCTAATTTTGCCGTCTTTCTTTGGCACAGGAACAATATTAGCTAACCAAACAGGATATCGAGTGACTCGAATGACCTTTGCTTCCAACTGTTTGGTGATTTCTTCCTTAATTCTCACACTCATATCAGGCTTGAATTTTCTCAGCCTCTGCTTGACAGGAGGCACCGTTGGATCGGTGGGCAATTTGTGAACCACTAAATCAGTGCTCAGGCCCGGCATGTCGTCATATGACCATGCAAAAATATATTTGAATTCTATGAGTGCTTTAATTAACTCTTCTCGGATCTTTGGTTCGAGATGGACACTTATTTTGGTTTCCCGGACATTACTCGTGTCCCCTATATTGATGTCTTCGGTATCACTCAAGTTAGGTTTGATTTTTTCCTCAAAGTGAATTAACTCTTTACTAATCTCTTCAAAAACCTCATCTTCATCATATTCTGATTCATAATCACAATATATTTCTTGAATTATTACTTCGGAACCAGATTGATTTTTAAGACTGGGCTGAGGATTCCTCATGCATGCCATATCATTAGAGCCAGCGTAAAAAGAACTGTATAGAAAAAGAAAACTATCAGGAATGATAATAAAAAGGAAACTACTTTTTATTGGATGATGAAAGATAACAAGGTTTGCACACTTCAAACAAACTGTAAGATAAGCTTTGGGATTACAACCCTGAAGTAACCCAAACAAACTTGAAAGAAAATCAAAATAAACTACCAAGACTCCTTTCGAATGGGGAGATGAGTGGCTTTCCAATTATTAAGCTTTGTTTCTGGCCCAACGAATTGAACTTCTGCGTCGCTACACCCTTCTCCATTTTCCAACATATTCACATCATCAAACAATTTCTCGAATCTTTCAATTAATTCTTCCTCAGGATTGACCCAGGATTTAGGAATTGTTGTTATCGGGCGGTTTTTAACACCGGTCCTGACAAAAGACTTTGACAGACGTGGGACTGGTTTTGGAAGAACCCATGCTTAGTGTTTCAACTTCCTGGCCTTTATTACGTCATTTACAGTGGGTGTGAACCCCAAACCGAATGTTCCCCAGTTCTCGGGGAGAGATACTGGTTGTATAATTCCTTGCAAAGATAAGCCCAGACCTTTGCCGGGTATAAAGTCATTCTTTAACATTTCATAAGCTACCATGACTGATGCAGATGATATCTTTGGATTCAGAAGGTATTTCCCCTCTGGAATTTTCTCTACCGACACTGTGTCGGACACTTGGTATACCCATGGTCCCTGGTCATTTTCTGTTCCCTCGACTGGTACAATGGTACTGCTGCGAGCATTTAAACTTTCTTCCCCATGCACAACTATTTCTTGATGATCCCATTCAAACTTGACAGCCTGATGTAGTGTTGACGGGACTGCTTTAGCAGCATGGATCCATGGTCGACCCAACAATTTACCGCGCCCGCGTGGGGAGTTTTCTCCAATTAAAGGACAGTCGAAACGAGATTTATTTAATTATTTAAGAGTCGCCACCTGGGAATTTTAAGGCGTCCCAAGTCACCAATTTCAATCCCTGAATCGAGGAAAATATGACTCTGTTTATTATTCTGCGAACCAGAAATCCTGAGTAAGGAATTCTGTTAATCCGGAAGAAGGTGTTAGGCATTTCCGAATTCCGTGGTTCTAGCACGGTCGCTTAACTATTTTTATTATTGGCTTAATTATCTTGATTTTATTAAATATATTGATGTTACATGATTTTACTACTGCTTATACTTATTGTGATTGAGGACCCTTCTTTGAATCGAATTACGCGTACGTATATTCGTGTTATAAATTTAAAAATGCGGAATTGTGTCACGCGTACGTGTACACGATAACTTTTGGTAATATATTTATTAAACAATCATTTTTCGAAATTGTCGAATCAAGAATATTTGTTTTTCTTAAATAGCGAACCATACATCTCGGGTTTTTATGAAATTGATTTAACGCATTTGGAAAAATCCTTTTATTAAATATTCGCTCGAAATTGCGCGTACGCATAATCCGAATTTTTTGCTTTTAAAAAGTATAATCAGGGTACGCGAACGTATCCCTTATTGCGCAAAATATTTGTAATGGTATTAGGGATTTTTCTACAAATTGTTTATTATATTATGAGAAATCTTCATTTAAGATACCCTTTAATTCTGGAAAAAGAATTCACAATTTATTAAATGTTGCCCGTGGATTATAATTTCCGAGTATTAATTATGTTCATCCCAAGACTATTCAAACTCTCAGTGAAAGGATAAAAATATGATTAATGCTATTTTTGACAATTATAAAAACATATATATACCAAAGAATGAATTATATATAAAACTGAAAATAAATTATAAAGGAAAGAATATTTTCAAGAATTTTTATTATTATTAATTAGTGCAAGTTCTATCCTAATTACCATTGATATAAAGTTTTGCAATTTGTATCTTACTCTTATATACTTGTTTTGATCCAATAGGCGAAATTAACTTAATTAATTATGCCTATGATTGAGTTATATATGTAATCAAACCCATTTGATTCTAAATCTATGTGAATTATTACAACCATTAACTTTCGCATCGTGTAAGTTCCTAAACCCTTCTATTATTAAGAAAGAGAACAAGTCTAACTGACTTAATAAAATGATATTGCATACAATATTACTTACCATATTTGACATCATAAACATAACGGATTATACTAACTCGTCTTCCAACTATAGATTATGAGCACAACCAATGTTATGCCAAAAGATAGCTAATTGCAACCAATCATCATCTAGCTTTAAACAACAATTAATTAACTAACAAAATAAACTGATAGCATATTTTCCTTGATATTTCCATATTATGCTATACCTATCTAACAATACCGCAAAAATGTAAATAAAGCCAACTTTCTGCCATGCTTCCTATTTACACAACTCATAGATAACTAAACTAATGAAATTTGACATGGATAACATTATTACAAAGTTTTATATGAATTTCAAAAATAATACAATTAACTTGTAGCCATCGATTCGAACTCACTACCAGCATGAAACCAAAGCTGAAATTTTTAACTAAAGAACTCAAATGAATAGAAGATAGTATTACAATTCAAACTTTGTTTATTTGTCATGTTGAATCTCTTTCCAACTTAAAATTTAAAAGACATGTACCTGAAAATGAAGGTAGAAGGAGTAAATTTCAGCAGTAGCAGCAGTAACAAAATCAATGGAATAGCAGTCTTTCCACAGGTTTGAGCAATAATAAGACCCGAAGAACCCAGATGCACAGTGACAGTACTTTTAGGAAGTTTCAGATTTTTAACTGAACAACGATATTGAACAAATCCGGACAGATTTAATGAAGAGAATAATATTTCTGATTCTGAGACTTGGAACAAAACAGAAAAAAAAATTCAATTTAAACACAGAATCAACTTCAATACTGACTTCCGATGTGGAATTCTGTTTTAATGTTTCTGTTTTCCTTTCTTTCTATCTTCCTTTTCAGATTTTTGTTTATGCTTGATTTTTTCTCTTTCAATCTCCTAAAATCTGCCCTCTAAAGTCTGTCCAGCTCCCTGTATTTATACAGGGCTAGTCCTATACCATTTAGTGCTGGATGGACCCTCTTCTCCTTTAAAAATCAGAAAGTTTTTCCATTAAAACTACTTTTGAATATTTTAAAACTAAGTGCTATTTATCCTGTTTTTCAGCAGCCCCATTATCCCTTGTTCCCCTTTATTACTTAAATTATAGCCACTATCATATTATTGAAAGCACACTATCACATTACCCTACTGTTTCATTCTAAAATAGAACTGAAATCCTTCTGTAATTACAGCCCTCAAGGAAATCAGAATCTGATAAAAAACAGATTTTAAAAATTGTTCAGAATCGATTATCCTTCTGAATTAAACAGCTATAACCAATCCTATCAAGTTCTGGACTGAATCTTGACTAAGAATGCACTTTTCTAATACAATGGTATCTAACCAACATTTGTGAAATTGAAATTAAACCTAATATCATAACAATATTATACTGAATTCAGCCTAATAATTCAACTGAACTCAGCTTTTGAACTAAGATCAAACAAACAGGAGCATTGTCAATATTGACAATGTTCTGAACTTAAATGTTCAGAAAACAACACACATATAACGTCCATTTTATGGATTTATTAAACAAGAACCAACTGATTAACAATAACTAATTAATTGATTATAGCAAAATAATCCATCCAAAACAGGTTATTTTAGTCAACATTTTCAGAAATGAAGATTCGTAATATAACTAATCGACGAACTTAATCGAGTCGATTACACACATTGTAATTAGTTACAACCAACAGAAACAATTCACATTCGGATCAAGTAGATAGGTAGGAGACAGAAATGACAGAATTAATCAAAACAAAATATGAAAAATCAACAAGTTATTAAACAAACGAAAATACATACAGAATATCACAAACAGAAATAGAAAAGTACCTCTGAATTTTAATCAGACTCGAACTCAACTCGGCTTCGGATTTTTGTTTGAAATCAAACAGACCTTAGTCGAAGTATTTTCCACTGAAAATACTTCGACTAAGGTCGATTAAACCTCAATCTTTACTCAATCTGAACGGAATCCGAAAGTTTGGTATTTTTAGGGTTCTTGAAAGTTCGATTTGGGATTTAACCATTTCTGGTCAGATTCGAGGGAAACCAAAGATGTTCTAGGCACGAGGGAGGTCAGGGGGGTAACTGGTGTGAGTTTGAAGTAGGTTGGGATAAGGTCAAGTTGTACTCGAATCTTCAAATGAAGATTCGAGTAGTTCCAGTATGATTCGAACCATGCAACTAACAGATCCGTGATGAGGGTATCTAGGGGAAGTTGTGGTGTTATTTTGGAAGCCATCGGAGACAGTTGGTTCTTCAGGCCAACCTTCGATTTAAGATTTGAAGAGTTGGGGCCTGATTCGAAGGAAACTAAGGTCAGATTCGTGCAGAGGATGTTCAGGGGGTTCTAGGGTGTTATTTTGGTGACCGGCGGCGTTGATGCCGCCGGGTTTCAGGCGGTGGGATCCTAGGGCGGCTAGGGTTAAGGGGGGGGGGGGTCTGAGGAAGATGATGAACAGTGAGAGGAGGGGGGGTGTTCAGTTAGGGGCCGGGGTAAGGGCTTGGGACTTATATAGGGGTGGGGTGGATTGATATTGTCCGTCCGATCAAGCAAGATGAAAGGCCAAGATCAATTCACTTATTAAAACGACATCGTTTGATTTAAGTTGGGGAAAGGGTCAACCCGGGGTTGAAATGGATCGGGTTTGAGTGAGTTTTTTAAGACCGTGGGATCAAAATGGATGAACGGTTCAGATTTAGTTGCCCTAAACGTCGTCGTTTTATTTATGCAAGGGCTGAACTGGACCGTTTGATTGCAATGAATCAACGACTCAGATTTGGAGTACCTCATGCGACGTCGTTTAGTCTTGTTCGAATTGGACCGGACAGGGGCTGTTTTAGATTGGGCTGTGGGGGTTAAAAATGTTTTGGGCCTGGATTTTAATCCAGGTCCGATTTTCCAGGTCCGATTTTGTATATATATATATATTTTCATTTTTCTAATTTAAATTTCTAATTTTAAATTGTAAAACAATTTTAACTTCAAAAATATATTAATTACTCTATAACAATTATTTAACACATAGACAAGACATCAATCACACAGTGGAATATTTAAAATAGAACTATTGCATATTTTTTGTAATTTTATTTAAATTATCTTTTAAATGCATAATTAAATCCTATATGCATGCAACATGTATTTTATTTTATTTTTTCATTTATTATGACAAAGTAAACACCTACGGATATAACACAAGTATTTAGCATCACGCAAATTCAAAAATTACACAGTAAAAGAATATTTTTTTTTTTGATTTATTTTGGAGTAGTTTTCATTAAAGCAAAAAGCATGGATCCATGGTCGACCCAACAACAGGTTGTAAGAAACAGTTATGTCCAACACTTGAAATTCCATTGTGAATTCAACTGGCCCTATAGTTAGTTCCAACACTATGTCGCCAAATGAATCTCTGCTTCCACCGTCAAACCCCCGTACGCAGATACTATTCTTCTGGATCCTCTCCTCTTTAATTTTTAATTTGCTTAAAGTGGAGAGAGGGCATATGTTTGCACTTGACCCATTGTCAACCAATCCCCGGGTTACTACGGAGTTTTCACATTTCACGGTGAGGTAAAGAGCTCTGTTATGCTCGGTACCTTCCACAGGTAATTCATCATCAGCAAATGTAATTCTGTTTGTCTCAAAGATTCTGTTGGCTATTCTTCCCAAATGATTTACAGAGATCTTTTCAGGAACATGAGCCCCATTCAGGATTTTCATTAAAGCCAGACGGTGCTCCTCTGAATGGATCAGTAATGACAACAATGAAATTTGAGCGGGCGTCTTCTTTAATTGATCCACAACAGAATAATCATGGAGTTTCATTTTTCTTAAAAACTCTTCCGCCTCTTCTTCCGTCACAGCTCTCTTTGTTGGTGTTGGATTATTTTTAGTTTTTCTTAACTCTTCGGGAGTAAAACATCTTCCCGAACGAGTCAAGCCTTGTACCTCACACACTTCTTCCTTGACTTCTTTTCCCTTGTACATTACAGTCACCCGTTCATAGTTCCATGGGATGGCTTTGTTGTTGATGACCGACATCTGGATTACAGGTGCGATAATAACCCGATCTGTACGGGCTCCTTCCACGAATACAATGGGTTTGTTAGCAACCCCTCGTACTATCACTTTCGGCCTTTCTTGTTTTGGAGCAACTTTGCTCGATGATCCCTCCTTGTCTACCACAGATGATTCATCGCCATTTCTACTCTGTTTAGGTACCGGTTTCTCCTTTGTTAACTGCTTATCTGGTTTGGCTTCATGAGACTTGATCATCATGACAGTTTGTGACGGCTTCTTTGTCTCCCCATCAGCTTGTATGATTTCTATCATATTGGCCTCTTGATGGGCTGGCATTGGATTTCTATTGATATTTGGAGTTTCTGGGGTTTGAACCTCGATTTTATTAGTATCAATCAGTTCTTGTATTGCATTTTTCAAATGCCAGCATTTCTCTGTGTCATGGCCTGGTGCACCGGAGCAATACTCACAGCTAATGGTGTAATCCAGATTCTTTGGAGGAGGATTGGGTAGCTTGGATTGTATTGGTCTCAGCATGTCTAGCTGTCTCAGCCTGTGGAACAGACTAGTGTAAGACTCTCCCAATGGAGTGTAAGTTTTCTTTTTCTGTTCTCTTTCCCCCCTGAACGCTGGCCTCGGCCTGAAACCTGGTCCGGGATAGGCTCGTGGGTAAGTACTTGGTATGACAGGAGCACGCCAATTGGCGTGAACAGGTGGCTGATTGTATGCTTGAGCATGGTTAATGGAGAAATGAGACTCCGAAGGGTGATAGTAGTGTTGGGATAAATCATGGTGGTAAGTTGATTGGCGAGGTCGTTGTTGATTATAGTAAGGCGGTGAACCTCTTGGTCCTGACCAAATTCCTGAATCAACTACTGCTGCCTCTTCCCTCTTCTTTCTTCCGATTCTTCCTACCCCGCCTTGAATAGCTTGAGTAGTCGCCTTAATTGCTGAATAGCTCATGATTTTATTTGTCTTGAGGCCTTCTTCCACTATACCTCCCATCTTCACTACTTCGTTGAATGATTTCCCAACCGCTGAAACCAAGTGGGCATAGTAAGTTGGTTCCAAGGCTTGGAGGAAGTAATCTACCATTTCACTCTCCTTCATAGGAGGATCCACTCTTGCTGCCTGTTCTCTCCACCGAAAACCATACTCTCTGAAACTTTCATTGTGTTTCTTCTCAAATTTTGTCAAAGATAATCGATCTGGGATGATTTCCAGATTGTATTGGAAATGGTATGCGAATGCCTGTGCCAGGTCATCCCAGGTGTACCATCTCCCATGGTCCTGGCGTGTATACCACTCCAAAGCTGATCCGCTTAAACTTTGACTGAAGTAAGCCATCAATAATTCATCCTTTCCCCCAGCTCCTCGCATCTTGCTACAGAAACCCCTTAAGTGGGCTACTGGGTCGCCGTGCCCATTGTATAGGTCAAATTTGGGCATCTTGAAGCCAACTGGTAATTGTACATTGGGGAATAAGCACAAATCTTTGTATGCTACACTGACTTGCCCACCTAATCCTCGCATGTCTCTGAACGATTGTTCCAAACTCTTGACCTTCCTGAACATCTCTTCTTGCTCAGCATTTTTGGCTGGCTTGTCAATTTCGGTTGGGAGATCAAAACGAGGAGCAGTTGAATTAATTTCGGAGGCTTTGAGGGTGGGCTCCGGGGGTAATATTGGTTGTCCTGGGCCTGGAATGTAGGCTCACTAGGAGATTTGTGAAATGTAGCAGGGGGAGGTGCTACGAAAACAGGAGTCATAGGTGGAGGAAAGTATGGAACTGGTTTCGGAGGTGGAGACTGTGGTGTCTGAGAGGTGGTGCCTCGGTAATGCTGGTAAATGGGGAAGTTTGGGGATAATTCAGTGGTAATATTATCCTGAGTTTGGGTCATTGATGGAGCAGGGTTATTTGGGTAAGATGGGGGTAACTGTCCTGTAGACCAGGCTTGGTACATCTCAGCCATTTGCTGCTTGAGTTAAAACATCTCTTCTTTCATTTTCCCGACATCCATCTCCTCTAGCTCCATACCTGTGTCAACATCTGGGATAGACATACTTTCGGGTATTGGTCCTTTTGATCTTGTGTGATAGTGATAATATGCCAGTATACTCTTTAGAGAAACTAACTGCTTGAATTCTGAAAATGAACAAACTTGTTAGTTTTGAGAGTTTAACACATATATAATCACACGTTGAGATGCAATGCTCCTAGACAAATAATCCCTTTCTATTATGCATTTGCTCGGCTGCTTGTGTTGTTCCAGCTTTTTTTTTGAAATTTTTATTGTTATTCACTTTTATTTATTATATATGTCTTTTATCGTGGTGGTCGAATCTTATAGAGATTTCCTACGTATCATGCCCCCGCATGAATCAGACCTTGCGTAGTTCGGACTAAAGACAATCACTTTTATTCATTATACAAAGATGAAATTACATTTGAAAACTTTTAAGAAAATGGTTCGAAACACACACACTTAAATCAAAATAAAAGATACAATTCTTAACATCTCACAACATGCCCCACTTTCCACTTTTGTTGTCAAATATTGGATTATCTGCTCAATGTGGGGCTTGACCTGGATGGCCTCCCAGCGTACGATACATCCTTTCCAACTCCATTGCTAGATGACGAGCAAAAGTGGGCGCATGCTCTGTAAACCTTTCATAATCCATTCCTTGGCAGTTTACATAACTTTGAGATGTGAAGACTGCCAGGTCGTGGATTTGTGCCCTGAAACCTTGGAGACGTTGGTCTTGGTCTTGCAATTGCTGCTGACGAGTGGTGGCTATATCTCTGACACGGTTTTCATGATCTAGAGCTGATTCTAACAGAGCTCGGAGTCTGGCCTGCTCTAATCTTGCTTGCGCTCTTTCTCTGTCGAGGTCCGCTTGTTAATGTTCTCTGTTGCATCTTCTTGCCTCTTCTAGCTGCGCACGAAGCTGGTCTTCTGATTGCATCCAATGGTCTTTTTCCTTCTTGAATTGTGCCCTGTCTTTTTCGGATTGCCTATCTTGGCGTTCCTTATTAGATCTGGCTTCTTCGTTTAATTGCTGGATCCTTTCTTTTGCTTTGCTCAATGCCCTTTCGTTTTCTGCAAGAATAGAATCATAATCTTGCATTCTTTCAAAAAGATTGGCGATGGTTTTTTGATCCTTCCAGCTCCTCTTTGGTGTCTCAGAAACTCTTTTCATTCTTTGGAATCGAGCATGACGATTTTCATTCTCACAAGCTAGACTCTTCTTCTCGCCTTCGGCTTCTTGTGCTTGCAAATCTTTCTCCAAACTGAAGCTTCTCAGATTTTCTTTTAGGGCATGGATAGTTGCTTTGTACCTTTTTTCCTTTTCTCCCCAGATCAACCGCTCTTGGATTTTATCATTGAAGTCTTGAACATGGGGTCTTTTTGTTGGCCTTCTTAGCTCAGGCTCTGGTACATCATCTACGCGAGACCGTTTTTCAAACCACCTTGCATATCCAGGATTTATCTCACCCTTTGTAGTGTCTGGGACTTGAGTATCACTTTTTAAGTATCGACATCCATTCCACATCTGCTGAAGTAGAGCCTCGGGAATAGTGGCTTCTGGGTGTAATTCGATTACTTGCATACTCAAATCTTCATCATCAGGAACTACTTGATATCTCCCTAATTGCCTTAGGACTCTTAGTGGCGCATACGGCTGAATGCTTCTCAATCCCAATAGTAGTAGATAACTACTTGAGGTTGACATGTGTATTACTTCCCTCATCGGGAGCCATCCCAAAGTCCATTCAATTTGATTTGCCGTTAAAGCCCTTAGATGAGATACCCATGCTTCTATTCCTTCTGGAGCCTGATAATTTTTTATTATTTCCTCATAACTCTCAATGTAATTATCATTGTTTGGCCCGTACTGTATGATCTTGGGCTGTTGTTGGAGATGTTCAATCACCCACATTTGCAACAAAATCTTGCATCCTTCGAAGACTTTTGCTCCTGATTTACATAAAGTCAAAGCCCGATAAATATCTGATAGAATGATGGGGATAAGGGTGTGATTTTCTTTGGTGGTGAGGATTTGCACAACTTTCGCGGAGCGAATATCAATTGTTCGCTCTTTATTTGGGAAGACCATGACTCCTAGAAAAGCCACCATGAAGGCAAAGCGACGGTGAATCTGCCAAGTGTCTTTGTTTTGCTTGTTAGTAAGGCCTTTCTCATGAATTTCGAACCCATCTGACTTTCCGAACCTTGAATACAAAAATTTGAAGGAACAACATCTATTGATGACATTATTTTTCCTGATTTGACTGCTGATGTTCAGAAGACCAATGAATCGATGTACCGAAGGAGCCTTTGTGAATATCAGGCTTTGATTTCTTAGACTTCCGTCAAAACCAGCATAACCAGCTATCTCCTCTAATGTAGGAGTAAGCTCGAAGTCAGAAAAATGAAAGACATTGTGAACAGGGTCCCAAAAAGTTACTAACGCCGCAATCAGATCATCACGGGGTTTAACTTTCATAATGTCCGTGAGATTTCCCAAATGCTTGACGACCCATTTTTGACCATCTTCGCCTAAATCATACCACCACATTTGAAGCTGAAATAGAAATTCTTCTGTACTCGTGGATGAGGGGCTTTGTGTGGTGCTCATTTTGTATCTGAAATTTAATTTTAATAATGTCAAAATTCATTTTGAAAATTCATACTAAAAAATCATTTTCGAAATTTTTTTATTTATTAAATACCTTTATTTCAAGATTTAAAACTATTTTTCTTTTTTTGAAATTTTTAAAACAACCCATTTTATTCCTCTCTTCTCACCATGATTTCATTTAAGCTGGTCAACAAGCATGTTCGAGGCAAATGAATGCACAAGTAGCAAGTAGGATGCATCATGATGGTCTTTTTATTTCGGGTTCACCTGTCCTAGACAGACCCAACCCCTGTGTTGAGTCTCCAAGGCCAAATGTACATGATGCAAATATACGTTCCTACTAGGGATCCGGTACATGGCTGAGTTATTCTAAGTGAAAAACCTGAGGTTGATTGTTCTAAACCTGGCTTACCCAAACGGACAGTTTGAGCCGAAGCGGGGACAACGTACCGGGAGCACGAAAGTCTACCCGGCCTAGTTACTTGTCCCAACTCCGTCTTATTTGGTATGACTTTAACAGAAAGGTGGGTCACGCGCACGTGTACACCATAAATTCAGAAGACTCAGAAAGAAGAGGGTTTCGTAGCAGTTGTATATATTCATAATTCAAATAATATTAAAGCGGTAAAAAGCAACATTTAGCATATTAGCATATAAACAATTGAAAATCATATAGTAAATAAAGCCAATTAACACATATATTTTAAGCTCAAATTCTTTAAACCCTGAACCAATGGTTCTGGGTTACAGTTTACACTTTTTGTCCCCAGCAGAGTCGCCAGAGCTGTCGCACCTCCTTTTTACCGCGCCCGCGGGGCGCGTGGGGGAGTTTTCTCCAATTGAAGGACAGTCGAAACGGGATTTATTTAATTATTTCAGAGTCACCACCTGGGAATTTTAAGGCGTCCCAAGTCACCAATTTTAATCCCTGAATCGAGGAGAATATGACTCTGTTTATTATTCTGCGAACCAGAAATCCTGAGTAAGGAATTCTGTTAATCCGGAAGAAGGTGTTAGGCATTTCTGAATTCCGTGGTTCTAGCACGGTCGCTTAACTGTTTTTATTATTGGCTTAATTATCTTGATTTTACGAAATACGTTTTTATTGCATGATTTTACTACCGCTTTTTACTTATTGTTTACAATTATATGGACGAATTACGCGTACGTATATTCGTATTATATACTTTTTATAATTATCGGGGATCATGCCACGCGTACGTGTACACAATAAAATTGTCCATGTTATAGTTTTTATAAAAAATATATGTTCGAAATTTAAAATAAAATCAGGAACATCATCACCCTTTTTATTTAAATAATGAACTGCACACCTCGGGTTATATGAAATTATTTTAACATCCTTGGAAAAATCCTTTTATTAAACATTCGCTCGAAATTGCGCGTATGCATAATCCGATTTTTTTTTAAATATAATCAGGGTGCGTGAACGCATCGCTAATTGCGCAAAATCTTTGTAATAATATTATGGATTTTTCACAAATTGTTTATTATATCTACACATTTTATATGAAAATCCTGAGAAATTCACATTTAAGGGAGCTTTGAATTCTTTTAAAAGAATTCACAATTTATTAAATATAGACCGTCGATTATAATTTCCGGATATAAATTATATTCAGCCCAACTATTCAAGTTCAAAGAAAAGAATAAAAATATGATTCAAACAAATACAACATATATATGCCAAAGGATGAATTGTATATGAAACTAACAAACATGATTTATGAAGGGAAGAAGTATTTTTGAACAATTTTTCATTATTTAATTAGTGCAAACCCTATTTCTAATTGTCATTGATATAAAGTGTTGCAATTTGTATATCTCATCTTATTCTCATATACTTGCTTTTAATCTAATAGGCATAATTATTTATTTAATATGGTAAATAGGCATCAAATTGATAAGAAAGGGGATTATAAATCGATTAATAATATTGCCTTACATGCAACATAGTTTGTATGTCTAAAACATTCATAGCATTTTAACATCATAATGAGATACATCAACTCATCATCCCTTAATGGTTATATATATACCTATTATCACGCCATATATGAACGTATAACTCACATCATTCAATCCATAACTAAATCAGGTAAAACTAGCAATATGGTTTTTTTTTGACATTTTTATACTACTCTTTATTCAACTAACAACATCTAACCTTAATCCACAACCAAACAATCGAAATACACTAACCATGCATTTTCTTGACATTTCAGAATACTCTATACCTGACTAACAATGTCATAGGACTTAACTAATAGCCAACTTCATGTCATGTTCCCTATATTAACAATTCAATCATAACTATACTTTAATGAAAATTTAGAATGGAAAACATTATTACAAAGTTTTATATGAATTTCAAATAAAGACAATTAACTCATAACTATCAAATTGAATTCACTACTAGTTAACTAACATGAAACAAAAAAAATGAAATTTAAACTAATGAACTTGGACAAAATGAAAAATAGAATTTTGCAATTCAAGCTTCATTGATTTGTCATGCTGAATCTTTTTTCCAACATAGAATTTAAGAGATAAGTACCTGGAAATGAAGGTAGAAGAAGTAAGTTTTCAGCAGTTGCAGCAGTAACAAAATCAGCAGAATAGCAGTATTTAGCAAGTCTGAACCAGACCCGTTAACCCAGATGAACAGTGACAGTAACTTGAGGGAAAATTTCAGATTTCAAACTGAACAATATCCACAAACAAACAACGGACAGATTCTAGAACAACATTTTTTTTTAGATTTTTCAGTTTCTTTCCTATTTCAAATTCAGCTTCCTGATTTTCTGTTTCTGTATTTGTATCTGTGTCAGATTGTGTGTGTGTGTGAGTGTTCTCTTTTGGTTTCTTTTCTGTTTCTTTTTCCTCTTCAAAATATAAATTTGTCTCTCCTCGCACTCTCTTTTTTCTTCCCTTAAAATCTGATCTAAATCTGATTTTTCCTTTGAACTCCTGATTTTCTCTCTTTCCTTTCTTTTCTGTCTGAAAAAGGCTCTCCTCTTCAAATCTGATTTTTTCTCTCTCAAATCTCCTGAAGTCTCTCCTTAAATCAGTCCAGCTCCCTGTATTTATACAGGGCTGGTCCTATACTCTTTTAGTGCTTCTTGGACCCTTTTCTCCTTTTAAAATCAAAAAGTTTCCATTAAAACTATTTTTGAATACTTTAAATCCTATTGAGTGCTGTTATCCTGTTTTTCAGCAGCCCATTACCCTTTGTTTCCCACTATCCTATTAAATTAAAACCATTAACAAACCACTTTCAGCCCACTATTAGGTTACATTACCCTTACTGTTTTATCCTAGAAAATGTCCCAGATTTCCTACTGTAATTACTGTTATTACTGCCTTAAATTCAGAATCTAACAATATAGATTTTAAAATTTGTTTAAGCAGCTATAACCAATCCTAAAGTTTTGGACTGAATCCTAACTAAGAATGTAACCTTCTAACACAATTACATCTAATCAACATTTGTAAAATTACACTGAATTCAGAACTAACATCATAACAACATATCAATGAAATCATTATAACAATTCAGACTGGACTTAAACATTGAATCAAGATCAAACATACACAGGAGCATTGTCAATATACTGACAATGCCCTGTTCAGAAAACAATATATACACACCATTGACAAACTTTCTGAATTATTAAACGAGAATCAATTAATTGGGAAGAACTAATTGACTGAGTTCAATGACAATAAACAATTCCAAACAGATAAACAGGGTATTACAAACAACATTAATGGCAATAAGAATTTACAGAACAACTAATCGACGAACTTAATCGAGTCGATTACACATATTATGAACATTCATAAACAACAGAAATAATAGTATAATTCTGATCAAATAGACGAGTATGAGACAGTATAACAGAATTGACTAGAAAATCATGAAAAATTAAACAGACTAGTGAAACAAACATAGAATACATGTAGAATACACATAAGAAACAGAAAAAATACCTTTGAATCCTTCAATTTTATTCCGACTCGGACTCAACTTGGATTCGGACTTTGTTTGAAATCAAACAGACCTTAGTCGAAGTATTTTCCACTGAAAATACTTCGACTAAGGTCGATTAAACCTCAATCTTTATCTAATTTGGGCAAAAATCCAAAAGTCTGGTATTTCTAGGGTTTTTGAAGGTTCGATTTGGGACTTAACCATTTTTGGTCAGATTCGGGGGGGGACCAAATACAAAACACGGGTGAGGGTAGCCTAGGGGTCATTTGGTGTCAGTTTAGAACAGATCTGAGTTTGTTCTTGTTTGGTCCGAATCTTCAAAAGAAGATTCGAGAAGCTTGGAACTGATTCGAGCCAAACAAACTTCAGATCCATAACGAGGCATGCTAGGGGGTACTATGGTGTTATTTTGGAAGCCATTGGAAAGGTTTGAGTTTTCAGACCCACCTTCGATTTAGTATTCGAAGAGTTGGGGTCTGATTCGAATGAAACTAAGGTCAGATTTGTGTAGAGGTTGTTCAGGGGGTTCTAGGGTGTTATTTTGGTGACCGGCGGCGTTGATGTCGTCGGGTTTCAGGCGGTGGGATTCTAGGGCGGCTAGGGTTAGGGGTGGGGTTTGGGGATGATGATGAACAATGAGAGGAGGGGGGGTGTTCAGTTAGGGGCCGGGGTAGGGGCTTGAGCCTTATATAGGGGTGGGGTGGATTGATCTCATCCGTTGGATCAATTAAGATGCACGGTTGAGATCAATCCACTTATCCAAATGACATCGTTTGATTTAAGTTGGGGAAAGGGGTCAACCCGGGGTTGAAATGGATCGGGTTTGGGTGAATTTTTAAGACCGTGGGATCAAGATGGATGAACGGTTCAGATCTAGTTGCCCTTAAACGTCGTCGTTTCATTTATGCAGAAGCTGAACTGGACCGTTTGATTGCAATGAATCAACGGCTCAGATTTGAGGTATCTCATGCGGCGTCGTTTAGGCTTGTTCGAATTGGACCGGACAGGGGGATGTTGGATTGGGCTGTGGGGGGGGGGGGGTAATTTGATTTGGGCCTGAATTTTAATCCAGGTCCAATTTTTATTTTACAACTTATATATTCTTTTTTTTATTCTATTTTATTATTTATCATTAAAAAATCCTAACAAAAATTATAAAACAATTTTTAACCTTACACAAAAATATTAATCACTTCATAACAACTATTCAACATACAGATAAAACATTAATCACACAGTGGAATATAAAAAAAAAAGAACGAAATGCATATTTTGGTGATTTTATTTAAATTATCTTTCAAATACATAATTAAATCCTATATGCATGCAACATGTATTTTATTTTAATTTTCATTTTATTATGACAAAGTAAACATTTACGGACATAACACAAATATTTAACACCACGCAAATTCAAGAATTACACAGTAAAAGAAATTTATTTTATTTTTTGATTTATTTTGGAGTAGTTTTCGTAAGGCAAAAATCACGTGCTCACAATACGTAAGAAAAATAACTATTAAAACAAGACTAACAGTTAAAACAAAACTATTTTTGGGTATTTTTCAAGATTAAAAAATGACTACAAAATATCAATGAAACTATTTTTTTTTGTAATTTTCATTTTCTTGTAATATAATAAAGTAAAAGAGTAAAAATTAGTTGAAATAGCTATATTAGGCCTAAATTAAGTATTTACGTGCTAAAATAAGAAAAATTTTGGGGAGGGTAAAAAATTACATGTCTACAGGTACTAGTCCATAAATATCGGGTATTTTAGCTCGGGCCGTATTTTATCCCAAAATATTTAACTTTGATGAAAATTCTTTTTCTCCAATTTACTTACCCTCTCACCTTCACGAATTTCCTCATCACTTGTTTGAAATAGCAGAATGCTTATAATATCCAAATAATCTTGTCCTTGAACTAAGGTCAATTATCTTACGACAATTTCACGTATAATAATAAATGATGTAACATCATCGTAATATAATACTGCGGAGCGTAACATCATCGTAATGTAATACTGTAGAGCATAACATCGATATAATACTGCGGGGTGTAACATCATCGTAATATATTACTGCGGGGTATAACATCATCGGAATATAATACTGCGAGGTATAACAACATGTTACTTGGTCTTTATCCAGAAGATCCGAAGATTCCATAACCATCTTCATTTTCCTTCTTTCCACGTTGATGTCAAGAGAAGGAATCATCCAAATCGTATAATAATTGGGTGGTAGATTCCTTCTTATTACATTCATTGACATCCTCTACATTTATTACATATTTATGTTACCACATTTACTAGTATTCATTGAATAAACGTGCTATTTAACTCTATCAAACGTTGTTCACCACATCGATTCCTTAACACATTTGATCCTAAATTTATTATTCTTAACTAAGATTCATCCTATATCTCATCATTAATTAGTTTAACTAAAATGTTTAACACCTTTTTGGTCAAATAATATTTTCTCACAGTAAATACTAATGATGGTATACAAGGATTGGGATTCTCTTCAACATTTATATTTTCTTAGTCAAAATCGCCCTATAAAAAAAAAGTCATTATTGTTTATTCTAGCAAAACCCTTATCATAGCCATCCGTAGTCATTGATCTTTAAAGCGTATTAACACTACTTGAAAACGAATTTATTGGAATGACTTTTGGGCAATGATTTTGTAACTGTTACAATAGATCATATTTTGGAACGGTTTCAACCGTCTCAATAGAGTCAAAAAGCTTTTGTCATACTTCTGAACAATAACCGTTCCAATAGCGTATTAACTGTCACCATAAGTATAGATGTGGAGACGGTTTTGATATGCGATACAATAAAGTTATTCGTGGGAACTGTTTTGTGAAATAAAAAGCTATCGGGATGGTTTAATTTTTCCTCCTTACTTTTCCTCCCAGGTATTTATTAAAAAACAAAATAATGGACCCCACTAATATTTTAATAACTCTAAAACACAAAACTAACCTAGAAGACATCGACTTCACTCTCAGACAACGATTCTCCTAAAATCTCAAACACCCCTCTCTCTGTTCATCAACCTAGAACACACCGACGAACTTTGTTGACCACTCCGGTGAAGGACGATCATTATTGGCTAACATACCACAATCTCCGAGGTAGGCTTTCGGGTTTTTACCTGTTCGATGTTTGCTGTTACTGTTCGATTTTGCTTTCTTCTTCCCTAGTCTGAAAAATTATTTCATTGCTCCTTCTATTTTCTTTTTTTGATAATATTTCTGATAAACCCATTATTTTGCTTCTGTTTTGCTTGTATTATGCGATATATTTTATGATTTTTAGTTTGCGAAATTGGGGGATTTATTTGTTAGGTTTTGATTTTGTGTTAGAAACCATGAGATTTGATGTTTGCTATCAATGTTCGATGTTCGTTGTCTTGTTCGTTATTCTGAAAATCGTTATTCTGTATTATACGTGGGAATGCATGGAGTAAAGTTTATCGAAAAATGCTATTCATGAAAGCGAATACTTGAAGATATTAGAGGAGTTGATGGGGTTCCCTCGAGCATCTTCAAAATTGGAAATAATACGTGAACCCCCAAAACACATCGAGAGAGTGCTCTACTGAGATGGCCGGACCGCTTTCTCACCCTTTTATCATCGACTTGCCTCATGTCTGTAATTAGAGACTAGCATAGAAGGTCCTAGGTTATTTATCTTGAACTACGTGTTATCTTGGATATTTGTATGTTTGGTTCCTCATCCAGAAAATATAGTTTTTGCTCACGGTATTTGACTAACATCATTCGATGATCAATTAATTAAATATGCTCCTTTGCTAATCTTTTCTATGCTAAGAGGGGAAGTTCATGTATTCTTTTACTCCCAACTTTAAGTTAAGAATTGGTTATTTTTCATTTAATTTTTGTAAGATAATCACTTGATTAGTTTCAAGTTGTGACTGATTAAATGAGGCACAAACTCTTAGTAATTTCTATTTAATAGAAGAGTCATCCCATGGTCGACCAAGGTTATAATTGAAATCTAGTCCAGTCTATTTCCTATTTGATATATTGCACAAATGCTCTAAAAATCCTTAATTTGATTGTTGACACTAACGTCATTACTGCACATCCCATGATACTACGAGTCACTTATTTGTACTGCCCGAGTAAAGAAAGGTCTTATGTCTGTAGTAGCACGAGCTCTTTTAATTATGAGTTATCTCGTTGGACTCATGTTTTACTACTTCTTTTAGCTCTGTTACAATCCTTAGTTGTCAAATAGGGTTTTACTATTTTGGCACCATTGGCTAACACATTCAAATTATGTTATTGTGATACCACTACGTTATTATATGTTCCAATTATGTGGAGTGTTGTATTTCGTAAAACTGGAAGTACGTATCTAACATTTCACTACCTGGTGAAAATGATGTGCTTGAGCTAGGCCAATTTCCAGTCAGCTATAGAAATTCAACTAAGTCAATATTTTTCTTTTCTATCAATAAAACTATGAATCTCGACACTAAGATATACATAGGATGAACTACTGGAAGAAGTCTTATTCAGTTAATACATAGCCATAGACAGCTTGGAGATAGAAACTTCGGTTGAGAAACTACAATTACAGTGTTTGAGATGTGGAAAATTTGGGATAATTAGCTCTTGCAGAAGCTGTTTCTATGCTAGAAAACAATGTTTTAGCTCATGATTTGTGTATCACAGAGTCCATTTAAAGTGTAACACATCTGCTATCTCACCTTTGCTTGTTTCCTTTAATGTTCACTGGCCATTCTCTCATTTGCATTAGGTGTCATTTGTATCTCGTTTGATATCAATATGTATTACCATCATTTAGAACCTTGGGTGTTTCCTTGTAACAGCAGTTTGGATCTTAATACTTGCCAACTCAACTTTACTTGTTGGGAAATCTAAGCTCATAGTTGTTTTGAGTATTCATGTCTTATTCGTTAACTGTTCGTTCATTTAGATAATGAGCATGTGTATATGTATATGTGGTAGATCACCAGGAATGCTAACTTACTTTCATGTAACTAGGAAAATGATAAGGAAACTTTGGATCCTTTATCAGCAAAGGAAGTCTTTGTAGCTACAAGAAAAAGAAAAGATGGGCGATCATACAAGTGCTCGGATGAAGATACAACTAGTAAAATTGTGCGAATTATACTTAACTGAAGTTATATCGAGATCAATTATTTGTTTTTATTAGTTTACTTTTTATTTACTTGTTCTGATTGTTTGAATTTTCTTTGAAGGCTGCAATAGAGGAAATTGAAGCATATCAAAACGAAAATGGCAATGAGTCCGTATATGCATTTGTATCTGTCATGGGACCTGAACATCCGGGACGTCTGAGATTGTATGGACGAGGGGCTATAAGAACTTCTTTGAGAGAGAAAGTAGGATGTTTTGAATCATCTTCAAATACTACAAATTATCTACAAAAAATGGAGGAGAAGATACAAAGAATGGAGGAAAAAATTGAGGAACAAAAGACAATTATCCGTCAAGAAGATGTTGTAGATGTCCTTGCACGACCTCAACATTCAGGAATTGATATTGATGCTAACATTATTCTAGCGACATTGGGTGATAATTCTCCAGGGGAAGCTTCTTCTGCACAACAACCAACTTTGCAACCAATCCGTTGTCCATCTACCGATAGCAACAAATAAGGCCAACTCATTCCAGGTATTAATATTGCTTATTTAAAATGAAAAAGTACTGATTTAATATTGCATGAAATAAAATCCCTAAAGTTGATAAAACAAATTAGGGTCTTGATCCATATATATATATATATATATATATGCGAATGTTGGTGGTCATCTGATGTTTGTGATGTGGTTGAATTTGTCAACTGCCTTGAACATAGTTGATTCACCGTTCTTCTAAACTTGTATAAATCCTTATTGGGGAGTCTTCTTTTTGGTTTTGCAGGGCCTTATGTTATGTCACCAAAACCATTGTCTCTTTGCTTTCCTCTTCTCTTTTATAAATACTGATTTTGTGAATTCATTCCTGTTACATGAGATCGTGAAGTAATTGAGTGGCTTTAACGATTTTCAAAAGGACATGTTTAGAAAATATTGGTTAGGTGATTGCTACATAGATTTTGAGTTGGCTAGTAAAGGTGGGGTTGTTCTTTTGCTAAGAAATAAAACGAGTAAGAAAATTAAGAGAGAAAGCGAAAGTTGAGAGACTTTGCTTGTTCCTAAGCCATAGTATGTTCAGTTGTTGGGTATAATGTTGTTTTTCGTAATAGCATATTCTGCTGTTGTTTTGGTTCAATAGTTGTCAAACATAATATTGTTTAGGTGATGTTGTTTTGGTTCAGTAGTTGTCAGTCGTAGTAGGTTCTGCATAGTTGTATTTACAAATGATGTTTTGAGCGGGTTGAAAATTTTGCGATAGTCATATTTACAAAGGAAACTTTGCCGAAAAATTTAAGAATTTAGAGAGTGAAAATTTTCGAGTTATCAAATTGGTCATTCAATTACTTTGTGATTCAATTATTAGCAGTCATATTGTTAAGCATTAATGGTGAAATGCCAAGATTGACACCCATGCTAGTAAAGGCATCTGAATATGTGGTTGCATTAATCCTAGAGTAGACAGTACTGGAGGCATCATCATTTGAGATTCTATGTTTCTTGCATTGCTTATCAACTGAATTTGTGCTTGAAGCTGCTTTAAGTATTTTATGACTCAATTATCCTAAATATTTTTTTAAAATTATTTCTCATTGTCTTTTGTAAGTGCAGCAATTCCGGATGAAAGCAATGACAAAGATCTTACTTGAGTGTTGTTGATCGTTGTTAGACTTTCTATTATTATGTTTAAGGATATTTTAGTTTAGAACTTTTTGCATGCAAACTTGTCTATTTTGACTTTTGAATTGTTGACCAAACAATGTATCCACATTTTGTTTTGTACATGGATAATGCTAGTTGAATATGGTGGTGTAAACAATTTTATAGAATAGGAAAATATTTCTTATTTTGCTTCCATAAATATCAGAAATTATAATTTGTTGCAATAGAGAATATAACCGTTCCAATAGACCTAGCAAATAATAAGAACAACCCCAATAACCTTTCCTATATGTCACAATATTCGTTGCAATAGGGTACTGATAATTGTTCCAATATATCATAAAAATCGTTGCAATATATCATGCAAAACCGTTGCAATAGACTTAAAAAATCAGTTGTATTATTTTACCAGGACGGTTTATAACCGTCCCAACAGAAAAGAAAAACTGTTCCTATAGAGAGAACAATGGTAGCAGTCCAAACCGTTACAATATCTCTATCTATGAAGACGATTTTCAAACCGTTGCAAATGACCGTTCCAGTAGACCTATTGTAACGCTGAATCCCGGAACGCGTCCAAATCGGTCCCAATAGCCCTATAGGGGCGGTTAGCATATCTATTGTGATGGTTTTCGAAGGGTTGTCATAATTGTAATTTCTAGTAGTGATATAAAGTGAATATTGCAAGATATAAAGTGTGAATGTGATATGTGTCTCAACTAAGGGTGGCAAACATGCAGGTCGGATCGGATATGAGCGGGTCAAAATAGGTAATTTTGAAGATAAAAATCCGGATAAATTATTTGATCTGACCCATATCTGAGACGGATAAAAAACGAGTTTTCCGGCGAATAATATGGATATCCATATTATCCACGGCTTGTTGAATATGATCACTTTTGGGAGAATTTCTAGTCTCCCAAACTTGAATAACCCCAAATTTGAGACTTTACAAATGTAAAAGTTAAACACATTAGTTATCCATTTAATTAACTATTTTTAAGTGAATAATATAATTCTTATCCATATTTGACCCGTTTTTAAAAAATTCATTATCTAATCCATTTATTAATAGATTATATGAGTAGATAATATTTTCTTTTAACCATTTTGGCAGTGAGACATTAGCCTTCTAACACTTAATTGTCTCTCCGTGAGTCGACTCCCTGTTTCATCTTCTCATTTTAAAACATTGCTTTTAAACTGAGATGGCCGAGAAGTAGCAGAAGTTATAAGCAAAACAAAATATCTTTAAGAATTGAATGATATCAACTTATTAGTAGGATGAAAATTGAAAACTCATTCTTATCACATTGTAGCATTAGTTGTGCTCTTTATGATAATTGTTAAAGCACTTAAACCTCATGAAGGTCTGGGTGGTCACCCACATCATATAATATCACGCTGACTAAGAGAGAAAATCCACGTCATATTTTGTCCTTTTGGAACCAATTTTTCGATTAATTTCTTCAGATCAAGGATTAGGTTGGTTATGCTTTTGTCTGACATGCTTTGATCTAATTAATTTGGTTCTCATTCGTGAAAAAAGAAAATTAATTCACTCCAAATTTAATTTTTTTTAAGAATAAATCTAATCAGAAACTTAAAGTAAAATCACTTTCAATATGATCCATCTCTCATCTAACTCTAAGTAAATGAATCGGTAGACAAACCAACTTATATGAGATCCATATTGATTGTGAATCTTGACACATGAGATTGTGGTTCATTTCTGTTTCGTTTAGTGTTAGGTGCAAAAGATTTTGATTCTCTCTTTGAGTAATTAGGAATCATTGAACTCCGAAAGTTTTTGATAGTAAAAATAATTTAATTATTAATTTATCCAGAAACAGGATTGTGATTTCAAATAATGTCTGTAACGTCCATGTATTTCAGGAACCATTATATCATATGATAAATTTATTCATTTGGCGTGTTTACGTCGAATTAAATTACTTTACATAATTAGTGATAAAATTGAGGTAAGAAGATACAATAATCAACTATAGTTAAGTGATAATTGTTTAGGTAAAGACACAACATGTCGTAAAAGTACTTTTTGTTTAATCCCCCCCCCCCCCCCCGTCCGTGAATTGTGACGTCAAAAAAAGGTAGGAAGGCGTTGCGCAATAAGCCAGAAGCTCATACCCAATAAAGGTAAATATTTATTTATGGATAGTATTTACAAATCAATAAATAATATATAGTATTATTATTATGCATTCTTATCACTTAATTCCTTCGGTCCACAATAAGTGACCAATTTTTTTTTTATTTTGACCCAAAATAAGTGTCCATTTATATAATCAAGAAAAAATTCAATTTATTTTCCAAAATTACCCTTTATGTACATATCCCTAAAAAACTTTTTACACTCTGTTTGGATCATTGTTCCCCATCGTTTTATAATGTATTATATTGTACTGTATCGTATTGTATCATATCGTTTTATGAATACAATGTGTTGGATAGATTGTATTATTTGTTATTGTTAAATAACATTCTGCTGTTTGGTTTGACTGTATCGTACTGTACTGTAACTGATAAGTTTACTAAAATACCCTTAATTGTTTAAATATTAAATTTATCAAAAATTATGCATAAAAATAATTTAAAGAAACAAAACAAAAGAAGGCAAAACACCTTAAGAAAACAGAGGAGTGAGACAGAAGAAGGCAAAATAAAGGAGCACAACTAATTAGAATTGAGCTAAAAGTAAATTAGGAGAAAAATAAAAACAGAAGGCACCAAAACATCTTTAACGTTTGCGGCATAAGTTCTGAAAAAAAAGAGTAGGTTATAGGCTGAAGATTTGGAGTTAAAATAGAAAAAAGGTAAAGGGTAAAATAGAATTGTGGAGTAACAAGTTAGGGCATAGTTGGAAAGAAAAATAGGAAACAATCCCACCTCACCAAATCGGTTGTTTCAAAAAAGGGACTTTTCATTGTTCTGAAACAATGGATTTAACAATACAATACAACCAATTTTAATAAAACAATCAAAACAAACATTATTTTGGGATAACAATACAATACGATACAATGGGAAACAACCATCCAAACAAGTTGTTACTCCTCACATTAAATTATGCCGTAATATTTAACTAAGGGTAGTTTAATCACATTAACTATTTTTTTCTAGATTTTAGTATTTCCTTAATGGGTGTGCCCAAAGCAAATTGGTCACTTATTGTGGACTAATAGTGACTAAATAAAAATATCACGTGCTGGTAACTACTCCCTCCGGTCCAAAATAAGTGATTTTTTGTTTTTTTTTGTGGTCCAAAATAAGTGATTTTTTCAAATTTCAAGAATGAATTAATTATTTTTTTCCTACATTGCCCTTGGAGTAAATAATGTTGGAATATGTGTTAGGAGTATTTATGTGAAGAGATAGTAAAGGTTAATATGGTCAATTTTATTACTAATTAATATTAAAAGTTAATTTTTTTAATTTGTGTGAAAATAACTAAAAAATCATTTATTTTGGACCGGACGGAGTATGTTGAAGTCTTACCGATGCTCCTTGCCAAAGATCTTTTTTACACTTTGGCTAGTGAAGTTAAACATAATGTTTAAATGAGATAATGCAGGATTCAACAAATTAAAGGACACATGTAGAAATAAACAAAGTTGCGGGGGGCAACAAGAACATTATCAGGAATCATATCATAGAATTAAGCAGCATTATTGTTCATTGTTAAACACGCCCAACTACCTACTCATTAGTCCCCACACCTCATTTCATTCTTCTCCTCTCTCTCTCTCTCTCTCTCTCTCTGCTTAAGCCTTCACTCACCAGTTGTTGTTAGTTTGGTGAAACACACCCAATTCATTCTTGTCCCTTAAGCTAATTTATTTCAGATCCTTTTATTTTTCCACTCAGTTATATACCCACCAGGTGTTTGTATTTTTTCTAGAGCTATCTATTGTAATCCTACGTTTGAATTGTAAAGAAAGGGAACATGGCAAGGAAGAAGATCAGAGAGTATGATTCCAAGAGGCTTCTCAAGGAGCATTTGAAACGCCTTGCTGGCATCGATCTTCAGATCTGCTCTGCTCAAGTAACTCTCTTTTTCTTTTTTACTATTCCTATACTATGTTATTGATCTTCTTACTGTCGAATTGTAATGTAAATTTCGGTGATTAGTTTCTTTATTGGTTTTTGCAAATGGGGTTTGATCTGTGCGTCTTTTCTTTTTCTTGTTGTATGATCAGTTAAGCTCGAATCTGCTTTCCGACCGTTAAAAGTTTAATTATTTACTCGTCGTTATGATCAACAGATTGTGTTTGTGAAGTTCTCTTCTGGGTCATTGTCCTTTGCCACTATCCAACAAAACATTTTTCTTCATAATGAAATAGCTCTTTATCTTGCAAAGTACATCTGATACAGCTGCAGAAGTTGAAAGTTCATTACTGTAGAAGATAATATACTATGTGAATTGGATTTTGCAATTTTCATTTGTATCAATCATCTTCCCAACAACAGAAATTTTTAGATTCGTGATGAATCCCTTTGCGTTCTAGATGTACAACGCTTCTTTCTTTTTTTTTCTTTTTTTTTTTTTTTAATTTTTTTTTAACATCATATCCCAGATCATTTTCCTAGCTAGAGTTCTCATGCAGAATTATTTGGTTTTTGATAGGTGACAGAATCTACAGATTTTACTGAGTTAACAAACAAAGAACCATGGCTCTCATCGACAAAGTTGGTTGTAAAACCAGACATGCTGTTTGGGAAGCGTGGAAAGAGTGGCTTGGTCGCATTAAATCTGGATCTAGCAGCAGTTGCCGAGTTTGTCAAAGCACGACTTGGGGTGGAGGTGAGCTGAGGTTTTAAGTGTTTTAAAATCTGTTACTGCTTCTTATTGTGTTATAGTCATCTCACACGTTAATTCATTTCTAGGTTGAAATGGGTGGCTGCAAGGCACCTATAACAACATTTATTGTTGAACCATTTGTTCCCCATGACCAAGAATATTACCTTTCCATAGTCTCTGAAAGGTTGGGGTGCACTATTAGCTTTTCAGAATGTGGAGGCATTGAGATTGAAGAGAACTGGGACAAGGTTAGTTGATACCGAAAGTTTACTCTTTTTGCTCGTCTAACAACTACTATTTGTTAGTTTTTTAAAAAAATGTAACGACCAGATTTTATTTATTTCTATAATATACAGGTCAAGACAATATTCCTTCCAACAGAAAAACCTATGACCCTAGAGGCGTGTGCTCCACTGATTGCTACTCTGCCCTTGGAGGTGATCTAAAATTTTAATTGACTTTTGTTTTATCTTCCTTTTAGAATTAGTCACTGGTCTCGATTAAGCCAACATGAGTCTGGTTGTAATAGGGAGAAAGGTTTTCTAAAACGCAAGGTCGTCGATAACAACCCTTAGAAAGCTTGCTATTGTATTGTGCATTGATGGTAATTCTTGAGGATAGTTATTATAGGTTATATTATTGTGTATCTATCATTTCCAATATTCATTCTGTGAGGGAATTGTTTATATATTGGTCTACTTATTGCTGGACTATCACTTCTGTACTAATAAGTATTTTGACTTCAAAGATTAAAGCATTTGACTACTAACATATCATCTACCTTCATGATACTTGAGCTAAGTTTCTGGCTGACTCAGGTACGGGGAACGATTGGCAATTTCCTAATGGGTGTTTTTAATGTGTTTCAAGGTATGCCATGCTTTACGATGATTAGATGTTTCTTACATGCATTTGTGTTCTACTTTTCTCTTTCTTTTATCTTTTGGTGCTATGTTTTAGATAAGTGCCACTGACTTTATGAGGAAAACATAAGTTTGTTTATTGTTATAAGCAGATGAAGAGGAAATTAAAGTTCCTTTTGGTTTATGTTAAACTAGACCTGTTCTTGATAGCTAGTTTTCTCATTATATTGAAATAGTTTTTTTTGACATCATTATTCTCTAATTTTATCTCATTGATTATACAACATTGTTTCTTTGTCATTGATATTCCCCAGATCTCGATTTTAGTTTCATAGAGATGAACCCTTTTACGCTTGTAAATGGGGATCCATACCCATTGGATATGAGGGGAGAGTTGGACGACACAGCGGCCTTCAAAAATTTTAAGAAGTATGTGTTTTCACTAGCTTTCCGCATGTTGAAGTGCCTATTCCTGTATTACTTTTTCCCCCTCTTAGGAAGGTGTCTAGAAGAAGAAAAATGGTAATCTTTGTAATTCCAGATTTATATAACAGTGTCTCATCTCTCTATGACTTTTCAGGTGGGGAAGTATTGAGTTTCCTCTGCCCTTTGGACGAGTTTTGAGCCCTACTGAAAGCTTCATTCACTCTTTGGATGAGAAAGTAAGTTCAATTATTCGTCTTCATCCAATGGTGTTCTGAGGCCAGAGTTATCAGATTGACTTGTATATTCTTGTCCAAATGATTTTGTTAGAGAAAAACATTATCTCGGATTTACTGTCGTGAACCTATTCTGGACACTGAACTACTGGAGCAAGACTCCATTATAATCCAAGAAAGTTGTGTCCTTAGCGATGTTGGATGGTTTATATGTGATACTTTTCCGTTATTCAACATTTATTCTGTGCTGAGGGCATGGCACTATATGGACTTGCGTGCTGGGGGTGGGTAGGGTTCTGATTTTATGAGATCCTGTTTTAAAATTTTCTGTCTTGAATGTTTATGAAGGTAGAAAAGATCTATTCTTAAACCTTGGCGGCAGTCTATCATCCCTGCCCGCCTGTAAATTTGTTAATATGTGGACATTGACTGTACAAGCTATTAAAAAACATTAGATATGGTTTGATCCCCATTGTTATACAGTATTTGAACTACTTGACTATCATGCTTTTTGGTAAATTTAAGCTTTCTGCCTTTCTAATGATACTTGCTCTTATGGAATTGGAGCATAATATCTGCTGTCTTTCCGTTAGTTATGTTTTATCTTGACATCTTGCAGACTAGTGCCTCCTTAAAATTCACAGTTTTGAACCCAAAAGGCCGTATCTGGACAATGGTGGCTGGAGGTGGTGCAAGCGTTATATATGCTGATACAGTAAGTATATTCAGAACTTATGGTGCAACACCTTGATGCGAGGAAGCATTATCTCTCTTGTCATTATTCCTCTTGCATGCAATGTCAATTCTGATAGTTCTCTGTTTATATACTCTGTTTTTGATATCTTAATCAGGTAGGGGATTTAGGCTATGCCTCTGAGCTTGGTAACTATGCCGAGTATAGTGGGGCTCCAAATGAAGAGGAGGTTCTGCAATATGCTCGAGTGGTTCTAGATGTATGAACTTGACTGCTCTCCCTCTCCTGGTCAACATGCCCATGTGGTGTTCATCCTATTTTAACTTAACCAGTGTCCACTTTGATGCTTTTGTAGTGTGCTACTGCAAATCCTGATGGCCGTAAGAGAGCTCTCATTGTTGGAGGTGGTATTGCTAACTTCACCGACGTTGCTGCTACTTTCAATGGGATTATTCGGGCTCTCAGGGAGAAGGTTGGCTGTGCATTACCATTTAGACTGCAGGTTGTTTAGTTTTCCTATAGATAAAAGGCAGTAAAACTATATTTTCCTTTTAAACTGAACAGGAAGCCAAGCTAAAGGCAGCTAGAATGCACATCTATGTACGAAGAGGTGGTCCAAATTATCAGACTGGACTAGCCAAAATGCGTGCCCTGGGAGAGGAACTTGGAGTTCCCCTTGAGGTATAAAATCAGTCTTTGTTGGCCAAAATATTTTTTCCCTCCTTTATTATAGGGTTACTACAACAGTCCCTGAATTTAGATTATAGCACATAATCCTTTTAACAAATTTTAATGCGCCTCACAAAAATTTGTCATCTACCGGAAAACTAACAATGGAACACTGCAACATTAAGGTGGAAGTTCGAGATAAAATCTTGTGCTTGTAATAAAAATTAAATGACTAAAGAATCAAGTCTTTGGCGCTTGTTGCTCATTATTTCGACCCATCAGAAGGTCCTGAAAATGGATGTTCGAGAAATTTTTTTGTGTCACTGAAATTTGAGGATTAAAGCTCATTAACCTTATTAGACAAAAGAAAGGGATATAAATCTGCATCTGTGCTGTCATCTGAATTTGCCTTTATTTGATTCTAGGGATTCTATTTTCCTTATAGAATCTTCCCAACCACTCACTCATTTTTTCTGAAGTTTGGGGTTGGACATCTAGACTACAACAGGTTTCCAGTTTGAATATAGGAATGTCAACTAATTGCGCTGATAATGGTATAGGATCTGTGATCCGTATAATTTATGAACGTGCACAGGTGCCTTTACCTGTACTGTAAATGCAGTATGTGCCTACTTCAAATTTTCAGATAGGATAGGAGGAAAGTAAGAGATGAGTATAATTGGTGTTGATTTCGAATTGCAGGTTTATGGACCAGAGGCTACAATGACTGGCATTTGCAAACGGGCAATTGATTGCATTATGTCTGAAGCTTAGATGATGTTTACTTTTGATTCATTCATTCAACAATTCCAAGCACAATATGAATTTGTGAACTCTTCATAAGTGCCCAAGTCATGATCCCCAAATTAGAATACTTTTGTTGCATTCTTGTAATTTCCTGCAATTAAAAAAAAACTTTTTTGGATTTTCATTGGCCTGTGATTATGGGTCCTGCAGTTTCGGACTATTTGGAGCATTGACCCGCCCCAAATAGTTTGGATAAAGAAAGCTTGTTGATATATTAGTAGTTATATCCTTCTCACGCAGTGAAGTGCTTCCCTTTGATTTTTAGTCAAACAAAAGTCAAAAGTTGATTTTTTTTTTTTCGGTTTCTTGGAACTATAATGTCATATACAACACAAACCAAGTAGCTCGTGAAATAACAAGACGCTTCATGTTGAAAAAAATATTACTTAAACAATAGTAGTAAGCTATTGACGCACATTAAATGTGAATAGGAAACTTTGATTTTTCTGAAAAAATCAAAACACCAGAGGACTCGATGGACAATGGCAAATCTAGGATTACTGCAACCAAATTCAATATAGAACCTCTGCTATTGCGGCAGTAGATACTCAGCACGGCAAACGTGTTTTGTACGAAATTTTCCCAAAATTCAAAACCCGATGGTTCAGCATTTTAGTCTCTAGATTTTTCATAGTGAATCTGGTTATACATATATACTTAGCTAGCGTTTGGCCATAGATTCCTAAATTTATTTTGAAGAATTTGATTTGGGTGAAGTTTGGTTTGAAGATAAAAATGTGTTTGGACATACGTTTTCAAAATATATTTTCCAAATTTATTTTGGAAAAACATGTATATTATTAGTGTTTGTAAAGATTTTGGCCCAAAATCAGCTATTGAGCTGGTTTTGGGATTTGGGATTTTGCCAAAATATAGGCAAAATCTATGGTCAAACATGTGTTTGCCAAATAAAACCCAAGTTTATTTTGGCAAAATGTATGGTCAAACGGGTCCTTAGAGTCCGTTTGGCCAGCCAAAAAATGCTTATTCAAAAATACTTTTGCAAAATAGCAGTTTATGTTTGGCTAATTTGTTTGAGTAGTGCTATTGCAAGCTTATTGTGTTTGGCCAATCTTTTAAAAAAACACTTTTACGAATCAAATTATGAAAAAGGACAATAAAGGTTCAATTTGCGATTAGTTTAGAAAAGAAAGATAAATTTAAACATTTATTATAAACAATTTAATTAAAATATAAAAGGTAAAGTAAAAATATAAATTAAAAATTCCAATCAATATAAAATATGGTTATTCCAAAGCAATAACATTGAGTGTTTGGTATTACTTATTATTTACATGATAATTTAAATATATCAAAATACATCATTCAGTATAAATTTAAAATCTACTCGTAGGAATAAGAGAAAGAGAATAAAAATATGACTAAAATAAAAACTGAAGAAATGTATAGTAGAAATAAAAAGAAAAAGGAAAAGGAAAAGAAAAATATTAAATTAATGAGGGATAATTTAAAAAATATAAATTTATTGTAAGGTTATTTTTGTCTTGAATAAATTAATTTTCTGCTTCTGCTTCTTGGAAGAAGCTAGAAATTCTAGCTTCTCCGCAAAAGCAGAAAAACTACTTCTGCTTCATTTGGCCAAACACCTTAAATGTTTAAAAAAAATACTTTTTTTAATAAAAAAAGTACATTTAACCTCCTAAAAACTTGGTTAAACAGGCTCTTATATAGGTAAAAATTGTACGGGCTTCTCTATTTGGTCGCGCTCATTTAACCTATACCCACTTTTATAAAAGTTTTAACTTGTACCAACTTTTTAAACAACTTCAGGTCTCTTTCTCCTCTTTCGTTTTCTGAATGATGAAGCTTGAGATATTGTTATGCGTTCTAGCCTGATGATTCAGATATATATCTGCTTGTCCCATTATGTTTAGTTTGGTCTTATTCACAATAATTTAACCTCTTAGATATTTTAGCTTTACAAGCACATTGGTGAGAAGTATTTTGAAGCTGAGACATTGAGAATATACAAATGGGCTTATGAATAGCCTTGGGTTAGATATAGGCTCAGGTATCTCGTTTTGGTTCTAATTTATTTGTAGTAACTTGTTTTTATGTCGAAAATATTTTTCATTCTTTAATCTTTGAAATGAACAGCATCAATCGCTGCTAATCATGATCTATTCTGGAGAAAGATTATCTTCCTCATTTCCGTGTGTAGACTTAGAACTTCAGCTCTAAGAATGCTGAAATTCAACAAATATAAACAAAAAGTTCAGCTCCTAGAATGCTGAAGTTCAGCAAATATAAAACAAACTTTCAGCCCTAAAATGCTGAAGTTCAATAATTATAAAATAATCTTCAGCTCCTAGAATGCTAAAGTTTAGCAATTACAAAACAAACTTCAACTCCTAAAATGCTGAAGTTCAACAATTACAAAATAGAAACTTTAGCCAAAACATGTTGTAGTTTTATTGGACTGAAGTTTGCCATTGTACTATGAACTGAAGTTTGAGTGATTGCCTTTGTAAGTCAGGCCAAACTTCAGGCAAAAATATCTGAAGTTTTGCTTTGATAAGACTACACTTCAGGCAAAACATTCTGAATTTCAAACTTCAGACATAAATTTTTGCTACTTTAGGCCCGTATGTCTGAAACAATGGTAAAAGTCGATGCAAATTAGGTATAGATGCAAATGCCCCCTTATATAGAGATGAAGCTGCACGAAAGCCAAAACAATGGTAAAAGTCGAAATTGAAGCAAAAACTTACAAGAAACTTACACAAATGTCCCAAATAAGTATCAACTTACCAACCTCTAGCCATTATCTATAGGCTTACCAAAACTAGCCAAGCATATATAAAAATTAAAAAATCAAATAAATAAGGTTCTTTCTCTCAAAGAATCACATGCAAAAATCCATATTTTTAAGCGTGATATGAAATACAAAAACAAAATATACAATATTCCAAAAATCTAAGCAAAAGAGGAACTTTTCAATGGGTGTAGTTAAAATTCATTGAAAACATATAGATAAGTCAATATACAAAATTTGAGGAAGATTGGAGGTGATTTGGACTCGTTTTCTATCAAAATTCATAATTAAATCGAGTTCAAAAAATTCTTTTGCGACACATGTATCAAATATGTATCTCACACACATGTATGCATGTGATACACAATTGATACAAATATGATACATATGCGATACACATATCATTTTTTTTTCATGTTCAGTTTTTACTTCGAATTTTCAATTCAGAACACCTCAAAACTTCACCAAATCATCCCAAAACTGAGATTCAAGCTCCTAAAGATATATCCAATCAATTCTAATAATACCCACTCAAAAAAAAAAAAAAATTAACCTTTTGTTTTGCTACAAATAGCTAATTGGCTAATATTAGTAATGTTTGACTAATATTAGTAATATTTTAAGAATTGACCAATTTTTATAATGAGCTACTTATAAATGGACATAGGTGGTAGTTTCCGCTCTGGTTGCACCAAATCATATGTATGTTTGCATATAAAATGTATTTTCACTTTAATTTGTAGTATGTATGCAATATGCCTATTCAAGCACACATATTCCTTAAGTTAGCAAGTGCGGATTGTCTTCATGTTCTTAACCTTTTTTTAGTAATAAAGTAAGTATATTTTGGAACATTCATACAAGTGATATAAATTGATTTTTATAGTTAAGATTATTTAAATTATATTTGAAAAACAATCAAAGTAACCCATGCGATTCTTAAATTGTTATTAATATTTAATGCCGTTTTGTTTTGGTGGATGGTTGGAGTTTAAATAAAAGCAAACCTAATAATAAACTATAAAGCATTTCGTATATGGAAAAAAAGTCTCACTCCTTGTGCTTATACTGGGAAAAAACTGAGTCTGAATATGGAAGATGACGTGTCATGACACGTGGATTGGTCAAAAGGTCAAAACGCAATGAATAGTCAAGAGACACGGGAGACAACAAATAGGGGGAAAAGAAAGCAACATAGGTGTGGACCGTTACTAAAATAGGTACGAGTCTCGTACCTATTCGAGTCGTTTAAAGATTAAAGATCAGAAGAAGTTGAAGATACGAATCTAATGACGTAAAAGAATCCTAATACAGCATTAAATGTCAAATACGTTAGAGAATCTGAATTAAATAGAAATGATTATGTAACGTTTCTTTTAAATATCATTTATTGCTCATAATTGCCTCATTAAGACAAAGACATTATATCTTCTCCTAGAATCAATTATAAAAGGGGAAAGACTCAACATCTGTAAGGACACGAAATACGATTGAGATCTTACTGAAATACAAAACTATTTACTGCTTTACCATCATTCTCAAAAATATTTTATTTTCGTCTCCTGATTATCAGTAACCCGAATTTCTTTCTAGCTTTGACCAAAGACTCAGATTTTTGGTTAAACAAATTGGTTCCGTTACCGGGAATCTGATAATCTTTTCTTTTAAGCTACATCTTGTCCATTGTTATCACCATGTCAAACAACAACACCAACAATAATAATGAAAACATTTTGGGAAACCCTGAAAATCAAATCCATCAAAATCAAGGAGATTTACATAACATTGAAGTGGTTCCCTCCCCTCAAAATTCACCACGTCAATCTCGTGAAGGCACTCCTGAATCTCGTGCTGATCAACAAGAACAATCTGAACACTTTGAAGGTGGTACAAATGAAGTTTTACAAAAGCTAATTGATGCACAGGTCGGCAAAGCTCTTCAGGCTCTAGTTAGTCGATTGCCTGTTGCACCACCCACACCAACTCCTAATAATAATACATTGGAGAATCCCCGTTCTGGTCTTGTTAATTCTGGGAATGGAGGAACCACCAGTGAACCACAGGAAGGGGGACCAGGTAATTCAAATAATTCCTATTTGCAAAATTTAGTACTAACCTTGCAGAAACAGATTAAGGAACAAAATGAACGTATTGAGCAAATCCCCGGAGTTCCGCCTGTAATAAAAGGAGTTGACATGGACAAATACTCGCAACAACCTTGGAAGCCAAGTGTTGCTCCCCTTCCAATTTCGAAAAAGTTCAAAATGCCTGACATCCCGAAATATGATGGTACTACAGACCCACGTGACCACGTGACTGCATTTACAACAGGCGTAAAAGGCAACGACTTGACCAAACAAGAAATTGAATCAGTACTGGTCAAGAAATTTGGAGAAACACTCACCAAGGGTGCATTAACCTGGTATTCTCTTTTATCTGAAAATTCTATAAATTCTTTTGCTGAGATTGCAGATTCTTTTATTAAAGCACATTCGGGAGCACAAAAGGTTGAGAAAAGAATGGAAGATATTTTCAAAATCAAACAAGGAGATTCAGAGTTGCTCAGAGATTTTGTTGATAGATCCAGCGTGAAAGAATGACTCTACCCCGTGTGCCTGACAACTGGGCTGCAATAGCTTTTGCAAGTAATTTAAATGACAAAAGTTCTGAAGCCACGAGAAGACTCAAAGAAAGCCTTCGAGAATTCCCTGCAACCACGTAGAATGATGTTTACAACAGGTATAGTACGAAGCTGCGAATTGAAGAAGATACCGTACCTAAGTTTCATCATGAAGAAAGGGGTGGTTCCAGAAGATCAGAAACCGAAAAAAGATCAGGTAAAAACATATACGATCCATATACGGGACCTGTAGGAAAAGACCCACGGTCAAAACAAGATAGCCAGCAATATGATCAAAAATCGAGGAATAGGGACTCTGGTTCTTCATCGAAATTCATAAATGATCGGAACAAACAAGAGTCACGAGATGATGACAGAAGTTTAAAGGCACGGTTCGGCGGATATAACTTTAATGTCACTACCTCCAAGCTCGTGGCTGTTTTGAGAAGTTTGAGAGATAAGGTGCGGTGGCCAAAAGAGATGCGTTCAAATCCAAATAGACGCAATCCAGATCATTGGTGCGAATTCCACAATGATCACGAGCACAAAACTTCAGAATGTAGATTCTTGCAGAGTGAAGTGGACCATCTATTGAAGCAAGGGTACCTCACTGAGTTATTTAGTGAAAAAGGTAAACAGGCCTATATGAAAAATAGGCAAGAGACACCAAAGCCTCATTCACCCAAGAGAACAGTGAATGTGATAAGCGGGGGAGAAGATATTCACGGCATAACCTATACAGCCTCCAACAAGGTTTCTAAAGTAACAATTACACACATGAAACGGGTACGGCAGGTTTTAGAAAATGAAAGTATTTCATTCGATGATGCAGATACCGAAGGAGTGATAACTCCAAATAATGACGCACTGGTAATATCTTTACTTGTACATGATACTAATGTAAAACGAGTTTTGATTGATCCAGGGAGTTCCGTAAATATTATACTACTAAGGGTATTACGTGAAATGCAAGCTGAAGACAAAATGATACCCAAGGCGCATACCTTGTCAGGCTTCGACAATTCAAGTGTGGTAACAAAAGGAGAGGTAATTCTAACAACCTTTGCTGCAGGTGTTGTTAAAGAAACTAAATTTCAAGTGGTAGATATGGAAATGGCTTACAATATGATCATGGGGAGACCGTGGATACATGATATGGATGCTATCCCATCAACTCTACATCAAGTTATTAAATTCCCATCACCATGGGGAATTTGCCAAATTCGTGGGGATCAGCAGACAGCTAGGAGTATCAACGCTGTAACAGGTACGAGCACTGTAAATAAAGAAAAATAGCAATTACAGGAAACAGTTGAAGGATTCAAGGATCAAACCTCAGTTGAACAAGAAAAGACGGATTTAGACTCGAGACCTGATACAATTCAAGAACCTGAAGAGAATGAAAATATCAAAACAACAATTGAAGAACTCGAAGCTGTGATATTATTCGAATGGCCTGAACGGAAGGTTTACATTGGAGCCAATTTAACCTCAGATATGCGAGGTATGCGAGCCAATTTAAACGAAGATCCATCCTTTACACCAATAAAGCAAAAGAAAAGAAAGCAAGGGGCTTTCAAAAACCAGGTGATTCAAGATGAGGTCCAAAAGCTATTAAAAATTAGGTCAATCCGCGAGGTAAAGTACCCTAATTGGTTAGCCAACACAGTTGTTGTACCTAAGAAAAATGGCAAGTGGCGAGTCTGTGTAGATTATACAGATTTTAATAAAGCTTGTCCAAAAGATTCTTTTCCTTTACCACATATAGATCAGTTAATCGATGCAACTGCAGGACATGAACTTCTAAGTTTTTTAGATGCATATTCAGGGTACAACCAAATTAAAATGGACCCTAGTGATGAAGAAAAAACTTCTTTCATTACAGACAGGGGGACTTACTGTTATAAAGTAATGCCTTTTGGTCTCAAAAATGCTGGGACAACCTATCAAAGGTTGGTTACCAAAATGTTCCAAGAATATTTAGGAAAAACAATGGAGGTATATATAGACGATATGCTCGTCAAAACCCAGCAGTCTCATGATCATATTTCTCATCTATCTGTTACATTTGAAATTTTGCGAAAATTTAATATGAAACTCAACCCAGAAAAATGTGCATTTGGAGTTGCATCAGGTAAGTTTTTGGGTTTTCTTGTTTCTAACCGTGGTATTAAGGTAAATCCTTCTCAGATCAAAGCAATAGAAGAAATACATGATATCCTTACTAATAAAAAGGAAGTTCAAAGATTAACATGAAGAATTGCAGCTTTGGGGAGATTTATTTCCAAATCCTCAGAAAAGTGTTTTAAGTTTTTCTCTGCACTCAAAAAGCAAGATCATTTTGAATGGAATGAAGATTGTCAACAAGCCCTTAGAAATTTGAAAGCTTATTTGTCAAAACCACCATTATTGGCAAAACCAAAGGTGGGAGAAAAGCTTCTCATCTATCTGGCTGTATCTGAAGTTGCGGTAAGTGCTGTTTTAGGCCGTGAGGACCAAGGTAAACAATCTCCTATTTATTATGTAAGTAAGTCCTTATTAGATGCTGAGACACGATACCCACAACTAGAAAAGTTAGCATTAACTTTGATCATGACATCTAGAAAATTAAGACCTTATTTTCAATGTCATCCCATTATTGTAGTTACTGCTTTTCCGCTTCGAAATATTTTGCATAAACATGAACTGTCAGGAAGATTAGCAGAATGGGCTATAGAACTAAGTGAATACGAAATCATTTATCAACTCAGGACCGCTATAAAATCTCAAGTACTAGCTGATTTCGTGGCTGATTTTAGTCAGGGGATGCATTTAGAAGCAGAAAAAGAATTACAAGTTTTTAATGGTGCAAACCCGGGGACTTGGGTTTTATTCACTGATGGTTCATCTAATATAAAAGGAGCAGGTCTGGGTATAGTTCTCATACCACCTACGGGTGAAATTATTAGGCAAGCTATAAAATGTCATTCTATAACTAACAATGAAGCAGAGTACGAAGCTGTAATTGCAGGTTTGGAATTGGCAAGAGAACTCGGCATAACACAAATTATAATCAAGAGTTATTCTCAACTCGTGGTCAATCAAATGCTGGGGACTTATACAGCCAGGGAAACTCGAATGCAAGAATATCTCGAAAAGGTACGGGAACTAATTAAGCAATTCCAAACTTGGAAGTTAATGCAGATCCCAAGAGATGAGAATGTGGAGGCAGATGCTTTAGCTAATCTCGCATCTGCAGCTGACGTAGCAAACAATGTAAATGCTTCAGTCATACATTTATTTCATTCCGTTCTCGAACCTGATAAGAATGAGGTAAATTTTAATCATCTAACATGGGATTGGAGAAGCGAAATTATTGCTTTTTTACAGCACGGAACCGTGCCTATTGACAAAGGGAAGGCTCACGTGCTTTGTAAAACTCGATATTGTTTGTATCAAGGAAATCTTTATCGAAAGATGTTCGGTGGACCACTAGCACGGTGTCTCGGACCCTCTCAAACAGAATATGTGATGAGGGAAGTGCACGAAGGACATTGTGGAAATCACGCAGGGGGAAGGTCGCTGGTAAGAACATTGATTTGAGCAGGATAATATTGGCCTAAGATGGAAGACGAGGCAAACAGTTTCGTGTCCAAATGTGATAAATGTCAAAGATACGACAATAATATGTACAGACCAACTGAGTTACTATACCCTGTTATAGCCCCGTGACCCTTTATGAAATGGGGAGTGGATATCGTAGGTCCACTTCCACAAGCAAAAGGTCAGATAAAGTTTCTACTTGTACTCACAGATTATTTCACTAAATGGGTAGAAACAGGAGCATTTAAACAGGTATGAGAGAAGGAAGTTAAAGACTTCATATGGCGAAATATAATATGCCGTTTTGGAGCACCAAAGGAGATCGTGTGTGACAATGGACCACAATTCATAGGAGCTCAAATCACAGAATTTCTTCAAAGTTGGCAGATTAAAAGGATAACGTCTACGCCATACCATCCAGTGGGTAATGGACAAGCGGAATCCATTAACAAAGTCATTATCAACAACTTGAAGAAGAGGTTACATGATTCAAAAGGTAATTGGCCTGAGGTATTACCTGGAGTATTATGGGCTTATCGTACAACGACAAAAACAAGCACTGGAGAAACACCATTTTCAATGGTTTATGGTGCGGAAGCCTTAATTCCAGTTGAAATAGGTGAACCAAGCAAACGGTACGTTTGGGCAACGGAGGAATCTAATGATGAAGAGATGCGGGTCAACCTTGATTTGCTTGAAGGAAGTAGAGAAGCTGCATTGATAAGAATGGCAGCACAAAAGCAAGTAATTGAACGATATTACAATAGTAAAACACACCTCAGATTTTTCAAAATTGGGGACTTCGTGCTTAAAAAGGTGTTCCAATCTGCAAAGGCTGCTAATTCAGGAAAGCTAAGTCCAACGTAGGAAGGACCATACGAGTTGGAGACAATGGACGGCAAAGTTTTACCCTCACATTGGAATGCCGTCCATTTAAAGAGATATTACTTCTGAGAAAGTACCCACGGTCAGGTATCGCCATGTTAAAATTTTTCTTTTGCATTATTAAAGTTTTACTAACAATTTTATATGCTAGGCAAAAACCCTAACTCGTGCCAAATGATGAGTCACGACCTGCAAGGCAAAATGGAGTATTCAAAAATTCCCAGCCCAGGGTTACAATTAATCTAATGGAAATACACACGAGTTAGGCAGTCTTCATCTATAATCGCACCTCTGAGTCCCGTATATTTTTCTGTTTCAGGAAAAGGACCAAATTAAAAGAAATAAACAAGTGCTCGAGGCTTCATACTTCACCGCTCAAACACTTGGGGGACAACATATTATACACAGATATGTGTAGAAAAACAGATACGAATATCGAACAAAAGTCGGCCACAAAGAGGCAAGTGTTGAGAAAAAGTTACGAAGTCTTCAGCATTCATCATCGTGTTCAACAAACACAAGACATTTATCATAATATTTTTCCCATAAGAACAACAGAGTCATCTCTCAAACTCATAAATGAAGTCACCTCTCAAACTCTTCATATAAAGATAGGGTCATGACTATGTACTGAAACAGGTTATGAAGAAAAACCTTATTTATTTTATATTATGTAAAAATCTGTTACAAGAAAAACAGTTACGAGGAAGTTATAGATGTATTTTAATACATGTAATAGTCAAAAAACTTGTTAAAATTCATGAATAAAAACTTGTCAAAGTTGTTTCATACAAAACATGTGTATTCCTATTTCTTTCATCGTATTATAACACCATTGTGAAGTTGAGACATCTTCTTCATTAAGTGTCGATAAAATAAAAGGGCCCTCTTTTATAAACCTCATGTTAATAAGTCATGAGAAGAATCATAAAGCATTTTCAAAGGATAAAAATGCTAAACTATTATATAAGTCCTAAATAAGTAAGGAAAAGGCAAGAATAGAACACATTGAAGTACTAACAAAATTTCTTAATATAATTAAAAAGACTAAGTAGAAACTTAGTCAATAAAAGTTTATACAAGTACCCCATTATGATAACTGGGGACTTTCACCAAAAAATCTCTTAAAAACTAAGGGATAAAACCATCATCCAATTGAAGGGGTTAGCACATCAGAAGTTGCAATATTAATTTCACTTTCAGCCACAGGCATGGTGGCAACTTCTGAAGAAGCAGCAATAGGAACGGTTTCAGCTGAGCTTGAGATGTTAGGATCAATGAGGGAAGCAAGAGTCACGGAAGCTTCAACTTCCACAGACTGAGTCATAGAAGTTTCACCCTCTGAAGCTGGAATTGCAACATTTTCAACTTCAACTGCCATAGCAACGACTTCTTCATTTAAAGGTTCTTCAGCCATGGGAGCTTCAATTGACGGAGAGGGAAAGTCAAGTGGTTGTTGGGTTCTCTCAATGGTCTCTAAAAATTTGGCCAACTCTGAGTTTAAATCAAAGTTTTATTGACTGGCCTCTATTAAAGCATCACGACGAGAGTTTAGAAAAGCACAACTCACCTCTATGTTAAAATTCTCCTCAAGAAGTTCATACTCCCTTTCCCACATAGCAAGATCATTCTTTAACACTTGATTTTCAGCTAAAGAGGATTCAAAGGATGCTTCAAGGGAGGCATGAGAACTCTCTAAGTTGTTCTGAAAATGAACACTCAAGGCGCTCCTTATCTTTCTCAAATTGGCTTGAAGAAGCCTTGGCAACTGCTAGCTCAGAAGTCAGACCTCGCTTTTGTTGCTCCAGGAGATTTCTACTCTCTAGCAATTCTTCTATAGTTCCTTGAGCATTCCCAAACTGCTTCCAATTGGCTGCTTCTAGCTGTGCTCCCCTGGCTATTTCCTCAGCCTCGTGGATAGACTTTTCAGACTCACGGGCTTTCATTTCTAGAAGGGAAATTCTTCCCATCAATTCTGTACCAATGAGGTTAGCCTGCAGTGACAATTTATAGAAATAAGATTTTTTTTTTTTAAAAAAACTTGTTAGTAAGTAAAGGAAGAATACATTCAAAGTAGAATGAACAATGTCATTCATCAAAGTTAAGCACCTATGGCTGTCCATCTTCTTCTTCTCAATATCTCCAATCAAAGGCCTAAGCCAGTCATCTGCTCCACCAGACTTCCTTAAAAGGCTGTTGTTAGCAGGAACTTCAAGCGTAACGCTCCTCATAGCCAAACTTCTGCTACTAGAACCCTCCTCTGCATATCGAACAAAGGAAGAGGGAGCTATAGAAGGAAGAGTGGTAGAAGAAGTGAAAATAACAGGAGTCATAGGACTCGAAGCAGGTAAGGGAACAGAAGTAGGTAAAGAAGCAGGAAAAGAAGGAATTGGAACAGAGGAAGAAAGAGGAACTTCATCTAAAACTGGACCTAGTTCTCCACTTTCAAAACCACCAACGAAGAGACGATGGATAGATTCGTTGGTATCCCTCGGAGTGGTTTCATCTTCAGAGGGAATGTGAACAGGTTCAGTAAGAGAGGCATAGACGGGGGTAACTTCAACTTCATTCTCGGAAACTATGTGTCTCCTGGCTCTTGGTCTAGCTATCAAAGAGGTGTCTTCGTCTTCATCGTCCTCAGAATCTTCTTCTACAACTTTCCTCTTTGACAACCTAGCTTGAGTTCTCTCCACAGAAAGAGAAGTACCAGAAGAGGCTCGAAGGGCAGTAGCCACTTCGGTTGTCATTCCTCGAATAGCAAATCCTGACAAAAAGAAGGATTTTAAAAAAAAGTTAGAAAAAAATAAAAATAAAGGACTTGTCATACGAAAAATGATAAAGAGATGCATACCGTGAGTTTTCACTTTCCAACCATGTAAATTGGAAATGGATTTCCACGTTTTTGCCTCCATAGGCACGACTCTCATGATTAAATCTACCTAACCACCGAAATTAGGAACGGGTTCCACATCTCCCATGGTTGCTATAGAAGAGCAAAAAAGGATGAAATTAGAAAAGAAGTTGAAATTCTTAAGAGGTAAGAACGGTAAGTAAAAAAAACTTACGTGCAAAGTTCCACTTCTCAGGGAAAGGGATATTTGTTTCACCCACCAAATCAACTGTGCATACCGCAACATAACGAGTGTTCCACCCGCGGTCCTTATCATCTTCAGGTCTTACTAAGACCCTTTTACTTCTTGCAGTTAGAGTAAAAACTCCATTGCGAAATAACTTGGGGTGGTAAAGATGAATAAGGCGGGGAAAGGAAAAATCAACACCGACTTTAACAGATAAATACCTCAAACAAGCCACTGTTCTCCATACAAGGGGACCAATTTGTCCCAAACAAATTTTGAAAAAACGACAGAAATCAAGTATGACTGGGTCAATAGCAGGAATAAATCCCAAAGTGAAGGGGTATGTATAAACAAAAGAAAATCCAATCCTAAAAGAAGATATTCTTTGATTTGGATTAGGGATTACTATACGAAAATCACTTCTCCAGTTGCAATCTTTTCGAACAATAGAAACCAAAGGTTCAGTGATTAAAGAAGGAAAAGTGTCAACTTTCTCTAAATTGACAACTTGCTCAAGAAGAGATTTCCTATCATTCTCAAAAGATAGGTCGTTGGGTACTATTTCCTCAACTAAAGGCTCTTGAAGAGGCTCAGGAAGTTCTTTACCTTTAGAGGAAGATTTCTTAGTGATAGAACTTCTGGAAATAGTACCAGAGCTAGAAGAAGGCATGACAGAACCAGAGGCACCACCACGAACGGATCCTAGGCTACGAAGCCTGCCTCCTCTTCCTCTTCTATGTCTACAGGGGCATTGGGAAAGCTATCAAGAATTGCGATTCTTTTAGGGTTAGGATTCGGAGATGCCATTGCAGAGAAAAGGATGAACTCAAGGAGAAAGGAGTAGAAATAAAGAGTAAATGATCTGTTAAGGGTTTATGAAGAAAAGGACAAAGGGAAAAAGGATATATATGTATATAATAGCAACCGTCAAGCAAAGAAGTGTAATGATGGAAAGCCTATAATAAAGGCAACTATCGCTTCGTGAATATAAGGGATGAATAAACCTTGGAAAAAGGCTGCAGAATTACAAAACCAATCGGAAGGTGACACGTGTGCAGAGCATTAAATAGAAAAGACAACTGGGGCGTCAGTACTGTCATAGCATTGATTACAACAAAAAATTCCCTTTTTGTGAAGGTCCACTTCCCAAATATTTAATGGATAAATAAATGAAAAGTGGGGGGACTATCTGTATTGGGAAAAAACTGAGTCTGAATATTGAAGATGACGTGTCATGACACGTGGACTAGTCAAAAGGTCAAAATGCAATGAATAGCCAAGAGGCACGGGAGACAACAGATAGGGGGAAAAGAAAGCAACATAGGTGTGGACCGTTACTAAAATAGGTACGAGTCTCGTACCTATTCGAGTCGTTTAAAGATTAAAGATCAGAAGAAGTTGAAGATACGAATCTGATGACGTAAAAGAATCCAAATACAGCATTAAATGTCAAATACGTTAGAGAATCTGAATTAAATAGAAATGATTGTGTAACGTTTCTTTTAAATATCATTTATTGCTCATAATTGCCTCATTAAGACAGAGACATTATATCTTCTCCTAGAATCAACTATAAAAGGGGAAAGACTCAACATCTGTAAGGACACGAAATACGATTGAGATCTTACTGAAATACAAAACTATTTACTGCTTTACCATCATTCTCAAAAATATTTTATTTTCGTCTCCTAATTATCAGTAACCCAAATTTCTTTCTAGCTTTGACCAAAGACTTAGATTTTTGGTTAAACAGTGCTGTTATGGTGTAATTTATTATTTTTGGAAACTATTTAAGTTTATGTATATTGGAAATACTTTTTTTTTTTTACATTATTAGTACGCGTAACAATTTAGCATATTACTAATATACTCTTTATTTCCATGATATATATATCAGCTGCGAAACCAACAAAGGCTTGTGGTATATTACCATATTAGTACTAATTATTTTAGTTTTGCAAGTCTAATATAACCGCAAGGAAACGAGAACGCAACAAGCGAAAGCGTAATATTACACATAATGTCTATGCATTGGCAGTCTGAAAAATATTTTCCTTAAAAGTAAGTGCAAGTAATTTTCTATACAAACATTAATTTGTAACCTTAAGAAAAAGGAAAATAATTTTTTTTCTATAATAAACGGAAGTATAATTTTTTTACACGATATCTCTATAACCTATTGTTGTGTTCCTCTATAAATACGAATTCGAGTCCCAAGTAATAAAGTATTTACTTTCTTCGTAGCAAGCTTGTGCAATAAACAATGGCTACGGTCCTATTAGTTCCCTCTTCTCTTCTCACAATATTACTTGTAATCATATTAGTACTAACTTCGCCTTCCACCACCCTCTCTAACCTATTAGATGCTCCTCCAAAAACACAAATATTAACCCCAAATATTATTATTACCACGTTATTAGCTCCTTCAACTAATTATTCCCATGATGTTAATGAAGATCGAAAACATGATCAGCTGCTTAAAGATTTCCAATTACCTCGTAAGTTGAAGCTTGACGGCGTTAATGCTCCGCCTCTTAATGATAATAAGAGTGATAATCATAAAAGCATAATCTTCAAGCTTATGTTTTGGGTTGGCGTTGTTGCTGCCGCTCTAGTTTTGGCCTTCATTCTGCTACTATGGTATTGGGGGTTTGGGATAGAATATGAATGTTTGCGATGTTGTATTTAGTATGAGAACTAAATTATGATTAAGTTACTTAATTACCTTACTTGAGCATTAATTTATTAATACCTTTTCAAGCAATAAGCACATTACTTAAATTAGCAAGTACTATCAGTAATTGTGTTCAATTTACTTATGCATGCTTGCATTCTCCTTTATTTTATCTTTTTTATTTCTTTCACGCATTCTTTTGGATGGGACTAAGTATGCCGTCATACTACAATATTTTTGAAATCCTTCGCATGCAGTGAAGTGCTTCCCTTTTTTTTCAGTCATAAGTCAAACTATAGAATTTTTTGTGTTTCGTTTGGAAGTATAATGTCATATCACATAAATTAAGCAGCTTATGATATATAATATCATAATATAAACTAAAAGTAGCTCATGAGTCATGTATGGAATAACATTACGCTTCATGTTGAGAAAATATTAAGCAATTGCAAACTATTGATGTATGTCTGAAAAAACTATCGAAGTGTAAATTATTTGATTCTTCAATTAAATTCACATACACACCATAGTGTATATATATATATGCCAACTGTTTTGGGATGGCTGAAGTGTAAATTATAAAAGCAAGCCTAACTAATCAACTATAATTAACGAAGTGAAAGAAAGCATTTCTTATATGGAAAAAAAAGTCCCACTCCCTCGTGCCGTTAATGCTGTTATGGTGTAATTTATTCATCTTGGAAGATATTTAGGTTTATGTATATTGGAAATATTTTTTTGTGTTATTATTCGTATATATGTATCTAACAAATTTAGCGAATCACTAATTAAATTGTTATTACTTGTTGGAATATATATACTCAACCATGAAAAATATTTTTGCAATCATGATAACCAGAGAAATTGTATGACTTAGTGCCTAAACTTGGAAACTTAGAAAAAAACTTGAAAACGTTAGAATTTGTTAAAACAGACGATTCTGCAAGGCCAAGAATGGGAAGAAAAGATAAAGAAAGATCAATATAGAGAAGAATCTTGAGGTCGCCTGATAATTCAGCGACCCACTTTAAATACAGTTTTTATTTGAAATTCCAGCAGGTCGACTTTAAAACGAGAGCTGATGAACTGCATGCACAGGCAGATCTAGGATTTTTCAAAACATGAGTGTACCAATAAAAAATAAAAAAAGATTAGTTATCTCCTATAGCAAAGGTTAATATCTTATTTATTTTAAATAAATACCCTTTTAAAAAATTATATTCCATAGCTACATTTTGATTTTTTATAGCCAAATATCTATTTATGGTCATCTCCTACCCTTAAGCCATAAAATAAGCTTTGTATTATTTCTCTCTCTCATATCCCCTCAAATTTCTCCTATCCCCTACCCCATATCTATTCTCCCTCTCTTTCTACTTCCCGATCTCATATCCTCTTTTCTTCTTTCTTGTACAATTTCAACAATTGTACAACAACAGTTACCTCCTCTTTTCTCCGTTGTCGCCGGCGGTGAAGGCCATTTCTGGTGTCGCCGGATTATAGGTAACTAATCCTACAAAAGGATTATAAGCCTTTGTCGCCGGCAGATTCTGGACAAAAGTTTCCCTTTTGTAGGATTACTACTTCTAGAATTCCCAAATTCAAAAATGGGTAAAAACGATTTCTTTAACCCCAAAGGCAATTGCGAATCGAATCAAAGCTAAGGGATTACAAAAGCTACGATGGTACTGCCAGATGTGTCAGAAACAATGTACAGGATGCGTGGGAACAGTGAGATTCATGGTTTTTGCTTGACGGTGGATTCGTCGAAAATTAGGTTTGTTCTTAAATAAAGGCGACGGATTTTTGGGCTGAGTAACTTGATTTCTGTTAATATATTTCAATGTATTTTCAACGTATCATGCTGTATTTTCATGTATTTCATTGTATTTATTGTCTTTTTTTTTCATTGTAATTCAATATATCTCGTTGTATTTAATGTATTTCATTGTATTTCAATATATCTCGCTGTATTCTATGTATTTCACTGTATTCATTGTCTCGCTATATGCCATGAATGTATTCATATGTTTTTTTAATTAATATAATTTATGTATTCAGATGTATTATATAATTTCTCTGAAGATTGGTATGTTTTTGGGGTATTTTTCGGTTGAGAATCTTTTTTATAACTGAAAATACAAAATTTATGTATTATAATTGAGTTTGTTGAGTTATATTAGGAGTCTATTATGTTAATTGATTCACATTCCGTTTTAAAAACAACGTAATCCCCCATTTCACGTCGTGAATGTAGTTGAATACAATAATCTATCCAACTGTAATCCCATGTTTCACTCCATGAATACAGTCAAATACACTCGAATACAATAACTGATTAGCTGGACTTCCCTGATTCACGCCTATTTTTGCTATTGTATTCATGAATACAATAGCTTAAATACATCAAATACATCTTATAACCACAGAAAAGGTATCTATAATCCGTAATATAGCAAATGGTATCTATAGATGGCAAATTACTAATAAAAGATAGTGTTTTATGAAAATTTCTCAATAAAAAAAACTATTAAGTAGTGCGAATTGATCCATGTTCGTATAGGTAAATAACCCTTTATTCAATTAAGTGCACCATTCAATTGATTTGAAGCATGAGTGCCAACACATAATACTAGACCAATTTTAAATATTATGTACATAAAATATTGAGTTTGATGAATATTCACGTGCCCCATGATTTAGGTTATAAATCCGCCACTGTGCATGCATATGGTAGGTAATTATTCTGTTTGATTTAACATATATTAGTGTATGGGTCAAAATCTGTCCATACGGGGATTAGCACTAAAAGGAATGGTAAGGAGTCGACGAAGCCGTGGTTGTACCCGCAAGGCGTAATAACAACAAGTATCTTGGCCACTGCCGAGATCGAGCCGTCAAAAAACTTGTACGACAAAGTAAATATCGTGATACTCGAGGGAGGCGACATGAAGTACAATCAAGGGATGAAGGCATTCTGGTTAAGGACCGTTGGACAAAAGGGAATGCGGATAATATATATATGAGGTAAATATACAAGGAAGGGAGGCCTTCATTTCCTAGAGAGGGAAGAGGTGAATAAAACCGAGAAAAAGGCTTAGATAGTGAATACAAATCTCTGTAAATGTGATTATTGAATCGACAAAGATAGATCTCCTCAATGTCGATGTCATCCCATCTTTTCCGTCTTTATCACTACATCATGGGATAATGTGGCAAGAATGTAAGCCGATCATTTATATTTGATACATGTGATCCCAGAAAGTTTATAAACTTGATTATATCTTATTCTCTTATTCAATGTACTTAGATCTAGAGTTAATTATCTTTGGCTAAGATTTGTCCTCTATTTTCTTCATTAATTAGTTTAACAAAAGGATTGATACTTTTTGGTCACACAATTTGGCGCCATCTGTAGGGATTTCTTAGTTAAATTTGTAGTTTCCTTTAGATCTAAAACCAACCAAGTATCACTTCCAGGCTATCACATCCTCACCATCTCGGTATAAACACCAACTCGAAAAAGTGATAGATAAGCTTTTGAGATAACCGAACCAATCTAGGAGAGATCTCTACATGAAATCGAAATTATATCTGATGTCTATGAAAAACCCATGCCTCATCTGTATCGATGGATTTGGCACGTCATATGCATGTTTAAAGTAGGATCACGATCACTACTCACTTAGCATGATCGCAATCATGTTTGGTGTATTCACCTTATATACCAGCCTGTACTCCTACCTCTTAGGAAGGAACGATAGCCTACTGTGTGACTCTTTTAAATAACGGGCGTATTCTGCCTTATTTTCGTACCCACACGCACTGTGATTTATGAACAAAGTATAACATGTTTCCCTTACTGTTTGCGCATATCGGACGGGATCGGATTAGGACTCGGTTTCAATATCCCAACGGGCAAGGTAAGTCCAACCCATGAGAAGCCTAGACGCGACTAATGATGAAGCCAAACACGGCTGTCAAATCTGAAACCGCCATTCGAGCACGGGGCGAAGTGAATGATCCTACAACGCCTTTCCCCGATTTACCAGGCCAAGGTAACAGGCAATTTCGTTTGGATTTAACTTATCACACTCTCTTTTTGGTTCTGAACAGGAACATATGCATTCTCACATGTACGCGAACAAGGAACGAATGCCACCAAACACACCAGGAAAATATTCTCTACCATACCATCTCGCAAGCAATGACCGAGCAAAGCCCCCCAAGCCCTACCGTACTAAAAATAACAGAAACAACTCAGAACATGTCGACATTACTAAGAAACAATCTCCAGAATTGGGGATTGAGCGATGGGCCCATGAAACGCACAATACTCTCCAATGAAAGCAAAGTTAAAAAAATCGGGACTCATCCCGACGCACAATACTCTCCAACGAAAGCAAAGTTAAACAAACCGGGACTCATCCTGACACACAATACTCTCTAATGAAAGCAAAGTTAAACAAATCGGGACTCATCCCAATGCACGGTACTCTCCAATGAAAGCAAAATTAAGCAAACCGGGACTCACCCCGATGCATGCATAAACAATACGACGATGGGTAATGTTCTCCAATAAATGTAATGCAGCGGGTTACGAATCGATCTCGCTCGAATTAACACCTTACGGCCATCAGCCATCGCCAAATGAAAGGAAAGTTCGACCTCGCTCGAATTTAGAACGGGTTATAATTTTGACCTTGCTCGAATTAACACCCTACGACCATCGACCATCGCCAAACGAAAGGAAAGTTTGACCTCGCTCGAATATACAACGGGTTACAATTTCGATCTCGCTCAAATTAACACCCTTACGGCCATCGGCCATCGGCAAATAAAAGGAAAGTTCGACCTCGCATGAATATATAACGGGTTACAATTTTGACCTTGCTTGAATTAACACCCTTACAGCCCTCGACCATCGCCAAGTGGAAGTAAAAATTCGCCCACCCAAATCAACAAATCAAAGCTTGACCCCGTCAAACTCATAACGGGTCATAGTTCGGTCTCACACGAGCTCGCCCCTGCCATCGCTAAACTCGCCATAAAAAATTAACTCCGCCCAAGTTGGCAACTCTAAATTCGACCTCGTTCGAATATATAAGTCAAGAATGACTTCGCCCAAGTTGGCAACTCTAAGTTTGACCTTGTTCGAATATATAAGTCAATAATGACTTCGCCCAAGTTGGCAACTCTAAGTTTGACCTTGTTCGAATATATAAGTCAAGATTGACTTCGCCCAAGTTGGCAACTCTAAGTTCGACCTCGTTCGAATATATAAGTCAAGATTGACTTCGCCCAAGTTGGCAACTCTAAGTTCGACCTTGTTCGAATATACAAGTCAAGATTGACTTCACCCAAGTTGGCAACTCCAAGTTCGACCTCGTTCGAATATATAAGTCAAGATTGACTTCGCCCAAGTTGGCAACTCCAATTTCGACCTCGCTCGAATATACAAATCAAAACTAGCTTCGCCCAAGTTGGCAAGTCTAAATTCGACCTCGTTCGAATATACAAATTAGGGTTGATTCCGCCCAAGTTATCAAATCAAAAGTCAACCTCGCCCGAACTTGCAGATCCGAAGTGACTTCATTCAAACTCACGTAATAAGATCCGACCTCGCTTGGATCAACAAACTAAATCCGCTCTCATTCGAATTCCCAATTAAAAGATCAGGGACTCATCATGGAGAAATCCGAAGATCTCCTCCCTAAGAAAGAAAAAACAAAAAAATGGGAGAGAAGGAGAAGAAAGTCAAAAGATAAATAAGCAAAGGTGAAGCAACTATTTTATTCAAATGTACGTGCACAATAGTCGTTCCTTACAAAAGGCCAAAACAGGACCTAAAGAAAAAGATGAAAACAAACAACAAAAGAATAAAAAAGACTAAGTACAAAGTTGCAACAAAGTTTCACTCGGCGTCATCTCCAACGCCGTTCTCCCCAGCATCATCATCATCAGAAGGAGGCCCATCCTCAATATCAATGCCCTCACCAGCCTCCGATGTCGCAAGGTCGTAACCGCAGGCAATACGAGCCTCACATGCCTTCGCCTGAGCATCTTCAAAGGCGGCCTCAGGAACACTCCTCGCCTCCCACAAACCCTTGTATTTGTCACATTGGGCCTCGACATGAACCCATAACTCATACAGGCGGTGGGGAATAGTAGCCGATGCAGACTCTTGAGGGGGAGCTTGAGCCAATAACTGTGCCTTCTCAGCTTTAAGAGTCGCAACTCGATCTCCCAAGCTCGAAGCATCCCGATCAAGTTTACCAATTCGCTCCTCGAGCCGTGCCTCCCTCAGCATGGCTATCGCCCTCTCAGATTCCTGCTCGAACTTGAGGACACAGATAATGTCTTCTAGTGCCACTGCCATCACTAAAGCCAACACTCGAGCACCCTCGGCTCTCTATAACTCGGCCACCTTCTTTGCCCATTCTGCACTAAGAGCGTCGACTCCAGCAGCATTTTGCTCAAGCTAAGCTCGTAAAGACAACACCTTCGCCTGAAGGTCCTCGCACTCTGCGGCAACCCCTTTTCCCATCTCAAGCTCCTCGTCTTTGGCGTAAAACAACTCCTCAAGCTCACTACATCTGCAGATAGACTGCATCAGTTCCTCATCTCTTGTCTCCAACTCCTCCCTAGCAGACTGGGTACTAGCACCCGTTCTAAGTTGCTCGCGCATCTCACGGCACCTGTTGCGATGGTACTTCTCGGCTATTTTCAGAAAAATCTCGGCCCGTGTTTCAGCCTACGAGCGCTCTCAATCTCCAGTATGTAAGTCTAAAAAAAAGAGGGGGGGGGGGATAGAGTCAGTAAAGACAAAGGTCCCAAAATAAAGAAAACAAAAGGGAACTCACCCTTAGGCCCATCGCAACCACACCGCATGACAACCCAGAGTCGCTAACCTCCTGAAGAGATCTGCTTTCAGCGGCAGAGCATTGAATATCGAACTGCGGCACCAAATCCACCGTGTTCGCAATAGGTTGAAATCCAACAAAATCTCGAGGATGCAGGAAATGCCTTCTGCTCTTACCTCAGCCCTGGTAAAGACCTCCTCGAACATCCTCATGTCCTCAGGGTCAATGTCGGAGTCGGATTCATAATCTTCAACCATGATGCCCTTCCCCCTCTCATTGACCGAAGAAAGGGCGCGATTCTGCCGAGATGTCGATGGGCCGTCTGAAATAGTAACGGCAGCCTCCGAACTTTGTCCTTCCGCCACTATAGCCCCTTGAACGCTCGCAACAGGTGTCGTCTCCACGTCTAGTCTTGCACCACCGCCGATTTTGGGTACCGTCGAAGCAAGATCTCCCCTCGAAGGCGTTTTGGCCAGAGAATCCCCTTCTAACACTAACCTTGGTCTCTTCGATTGGGCCTCTCCACTATTGACGCGAAAAGATTTGCCCGTTGAACGGACTGCGGGGATCGGAGTCTCAGGTTGAGGAGTAACTTCCAAGCGTACGACTTCAGCCATGGGCACGGTCCGAGGAGCAACCAGAATTCATACGCCCTTGCCTGCAGTAGCTCTTGGTGCAAGCCGCGCAGAGGGAACCGGTTGACGGAATACTATCGAAGGAGACCTCGTCCTTCTCACTCCTCTCCGACATATCAATAAGGAAGGATTTGATCATATAATGACAAGGTTAAAGAAATTGTGAAGCAGAGGACAAAGCAAAACCACAACAAGCCAACTCACCATTAAGAGGCTTGCGCCCAAACTTTTCATGGAAAGGTGCCCACTCACGAATCCCCATCATGTGGGGGAGAATTGCGCTCACCCACTCGCGGATATCGACAACTAGAGGGGGAGGAAGTCTCTCGGCTACAAAAACAAAAGCAAATCCTCAGTGAAGTCGTTAAAGAGAGGCGATCGATGGCCGTCTTAAGAAAAAATTGCACAAAGTAAATGGAAAGGAAAACTCACTAGCGAAATTCCACATCTTAGAAAACCCTGTTGGGTTCGACACGACGTGCTCTGTCCGGACATAGAAGTAGCTCTCCCAAAAATGGCGATTGGCCTTATCGTCCATCTCACCACCAAACTCTTGGTTCCTCGATGACGCATATGAATCATCGTACCTTGAAGAAAATGGGGGGCGAAGAGGTGGAGTATGTGCCCTAGAGAAATTCCTCGGCCGGCCAGCTCCGCATACTTGATGAGCATGAGGAAGAGATTATACGCATACAGAGAGAGTTGAGCCGAGCACACCTCATAGAAGTGGCAGAAATCCACCACCAAGGAAGGAAGGGGAAGCGTGTACCCAATGACAAAGGGATACGCATAAAATGCGCAGTAGCCCAGGCGGTGTAAGTGCACTATATCCTTATCCGCTGGCACCATTTCAATATGATCGAGGATCCCCTATTTGGCTTTGAACGCCATGATCGCCGCAACATCTATCGTGGAAGGAACGGGCTTCGATTCGTCTCTGGCAGGGCTGTTAAAATCGATCCTCACCTTCCTAGACGAGGAACCACCTCATCCACCATCGAAAATCCTTCGTCTTCCACCACTTCCACTTCCTCTTCGAGTAAGGATATGTCATTCTCCAGCACCGGAGCACCTACAGCTTTGTCAGAGTGGGAAGAAGTACTAGCCATTTGTTTTCTCTGATCAAAAGAAATGAAGATGATGAAGGAAAAAGACAATGGTCACAACGAATCCTAGTAGAAGCAGAAATATGAGAGATCAAAGAAGGAGGAGAAAATTTGTGAATTTCTCTCTTAAGCAATAGAAAAACGTAACATTCGAATGAGAGTCTTCCCCCTATTTATAGGGATATAAAAGCCCTGAACGGGAAAACCAATAGCCGCCAGTTAGAAAATGGAAAGGGCACAGGAAACAACACAATACCTAGGAAACGTGTGCCATAATGATGCACGGGGAACATTGATGACATCCTGAACCGACGTGACAGTCCAATTTTGAACTGACGTAATGGTCCGACGCAATTCTCAAAGCGTCACATCGCTACCTCGCGATGAGGTTCTCGCCCCTCTTATAAAGCGTTCAGATTTCTCCAAATTTTTGAATCAACAGAGTCCGCCCATCGAGCTCACCAAGAGGCGATCCCAACAGGCGGAGGGACTAACTGTATGGGTCAAAATATGTCCACACGGGGATTAGAACTAAAAGGAATGATAAGGGATTGACTAAGCCGTGGTCGTACCCGCAAGGTGTAATAGCAACAAGTATCTCGGCCACTACCGAGATCGAGCCGTCAAAAAGCTTGTACGATAAAGTATATGTCGTGATACTTAAGGGAGGTGACGTGAGGTACAATCAAGGGGTGAATGCATTCTGGTTAAGGACCGTTGGATAAAAGGGAACACTGATAATATATATAGGAGGTAAGAAGACAAGAAAAGGGGGGCTTTCTCTCCTGGAGAGAGAAAACGTGAAGAAAACCAAGAAAAAGTTTAGATAGTGAATACCAATCTCTGTAATCGTGATTAATTGAATCGACAAAGATAGATCTCGTCAATGTCGATGACATCCTATCTTTTTTGTCTTTATAACTACATCATGGGATAATATGTCAAGAATGTAAGCCTATCATTTATATTTGATATCTTATATGATCCCAGGAAATTTATAAGCTTTATTATATCTTATTCTCTTATTTAATGTACTTAGATCTAGAGTTAATTATTTTTGGCTAAGATTTATCCTCTATTTTCTTCATTAATTAATTAACAAAAAGATTGATACTTTTTGATCAAACAATTACGTTTTTCTTTTTCCAGAAGTTGTGTTCTTGATGAGACTAATTCCATTTTGTGATTGTCACATATGCCAATAATTATTTGAGATTTCAAAAGCGCTGCACATGCTTTCTGCCCTATTTTCTAAATTTGTATTGATTCCAAAAAATTGTAGGCCCTTCGTAATAATCTTCTTTTATGTGATTTTAGGTTTGAGAAAAAATTAATGATCCGGAACTAGAGACTATTAATACTAATGTTGAAGATATATGATGATATCACATTTTAAGGGAATATATTCCTGAGTCTTATCAAGGTTTTAGTCCATTAATTGTTGCTTTAAAATTCTACACTAAATATAAAATAGTAATACTTTCACAACTACAACTAATTGTCAATTTCATTCTTGAAGATGAAGGTAAAAAAATTCACCTAAACTGGTTTCAAAATTTATATATCAATGATTTTTTTATTACTTATTTCACCGCGTAACCCAATTAGAAGCACTTCAAATTTTAGTATTAGACATCCATTTGTGTAAAATAGTAGCCCAAAACAGCCTGGATTACAGCATACAATGTTGTATTAAGGTCAAAATACAACTATATACGACCAATTTATTAGAAGTGGCCTTTCGTCCTTTCTATTTTTGCTGCGAGGAATATATGGTTGTACTATACTTTTAGCTATAAACATCAAGCCAAAATGGGTGATTTGGAAATGTTCTTATATATTTAAAGTCATTGTCAAAGCAGTTACTAATTAGGTGATGATTGAACATAATTAAGAGGAGGAAATTAAATTAAATTAAATTAAAGGAGAATATATTAAGCTGTGAAATAAAGACCATTTCAAGTTGGCACTCCCAGAAAAATTCAAATATAAGAGTTATACTCCATCTATTTTCTAATTATTAAGAAGCAGTCGCTGTTAAAACAACGCGTTAGTTTACAGAGTAAAACCTTATTGCTTTCCTGTATAAATACTGTATCCATTTTCCTTTTTCCCTCCATTCCCGGCTTTAATTCCATTTACTAAAAATCAGCTGAAATAACACCATTCCTACTTTAATTTTGTTTTAGTTTCTTGAACTCCTAGTCTTCTTCTTTTATCCTTTTGTGTTAATTCTGATCATTAATCTCAAACTACCATGAGGAGTGATATGGCTAAATGGTCAAGTTTCTTGACCTTTTTTTTAGTAGTTTTTTCCAGCTTTACTTTCACTGTTTCATTGGCATCCTTAAAGGTTGGTTTCTACCAATCAAATTGTCCAAATGCAGAAGCCATTGTGAGAAAAACAGTGAATAAAGCTGTGTCTCGCAACCCTGGACTTGGTGCTGGCATTATCAGGATGCATTTTCATGATTGCTTTGTTAGGGTACGTAACTATATATATATACTATTCTTTTAATTTAGCTATCTCCATTAATTTCTAACCAAACAAAATATAGGGTTTTCATGTTGTATATGTTTTTATATTATACAGGGTTGTGATGCTTCTATCCTTTTGGACTCAACTCCTGGAAATCCAACAGAAAAAGAACATCCAGCAAACAATCCAAGCTTACGAGGCTACGAAGTAATCGACGCAGCAAAAGCAGCGCTAGAATCTGTATGCCCACAAACAGTATCCTGTTCAGATATAATTGCATTTGCTGCGAGAGACAGTGCCTATAAACTTGGAGGCATCAGATATTCAGTACCAGCAGGCCGTCGCGACGGGAGAGTATCCATTTTAGACGAACCAAACGAACATCTTCCACCATTTACCTTCAATGCTAAACAATTAGAAGAAAATTTTGCGAGAAAAGGACTTTCTTTAGATGAAATGGTGACCCTTTCTGGTGCACATTCTATTGGAAGAACTCATTGTTCTTCTTTTTCAAGCAGACTTTACTCATTCAATTCTACTCACACACAAGATCCTTCAATGGATCCAAGATTAGCCAAACAATTGAGAAAAAGATGTCCATCTCCTAATAATGATGGGACTGGAAATGATCCAACTGTTCCACTTGATGTTGTTACTCCAAATAGGTTGGACAATAAGTACTATGTTAATTTGAAGAATCATAGGGGATTGTTAACCTCGGACCAGACCCTATGGAACAGTCCTTTAACGGCTGGAATGGTGAGGAGTAATGCAATTCATGGTGTAAATTGGGCTCGTAAATATGCAGCTGCAATGGTGAAGATGGGATCCATTGAGGTTATGACTGGCAAGCAGGGAGAGATTAGGAAGAACTGCAGGGTTGTGAATTAGTGGGTGATTTTTTTTTTTTTTTTTTCAAATCTTTTAATCCTAAAGTGTAATCATTTTTTAATTTTTCAAAAGTGCATCTGAATTTTTCCAACTGTAATTTAGATTTTTTTGATTATTTTTATTGAAAAGAAAGGACGACCCAATGAATTTTTCCAGCTGGATTTTATTTGATTATTTTGGTTAGAACCTTATTTTAACTAATTAAATCTAAACTATTTGATTATAAAAATGACAAGTATCTCCCATCCAAGTAAAAACTTGGGGAAAATGGAGAGGAAGGAAATGAAGAGGAGTTCCATCCATGAAATTAGGAAGTCATTAGTGTTAGAGCAGAATTTGGAGTTTATGTGTTTAGGATTTTACCTTTTATTATGTATATATGTTTCAAATTAATAGTATGTACACATTTAATAGACTTCAAAAGACAAATATAAGATTTAAACTAAAGTTAATGGGTTCAGCCTAACCATAATCTGTATTCTAACTCCCCTTGCCAATCATTATATTTTGGTACGATTTTTCACCAACGCAAGGTGACAAGTTTTTGAGATGATAAGAAAACTTTCTTCCATCTAAAAAAGCTAATCAAGACTCGTTCATCGATTCAATTTGACCTTTTCATATTACTACAAAAATCTATTTCAAAATTATAATTTATTTTATTCCATCTTAGTTTGAGATTCTATTTCTATAATCCTACATTTAGCCCTTCATAGTACATGCATATAGGACCAAATCAAACTCACACTGACAACTCGAATTTTCTTTCTTTCCTTAATTGGGTGTTAATTAAACACAAGGTGTTGTATGGTCTTCAGGCTTATTTAGAGTATGTTCTTCTGTTTAGTTATCCTAAAATATTATGTCAGTACTGCTTGTAATAACCAATAGCTAATTCTTGAATTTTTGTTGGCGTTCCTAACATAAACGATTATGCTTGGTAAGAGAAATTCAATCCAAAGATTATTATCGAAGTTGATGCCAAGTTTTTTATAGTATTAGAATTAATCAATCGCTCATGACGTGTATTGTTTCCTATATAACCAAGAATATTGACAAACTGAAAAACTAAATTATTTGGCCGTTATATATATTGAGTAATTCTTACTGTTGAATAAGTGAAAATCTGATTTACCGCTTATATGCGTGAAACTGCAGTTCAAGCAAACACATACTTTGAACTAGCAAGTTTAGTGTGCTCTTGTTTTAAAAGTAAATTCTGCGTTTCGAGGCCTTAAAAACCTCTTTTTGCCTCACGTCGATTTGCTTGCGCAGTCGGAGCACGTAGCCGGAAAGCCAATATGTAAAAATCTGTGAAAAATGATGAATTTTGACTTTAAAATGAATTAAGTTGACTTCGGTCAACATTTTGGGTAAACGGACCCGGACCCGTGATTTGACGGTCCCGGAGGGTCCGTCGAAAAATATGGGACTTGGGCGTAGGCCCGAAATCGAATTTCGAGGTCCCAAGCCCGAGAAATAATTTTTTTTAAAGAAAATTATTTTCTGGAATATTTATGAGTTTTTGAAAATGAAATGTGTTTAAAACTTGATGGTATCGGGCCCATATTTTGGTTTCAGAGTCCGGTACAGGTTTTATATGTGATTTAAGATGAGTCTGTGAAATTTGGTAAGAAACGGACTTGAAATGACGTGAATCGGATCGTATTTGAGAAAATTGGAAAATTTGAAGTTCTTAAGAAATTTCATGATTTTTATGCTAAATTCATAGTTGTTGATGTTATTTTAGTGATTTGAATGCACGAGCGAGTCCGTATGATGTTGTTAGGTTGGTGTGCATGTTTGGTTTGGAGCCCCGAGGGCTCGGGTGAGTTTTGGATAGGCCATGGGGTAGATTTTGGACTTGAGAAATTGCATGCTTCAGTTGTTTCATTTGCGAAGCCTGGCTCACAAATGCGAGGGCTGAGTCGCAAATGGGAAACAGCCCAGGCCAGCCCTTCATCGCAAAGGCGATGCTCCCCATTTGGGCCTGTTATCGCAAATGCGACTGTTTGTTCGCAATTCCGACTTCACAAATGCGAAAATTTCTTTGCAAATAAGAGCTTAGCAGAGCCTGGGTTCGCAATTGCGATACCTGCAACCTGTAAGTTCATAACATAGACGCATTTTCAACCATTTTTCACATCTTCTCAAAACATAAACTCTCTAGGGCGATTTTTCAAAGGCAAATTCTCTTCCTAATCGATTGTAAGTGATTTCTAACTAGTTTTCTTCAATACTTAACATCTTTTCATATGATTTCAACTCAAAATCAATGGTTTTCATGGGGGAAATTGGGTGTTTTGGGTAGAACCTAGGTTTTTCAAAAATTGAGGATTTGGACCTCAATTTGAGGTCCTTCAAAACAAATTATATATTTGAGTTCGTGGGGGAATGAGTAATCGAGTTTTGGTTCGAACCTCGGGTTTTTGACCATGTGGGCCCGGGGGCGATTTTTGACTTTTTGAGCAAAACTTTGGAAAACTCATTTTCATGCATTAGAATTGATTCATTTAGCATTTATTGACGTAATTATGTAATTTGTGGATAGATACGAGCGAATTGGTGGTGGAATCAAGAGGTAAAGCGATAGTTGAGACTTGAATTATGTTCGTTGCATCGAGGTAAGTGTTTGGTCTAACCATAGCTTGAGGGATTAGGAGTCGAGTCCTATTTGGTATGTGGTGTTTGTTGAGTACGACGTATAGGCATGGTGACAAGTATCTATACGTTGGTGTCAAGCATGTCCGTGAGTCTTATATTGTGATTATTATGACTCTGTTGTATTATTCATGCTTTGGTGATGATTTCTATTATTGGGCAAAGTTCGTGGAAGTAATTGTGAAATTTGAACATTGAGGAGCGTTGGCTCAAGTTGTATAATGAAATGTGAAAGTATAAGTGGTAATTGAACCTTTTAGAGCATTGGCTCAAGTTGTGAAGTGAATTGTGAAGTAAAAGTGAAAAAAGAAGAGAATTATTATGTGGCCTCCCTTGCCGGGATATTGTTGCTTTTAATGTTATCTCCCTTGCCAGGATGTTGATGTCTCTTTTGATGTTGTTCCCTTGCCGGGACTTGATTGTTGAACTATTGTTCCCTTGCCGGGATTCTTATTGTAATTTCATTTATTCCTTACCCTATTGTTTGTGATTGTTGGTTGGGTGAGGAAGAGTGTTAAAGCACGAAGGGTGATGCCGTGTATTGTTTTGGTGAGAGAGTGTTAAAGCACGAAGGGTGATGCCGTGCCGCACGATGTACAATTTCGTGCCGATTATATTGATTATATGGTGAGGACGAGAGTAAAAGCACGAAGGGTGATGCCGTGCACATTTTCATTACTTGATTGCTTGGTGAGGACGAGAGTAAAAGCACGAAGGGTGATGTCGTGCACTTATTGATTCCTGATTCTTTGTTGATATCTAAGATATGTTGTTCCTTTTAATTACCTATTGTCTTTCTATTTTTAAGTGATAGTTTCCCCGCAGCGTGCTTCCCCTGCCATACTTGACTGTATATTACTGTTCTTCTTTTCCGTTGTATAGAGTTAAATTGCACAAGTTTAATTGGTAGTCTGGTCCTAGCCTCGTCTCTACTTTGCCGAGGTTAGGCTAGGCACTTACCAGCACATGGGGTCGGTTGTGCTGATACTACACTCTGCACTGTGTGCAGATCCCGGAGCAGCAGTTTTTGGACCGTAGATCAGGTGGCTGCCTTCAGTCCACACGGAGATCCAAGGTAGTCCTGCAGGCGTCCACAGGCCCTGGCGTCTCCCTCTATCCCTTATTCCTGTTTCATCTACTTATTTCGGAAACAGTGTATCTTTTATCTTTCAGACTTTGTATGTAGTATTCTTAGACTGTCTGTGAAACTGTGACACTAGTTCTGGGTAGTCGATGCTCAAACAGTTGTATTAGATACATATTTCAGATAGTTTACTGCATTTCTTCGGCTTATTGTAAATTCCGCTGTCTACACGTTATTGCTTCATAATTGTTAGCGAATATAAAATGGGTAAAAAGGTAATTTGTTCAAACAGTCAGCTTGTCTAGCTCATATTAGTAGACGTCATCACGCCTCCCGAGGGCTGGAAATCCAGGTCGTAACATTCATATCGTCTTTAATTTATTAATTTCTTTTGGTAGTAAAGTGTGTGTGTGTATATATATATATAGGGGGATTTGTATCTATACCCGTTTTTTGGGTCACGTTTTAACTTGTGCCTGTTTTGCAAAAAAAAATACAAGCGTACCCACCTTTTTGCGTCACTTCAACATACTGAGCTGAAGTAGCAAAGGCAATCACGCAAAACTTCAGCATTCTAGTAGACGAGTCCGAAGTAGCAAAGGCAGTGATGAAGGGTTTTTTTGTCCTGGATAAGATGCTGAAGTTATTTAGTTCATTTGTAAAAACTTAAGCACTAAAATAGCTGAAGTGTTTTTGTCCTGGATTCATTAGTTTTGTCATAAAGCTTTTTCAAAAACTTCAGCAGAAAATGCTGAAGTTATTTAGTTCATTTGTAAAAACTTCAGCACTAAATAAGCTTAAGTTTTTTTTGTCCTGGATAAGCTTTTTCAAAAATTTCAGCAGAAGATGCTGAAGTTATTTAGTTCATTTGTAAAAACTTCAGCACTAAATAAGCTTAAGTTTTTTTTTGTCTTGGATAAGCTTTTTCAAAAACTTCAGCAGAAGATGCTGAAATTATTTAGTTCATTTATAAAAACTTCAGCACTATATAAGCTGAAGTAACATTTTGAAGGAAGAGTGAAATATAAATGGCGAAGCTTAAGTTGTTAATAGAATGAAACTTACAAGTTAAAACAGAATATTCACTGGTACACAACACCTTGTAGTGTTAGTTTTCCCTCTTTTCCTTCCCTTGTAGTGTAACTTCCAAGACCAAACACATATTGGTAGGAATGGACTTGGATTCCACGTTCCAAATGACAAACCATTTGATCTATAATTTGAGTTTGTATTTTACATCTAATTTTTTTAAATATAAAACCAAACAAGTATAGTGGATTTACATAGTGAATGTGGAATACGTAAGGCAAAATTCGTCGGTCCAAACAGGTAAGAATATGAATTTAAGAAGAGATTTCAGAGTACAAAATTGTAAAATGACATTTAATATCATCTCCAAAAAAAGGCACTTCGGTAAACATGCCAATGTTAAAACCATAATGAAAATTTCTCTTAAGATGGTGGTAGTATTAGAAAATTAATCATAGTGCCTTTCAGTTATTAATAGAAGAAGAAGAAGAAGAAAACGAAGGAGGAGAAAGGGGCTGAAGTTGTTTAAAAACTGAGTACAAATTAAAACTTTAAAAAAAATAGGTATAGGTTAAATGGGGGCGACCAAATAGGGCGCCCCGTGCAATTTTTACTATAATTGCTTACTAATATTAATTAGTTTTTGGTCGCCCCGTGCAATTTTCATAAAGACTATCCATCAAAATATACAGTTAAAAATATTTAGATATTATATTTCAAAACTATCATAGAATAAACTATTTGATTCTCTAATTATTAAATATTATTTTTCAAAACTATAAAAAAAAATAAGCTATTTGATTCTCCAATTATTAATATATACAAGTTTATGTATGTTACGAAAGATTTTTCACATAATCATTTAACAAATTTAGCATATCACAAATTGAATTGTTACTAGTGATATGAAGTAGGAAGTCAATCTGTTTGAATTTAGTTAGTTGAAGTCCGTATACTTTCGTTTATTTTTTTTTGGTATACTTGTGTATTTAGATTACCATATTTACACTAATTTTAGTTTCATAGGCTTTCAAGGAATAGGAATCCGAAAAACAAAAGGAAAAGGGAAAGAAGGAAATTATCCTAATAATGGAAAAAAACAACCTATACATTGTTGTCTCCTCTACGATGGGCTGCAAGTTTTTCATTGTTTCTTTCAATTTTCTTCCTAGCGCTTTTGCAACAAAATAATGGCAACTAAAACCATAATTCCCTCTTCTCTTCTCATAATACTACCTTTAATCATACTAGTAGCTTTTTCTTCCACTGCCGTCTCCACCAGAAAACTACTCCTATCATCAGCTCCTCCGACGTCACAACCACCAATATCCCCCAATAATAATATTATTACCACATTATTAACTAATTCCAATGAATTTAAAGAAGAGCTTCTTGGAATGAAGGATGACTTTGTTCATTGTAATTATTATTATTATGGGTGTCATCATCATGGTCACGGCCGATTAAGCAAAACCCGCGATGAGGTTTTTGCCGTTATTGAACTTGTGATTGTCGCTATTACTGTGGTCTGCCTTCTGTTGTGTATAGGCTTTTGTCTGTTGGAAAAATGTTGTCTATCATGAAAACAAAATCAGGGTACCTTCATTTAGCTTAGGAAATCTTAGTATTTACTTTATGCATTGTACTTAATTTTACAGCTTGTTTCTTTATATTGTATCGTATTGTTACTTTAAATAAAATGTTTGTTTTTATTATTACTTAAATTTTATTGTATCGTCTCGTTTAAATTCGTCGTTCTATAACAACGAAAAATGTCACTTTATGGAACGACCGATTTGGTATGGTCGTGTCGTTTCCTTATTTTTTTCTCGCATCTTGCATTCAATATTCACTATAAAAGCCAAGTTTTTCTCAGAACTGATCTTTATGTTATGTTATAATATATGTCTTCTATAACAACACTTCACTATAACATCCAAAAAATATTGAACAAACAAGGCTATTATAAAGAGGGTTGACTGTAATCTTATTTTATTCTTTATCCTATCTTTTTATATAATCATATTACCTCTACCTTATATTTTCTTTATAATATTGCAAGTTTATTCTTCATATTCTTGGTGCATGATATCATAAAACGACGGCAAACAATACAATCTCTCCAAACATTGTATACATCTAAACAATACAGTATAATACAATACAATACAATACAATACAATACAATACTATACTATACTATACTATACGATACGATACGATACATGCATGATACATAACAACCATCCGAACAAGTTGTTAATTACTAAGTACTGCATGTTTAATTTTCTTTTAGTTTTACGCACTTCACTTGAATGGAATGATCAGTATTAGATTGTAATTATGGGTCTTGCACTTTGGATTATTTGGAGTATTTACCTGTCCCAACTAGTTTGGATAAAGAAATCTTTTTGATATACTAGTAGGACTGGGCATGTATCTGGATATATCGGGTAAAACCAATAATCTGAAATGTTAATTGTTTATTGGGTTATCGGTATCGGGTTATTGGGTTAACGGTTCGATAACAGTTTAGAATTTTTTTACTATTGGGTTATCGGTTCGGGCCTCGGTTTGCCAATTTTGTTAATAGGTTAACCGATAACCCAATAAGAATTAATAAAATTACGACTTTCCCCTTAAGTATATACAAATGCTAGGGCTTCAGTTCATTCTCTCGTATTCTTTCTCAACCGCACTCTTCAGTTGCTTCATCTTTATTCTTCACGGACCTTACTAGTTACTCCTAGCGTAAGTCTTTAATATATTATATGTGAATTCTTCTCTTTTTGCTTAACTCCAATGAATTGTCTTCTCTTTTTTGCTTAACTCTAGATTGAGTTATCTTATCGGGTAAACCGATAATGATCGATATCCGATTAACCGATACCCGATAACCGATATACTAAACCTATAATATTCATAATCGAACCGAACCGACTGATGTCCACCCTACACACTAGTACTAGTAATATTTCTGAAATCATCATTCTCACGCAGTAAAGTAATACTTCCCTTTTTTTCAAACAAAAGTCAAAACTGTAGAAATAATTTTCTTTCTTTTAGAAGTATAATATCATGTCATATAAATAAAGTAGTCTATTGTATAATATTATAATATACATTGTAAACTGTTGACGCAAAATTTATGTGAATACGAAGCTTTAAAAAATAATAATTCAAAACGCCCTAAGAACTCTTTCATAGACATAGCAAACCCAGGATTTGCTGCAACTAGGTTCAGAATAGAACCTTTGTGTGGTCCTGCTTGCAGCAAATCCTGGTGTGATATAAAGGGTGTCTTTTTCATTTTGGTTGTACTCAGCTGCTAGATGATATCAGCTTTAACATATATTTAAAAATCTTTTACTCTAGTATCTCAATAGTCAAGTTCGATTATTCGAGTTATGATGATACCTGACCATCTCGATGAAAAAGTAGAAAATAGAATGATTTGAAACGAAAGATGGAAAAACACCAAATTTTAATATTAATTCAAAAAAAATAAATATTTTCTCCATCAAATAACCTCTCTAATATTATTAGAATATTTCATCTTACTGCTCTTATATCATATTCCCTACAAGGTTAACTGGGTTAATTGCCCAACTGAATAGGGGAGCGCAAAAACTAAGGATCAATAAAGACCATGTGCAATCTAAGAACAAGTAGCGGGGATAGCTCAGTTGGGAGAGCGTCAGACTGAAGATCTGAAGGTCACGTGTTCGATCCACGTTCACCGCATTCTTTTACTTTGTCCATCCTCCAGATTTCTTAGCCCTTTCATTTTCAGGTGCTTATGCAATCATTTTGGTTAACCAACGAGAGAACGCCAAAGAAAAGTGTAATGGTTGCTAAAAAGCAATTTGGTCACTAATTAAAAAGGTTTGGAATCTTTGGATGACGCAATTTAGTGCAACTGCAGAGGCGTGGAGTACAATATCGCATGCATTAAGGGTTCCCCTATAGCAAAACTAGGAATTTTTCCAAGTGTTCAAATTTGGAAATATTTTATATACCTCTAAAACGTAATATTTTACCTATATATACGATGTAATTTTTCGACGAACCGTTGTGACCGTGTGGTTTGTTTCCAATTTTCAACATTATAATTGGTATCAATCTATGTAAAAAAGGTAGACATTGCAAAGGGTGTCCTTCCTTTTAACTTATACCCATTTTGTTTTTCCGTTAGCATCTGTACCCGTTTTTTTGTTAAAAACATTTTAAAAAGATGATTTTGCCCTTCTCTAATTAAAAAACTACTGACAAACTACAGGACAAAAACTTAAGCATGTTTACGCTGAAGTTTTAGCAAATGAACTAAAAAACTTCAGCTTGCTTAGACTGATGTTTCGGATAAAACTCAGGACAAAACTGTAGACTGCGGCACAAAAATTCAGCATGTTTTGGCAAATGAACTAAATAACTTTAGCATGCATTAGCAAAAAGTCTTTAGAAAATTACATACTGCCAAACAAAAACTTAAGCATGTGTAGTCTGAAGTTTTAGCTAATGAACTAAAAAACTTAAGTATGTTTAGTCTGAAATTTTAGTAAATGAACTAAATAACTTCAGCATGTTTTGTCTGAAGTTTTAGTAAATGAACTAAATAACTTCAGCTTGCATTAGCAAAAACTCATTAGAAAATTACATACTGCAAGACAAAAACATAAACATGTTTAGTGTGAAGTTTTAGCAAATCAACTAAAAAACTTAAGCACGTTTAATCTAATGTTTTAGCAAATGAACAAAAAACCTAAGCATGTTTAGTCTGAAGTTTTAGCAAATGAACTAAAAAACTTAAACATGTTTAGTGTGAAATTTTAGCAAATGAACTAAATAACTTAAGTATGTTTAGTTTGAAGTTTTGGCAAATGAACTAAATAACTTAAGCATGTTTAGTCAGAAATTTTAGCAAATGAACTAAATTACTTTAGCATGCATTAGCAAAAACTCATTAGAAGATTGCATACTGCAAGACAAAAACTTAAGCATGTTTAGTATAAGTTTTAGCAAATAAATTAAAAAGCTTAAGCATGTTTAGTCTAATATTTTCACAAATGAACTAAATAACTTCTGCATGTTTAAACTGAAGTTTTAGCAAATTAACTAAATAACTTTAGCATCTTTAGACTAAAGTTTCGGATAAAACTCATGACAAAACTGTAGACTACAGGATAAATAACTTCAGCATGCATTAGTATGAAGTTTTAGCTTCAACGCGAAACAACTTCATGCTATATTAACATGAAGTTTTAGCTTCAACATGAAATAACTTCATGCTACATTAGCATGAAGTTTTCGCTTTAAGGTGAAACAACTTCATGCAACTGTGATTGTACAACTTGAACTCCTCCTCCTCAACGGTATTGGTACAAAAATAGTAGCATTCTTCTCGCCAGATTCCCCATTACTGTTGTTGGCATTTTCAGCTACTTTCTTGACATTATCTTTTGAGTCTTTAGAACATATAAACCCTTCAGGGCTAATCCTGTATTTGATAACAAATATTTCTTTTCTCACTATTTCTCCTTCTAATTTCTTCTTTTCTACTTGCAAGGTATTTGGTTTGATTTCTTGATTTGTGCTTGAAACTACAAGAGGAGTAGAAGTACTAGCGCTCTTCTTAAGGGAAAGGAAAGGCTTAAAAGTTGGTACAAATATAAGGTACGACTGCAAAAGAGGGTGGTTCTCGGAATCATTTAATGGTATTTTAAGCCCACTTTGGATATAAAAGTTCAGTGGCATCCAAAAAATCACTAAATGGCCGAGGTGCCATGGTCCAAGAGAAACTTTTCCCCATATTAGGCCCAATATTGAATCCAACAGATGGTATTTTCCTCTTCCTCACTCCATTCCAAGGCAAGCTCCTGTTGGATCCTACTATTCCTACTATTCTTATTGAATTTAAGCAACTCAGAGTATGAACACTGTATCCTTATCCCCCTCTTGCCCTACTTGTTCCCTTTTTCCTTTTTTTCTCTTTTCTTCTTTTTTTTTCGATGGAAATTTCTTTGATTTCTTCATCTTTATCTTTTCTCTCTTTGTACAATCCCATTTTTATTATTTAGTTAAATTATGTATTTGCTATCGTTTTCTTTTTTTAGGTTTCAAAATTCTTATCTAAATATGATAAACCACATAATGTCATTTTTTTCTTGGTTTCGATAAAGCATGAAATATTTTCTGTGTGGTTATCACGTATTTATTTATCCATAAAATATTTTGTAAAGCGAACCAAATTAATTCAAAATGAAACTGTATCAAATTAATTCAAAACGCTTGAACCGATATATAGTACATCCTAATTCAATTTTCTCGATTAGTGATCGGTTTGTATTAAGTACAGTGACATGCACCCATATCCTGAATCCGTCTATGATTAATACATTACTTGAGGTGCAATTAGGGGTCCTTTAATACAATAACACTCCAGATGCACTTCAAACAAAGGAATAACTGAAAATAATTGATTCCTATCTTGTCGAAGTTTTCCAGTGATCAAGAAGAACCACTTCGGGCATTTCATATCCAATAGGTGGCAGATTTGTTGTGAAATAGAATTAAAATAATAAAACAAAAAGCATCTAACAATATCGACGGCTCATGGTAGGGGTAAAGAAAGAAAGAGGTGTGAGAATGGAATATTGTATCAATTGGATACTCCATAAAGCAGCACTCTACCCTTATGATTCTTTAAAAATATATTTACTATCTGTTTTTTTGTTTCTTTTCCCAAACGAATATTAAAAGTGGACGCATGTATATTCTGTGAGTATTATTACTATTCTTTTTACTATTTAAACTGCAATAATTAAAATGGTACAAGTCAACTGAAACATGAAAGTGGCATGTTTTTATAGTGGCTGAATGACTCATGCCTTTTCGGTTTAGTACTTGCATTAAACTAAATTACTAAATTGAAATAATAATTCAGAAAATTACAGTTATAGAATGAAGGACGCTACATTCCAAGGTATAAAAGAAACGATAGAGTTATTCAATAATAAATTGATTCACTAGTGTAATGACTCCAAATCATGGAAGCATTAAACTCGCTCGCCTTAAATAAATTATAAGACATGATTGATTTTTTACTTATTACTATCATAATTTATTTGCTTAAAGATAACTTAATTTAATCATCATTTAATGATGTAAAAGTTGGTTAGCATCTTTCAACTGATCGACAGCCTTCCAAAGATGAATGATTTTGATTTTTCTTCATTTTTATTAAATGAAGTAATGAAGTGACATGAATGTTATCATATCATAGGCGTAAGATCATAATATATCATTACTTAAAGTCCTTGGGATATTGGATTCCACCTCAATTATTTGTTATTTTCAATTTTGTCCAACCAAAAATATTGTCTTTTTTTTTGGCCTAATGATCCTATGCCTTGGTTTTACGAGCATCATAATAGTACTCCTTTGTTCACTTTTACTTGTTTACTATTCTAAAAATAAATTTTTAATTTTACTTGTCCACTTTCCACTACTAGAAATTCGAAAAAAAACGATCACAAAAAGCGACCAAAGTTGGTCGCTTACAAGTCACAAAGCGACCAAAAAACGTCCAAACTGGCTTGGTCGCTTTACCTTAGAGACCAAAATTGATCACTAACTTTGGCCTCTAAGGTAAAAGGACCAAATATTCCGGGTAAACAATATACCGACCAACTTTGGTCGCTTTAATATTTTAATAATATAAATTTAGTGACCAAAGTTGGTCTCTATATTTAAATTATATTTTTTATTTATTTAATATTATTCAAAATATAGCGACCAACTTTGGTCTATAAACCAAATATTATATTTTAAAATCTGGAAAATAGCGACCAAAATTGGTCGCTTATTTCAAGAATTTTATTTTTTTTCAAACATAAGTGACCAAAATTGGTCGCTAATTTCCAGATTTTTTTATTAGAATAGCAACCAAAGTTGGTCGCTTTTTAGGAAATCTGGGTTAATTAGCGACCAATCTTGGTCACTATTGCCCAGAAAATATTTTTTTTTTAAATAGAAAAGCGACCAAAGTTGGTCGCTTTTTTGGGTATAATTTTGGCAGAAACTGCCTGTTTTGGCAGCTACACCACCTTCCAGCATACCGAATTCCCTAAATAACAATATAATTCAATTCATAAACTACAATTTCAATACCAAAATCTCCACAAGAACCCAACACCACCACCACCACCACAACAACAATGCCACCACCACCACAACAACAACACAATTCAAAAAACACATTAAAACCAATAAATTAAAGTTCAATAGAACTAACAAATTAAACTAAGTTAACGCTTATTACACCTAGTTCAAAACCGATTCTATTTGTCTAGTTCAAAATATATAAAAGTTAGGGAGTGTTTTGTACAATATCATTATCATCACCGTCTGATGAACTTTCATCACCAAGACGGTATACAGAAGGGTCTACTTGTCGAGGACGGGAAAAACGATCACGGGGAGGACGGGAGGAACGAGCACGGGGAGGACGGAAGGAACGCTCACGTCCAAGTCGAGCCTCTGGCGATGACTCACGAGACCGGGGAATTGGAAAACCTCCAGAAGCTAGGAGAAATTTGAGCTGCTCTTGCATGCCCTGGTACTGAGCTTGCATGCCAATGTACTGAGCATCTCTAAGCTTTTCGCTTTCCTTGGCCGCTTCTAGCTCGGATGTGAGCTTTGTTACAGTCTCCCGCATAACGGAGAGGCTCTCCCCATTAAGTTGCTCGCCTTGCGAGGAAGTCCCCATTCCTTGCATTCCACACTTATAGCGATGCAATTTCTTAGTAGGAAGCCCGTATACCTTCCCCCATTTTGAACCGCCAGTAGCCTTCGTCCACATTCTTTCAGCATCCTCGTCCGAAGGTTAGATTAGCTCGCCCGACTCATTAGGTGGCTAACTGCGTATGAATTCCTCCATGTAAGCTGTGAAGTGACCATATAAGAAAAATTACATTGAATTAGTATTTCAAAATTTATATAAAGTAAATCAAAATACTTAATAAAAAGTGAAAACTTACATGTACAGTCGAGGCTCGGCCCTCGACCCAATTTTCTTAAACCGTCTTTTTTTTCTCTTTACAATATGAGTCTCATTGAATAGCTCATCTTGGTTCATTGGACGCCCCAACTTCTTTTCCTGAAAACTCATAAATTTTAGTTAATAAACAGAATAGATATACTTTGAAAATTAAAATAAATTAACCAATTACGTACCAATCTTCTTTTTATTGTCCCTAGGCTGATTGCACCTCCAGTGTGCAAGGATCCTCCCTTCTCAGATGCACGAGGTTTCTTTTCTTTTTCGCTCTTCTCTAAGAACTTTGCGGTAAGCCATTGCCTTTGCAAATCCTTCCATAAATTCTGAAGCAACCAGTCAGGCTTCTGGTTCAACTTTCTAGCTTGGAGAAACTATGCGACAACCGCTTGCGAGCTTTGTGATGAAAATTAGCAGCCACTTACGCGCTATAGCGGTGTTCCCATACACACTTGCTCTGTATTTCAAAAATTAAATATTATATGGAAATATCATAAATATAAATAATTATACTGCTTAAAAGAATATTTATACCTTAAATTGATTGAAGATTTGCTCCTTCAGCGAGAATGGAAATTCACTCCAAGTCGCATAAGGGCCATCATAAAGCTTTCTGGTGGCTTTGGTGATTATCCTCGTAGTAATATTACTCGGGATGAACCTGCAATTTAATAAAAAAACATTAATATTGTTGATACCCAATTTCTCCCTATATATTTTCAATATGTAAAATAACTTCAAAATAGCATATAAAGGCATACATAAGCATGTCCAAATATTTTATTATTTTTTTATAATTTTTAAATGTTTAAATTGATTTATTTTTCCCTCTTTTATCCATAAAATCTCAATAAATATTTCCAAAATCAGTATTTTGATGATTCATTTATGGTATTTCTATATTTATGCCAAAATATGCCAAAAATAATTTTCACGTATTTTTACAATTTTATTTAGTATTTTTAAGGCTAAATTGCACATAATTGCAATATTAACCATTTTATGGTTTAATTGTGTCTTATATTCATAAAATTGAGGTTTATATTTTTAAATTATTAATTATGTGTTATAAATCATTTTAGCCCTTTTAATTTAGTTTTTAGAAATCGTTTACTATTTTTATAATTTAAAAAAAAGGGAAAATTGGCTATTTAAATAACAGCCCAGTTGTATTTAAATTTTGGCCTAAATTGAACCCCAATTCCCCAGCCCAATTCCAAATTAAACCTGACCTTAGCCCAATTTTAACCCTACCCAAACCCGGATTCCCCACCGACCCTTTTAATCTAGGCCGTTGATCATTCAGATCAACGACCACCATTCACCCTTCCATAATTAAACCCAAATGATCCCTTAACCTAATTCATTTCTCACCACCCGCCGCCCTTGAATCCCTCTCCTCTCAGACTCTCTCTGCAACTTCACCTAAACCCTAGCCGCCGTCACCCAAATTCCCCTAATCCCTTTCAATTCCTACCTAATCCATGGACTCCCATAGCGGTTTGAGGCATGTACTCGTCTCCTATGTCTACTGGTTACCTATTTTTATGGTTCCATGGACAGATCTCAAAAGGATCTAGTCCAGTCTTGGTTCAACTTCCACCTATGGCCTTTTTCCGGCCATCCATGGTTGTTCAAGTCAGATCCTTGACTTTTCCGGCTAAATCGGTAACTTTTCAAAGTCTTTCTCACTTTCTCTGGGTTCTCTGAAACCCTAGCTTTAAGAGCTTTTTGATTTTTCTTTCATATCTGTCTTAGATATGTATACGTTATGAACTTCTTGATGATTTCCAAAAGGTTTTTCGATTTTCTTTCAAAGTGACTCTTCGTTTTCAAATTAGGGTTTCTTAGACTCTTTTCAAAAGATCTTTTCTCCGATTTCCAGTGATGTTTTACTATGTTTAAACGATTTGCTTATATTTTTTTTCTTCCATATGGTTCCTCGTGTTAAAAACCCTAAGTGTTTTGGTTTTATCCGAGTTCTAAAGATGCCTTTGTTTGTCTGTGTGTACACTTGTTTCGATTAAGTTCTTTGTATTTGAATCCCTGTTCCTTGTTTGACTTATCTAATTCTGAATTTTTACCTTTTCAACTCGACTATTGTATGAACCATAATTCCTTATAAATCTTTTCTTCACTTATTGCTATAGGTTTAAAGACCTTTGTTGTGTTGATCTCCTTTACTAGTTACTATGTTTTCTTCGCTTTTGATTCTACTTGACTACTCGACTCTGTTGACTACTATGCTTCGAGTAGATCTCTTTACCATTGAATCCTAGCTTACTCCTGCTACTACTGTATGTTTGTGTTGCTTCTTTTGGCAATATGATTGGCCTTGCATGTCTGACGCTTTTGTTCATCATTCTCTATTTATATGGCAAAGTGCAGAATCATGTTTCTTTCTTGATTGATCTTGATTTTCTCAATGTTACGACTGATTGCAAAAGGTTCCCTTATAAACCCAAATTTGTTTTTACTCATTTTTGTTTAAATTGATTGATTCCCTTCCCTTAGTTACTGTGATGTTTTACCTTGAATCCTTTCCCAAAATTAAGTACATTTTGTATTTAGACTCAAATATTTACCTTATACTTTTACTACCCCCTTATATGGCAAGAATCAATCTGTCTCAAACTTATTTCTTTCCTTAATTAACCCTGTTAGTTTCCGTTTAAGCAGTAATCCCTTGATTAAAGGGAAGTACTTGTGTTAATTGATTTTGATTGTGATTATTTCCATGTCTGTAATGAAACCTTACTTGTTACCTTATTCTTTACTCTTTTCTTTAAACACACGAATAATTGAGTTCAAAAACACACTCACTCACTCAAAAACTCGCTCTTTCTTTACTACTACTTGTATTACTACTTTATCTAGACGGGTGAAAGCCAAGGCTAGACTGTGGAATCCTTCTTGCTTTACCTTTCTGCACCTTGCTTTTCTCTACTGGTATGTCCTAGTTAATTTTAAAAATTTCAACAACAACATGTTTCTAATTGTTCCAATTTCTCTCATTCTTGTCTATTTCTGCCTGTGGTTCTGCAGTCAAGATACATTACCAGCATGTTATAATGTATCCCCTTCCCCTTTAGATTAATGCACTCCCCTACATGTGTTCCAAGTCATGGTGTGTCAGTCACTTACTGTATACTTGTTGTCTTATGAATCCCAAACCCCCATATCCCCTCTATGTGTTTGTGTTCTTTAGGCTGGTTTGTGACTATGCCAGCATCAATTGTTGTTGTGCATGTCAAAACGAAGACCCATACTGGGGTTATGTGTTTACAAACAAATGTCTGTGTGTCCCCAAGTCCCTTGACCCCTTTGTGTGACTACTGAGTTTTGAGTTTCATTTACTATTATTGATTTCAAACAATCCTGTTACTGATTGCTTTCAAAATGGACCATCAGTCCAACTTTTCAAACAAATCCCTTTCAACATGTGTTCTGTACCTTCACCATACTTTTAGAATCTAGGTTCTGTCCCTCTTGTGTGAGCCTTGCCTTGGTACCCTTGAGCTCCATCTAAACTTGGACACACATGAGCTGGCCTTTCCACACTTCACTTACTCTGTTTGGCTATGCAAGTCTGGGTGTGAGCACTACTCGGGATCCCTTGAGGTCCTTAGGGAACTCTGACACACCCAAATATGAGAAAGGTTTTGGATTAATATTGGCATTGAAGTGGTCATTACATAACTCGGAGAGGAAGTCAAGATCAGGCTTCCTTTGGTTGTAAATTTTTATTCTTACACTTTTGTGATTCAATCATTTGGTCTGTAATAATTTGTAAACAATTATGGGGTTGGCTAGTGAAAAGTGATGGGAAATATGCATGTTTTAGCTATCAAAAGGGTAGAAAGCATGATATTAGATTTATATTCTTACTTGCGTAATAGAATCCATGCTTAAGACGCATCTCATGCATTAGAGATCTTGTTCCTTAGGATTTACAATTACTATTTTCAGAACGTTACTTCACTAGCATATCACTTAGAGATTCCTGCGCTAAATGTGTTAATAACCAGTGTTTCTGCAATCATGTTCCTACTGCCCTGCACACTTAGAGATCATGTTTTAGGCTAAACAACATTAACAAACGTGTCATCTTTGCATATTTTGGGAATCATGTTTAAATATTGGTGCATATAGAAATCCTGCTTAGGATTCTGCATAAATGTCATTCTGCATCCCTGTGCACTAGGAAGCATGCATATAGGGTCCAAATAGCCTGTTTAAAATTTGTTTACTGCTTTATTGCATCCATAATCAGCATGCCCATAAGACATCGCTATCACACTCCTAGGCAAGCCTTAGGTAATAATTCAAATGAAATTGAAACTGCCTCTATTTAAATAGCAACTGCTACAACCAACATGCAAGCCTGATTCAGACTTCTTATCTGAGTTATGTAATGAATTTGGTTCTGCTTCAATAACTCAAACACCCTGCTTTAGTCTTTTAAATTCAGACCTTAATTGTGTCTAAGTCGTGCTATTTATATGCATTATTTGTGGAGGTATACATGAGCCTTCTAATTGCTTACATGTTTCCCCTTTAAATGCAGTCCTACGTGTTTTTGTATGTCACCTTAGCCTTTTTACCTTTGAAACCTAAGAGTCAGCCTGAAACCTCCTTCTTATAGGAATAGTAGTCCTAAATTCCTCCGGGACTGATAGAAATGGGACGGGTAATAGAATGCAATAGAGGTCGAGACCAATCCGCGCTTTAATACTTTCACGGGGTGGGAAGGCTAGATATGGACATGATGATCGGTGCGCTAATACCACGTGTATCCCCTCTTTTGGGGAGTGTCATACCAGGTATTGCATTGAGGTGATCCATATTACAAACAAATCTAGGACCCCTTTTACATTTACAAGCATGTTTAGATTATAACTCTTTTCAAAACCCTGCCTTTCAATAATTGTTTGCACTTGTGTGTTTAACTTAAATCCCCTCTTACTTGAGCCTTATTTGATTACTTGCTAATTGCACCAATTCACAAAAACTATCTGGCCGGGAACCACACTAGTGGATCCTGAGGGGTGCATAACACCTTCCTCTTGGGATAATTTCAAGCCCTTACCCTATCTCTGGTTATCAAACATAGTTGTAGTTGAACCTTATAGGTGCCCTAACACACCTTAAAATTGTTAGGTGGCGAATCTTCAAAATACCTAATTCCCAAAAGAGAAATGAGTCATTACACCCCATGAATGTCAAAACCCGAAAACTCATCTCCGACGGAAGGGAGAAAAAGGGGGGCGCGACAGCTTGGCGACTCTGCTGGGGAAATTTAGGCTTTTACCATTTCAGATTGTTCTTGTGAATTTGTATCTCCCTTATGTGCAATTACTTGTTTAAATTTCTTTAAGCATTTAATTTCTTTTTCAACTGCAAAACTAACATATCTTCTTTGTTTCCTTCTTTATTGTTGCTTTAAATTATAAAACTGATGTACGTGCAAATACATGTCAACATATTTTTTTTAATTATTGCATAATCATGCTCAACATCATACTCCACTCGTTCCAAACAAATACTATAGAAACGCTTTTAATGAGTGGTTGCGCTCTTCCTATATCATTACCCCTAAATTCGTAAAGGCATATTTGCGGTAAAAATAGTCGATCAGCAGTGCGGTTGACAGTTCCGTGCCTTCCCCCTTGAGTTGTCTGCTCAAGGGTACCAGTCTAAAACCCCATAGAAGCCTTACTCTGTTAAATTGTGCATGCATCATGGTCAAACCTAGTCGGGTCAGTTATGTTGTCTGCATAATGATCCTTTAAGATAGACATATCCAAAAGTCCACTGGGTTTCCCTAAACCCAAACGGACGTCATCACATTATGTGCATTTATTTGGAGAACTAAATGCTTCATATTAATTGTTGATATTAAATAGTTGAGTCTGGTGGGGGTAAGGGCCTAATCTTGTTTACCTTACTAAAAATGAGGCACGAGGTCCGGTATGATTAATACAACCCCGCTCTTGCTAGACTGGTGGAGGAATCTTCCGTCAAATGACCAAATCAATAAATGGAAAGAGAGGGCCGTCAAAGCTAGCAAAAAGTTGGAATATCTGGAATACAGTCTACTGGAATTGGAAGGAAAAGTGAGGAAGAGAGTCACCGACTGCTAGAACGCTGAGGGAAACGAAGGAGAACACTTGACAAAGGCATTTTTACTGGTGAACCTACGCGAGCTGGAGGATTTGATCAACGTGAGCATTCAACCTGAGGAAGGTTCTTCTGGGACCAAGTAGATAGGAGTTTATCTTTTTCACTTTATAAATATAATAAGGCCAATGACCATTAGTGACTTTTATTTCTTACTTATTTAGTGTCGATTTGGGATTCGTCTATTTTTTATCAATAAAATGAGGCATTTAGCATTCTAAGTTCTCCAAATCAATTTGTCGCTAGGCCTACCTCGGGCACAAAGAGGTTCCCAAATTAGGACACGCTCTACATTCCCGCACTACGTGTTTAAATATTGCAATACTTTTTATAATCCTCACTAACTTGATTACCTTTTTATTTTTTGTTTTGTTTTATTATTCCCCTCCCCAAGGTTAGTTCGTGCACTCTGGAATCATTATCGTATTTCACAAGATCCAGGGGCCCTCCACTCACTCCTTCTCTTAGTCCCATTAAAGGCAAGAACCTCCAAGGAATCGCTAAGCCCGTAAAACTTAAGAAACATGGCACTACCTTCGGTTTGGAATATGATTACACCTGGGAAGAATTGAACAACTATCCACTAGAGCAGCCAATACCGTGTCTGGAGCAGACTTTCCAACAGGCCGACATTTTTTATGGGTCAGATGAAGAAGAAGCACTTGCAGCAGTGAAATACTTGTTCCTAGAAGGCAAAGATATGGGCTGTTGTGTTGTTCTCGAGGAGGGGGAGGAAGGCCCTTCCATACATGCTGTAAGCAAATGGGCACGCCTCAATAATTGGACCATCAGGACAACCAGATCCCGATGAGCCTCGGGGTAGCAAGGCTAAAACAATCATTATCCATTGTTTTACTAAATGATTTTCTTTTCGCATTTTCAATTCCCGCAATAAGATCTTCAATGTTCAAAATAGTTATGCAATTTATCAAAGCATTTTGAATTTTCTTATAAATCAACACTCATTATCATTTTCTCTCATTATTTTACTTATACAACATTACTATTACTTATCTTGATGAACCAATGACTGTGACATACAATGAGACAACACAACAAACGGACATTGATTCAAAGAAAGATGACATACCTGACGAGATTGTCAAAAAATTTGAGAATTTTGAGAACAAACCTAAGTCCAACCTGGACGAGACCGAAATTGTCAACCTGGGAGATGCAGAAAACGTCAAGAAAACACGAATCAATGTTCACCTATCGCCATCAAAAAAGAAAAAATACACAGAATTTCTAAAGGAATATGATGACATATTCGCCTGGTCTTGTAATGACATGACTGGTCTGAGTACGTCTATTGTGGCTCACAAACTGCCTACCGATCCAACGTGTCCACCGGTAAAGCAAAAGCTCAGAAAGTTTAAACCCGATATGAGTCTAAAAATCAAGGAAGAAGTTACCAAGCGGGTCAAAGCTAAGGTTCTTAGGGTAGTGGAATACCTGGCATGGTTAGCCAACATTGTGCCAGTGCCAAAGAAGGATGGGAAGGTCAGAGTCTATGTCGACTACCAGGATCTCAACTGGGCCAGTCCAAAAGACGACTTCCCTTTGCCAAATATATACATCCTAATTGACAATTGCGCCAAGCATGAGCTGTAGTCATTTGTAGATTGCTTCGCTGGTTATCATCAGATCTGGATGGATGGAGAAGATGATACATACAATATCACCAGATTAAAGCCGAGCAGGTCAAGCAAAGCCAGCGGGGACACGAAATAACCTCCCCCCTTACAAAACTCAAGATTTTTCTTTGGATGCAGGATTGCAAAATTTTTAAACACACTACACACCCATGGGACATGCATCATTCGAAAATACAACTCTCTGAATCATTGCACTTGCCAACATTTACTATTAGCATGCACAAGTAATGCTCCGCAGTCACAATGCTCCCAGTAATCACAATGCCGCCATCTGCTATCATCTAAGAAAACTCCGCTGTCATTTGCTATCTTAGTTCTTGCATAAGGCTCCGCATCTGCATTGCATAAGGCTACTATTCTGCCTTCCAATCTGCATAAGGCTACCATTCTGCCTTCCGAGACTAAACATTGTCTCCATCTGCACCTACATTGCATAAGGCTACTATTCTGGCTTCTAACTTGCATAATGTCTCCATCTGCATTTGCATTACATAACGCTACCATTCTTCCTTCCGAGACTAAACGCTGTCTCCATCTACATTTATGCATAAGGCTACCATTCTGCCTTTCGAGGTTAAGCTCTACCTCCGTTTGCATTCACATCTTCGCATAAGGCTACCATTCTGCCTTCCGAGACTAAACGTTGTCTCCATATGCATTCTTGCATAAGGCTATCATTATGTCTTCCGAGGTTAAGCTCTACCTCTTTCTGTATTTGCATCTTTGCATAAGGTTCTCATTCTGCCTTCCGAGGCTAAGCTTTGCCTCCAGTTTTCTTTGAAATTAAGCGCCACCTCAAGCACTATTTATTTCGCTTTTCTTACGGGCTAAGCTCTGCCCTTCAGATCGCAAGACTAAGCTCTGTCTTGTCTGAATCATACTACTATATCCTTCATGGGTATCGCTAACTCATCTGAAGGCTTCATCGTTTGAAGGCACCATCTTCATACCCCGAGAACACCATGTCATGGCCTGGTGATCTCTTTCAATCTTTTGCATATCATTATTTAAAGACATTATGGTTCGAAAGCACCATCCTCATAGCCCGAGAGCATCATTTCATGTCTTGCTAATCATTTATAATACGCTTCATGGCCTAGGACATCATGGTCTAAGGACGTCATCCTAATCGTTCAAAGACAACATTCATAGTCCAACGAGAATTTGCATCATGTTTAAATTTATGCACATAATACGCTTGTATTGTTTCATTGCAGGTAAACCGGCAAGCAACAACCATCCCGGCAGGAGCAATCCCGCTCCAGTTCCCGTAGCCATATCAAACCTTAATCATTCCCGTAAACCTGTCACTCACCCCGCCCTGGATATTGCGTCCGTTCTTGAAATCGCTTCATCGGTATACTCCGCCGGTGGATCCTGAACTACATACGACCTGATTCCTGTAAAACTAGGGATATGTAGGCAGCTCAGAAGCCAGGGTGCGGACTAAATCTTCTTCAAACCATTTCGCTCGGTCAAAATTGGCAATCATATCTTTACCCGACAACTTTTTCATCATTCCCGGGTAAGGAGGGGCTACTGTTGATGCCCAATTTTGCCCTATATATTTTCAATATGCAAAATAACTTCAAAATAGCATATAAAGGCATACATAATCATGTCCAAATGTTTTATTATTTTTCCATAATTTTTAAAGGTTTAAATTGATTTATTTTTCCCTCTTTTATCTATAAAATCTCAATAATTATTTCCAAATGAGTATTTTGATGATTCATTTATGGGATTTCTATATTTATGACAAAATATAGCTAAATATTTTTTTACGTATTTTTACAATTTTATTTAGTATTTTAAGGCTAAATTGTACATAATTGCAATATTAGCCATTTTAAGGTTTAATTGTGTCTTATATTCATAAAATTGAGGCTTGTACTTTTAAATTGTTAATTATGTGTTATAAACCATTTTAGACTTTTTAATTTAGTTTTTGTAAATCATTTACTATTTTAATAATTTAAAAAGGGGAAAATTAGCTATTTAAATAACAGCCCAATTGTATTTAAATTTTAGCCTAAATTGAACCCTAATTCCCCAGCCCAATTCCAAATTAAACCTGACCCTAGCCCAATTTTAACCCTACCCAAACCCGAATTCCCCACCTACCCTTTTAATCTAGGTCGTTGATCATTCAGATCAACGGCCACCATAATGATCAACGACCACCATTCACCCTTCCATAATTAAACCCAAATGACCCCTTAACCAAATTCATTTCTCACCACCCGCCATCCTTGAATCCCTCTCCTCTCAAACTCTCTCTGCAACTTCACCTAAACCCTAGCCGCTGCCACCCAAATTCCCCTAATCCCTTTCAATCCCTACCTAATCCATGGACTCCCATGGCGGTTTGAGGCGTGTACTCGTCTCCTTTGTCTACTGGTTACCTATTTTCGTAGTTCCATGGACATATCTCAAAGGGATCTAGTCCAGTCTTGGTTCAACTTCCAGCTATGGCATTTTTCCGGCCATCCATGTCTGTTCAAGTCAGATCCTTCACTTTTCCGGCTAAATCGGTAACTTTTCAAAGTCTTTCTCACTTTCCCTGGGTTCTCTGAAACCCTAGCTTTAAGAGATTTTTGATTTTTCTTTCAGATCCGCCTTAGATCTGTACACATTATGAACTTCTTGATGTTTTCCGAAAGGTTTTTCAATTTTCTTTCAAAGTGACTCTTCATTTCCAAATTAGGGTTTCTTAGACTCTTTTAAAAGATCTTTTCTTCGATTTCCAGTGATGTTTTACTATGTTTAAATGATTTGCTTATATTTTTTTCTTCCATCTGGTTCCTCATGTTAAAAACCCTAAGTGTTTTGGTTTTATCCGAGTTCTAAAGATGCCTTTATTTGTCTGTGTTACAATTGTTTCGATTAAGTTCTTTGTGTTTGAATTCTTATTCCTTGTTTGACTTATCAGATTCTAAATTCTTACCTTTTCAACTCGACTATTATATGAACCCTAATTCCTTATAGATCTTTTCTTCACTTATTGTTATAGGTTTAAAGACCTTTCTTGTGTTGATCTCCTTTACTAGTTACTATGTTTTCTTCGCTTTTGATTCTACTTGACTACTCGACTCTGTTGACTACTATGCTTCGAGTAGATCTCTTTACCATTGAATCCTAGCTTACTCCTGTCACACCTCCTTTTTACTTGCGCCCGCGGGGGCGTAAAGGAGTTTTTTCCAATTAAAGGACAATCGAAACGGGATTTTATTTAAAGATTCAGAGTCGCCACTTAGGATATTTATGGTGTCCCAAGTCACCGGTTGAATCCCGAATCGAGGAAAAGATTGACTCTGTATTACAGTCCGCGAACCAGAAATTCGAGTAAGGAATTCTGTTAACCCGGGAGAAGGTGTTAGGCATTCCCGAGTTCCGTGGTTCTAGCACGGTCGCTCAACTGTCATATTCAGCTTATTTATCTGATTTTAATACATGTTGAACCTATGTGCAAATTTTAAATTTTTACCGCTTTTATTATTATTATTATTTTTAACGAGAATTGCACGTCGTGAAAATACATCTCGAACCACGTCACATCAATACACCCATGGTTATTGACACATTTCAACTCTGTTGAGATTAGGATTTGGGTCACATAAATGTGCACCCGAGTTTAAGAAAGTAAATTATTAAAGGCGCGCCTAAAGAGACTAGTGTATCATTATTTTAGGTAAGGCCGTGAAATTTTGCTAAACGACCCATCTCGAAGTCTAAGTAATTTTACCAACACGTATAGAGGGCCCCGCAGCTTGTGTATTTTTGTTTGTCGAGGCTCGTCTCATTCATTATTTTTAAAAGGAATCTGCAACGTCATGGAAATGCATCTCGAACCACGTCACAATCAATGTACATGTGATTAGCGACACATTTCGACTTCGTTGAGATTTGGATTTGGGTCACATAAATGTGCACCCGGGTTTAAGAAGGTAATATTATTTAAAGTACGCGCCTAAAGAGACTAACGCGGGGTTATTTTGGGAAATGGTCGTGAAGTTCGCTAAGCGGCTGATCCCGAGTTCTAAGTAATTAATACATACATTTGTGAGGACCCCACAATCTGTGCATTTTATTTGGCAAGGCTCATCTCGTTTATTTTAAAAGGACGATCCTAAAGTGACTACATTTTTTCTATTAAGTTTGTCTCTAAACACAAAATGAAGGTCCCGAACAATTGTTACTTAGCTCTATTGTATGATTTTTAAGGATGGTCTTGTGAGCGAGCCCGTTTCCTACGACCAGATTTCATGCGTTATTCGGGCCAAGTTCAGCGTTCGACTCACAGAAGCGGATTCGAGTCTGATTTAACATACACAGGCTATTGCCAATTGCTTTACATGATGAAGCCAAACCAATATTTCAACCTTTTGAGCAAATGGGCTGCCAACAATCATTATCTACCTACTGTTGACAATATTAAAACCTTCATAGCTAGTGAAACTAACAAGTTTAAACAGGCAGGTTCAATAGAACAAACTCATGCTATCTTCATCTTATTCCACTTTTTTAACTAAACAATTTGACAATAATGGGCATGCTTAACTATTCGGGAAAAGCACAGTTAACTTGGAAGTTTGATTTTTTAATTATATGCTACTAAAGTTGGTATTAAACTACTAAATTTACAACTAAGAAAGGCAAATTAATGGTCCAATACAGTCCTTATCAGATACAAACTCCACAGTCCACATTCTTCATTGAGTTATAAAGATAGACTCTATAACTTATCATTTATTTACTAAATTACAGATGCACTAAGTACTCCACTACTCGAGCATTTTTCTTTTCACTTTTACATATCACAGCTACCTCACAGTGTGATTCGAAAGTATACCTGGTAATAGACAATAAAAGAAAAAGAGGAGGATCAGCAGAGCAGTAGCAAACAGCAACAGCAATAACCAGGAATTCAAACAGCAACCCTCACAGTTCAAGACCAATGTTTACCCAGAATCAACTCGACCACAGCTCAGAACACGTTGCAAAACCAATAGCAACAACAAATATCAAAACGAATAGACTCAATAGAGTTTGGATTAAACCAAAACAAAAACTCAATCAGTAGGCTACTGAACCACTGCAGTAATGAGAATCACTATCCAGAATTCAACTTCCACCTATGAATGCAATGAAACCCTATATTTTCTGGTTTTCTATCCTTAAACTCCCCAGAATTCTAAAAGAAAAACTGAACGTCTTAGCTTTTAAAATGCTGTCTGAGACTGCCTCCTCAAAGAACTCTCAAAAACTCCCTCTTTTCAGATTGCTTTTCTCTTCTAAGGTCTGCCCAAAAGAAAATCCAGACCAGACTAAAAAGATCCCCTCATAATTCTGTCCAGGCCCCTATTTATATCCCACACTGACCTTTCCCCCCTCTCAAAAGCACTCAGGCAGAATTCTTAAACTAATTCTGCCCATGATCTTCTTTTAATTCCACTAGAGTATGTCTTTTTCCCATTATCCCTTGTCCTTTCCTTATTTAAATTCAAATAGGTATGGGCACCTACTTCTTAATCCATTTCCTTTAAACCTTCCCCTACCATTATGTTTTGTTCCCCATTAGCACTTAAACAATTCATTAGTTTAATGGTACTTTAGTACCCTACTGTCAGACCATTCAACTTAAACCACTTTCAAACCTTTTCAATCCCAAAATACCCTCCTAAAGTCCCTAAAAATACTGTCCTACCCAATCCCTTTTACCTCATAAGCTATAACCAATCTCCTTAATCAGATAACTAAACTGATTCCTAGTTAATCCGCAAACTACAGTAGTTATAACCAATTTAATTCAATTCACCTAGCAGTTCGAACTTAGAACTCAGATTAGATCAAATAGCAGACTGATGCAAAGCTGCTAAGATGCACATGTACATGGGATTAAATGACTGCATTCACAATTCTAAATCAAACTTAGGCAAAATGAATGATCACTCTAAACGTACCGAATCGACAAACAAACTGAACTCATGTGCAAAATGATGAGCAACAAAGAAAAGGGAACCAAACATCTCATGAAATGAAGCAATTCGAACCAATATTCATAGTTCTAAATCAACCTTAAACACAAAATGTAGGGACCCTGAGGATATACTGAATGGAACCCTAAGGCTGAAAACAAAACAAACGACACCAAACAACTTGACGAGAACTACTAAACTACAGACATGAACGGATTAATCGACGAAACTATTTATAACACGTGTTAATCAACAGAAGGAAACTGGACCCAGAAAAGGGTCTGAAAGAGTAGGAAGAACTACTTGACAAAAATGACGAACTACTCAGTCAAAATAAAACAAACAATAGAAGGAAAAGGAAAACAAAAGGAAATACCTCGAAACTTCCAGACCAAACCCCATCCGTTTCAGTTTGAACTTCGTCTTGAGACTTTGAAGCCAAAACGGACCTTAATCGAGTGTTCTTGACTGAGAACACTTGACTAAAGTCAGTTAAGACCTCAAATCTTTTGGATCGATTCCTAGGTTTTGTTCTTCTAGGGCTCGTGCAGTCGATTTAGGATTCGTCCAGTTCCGGCTTGATTTGAGCAAGACTAACATGGGATTTGGGACGAGGGAGGTCAGGTGGAGTTGGGGTGTGAACTTGGGACTGGTTGGGGTAGGTTTAGGTTTTGCTCGAATCTTCGATTAAAGATTCGAGAAGCTAGAGGTTGATTCGAGGCAAATAGTTAACGGATTCGTAACGAGGGTGGTCAGAAGGTTCAGGGTGTTACTTTCACGGCCATTGGAGCTGGGTCACTGGGTTTTCTGGCGGAGGGAACGAGGGTGGCTAGGGTTTGGGGGCATCTCTGAAGGGTCTGAGAGAGACGATGGGGCGAGGGGGGGTTTGGTTTGGGTGGGTGGGGCACGATTTGGATCCCTTATATACATATGTGGGGATTGGATCCAAGCCGTTCGATCAAGTGAGATCAATGGCTTGGATCAATTCCCTTATAGGAAACGATGTCGTTTGGTTTCGTTGGGGGACTGGGTCGATCTGGGGATAAATGGGTCGGGTTGTGGGGATTGTGCTGAGGCGTTGGTTCAAAACGATTCAACAGTTGGGATTTGTTGATCCTGAAATGCTGTCGTTTCGATTGAGCTGATGGTGGGGTAAAAGCCGGGTATTGGGGTGTTCGAATTGGGCTGTAAGGATTTGGGCCTTGGGGATTTAAATCGATTTTGGCCCAATTCCGATTTCTTTTCTATTTTTGTTCTTTTCTACTTATTTCCTTTTTAATTCCTAAATTACAACCAAAATCCTAAATTAAATCATAAAATCGACAATTAACTTAAATATTAGCTCTTAATAATAATCATACGAATTTAAACACCAATAAAGATAAAACCACACAATTTGGACATTAAATGCTAAAAATGCAAAGTATATATTTTTGTGATTTTTCCATTTTGTAAAACAAACTTGATTGTTTAATTAATTCCTAAATGCACATGCAACACATATTTTTGTATTTTTCTTAATTAAAGTAGAAATAAATATGAACAGACAAAAATACAAATAAATCATAAACAACACAAAACCATTTTATTTTGAATTTTTGGGAGTAGTTCTCATAGGGCAAAAATCACATGCTCACAGCTACCCCTCTTTGTCCGAAAACACGAAGAGTTTCCGTACAAAGATAAAGTGAGCAGATACGAGCGATTTTTGCCCGTTCGGCTACTCCGTGTGAAGCATTTTTTTTGAAAGATTTGACCGAACTTCTGCTTCAAAGGTTTCCTACATATCCCTGGCTAAAAGGGAATCAGGTCAATGTAGTTCGGGAAGTTTTGGTAGCTGGGACTACCATGGAGCTGTGGATTTACTGGCACTGCTGTTGCTGCTGCTATTTGCTTACTGACCTCTTTATTACACCATGCTAAAAGAAAACAAGAAGCTAGACTAAACTAGAAATTACAAAATCTTGTCTAGATCTTCAAACTTGCTCTTGTTGCCTTGTGTTTCCCCTGATGTTTCTTTACTTCCGACTTGACTTGTACCCTCTCTTGATTGCTGAACTCAAACTACTTAATTCCTTCTGTGGGCTTCGCATTATTTTTTCCTTCGAAGCTTGAACTGCATTCTCCTGAACACTGTTGACCTCCTTCTGATTTCTGAACTTGAATTTATGCTGGGGATTTTTGTTATATCTCTCTGCTTTACTGACTTCAACAACTACTTAAAAGATAACGCCATTCCGTTCTCCAGGCGAGATCCTGACTTCAATAACTTCTTAAAAATATAACACCTCCGTTCTCCAGGCGGGCTCCTGACTTCAACACAACTTAAAATGTAACACCTCCATTCTCCAGGCGGGCTCCTGACTTCAACTAATATAACACCTTCATTCTCCAGGCGGGCTCCTGACTTCAACTATATAACACCTCCATTCTCCAGGTGGGCTCCTGACTTCAATAACTTCTTAAAAATGTAACACCTCCGTTCTCCAGGCGGGCTCCTGACTTCAACACAACTTAAAATGTAACACCTCCATTCTCCAGGTGGGCTCCTGACCTCAACTAATATAACACCTCCATTCTCCAGGCGGACTCCTGACTTCAACTAATATAATGCCTCCATTCTCCAGGCGGGCTCCTGACTTCCAATACAACTTAAAAATATAACACCTCCATTCTCCAGGCGGGTTCCTGACTTCTAACAACTTCTTAAAATGTAACACCTCCATTCTCCAGGCGGGCTCCTGACTTCTACTACAACTTAAAGATATAACACCTCTATTCTCCAGGCGGGCTCCTGACTTCAACAACTTCTTAACATATAACACCTCCATTTTCCAGGCAGGCTCCTAACTTCGATTATAAAAAGATAATACCTCCATTCTCCAGGCGGGCACCTGACTTCGACTACAACTTAAAAATATAACACCTCCGTTCTCCAGGCGGGCTCCTGACTTCAACACAACTTAAAATGTAACACCTCCATTCTCCAGGCGGGCTCCTGACTTCAACTAATATAACACCTCCATTCTCCAGGCGGGCTCCTGACTTCTACTACAACTTAAAGATATAACACCTCCATTCTCCAGGCGGGCTCCTGACTTCCAACAACTTCTTAAAATGTAACACCTCCGTTCTCCAGGCGGGCTCCTGACTTCAACAACTTCTTATAACACCTACATTCTCTAGGCGGGCTCCTGACTTCATCAACGACTTAAAAATACGTTATATCGTCGTTGTTCCTTCCTGCCTCCTGAACCATTTTCCTTCTAACTTGAATAATCTTTTTCCAGAACTGCTTCCCTCAAAACTGGTGTTTCATTCCTCTGAAAACTGCTGGGGATAACACCGGTGTTTCCTTCAAAAATATGTTATTCTCCTCCTTCAAAGACTACTTCCCTTAAAGCTGGTGTTTTCCTTCCTCTGAAACTACTTCCCTTAAGACTTATGTTATCTTCCTCCCGAAATTGCTTTCTTTAAAACTTGTTTTGCTTTCTCCCGAAAACTGCTGGGGATACCGCTTTTCAACAAACTTGTGTTAGACTTCCAGAAAACTTTTGAAATGAAAGAAAATTTTCTGCCCCAGTTTGACAATCTTTCTTGTGGCATGTCTTTCCATCATCAATAACATTTTCTGTCCCTGCTTCAAATCAAAGAAAATTTGTTAGTTTAAAATGTAGGGGACGTTCCTGCTGGGGATGGTTTTCCCTTTTCCTTTTTCCATGCTCTGCTTTGTTCGACCGTCTTGAAACTTGGCTGATAACTTTTGACCTTCTTGATGCTTCTGTATCCACCCACTTCTCGACCGTTGTTTTTCACTTTTACTCCATACTTTCCCCGACATCTTAGAACAATCCGTCATTTGGTCTTATAATGACGTCTTTCTTGTCCCGTCACATTATCTTCGGCCTGTCTTATCCCCATTTACCTTGTCCCATGTTGGCAACTGGTAGTTGGCCTTGAAAATCCTTCTTAAAAACAAACTACTATAAAAATCTTTAACCAAAAGAAATGAAAGATGATGACTTCAAAAGATAAAAAGAAAAATCTTCCTAAAGAATTGTTTGAAGAGAAAAAGGAAAAGGACTTATCTGAATGGTATAACCGATCTCAATGATCATGTCGTGCATTTCGGTTTAATCAACCCAGTCTATTATATCACTCAATCTTTCTAATGAACTTACTTTGCATTTCAAAAGGTCCCGCCACCCAACTCTTTTGCCGAATCAACATCTTTGTTTTGCTTGATGCCTCGACGGATCATTTCTGTCAACCTTACCTCGTTTGCCCACTTTAAATTCCTTGTCGCCTTATAGTGCCCTTCGAGGGGTTTTCACTAATAAGACTCTCTCGTTTCTCTCAATTCTCGTCTCCCTATGGTGCCTGTGAAGGTTTTCACCGATAAGACTCTCATTTTATTTCTCTCAACTTCCGTCGCCTTATGGTACCTATGAAGGTTTTCACCGATCAGACTCTCTCATTTTATTTCTTTTCAGCTGGAGATTGGGGTGTTATTGATAAGATTCTCTCATTTCATTTCCTTTCTGCTGGGGATTCTCTCATTTCATTTCTTTTCTGCTGGGGACCAGAGTGTTACTCCAGACTTCCATTTTCCCGACTTGGCACTTCTCAGATACTGATTGGGAGGTATTTTGGACATCAATATGGGTTTCTGGTATATGGCTAAAGAAAAATTTAAAATAATTTTGATGGGTAAAACATTACAACTCTTGGAATCAACTTTCTTTCCCAAAAATTATAAATACCACTTCTGCCCCAGTTTTTCTTGCTTGGGGATTTTTGATTCTTGTTACACTATGACCGAGCCGTGAGGCTCCTACATATCCTTTTTGAGGAATCAGGTCAAACGTAGTTCCCATGCCTTTGTTTTTCTTGTGACTTTTCTTTTGTCTTTATGACCATTATTTTTATTTTCTCCTTTTTTTCATTTTCATTACTGATTCCAAAAGAGGGGTATGAAAGAATAAATAAGGCTCAAAAGGGGAAGCAAAGGTTGAAGTGTTTGGATGGAAGAATAAATTGCCTCCGTCATTTCATTCTCTGATATCATGCCAAATGCAAACAAACAACAATTACAATTAAAAGAAAGCATACATAATATCTCTTAACTGCGTCAGAATTGATAGCCATGTCGATGCATTTTCCTTCGGCATCTGTTAAACATAAAGCATCATTGGACAACACTCTGGTTACAATGAATGACCCTTGCCAATTCGAGGCGAACTTGCCTTTTGCCTCAGCCTGATGTGGAAGGATGCGTTTTAGCACTTGCTGGCCCACTTCAAACTTCCAGGGACACACCTTTTTGTTGTATGCTCTTGCCATTCTCTTTTGATATAACTGGCCATGACACACAGCTGCCAATCTTTTTTCATCAATCAAGTTCAACTGCTCCAGACGAGTTTTGACCCACTCATCATTATCAATCTCGGCTTCAGCGACAATCTGAAGGGACGGGATGTCAACTTCTGCCGGTATTACTGCTTCAGTTCCATATACCAATAAATAAGGAGTTGCCCCTACTGAAGTATGGACAGTAGTGCGATAACCCAACAATGCAAATGGTAATTTTTCATGCTATTGCCTCGAACCTTCTACCATTTTCCGAAGTATCTTCTTTATGTTTTTGTTGGCTGCCTCCACTGCTCCATTCACCTTGGGACGATATGAGGTAGAATTGCGGTGTGTAATCTTAAACTATTGACATACCTCTTTCATCAAATTGCTGTTAAGATTAGCACCGTTATCTGTGATGATCACCTTCGGGATTCCAAATCGACAGATGATATGTGAGTGAACAAAATCGACCACTGCTTTCTTGGTCACAGACTTGAAAGTTTTGGCCTCAACCCATTTGGTGAAATAATCAATGGCTACCAGAATGAACCTATGCCCGTTGGATGCTGCTGGCTCAATTGGTCCAATGATATCCATGCCCCAAGTGACGAAGGGCCATGGCGCTGACATTGTGTGTAATTCCGATGGCAGAGAATGAATCAAATCTCCATGTATCTGGCACTGATGACATTTGCGCTCAAAACCAATACAATCTCGCTCCATGGTGAGCCAATAATAACCTGCTCGGAGAATTTTCTTCGCCAGCACATATCCGCTCATATGTGGTCCGCAGACTCCTAAATGTACTTTGGACATGACAACCATAGCTTGTCTAGCATCTATGAATCTTAACAATCCTAGGTCTGGTGTTCTTTTATACAGAACTCCTCCACTCAAGAAAAATCCACTTGCCAACCATCGAATTGTTCTCTTTTGATCCCCCGTGGCTTGCACTGGGTATATCCCCATTCTGATGTATTCCTTGATATCGTGAAACCATGGTTCGCCATCCAGTTCTTCTTCAATCATGATATAATAAGCATGCTGATCTCAGACTTGAATATGCAAAGGATCGACATAAGCTTTATCCGGATGGTACAACATTGATGCTAGGGTAGCCAAAGCATCGGCGACCTCATTATGGACCCTTGGAATATGCCTGAACTCCACTGATCTAAACCGTTGGCAAAGATCATGTAAGCATTGTCGGTATGGTATGAGCTTCAGATCTCGCATTTCCCATTCTCCCTTGAATTTGATATACCAGAAGGTCCGAGTCTCCCAAGACCAAGACTTCCTGGACATCCATGTCCGGAGCCAACCTTAAAACCAAAATGCATGCTTCGTACTCTGCCATATTGTTGGTACAATGAAAACGAAGCTGAGCTGTAACAGGATAGTGATGCCCTGTTTTAGAAATAAGCACAGCTCCTATTCCGACCCCTTTCATGTTAGCAGCCCCATCAAAGAAAAGTTTCCAGCTTGGTTTTTCGGCCTGTTCTAGTTCATCAATATGCATCACCTCTTCATCAGGAAAATAAGTCCTCAGTGGCTCATACTCTTCATCGACCGGGTTCTCAGCCAAATGATCGGCCAATGCCTGGGCTTTCATCGCAGTCCGAGTCACATAGATTATGTCAAACTCTGTGAGCAAAATTTGCCATTTTGCGAGTCTTCCTGTCGGCATAGGCTTTTGAAAGATATACTTCAATGGATCCAAGAGTGAAATGAGGTAAGTAGTGTAGGATGACAAATAATGTTTCAATTTCTGTGCTACCAAGTTAGGGCACAACATGTCCTTTCCAGGTGAGTGTACTTAACCTCATAAGTCGTGAACTTATTGCTAAGATAATAGATGGCTTGTTCCTTCCTGCCGGTGACGTCATGCTGCCCCAATACACAGCCAAATGAATTTTCCAAGACTGTCAAGTAAAGAATCAAGGGTCTCCCTGGTTCTGGCGGAACCAACACAGGTGGTTTGTCAAGTAACCTTTTATCTTATCAAACACCTCTTGACACTCATCAGTCCACTTGATCGCAGCGTCCTTCCTCAACAACTTGAAAATAGGCTCACAAGTTGTCGTGAGCTGAGCAATAAACCTGCTGATGTAGTTCAGCCTTCCTAACAGACTCATCACTTCAGTCTTGTTCCTCGGAGGGGGAAAATCTTGTATGGATTTGATCTTTGATGGGACCAACTCGATGCCTCGACGGCTGACTATGAATCCTAACAGCTTTCCAGATGAAACACCAAATGCACACATGGAGGGGTTAAGCTTGAGGTTGTACCTGCGAAGCCTCTGGAAGAATTTCCTCAAATCCCTGACGTGGTCGGCCTGATGCTTCGATTTTATGATCACATCATCTACATATACCTCAATCTCCTTGTGTATTATATCATGAAACACAGTAGTCATTGCCCTCATATAAGTTGCCCCAGCATTCTTCAAGCCAAATGGTATTACTCTTTAGCAATAAGTTCCCCAGGGTGTGATGAATGTCGTCTTTTCTGTATCTTCTTCATCCATTAGAATCTGATGATACCCGGTATAGAAATCCATAAAAGATCTGATCTCACGCTTGGCACAATTGTCAATTAGGATGTGGATATTGGGTAGCGGGAAGTTATCCTTCAGACTTGCTTTGTTGAGATTGCGGTAATCGACGCATACTCTGATCTTGCTGTCCTTCTTTGGTACAGGCACGACATTATCCAACCAGACAGGATATCGAGTGACCCGAATAACCTTTGCATCCAGCTGCTTGGTAACTTCTTCTTTAATCTTCACACTCATATCAGTTTTGAATTTCCTCAACTTTTGCTTGACGGGTGGGAGCGCTGGATCAATGGGCAATTTGTGGACCACTAAATCAGTGCTTAAACCTGGCATGTCGTCATATGACCACGCAAAAACATCTTTGTACTCAATGAGTGCTTTGATTAACTCCTCCCGGACTTTTGGCTCGAGGTGAACACTTATTTTAGTCTCTCAAACGTTGTCTGTGTCCCCTAAATTGACGGCTTCTATGTCATTCAAATTGGGTTTGGGTTTTTCTTCGAAGTGAATTAATTCCTTACTAATTTCTTCGAAAGCTTCATCCTCATCATCATATTCAGATTCGTAATCGCAATCTACTTCTTGAACTATCATTTCGGAATCAGATTGATTTTTAAGACTGGGCTGAGAAGTCCTTATGCACGCCATGTCATTAAGACCAGTATAAAAAGAACTATACAGAAAAAGAAAAGAATAAAACAAAATTAAAATAAAATAAGGAATGAAGAAGAAACTTTTTTATTTTATTGAATTATGGGATAACAAGGTTTCACACTTTGATGAACACAATAAAAAGAAATCTGGATTACAACCCTGGAATAATTCAGAAAACAGGAAGGAAAATCAGAGCCAACTACCAAGACTCTCTCCGAATGGGAAAAGGAGTAGCCATCCAATTGTTGATTTTTGCCTTTGGCCCCACAAACTGCACATCCGCCTTGCTGGACCCCTCCCCAACTTCTACCATGTTGATTTCGGTGAATAATCTTTTTAAAGCTTTAATTTAAGTCTCCATTGGCACCAATCAATGGCCCTGTAACCTTGGACATCAATTACTTTTCGATGCTCGGCCTGACAAAAGATCTGGACAGGCGTGGGATTGGTTTGGGAAGGACCCAGCCTCTTTTCTTCAACTTGTGGGCTCGTCTTACATCCGCCGTTGTAGGCTTGAACCCCAGCCCAAAGGTATCCAGATTTTTGGGCAAAGAAACCGGTTGAACAATACCTGAATATCAGCCCCTAAACCTTTGCCTGGCACAAACCCGTTTTTCAACATCTCTGAGGCTACCATGGCAGTTGCAGCTGCTATTTTTGGAAGTGGGATGCTTTCACCCTCGGGAACTTTGTCCACTGAAACCGTATCGAAAACCTGGTAAACCCACGACCCCTTGTCATTGTCAGTCTCTATGAAGGGTACGATGGCATCACTTACGGTGCTTGTATTGTCTTCCCCATGTACTACAATCTCTTGCCTATCCCATTCGAATTTAACCATCTGATGTAGTGTAGAAGGCACTGCTTTGGCGGCGTAGATCCAGGGTCGCCCCAACAAATGATTATATGACACTACCACGTCTAACACTTGAAACTCCATGGTGAGCTCGACCGGACCAATTGCTAATTCAAGTATGATGTCACCCACTGTGTCTGTACCACCACCATCAAACCCTCGAACATAGATGTTGTTCTTGTGAATTCTGTCACCATTGACCTTCAGTTTGTTCAATGTGGTCAAAGGACAGATGTTGGCACTGGACTCATTATCAATCAGTACTCGAGTGACTACCGAGTCTTCACACTTCACAGTCAACTAGAGGTCTCTATTATGTTCTGTACCCTCCACGGGCAACTCTTCGTCTGAAAAAGTGACCCTACTGACCTCGAAAATCTTGTTTGCTATTTTCTTCAGATGGTTCACAAAGATCTTATCCGGAACATGGGCTTCGTTAAGAATTTTCATCAATACCCAGCGGTGCTCATCTGAATGGATCAACAAGGATAACAATGAGATCTGTGCCAGGGTCTTTCTCAACTGCTCCACAATGGAGTAATCTTGCGCCTTCATTTTCTTTAAAAATTCTTCCGCCTCTTCGTCAATAATTGGATTCTTTGTTGCTACTGGATTGGCCTTTCTTAACTCTGAGGGAGCAAAACACCTTACCGAACGAGTTAGACCTTAGGCTTCACACACTTCTCCTTTGACTTCTTTCCCTTTGTAAATCACCGTCACTCGTTCATAATTCCAAGGAACAGCCTTGTTGTTGATCACTGGAAGCTGAGTTACCGGTTTTATAATGACAGGCTCTGTGCGAGCACCCTTCACGACCACAACAGGTTTGCTTGCAACCCCTGGCACTACCACTTTAGCTTTCTCGGGTTTCACTGCAACAAGGCTCGACGACCCTCTCTCGGCTACCACAACTGGCTTATCATCTACCCCTCTCAACTGGACCACTGATTTCCCACTGGTTACTTTTTCCTTTGAGCTGGTTTCGCTGGAATGGATCATCATTACCGTCTGTGAGGGCTTCCTGGGCTCCCCCTCTTTATGTATCAACTCAATCATGTGTGTCTCATGGTGAGCTGGCAGTGGATTCTGATTAATATTTGGTGCTTCTGGGGCTTGAACCTCGATCCAATGAGTACGATAAGCTCGTGCACATCTGTTTTTAGTTTCCAGCACTTCTCTGTATCATGCCCAGGGATCCCTGAACAGTACTCACAACTCACCGAGTGGTCAAGATTTCTAGGGGGAGTATTTGGCATTTTAGGCTCAATTGGATTCAACATGCCCAACTGCCTCAATCTGTGAAAAAGACTGGTATATGATTTCCCCAGTGGAGTGAAAGTCTTTTGCTTCTGTGACCTCTCATTCTTGAGGGCTGGGTTTGGTTGGAAACCTGTCTCGGGGGGATTTCTGTAGGCCCTTGGGGGTGGATATGTGTTTTGTGGAGCTGGATATGGATTTTGTGGAGCCGGCGCACGCCATGGCGCGTGTGCCAGAGTTTGGGTATAGGTTTGTTCATGATGGACGGAAAAATGGGGATCTGGCGGTGGGTAGTAATGTTGTGGAGGGCTATATGGAGTATGGGGGTAATTTTGGTGGTAGGGTCGTGGTTGGCTATAGCAGGGTGACGGGCCTCTAGATCCAAACCAGGCTCCAGACTCAACAGTCGTGACATCTTCTTCTTCTTCCCAAGTACACCCCCAGTGCCGCTTTGGATGGCCTGAGTGGTTGCCTTGATCGCTAAATAGCTCATGATTTTGTTGGACTTAATCCCCTCCTCGACCATGCCTCCCATTTTCACAACCTCATTAAAAGACTTGCCAATTGCGGACACCAAATGACCAAAGTAAGTTGGCTCCAGAGCCTGTAAAAAGTAATCGACCATCTCGCTTTCTTTCATTGGGGGATCTGCCCTTGCTGCTTGCTCCCTCCACCAGAAACTATATTCTCTAAAGCATTCACCGTGCTTCTTTTCTAGTTTGGTCAGGGATAGTCGGTCTGGAATGATCTCAAGATTATATTGAAAGTGATAAGCGAATGCTTAGGCCAAATCGTCCCATGTGTACCACCTGCTCTGATCTTGTCTGGTGTACCATTCTAACGCCGATCCACTTAAGCTTTGGCTGAAATACGCCATGAGTAATTCATCTCTTCCCCCCGCTCCCCTCATCTTGCTACAAAAACCTCTCAGATGATCCACCGGATCACTGTGTCCGTTGTACAAGTCGAACTTGGGCATTTTGAACCCTGTCGGTAGTTGTACATTCGGGAATAAACACAGATCTTTGTAAGCCACGCTTACCTGACCTCCTAGCCCTCTCATATCCCTGAAGGATTGCTCTATGCTTTTCATATTTCTGAACATCTCTTCCTGTTCAGGATTTCTGGCCGGTTTTTCTGCTTTCTCCGGTAGGTCAGAATGTGGATCATGTGGAAAGGCTCCAGGTGCTTTGAAGGTAAGTTCCGAGGAATAATACTGGTTGTCATGTGCTTGGAACACAAGTTCACTCGGGGATTTATGAAGTGCAGTTGGTAAAGATGACACAAAGACAGGGGTGATTGGCGGAGGAGGGTATGGAACTGATTTTGGTGGTGGAGCTTGTGGCGTATGAGAAGTAGTGCCATGGTAGTGCTGATAAATAGGAAAACCTGGATCGGTGGCGGGGGGGATCCTGAGACTGAGTTAATGGTGGGGTAAGAGCCGGGTTGGCTGGGTAAGACGGCGGTGATTGCCCCTTGGACCAGGCTTGGTACATTTTGGCTATCTGTTGCTTAAGCTTGAGCATATACTCTTTCATTTTATAGACGTCCAACTCCTCTACCTCGACACTAGTATCGACATCTGGGATAGACATGATTTCTGGTATTGGTCCCGTTGATCTGGTTTGGTAATGATAATGTGCCAGTTTCCTCTAAATAAACTATCTACTTGAATTCTCTGGAAATCAACAAACTTGTTAGTTTTCAGAGTTTAACACATATGCAATTACACGTTGGGATGCAATGCACCTAGGCAATTAACCATTTCTATCATGCATTTGCTTCGGTTGCGTGTGTCATTCCGGACTCTCACAATTGTGCCTCTTATTTTAAACTTTCTTTATTCCATCCTTCTTTATTTATTTTTTCATTATCCCTTTTTCTTTTTTAGTGGTGGTCGAATCCTATAGATATTGCCTACGTATCATGTCCCCGCATGAATCAAACCGTGCGTAGTTCTGCCATGAGTGCGAAAATAAAGACACCATTTTTGGATTTTTCAATCTTCATTAGCAAAACGTTTTATTACAAGGCAAAACATTTTTGAAAGGAAACTGACAGGCTTGATACAGACTACAGACTTTATGCAAAAAGGGAAATACAAACTCCAATGAACAATAAACTCCGACGACAAGGAAAATACAGACTCAAACTATGAATGTCTCAAAGTTTTGAATTTTGGCACCCGCGGGGCGTCGTTCGGCTTCACCGCGGGCTTTGGTGCAAGGCCCCTTTGCAGATCTTTCAAATCTTCCATAATCTGGTGGACATAAATCATTATTGAAGCAAAGAAGGTGGTACGGGACATATCCTCACAAGCTAGGCACTTTATGGTGATGTAGTGCCCGATATCGTCGATTCTTCCCTTTAATTTGTCCCTTTCTATAAGCAATCGCTCTATTTGTTGATTCCGCGTCCCCAGCACTTGAGCGTTGTAAAAGAGTTGATCCTAAAACTCATTCATCTGTTTCTTCATTCGGACCATCCGATCATAGTAGCGCTTCTTATCTGTTCTGGCATCTCGGGCTTGTCTGAAGATCCGCTCCTCGTAGTCCCTCTTCATTTGTTGCATGAGCCGTACTTGCTCTTCTGTCTTCTTTATCCATTTCACCTGGATTCTCGCTAGACCAACTTTAGATTTTTCCAAGTCTTCTTGATACTCGAGGACTTTCTTCTTTAGACCATTTATGAGCCTTTTCTCAGCCCGACTTCTCTCATAGCTTCTGGCAGCTATTTTCATTTCCTGGATTTGAGTCTTAAGGACCTCGTTTTCTTGAGCTAGTTTTCTCCTTTCTCCCTCATCTGCAGCGATATGTAGATCTTTCTTAAATTTCAAATCCATAACTTGCTTCTCCAACTTGCCTATTGTCACCATGTACTCGTATTCTTTAGCCAACCAATCCCACTGTTCTTGCGACGCCTTGACGAACTCCTGGAGATGGGGTCTTTTAGCCGGCCTTTCGTGCTGAAGTTCTATCCTATACCAAGCAAGGTATCCTGGTGCCACTTCGCCTTTGGCTCGATCCTGCACGCAAGTATCTGCTTTTAAATATTCGCATTCACTCCAAATCTGACGAACTCTTGCTTTAGGAAACTGTCTGTCAGGGCTAATCTCAATTACTTGAGCACTAAGATCTTCCTCATGTGGCACTGTTTGGCATCTCCCGAGTTGTCTCAAAACCCGATATGGCACGTAGGGATGAATTCTCTTGAGCCCCATCAATAGAAAGTGGGTCCTAGCTGCAGACATATATATGACCTCATTAATGGGAAACCATCCTAGCGTCCACTGTATTTGGCTGGCGGTGAGGGTCCGAAAGAATGATGTCCATGCCATAACTCCCTCGGGTAGACTGACCCCTTTGATTCTTGTGTAGAACTCTTCCATGCAAGTTTTCTTCGAGGAACCATAACTCAAGAGCTGGGAACGGTGGCAGAGATGCTCAGTCATCCATATTTGTAGCAACAAGTTACAACCCTCGAAAAGTTCCCCCTGGCTTTGCAGGCTGTGAGAGCTCAGAAGATATCAGATACTTTCATAGGTGCAAGAGTGCTTTCATCTTGGGTGAGCAAGGTACTGACGACCCCGACTATTTTCAAATCAATGTTTCCGTCTTTCCTTGGAAATACCAAAAGGCCAAAAATGGCTATCATAAAAGCCACTCGTCTATGCTCATCCCATTTCTGACAGTTACTTTTGCTGCATAACTTGTCACCCGGATTGTTGAATCCTCCGACATGACCGTATCTGTCGTATATGAAGCGCGGATTACAAAAATATGCGGCCAAATCTGGGTTATGGACCATCCTGGGTATCTTTAATGAATCTAAAAACCGATGCGCGGTGACAGCTCTTGGAGCAACCAGGTATTTTTGCCTTATCGGAACTTCAGCATTTCCGATGTACCCGGCTATTTCCTCCAAAGTCGGGGTGAGTTCAAAAACGGGGAAGTGGAAGACATTGTGTGCCGGGTCCCAGCAGGTGACCAAAGCTCTTATGATATCCCCCTGAGGCTGGATTTCCAATTAACCCGTAAGACCTTTTAGATATTTCTTAACCTCATCTCGCACCTTACCACCTAAATCATCCCACCATAGCTGCAACTCAAAAGGGATTTTAGTCATTATTGAAAAAGGTTCATTTTGCATCGTGCTCATCCTGCACATTTATTAAGGTGATTAAGAAATAAAGTTTATTTGACTCAACAAATTGACTATTTTTCTTTAATTTTTCACATATTAAAAGGAGATCCAGTTCCGAACATGGCTTTTCAGCACTTCGGGAACGAAGATTTTAAGGCTGGGTAAGTCAACCGGTCAAAAATCCAAAAATGACTAAAAGTGGCCGTTTATGCAAAGTCAGCCTTCCGGCATCCCTTTCGGGAACATTCGGCTATTCTTGCCAAAAACGGCATCACTCGACTTATTTATGTTGACAATTAAAATTTGACATTTTTTGGCTATTTTTGCAAAAGAGGAGGTTGGACCCGATGAGGGTTGCCTACGTATCTCACACCTGGTGAGAATCAAATCGGCGTAGTTCGGGCAAATAAACTATTTTTGAAAACAAGACCCTTTTGAGTGAAACAAACTATAAAAATATTTATTTCGGCAGCGTTCGAGCGTTGGTTTTCTAAAACTAGGTAGTCAACTCTCTATACTGTTATTTCTCTTTTTTTTCAATTTTCCTGATATTCAGAAACTGGTCAACACACAGGCCTGAAAAAATAAATGCACGGAAAACAAATAAGATGCATCAGGATGGTCTTTTTCATTTTAGGTTGCTAGTCCTATATGGACCCAATCCCTGTGTTGAGTCCCCTAATTCAAATGCAACATGATGCAAATAATCGTTCCTACTAGGGATCCGGCATAAAGTCACGTTATTCTAGGTTCAAAGCCTAGGTATTTGTTATAGACTGTGTACCCGAGCAGACAACTCGAGTTGAGGAGGGGGCAACGTACCAGGGACCCGCGAGATCGTCCGACTTTGTAACTTGTCCGACCTCTTTCTTATTTCAGGGTATGACACTAACCGAATAGGGAGTCTCAACCAGTAAGCACATCCCCGAAGGTAAGAAGAGAAGGGTTTCGACACAGTTTATATACAGTTCAGATAATATCAAAACGGTAAAAGCATCATTTAGCACATTAGGCCCAAGCATGTAAAAAAATCACATAAAACCAAATATAACGATTTATCTAAGCTCGAATTTTTGAACCCTGAACCACATATTCTGGGTCATGTCCCCAGTAGAGTCGCCAGAGCTGTCACACCTCCTTTTTACCTGCGCCCGCGGGGGCGTAAAGGAGTTTTTTCCAATTAAAGGACAATGGAAACGGGATTTTATTTAAAGATTAATAGTCGCCACTTAGGAGATTTATGGTGTCCCAAGTCACTGGTTGAATTCCGAATCGAGGAAAAGATTGACTCTGTATTACAGTCCGCGAACCAGAAATCCGAGTAAGGAATTCTGTTAACCCGGGAGAAGGTGTTAGGCATTCCCGAGTTCCGTGGTTCTAGCACGGTCACTCAACTGTCATATTCGGCTTATTTATCTGATTTTAATACGTGTTGAACCTAGGTGCAAATTTTAACTATTTACCGCTTTTATTATTATTATTATTATTATTATTATTATTATTTTTAACGAGAATTGCAAGGTCATGAAAATACATCTCGAACCACGTCACATCAATGCACCCGTGGTTATTGACACATTTCAACTCTGTTGATATTTGGATTTGGATCATATAAATGTGCACCCGAGTTTAAGAAAGTAAATTATTAAAGGCGCGCCTAAAACGACTAGCGTATCATTATTTTTAGGTAAGGCCATGAAATTTTGTTAAACGGCCCATCGTGAAGTCTAAGTAATTTTACCAACACGTATAGAGGGCCCCACAGCTTGTGTATTTTTGTTTGTCGAGGCTCGTCTCATTCATTATTTTTAAAAGGAATTTGCAACGTCGTGGAAATGCATCTCGAACCACGTCACAATCAATGTACCCGTGATTAGCGACACATTTCGACTTCGTTGAGATTTGGATTTGGGTCACATAAATGTGCACCCGGGTTTAAGAAGGTAATGTTATTTAAAGTACGCGCCTAAAGAGACTAACGCGGGGTTATTTTAGGAAATGGCCGTGAAGCTCGCTAAGCGGCCGATCCTGAGTTCTAAGTAATTAATACATACATTTGTGAGGACACCGCAATCTGTGCATTTTATTTGGCAAGGCTCATCTCGTTTATTTTAAAAGGACGATCCTAAAGTGACTACATTTTTTCTATTAAGTTCGTCTCTAAACACAAAATGAAGGTCCCGACCAATTGTTACTTAGCTCTATTGTATGATTTTTAAGGATGGTCTTGTGAGCGAGCCCGTTTCCTACGACCAGATTTCATGCGTTATTCGGGCCAAGTTCAGCGTTCGACTCACAGAAGCGGATTCGAGTCTGATTTAACATACACAGGCTATTGCCAATTGCTTTACATGATGAAGCCAAACCAATATTTCAACCTTTCGAGCAAATGGGCTGCCAACAATCATTATCTACCTACTGTTAACAATATTAAAACCTTCATAGCTAGTGAAACTAACAAGTTTAAACAGGCAGGTTCAATAGAACAAACTCATGCTATCTTCATCTTATTCCACTTTTTTAACTAAACAGTTTGACAATAATGGGCATGCTTAACTATTCGGGAAAAGCACAGTTAACTTGGAAGTTTGATTTTTTAATTCTATGCTACTAAAGTTGGTATTAAACTACTAAATTTACAACTAAGAAAGGCAAATTAATGGTCCAATACAGTCCTTATCAGATACAAACTCCACAGTCCACATTCTTCATTGAGTTATAAAGATAGACTCTACAACTTATCATTTATCTACTAAATTACAGATGCACTAAGTACTCCACTACTCAAGCATTTTTCTTTTCACTTTTACATCTCACAGCTACCTCACAGTGTGATTCGAAAGTGTACCTGGTAATAGATAATAGAAGAAGAAGAGGAGGATTAGCAGAGCAGTAGCAAACAGCAACAACAATAACCAGGAATTCAAACAGCAACCCTCACAGTTCAAGACCAATGTTTACCCAGAATCAACTCGACCACAGCTCAGAACACTTTGCAAAACCAATAGTAACAACAAATATCAAAACGAACAGACTCAATAGAGTTTGGATAAAACTCAATCAGTAGGCTACTGAACCACTACAGTAATGAGAATCACTGTCCAGAATTCAACTTACACCTATTAATGCAATGAAACCCTATATTTTCTGGTTTTCTGTCCTTAAACTCTCCAGAATTCTAAAAGAAAAACTAAACGTCTTAGCTTTTAAAATGCTGCCTGAGACTGCCTCCTCAAAGAACTCTAAAAAACTCCTTCTTTTCAGATTGCTTTTCTCTTCTAAGGTCTACCCAAAAGAAAAGCCAGACCAGACTAAAAAGATCCCCTCCTAATTCTGTCTAGACCCCTATTTATATCCCACACTGACCTTCCCCCCCCCCCTCAAAAGCACTCAGGCAGAATTCTTAAACTAATTCTACCAATGATCTTCTTTTAATTCCACTAGAGTATGTCTTTTTCCCATTATCTCTTGTCCTTTCCTTATTTAAATTCAAATAGGTATGGGCACCTATTTCTTAATCCATTTCCTTTAAACCTTCCCCTACCATTATATTTTGTTCCCCATTAGCACTTAAACAATTCATTAGTTTAATGGTACTTTAGTACCCTACTGTCAGACCATTCAACTTAAACCACTTTCAAACCTTTTCAATCCCAAAATACCCTCCTAAAGTCCCTGAAATTACTGTCCTACTCAATCCCTTTTACCTCATCAGCTATAACCAATCTCCTTAATCAGATAACTAAACTGATTCCTAATTAATTAGCAAACTACAACAGCTATAACCAATTTAATTCAGTTCACCTAGCATTTCGAACTTAGAACTCAGATTAGATCAAATAGCAGACTGATGCAAAGCTGCTAAGATGCACATGTACATAGGATTAACTGACTGCATTCACAATTCTAAATCAAACTTAGGCAAAATGAATGATCACTGTAAACGTACTGAATCGACAAACAAACTGAACTCATGTGCAAAATGATGAACAACAAAGAAAAGGGAACCAAACATCTCATGAAATGAAGCAATTCGAACCAATATTCATAGTTCTAAATCAGCCTTAAACACAAAATGTAGGGACCCTGAGGATATACTGAATGGAACCCTAAGGCTGAAAACAAAACAAACGACACCAAACAACTTGATAAGAACTACTAAACTACAGACATGAACGGATTAATCGACGAAACTGTTTATAACACATGTTAATCAACAGAAGGAAACTGGACCCAGAAAAGGGTCCGAAAGAGTAGGAAGAACTACTTGACGAAAATGACAAACTACTCAGTCAAAATAAAACAAACAACAGAAGGAAAAAGAAACAAAAGGAAATAGCTCGAAACTTCCAGACCAAACCCCATCCGTTTCAGTTTAAACTTCGTCTTGAGACTTTGAAGCCAAAACGGACCTAAATCAAGTGTTCTCAACTGAGAACACTTGACTAAAGTCGGTTAAGACCTCAAATTTTTTGGATCGATTCCTAGGTTTTGTTCTTCTAGGGCTCGTGCAGTCGATTTAGGATTCGTCCAGTTCCGGCTTGATTTGAGCAAGACTAACATGATATTTGGGATGAGGGAGCTCAGGTGGAGTTGGGGTATGAACTTGGGACTGGTTGGGGTAGGTTTAGGTTTTGTTTGAATCTTCGATTGAAGATTCGAGAAGCTAGAGGTTGATTCGAGGCAAACAGTTAACGGATTCGTAACGAGGGTGGTCAGAAGGTTCTGGGGTGTTACTTTCACGACAATTGGAGCCGGCGCCACCGGGTTTTCAGGCGAAGGGAACGAGGGCGGCTAGGGTTTAGGGGGCATCTCTGAAGGGTCTGAGAGAGACGATGGGGCGAGGAGGGTTTGGTTTGGGGGGTGGGGCACGGTTTGGATCCCTTATATACATACGTGGGGATTGGATCCAAGCCGTTCGATCAAGTGAGATCAATGGCTTGGATCAATTCCCTTATAGGAAACGATGTCGTTTGGTTTCGTTGGGGGACTGGGTCGATCCGGGGACAAATGGGTCGGGTTGTGGGGATTGTGCTGAGGCGTTGGATCAAAATGATTCAACGGTTGGGATTTATTGATCCTGAAACGCTGTCGTTTCGATTGAGCTGATGGTGGGGTAAAAGCCAGTTATTGGGGTGTTCGAATTGGGTTGTAAGGATTTGGGCCTTGTGGATTTAAATCGATTTGGGCCCAATTCCGATTTCTTTTCTATTTTTGTTCTTTTCTACTTATTTCCTTTTTAATTCCTAAATTACAACCAAAATCCTAAATTAATTCATAAAATTGACAATTAACTTAAAATATTAGCTCTTAATAATAATAATTATCACACGAATTTAAACACCAATAAAGATAAAACCACACAATTTGGACATTAAATGCTAAAAATACAAAGTATATATTTTTGTGATTTTTCCATTTTGTAAAACAAACGTGATTCTTTAATTAATTCCTAAATTGTAAAATTAAATCCTAAATGCACATGCAACACATATTTTTGTATTTTTCTTAATTAAAGTAGAAATAAACATGCACATATAAAAATACAAATAAATCAAAAACAACACAAAACTATTTTATTTTGAATTTTTGGGAGTAGTTCTCATAGGGCAAAAATCATGTGCTCACAACTCCTGCTACTACTGTATGTTTGTGTTGCTTCTTTTGTAAATATGATTGGCCTTGCATGTCTGACGCTTTTGTTGATCCTTCTCTTTTATATGGCAAAGTACAGAATCATGTTTCTTTCTTGATTAATCTTGATTTCCTCAATGTTACGGCTGGTTGCAAAAGGTTCCCTTATAAACCCTAATTTTTTTACTCATTTTTGTTTAAATTGATTGATTCCCTTCCCTTAATTACTGTGATGTTTTACCTTGAATTCTTTCCCAAAATTAAGTACATTTTGTATTTAGACTAAAATATTTACCTTATACTTTTACTACCCCTTATATGACAAGAATCAATCTGTCTCAAACTGATTTCTTTCCTTAATTAACCCTGTTAGTATCCGTTTGAGCAGTAATCCCTTGATTAAAGGGAAGTACTTGTGTTAATTGATTTTGATTGTGATTATTTCCATATCTGTGATAAAACCTTACTTGTTACCTTATTCTTTACTCGTTTTCAAAACTATAAATACCCTACCCTCTTTTATTTAAACACACGAACAATTGAGTTCAAAAACACACTCACACACTCAAAAACTCTCTCTTTCTTTACTACTACTTGTGCTACTACTTTGTCTAGCCGACTGAAAGCCAAGTCTAGACTGTGGAATCCTTCTTGCTTTACCTTTCTTCACCTTGATTTTCTCTACTGGTATGTCCTAGTTAATTTTAAATGTGTTCCAAGTCATCCTGTGTTAGTCACTTACTGTATACTTGTTGTCTTATGAATCCCAAACCCCCATTCCCTTCTATGTGTTTGTGTTTTTTAGGCTGGTTTGTGACTATGTCAGCATCAACTATTGTTGTACATGTCAAAACCAGACCCCTGCTGGGGTTATGTGTTTACAAACAAATGTCTGTGTGTCCCCAAGTCGCTTGACCCCTTTGTGTGACTACTGAGTTTTGAGTTTCATCTACTATTATTGATTTCAAACACTCCTATTATTGATTGCTTTCAAAATGGACCATCAGTCCAGCTTTTCAAACAAATCCCTTTCAACATGTGTTCTGCACCTTCACCATATTCTTATAATCTAGGTTTTGTCCCTCTTGTGTGATCCTTGCCTTGGGACCCTTGAGCTCCCTCTGAACTTGGACACACATAAGTTGGCCTTTCCACACTGCACTTACTCTATTTGGCTATGCAAATTTGGGTGTGAGCACTGCCCGTGATCCCTTGAGGTCCTTAGGGAACTCTGACACACCCAGATATGAGAAAGGTTTTGGAATAATATTGGCATTGAAGTGGTTCATTACATAACTCAGAGAGGAATTCAAGATCGGGCTTCCTTTGGTTGTAAATTTTTATTCTTACATTTCTTTTGTGATTCAATCATTTGGTCTGTAATAATTTGTAAACAATTATGGGGTTGGCTAGTGAAAAGGGATGGGAAATATGCATTTTTTAGCTATCAAAAGGGCAGAAAGCATGATATTAGGTTTACATTCTTACTTGCATAATAGAATCCATGCTTAAGACTCATGTCATGCATTAGAGATCCTATTCCTTCGGATTTACAATTACTGTTTTTAGCATGTTCACTTCACTAGCATATCACTTAGAGATTCCTGCACTAAATGTGTTAATAACTAGTGTTTCTGCAATCATGTTCGTACTGCCCTGCACACTTAGAGATCATGTTTTAGGCTAAACAACACTAAAAAAATGTGTCAAAACCAGTTTGACTCGTACCTCTCTGTTCTGAATCAGATTGAATAACCTACTTTGTCATGTTAATCAATATCACTAGAAAGCATGCCTATAGGGTCCAAATCGCCTGCTTAAAATTTGTTTACTGCTTTATTGCATCCCTAATCAGTAATAGATATCATGCCCATAAGACATCACTATCACACGTCTAGGCAAGCCTTAGGTAATAATTCGAATGAAATTGAAACTGCCTCTGTTTAAATAGCAACTTCTAAAACCAGCAGGCAGACCTGATTCGGACTTCTTATCTGAGTTATGTAATGAATTTGGTTCTGCTTCAATAACTCAAACACCCTGCTTTAGTCTTTTAAATTGAGACCTTAACTGTGTATAAGTCATGTTATTTATATGCATTATTTGTGGAGGTATACATGAGTCTTCTAATTGCTTACATGTTTCCCCTTTAAATGTAGTCCTACGTATTTTTGTATGTCGCCTTAGCCTTTTTACCTTTGAAACCTAAGAGTCAGCCCGAAACCTCCTTCTTATAGGAATAGTAGTCCTAAATTCCTCCGGGGCTGATAGGAATGAGACGGATAATAGCATGCAATAGAGATCGAGACCAATCCATGCTTTAATACCTTCACTGGGTGGGGAAGTTTAGATATGGACATGATGACCAGTGCGCTAATACCACGTGTATCCCCTCTTCTGAGGAGTATCATACCGGGTATTGCATTGATGTGATCCATATTGCTAACAAATCTAGGACCCCTTTTACATTCGCAAGCATGTTTAGATTATAACTCTTTTCAAAACCCTGCCTTTCAATAATTGTTTGTACTTGTGTGCTTAACTTAAATCCCCTCTTACTTGATCCTTATTTTATTACTTGTTAATTGCACAAATTCATAAAAATTATCTGGTCGGGAACCACACTAGTGGATTCTGAGGGGTGCCTAACACCTTCCCCATGGGATAATTTCAAGCTCTTACCCTATCTCTGGTTATCAAACATAGTTATAGTTAAACCTTATAGGTGCCCTAACGCACCTTAAAATCGTTAGGTGGCGACTCTTCAAAATACCCAATTCCCAAAAGGGAAATAATTCATTATACCCCATGAATGTCGAAACCCGGAAACTCCTCTCCAACGGAAGGGAGAAAAAGGGGGGGCAACAAATATCTTAGTACAAACTGTACAAAATAATAAACGTAAAAATAATAAATAACTCTTACTCATCACCCTTAGGGACTATGATGATCCTGCCATATTGATCATAATGCACATCCTCATCATCATCAACATCACCGTTCGAAACATGTATATCATGTATGGAAGGTGTAGGGGGGTCAGAGCTACTATCTCGTAGGCGAAGGCCTGAAATAGATGGAGTCGCTGATGAAGATGGTTGTGATCCCTATGATTACGACATAGCTTGATGAATCGCAAGTGGCTGTGATACTGATGTCTGTGACCCGAGTGGCTGTGACACGGATGGATGTGATCTATGTGGATGTGACATGGATGGATGCGATCCATGCGATGCAGATGGCTGCGATCCACATGGTCGTGAGGCAACTGGACTATATGTCGGACGTATAGTCCTATGGCCCTATGATGAAAGACCTGGTGTCTGCACGAAGATGTAGGGCTCGTGATACTGTGGCAGCTCAAATAGTCCTGGGGTGGAGGATAAGACCTAGGCATAGGCATAGGCATCTCTGAAGAGGGTGGAAAAGATGCAGTATTATCTTCTATCCTCCTCTTTGCCTTCCTAGCCTTTTCTCGACCCCAAGAACCAGTAGAGTCATTGTTACATTGACCCTTTCATGTCATCTACATAATATAATACATATTTAGACATATAATAAACTAGCTATAAAATGAGAGTTATTAAAGAAACAAACTTTTTAAAGCTCATCGACGTATTGTTCCTCGTCCGAGAATTCTTCTTCCTCACTAGTTTGAGCTTCATCAGTTGATTCTTCTTCCTCATTTTCTATAATTCTTACTTCATTTATATTAACTTCTTCCAATATGTGTTCAGGATGTTCCAAATCATTTTCTAAATGTTCGTCCACTATTTGTTTAACACTGAAGTTATCGTTTTGATATGCAACATCTAACATATTCTCGACTTTCACCCTACCTTCAGGCTTAGTTTTTATTACAACCCACCAATCGGATTTATTCCACCGCAATGGATAAGGAGCATAATACACTTGCCTAACATTATGTGCAATTATGAAAGGAACATAGCGATCATACTCCCTCGTATGATTAACCTCAATTATATTGTATTGATTGTGTACTCTTGTACCTCTTATTGGATTTGGGTCAAACCACTTACATCTAAAGAGTATCAATTTCTTGAATGGCCAACCTGTATATTCTAGTTCTATTATTTCTTTGAGCACACCATAAAAATCAATATCTCCAACTTGGTTGCCATCACCACCTTGAACCCACACCCCGTTGTTGTTGCTATTTTTATTTTTAGAGCAATCCTCTCTATGAAACTTATAACCATTCACAACATACTTAGACATTGTTGATGTAACGACCCGACCGGTCGCTTTGAACTTTTGCACTTTGATCGCCAGTTTTCGGGCATGACTTGTCCTGTGTAACGTATTATGACTGATGTAGATCATTGGTTTTGGTTTTCAGGAAAAATCAGAATGAATTTGAAGGAACAGTCTCAGTTAAAAGCTTTGAATTTGAAAGGTTTGACTAAGAGTTGACTTATTTGTATATGAGCTCGGATCGGAAATTTTATGATTTGGATAGCTTCGTTGGGTGATTTATGACTTAGGAGCGTGATCAAAATGCATTTTGGAAGTCTGTGGAAGGATTTGGCTTGAATTGGCAAAGTTCATATTTTGGCGAATTCCGGTTGATAGGTGAGATTATGATCTGACGGTCGGAATGGAATTCCGAGAGTTGTTGTAGCTTCGTTATGTCATTTGTGATGTGTGTGCAAAATTCATGTCATTTGGACGTCGTTTGGTCGACTTTTTGATCGAATTCGGATTTCGGAAGTTTTGGAATTCTTAGGCTTGAATCCGAGGGTGATTTGATGTTTTGATGTTGTTTTGAGCGTTCCGAAGGTTGGAACAAGTTTGAATTATGTTATGGGGTGTGTTGGCATGTTTGGTCGGGGTCCCATGAGGCTCGAATATGTTTTGGAAGAGTTTTTGGAAGATTTTGCCGTTTTGAGCATAAGCATGTAATGATCCAAAGGTCCATTTTTAGTTCTAGAGATCGAAATTTGATTTCAAGACTTCCAGAATTTTGATAATGAATTATAGGACTGATCTGGAAAGTTTGGTTTAATTTCATCAAGTCGCGATTGGGTTTTTGACACGAAACATGAGTTAATTGTTTAACGAGCGAAATGGGTATTGAACTGAGAAAATGAGCTCCGAATTGAGTATCAAATGAAGGGATATGTTCGTATTATTATTTGTGACTCATAGGAACAAGAATCATTGAATTCCGAGTTTGTATGATGAAGTTAGAGCCTTTTTAGTGAAAAGAAAAGCTGCTGCAATTTTCTGGGCAGTTTCTGCATTTTTCACACGTATGAACAGTAACCGCACCTGCGTGAATAGTATCCGTGTATAATATCCGTGTACAGTACATATGAACAGTACCCCGTATACAGTACCCATGAACAGTACCGTGAACAGTACCAATGAACGGTAAAATGCGTGAACAGTAACCACGAAAATTCTGGACATAATGTTGAGTTCTGATTTTCCATTTTTACCAAATTGGAGCTCGGAGAGAGGCGATTTTCGGGAGATTTTCAGAGAAAACAAAGGGGTAAGTGTTCTTAACTTAATTTTGGTTAGATTACCCGAATCTATTACTAGTTTTGGCATTTAATTGGTGATTTTAGTTGGGAAAATCTTGAAAGCCCTCTTGGTTTAATTTGAACATTTGAGGGTCGAGTTGATGTTGGATTTTAGTAAAATTGGTATGGTTGGACTCGTGGTTGGATGAGATTTCATATTCCGTAATTTTTTTCGGGTTCTGAGATGTGGGCCCCACAGGCGAATTTTGAGAGCAATTTCGGATTTTTAATGGAAAATGTAGAATTTCATATGGAATTAATTCCTATAATTTTTATTAACTGAATCGCATTATTGTGGCTAGATTCGAGGCATTCAGAGGTCGATTTGAGAGACAAAGGCATTGCGAGCTAGAGGATTAGCCGGTTCGAGGTGAGTAATGAGTGTAAATGATGTCCTGAGGGTTTGAAACCCCGGATTTGCACATCGTAGTGCTATATTGAGGTGAGACACGCATTGGATGATGAGCGCGGGGTCTTTTACTACCGGGGATTGTTACTTGGTCTACCCCGATTGATGATTTTACCGCATATTTGATTGAAACTTATTTGTTATCATCATGATTTGGGCTGATTGCCATACTTGGGCTTCGTGCCAATTATTTGAATCCTTTGGGAATTTTTATCACTATTTTCTCACTGTTTTGACTTATATTTAAACTCAGTCCTGTTGATAATTATTGTTTTACAAACTCAGCCGCTTTTATGCAGATTTGAAAACTCAATTGATATTTCTAAATGGTATTTTGGGCTGAGAACTACTGTTTTACAAATGCCCGAGGGGCTTATGATGATTTCTGTACGGAGTGAGGCCGAGGGCCATATGTGAGGATATGCTGAGTGATATGAGGCCAAGGGCCTGAGATACTATTTATGCCACGAGGTGGCTTGAGTGATGTGAGGCCGAGTGATATGAGGTTGAGGGCCTGAGATATTATTTATGCCACGAGGTGGCTTGAGTGATGTGAGGACAAGCTAGCTTCCCAGTAGTCATCCATCCAAACAACATTCCATACGCAGGAAAAATCGTTAATTGTCCACATTAAATTAGCACGCAAATTGAAATTCTGCTTGGTTGATATGTCATATGTTTCAATACCATGGTATCATAATTGTTTTAGCTCATCAATCAAAGGTTGCAAATATACATCAATCAAACTTTTTGGATTACGTGGACCTGGGATAATACAATTTAAGAATATATATGGACTAGTCATGCACAACTCGGGTGGTATATTATAAGGTGTAAGAAAGACAGGCCAACATGAATATGGTGTTGTAGATACAGAAAAAGTTGTGAAGCCATCCACATACAGACCAAACCGAATGTTCTTTGATTCACTAGTAAAATCTGGATATGTCCTATCAAAGTGCTTCCAAGCTTCTCCATCTGAAGGATGACACATAACACCAGGTGGTCTTCTATTTTCAAAGTGTCATCTCATATGAGGAGCAGAACTCATCGACACATATAACTTCTTTAACCTAGGTATAAGAGGTAAATAATGCATCGCCTTGATAGTGACCATATTCCCGCTGGAAAGCTTCTTGAAACGAGGCTTTTCGCAAAATTTACAACTGTTTAAATTTGCATCATCTTTATAATATAACATGCAACCATCTTCACAATAATCAATTCTCATTGACGAAAGTCCTAACTTAGAAACTAATCTCTTTGCCTTATAGAAATCACCAGGTAATTTGATATTAGGGTCAACTATTTCACTCATAAGGTCAATGAAAGAGTCCATGGCTGCTTGAGAAATATCCCAATCAGATTTGATACTTAGTAATCTAACTGTAACAGACAGCTCAGAGTGCGGACTTCCATTACGTAGTGGACGACTAGCTTCCTCTAACTGTTCATAAAAAAACATTTTGCATCATCATTAGGAGTTTGTTCAACATTTTCATTTGGCTCACCCCCTAAGTGCATCCCAAAAGCATCCGTAACCATATTATGAATTCTAGAATCACGATTTGTATTCTCCACCGACCTACTACTTTCACCCACAACCATGTTATGAAATATCCCATGGCTACCATCAATTTCTCCATGATTAGTCCACACAAAGTAATTTGCTATAAACCCCTTCCTATAAAGATGATGCTTACCTTCCGCCGGTTTTTCAAACTTCATACAGTCGCACCTAACACAAGGACACATAATTACTACTTCACTTAGGTATGGTGGAGGTGACAATGCATGTCTAATAAGTCATCCACCCCTTCTACAAAATTCTCCCGCAATCCCTGCCGATTAAGATAATTCCTATTGTACATCTAAGTACGATGTTCCATCTATACAATAAAACAAGAACAAATTAATTTAGTTAATTAATTTCATATCCTAAAATTTCAATTCATATCCTAAATTTTCAATTTACAAACTAAAAGTTCAATTTATAAACTAAAAGTTCAATTCATATCCAAAAAGTTCAATTCATATCCAAAAAGTTCAATTCATACACTAAAATTTCAATTCATATCCAAAAGGTTCAATTCATAAACTAAAAGTCCAATTCATATCCTAAAATACTCAATTTATAAACTAAAAGTTCAATTCATATCCTAAAAGTTCAATTCATAAACTAAAAGTTCAATTCATAAACTAAAAGTTCAATTTATATCCAAAAAGTTCAATTCATATCCAAAAAGTTCAATTCATACAATAAAATTTCAATTCATAAACTAAAAGTCCAATTCATATCTTAAAATACTCAATTTATAAACTAAAAGTTCAATTCATATCCTAAAATTTCAATTTATAAACTAAAAGTTCAATTCATATCCAAAAAGTTCAATTCATAAATTAAAAGTTCAAATCATATCCTAAAATTACAATTTATAAACTACAAGTCCAATTCATAAACTAAAATTCCAATACATAAACTAAAAGTCCAATTCATATCCTAAAAGTTCAATTTGTAAACTAAAAGTCCAATTCATATCCAAAAAGTTCAAATCATATCCTAAAATTACAATTTATAAACTACAAGTCCAATTCATAAACTAAAAATTCAATTCATATCCTAAAGGTTCAATTCATATCCTAAACCCTAGATTCTAACTAAACTATCAAGATAATACGAAGTATAATTCAAATCTAACTGAACTAAATTCAACACTAATTAAACGAATTAGTTAATAAAATTAATTAACAAAACTAATTAAAACAAGACCTAAACCTTAATCCTCAATAAAATACAATGTTCAAAGAATTGAAACAATACAATACATCAAATATTGTAACACACACACTAGAAATAACAAAGATTGAAGGTTATAATTCTAACTTTGTTTTTTTTAGGTGGAGAAGGAGAGAGAGAGAGGGGGGCGGCAGTGGTGGTGGCCGGCGAGCCGACGGCAAGCAAGGGGGCAGTGGTGGCGCGGGGTGGGGGATAAGATTTGGGTGAGTGAAATAGAGAAGGGGAGGTAAAGATAGAGTTGGGGAAATTTTGGGGAAGGAAATAAGAAAAATGGGGGGAAACCCGTTTTTGTCTCTAGAATTAGGAAAAGCGACCAACTTTGGTCGCTATTTTTGGTCTGTAAATAAGTTTTGACCATTTGACCAAAAATAGCGACCAACGTTGTTCCCTATTTTAAAAAAAATAAATTGAAAATAGTGACCAAAGTTGGTTGACTTGTCAAGATCCCTACCTCGGGTTCTTTTAGGGATTGATTGACTTGTCAAGATCCTAATTAGTGTATATAATTTTTCATCAAATATACATGAATGTAATTCATTAACTGTGTTATAATACAAATAATGAATACAGTATCATATACTATAACATGCTATATATGTAGTTAAAGCAACACGAAGTGTGTGTGTTATATATATACACACACTAACATATACTATAACAAGTTATATATACATTATAGTATTACAGTGAAGTGTTTGTGTTTGTATATATATATATATATATATATATATATATATATATATATATATATATATATATATATATATATATATATATATATATATATATATATATATATATATATATATATATATATATATATATATATATATATATATATATATATATATATATATATATATATATATATATATATATATATATATATATATATATATATATATATATATATATATATATATATATATATATATATATATATATATATATATACAATTTTAACTACATATATAGCATGTTAGAGTATATTTTAGTATATTCATCCCTTGTATTACAAAAGTGTTAACATATTACATTTATATTATTTAGATAGTAAATATAAAAGTAATTTTTAATTTTGACAAATGTTGACCTGAAAAGAGACCAACTTTGGTCGCTAATTATCCAGAAATTAAAATTAGCGACCAAAGTTGGTCGCTAAATTTAAATCAGATTTATTTATATTTTATATAATATTTAAAATAATAATATAATTGTTAAACATTAGAACTGGGTCCCAGATTAGCGACCAAATTTGGTATCTATCTGCTTCCTCTTTCGTAAGCGACTAACTTTGGTCGCTAATTTTAAATTATATTTATTTATATTTTATAATTTTTTTACAATAATAATATAATTATTAAAATTTTATAACTGGGTCCCAGATTAGCGACCAAAGTTGGTCTCTATCTGCTTCCCCTTTCGTAAGCGACCAACTTTGGTCGCTAATTTTGAATTATATTTATTTATATTTTATAATTTTTTTAAAATAAAAATATAATTAATAAAATTTTATAACTGGGTCTCACTTTAGCGACCAAAGTTGGTCGCTAATTTCAATATTTCTTTGACCAAGCAAGTTTGACCAGCTCAGTCAACATTTTGACCACATTATCGACCAAAAAGCGACCAACCTTGGTCACTAATGTATTTAGAATAATTATTTAATAATTTTCTCCAATTTAGCGACCAATTTTGGTCGCTTTTCTTGATAGACCAATTTTGGTCGCAAATTGTTCGTCGCTTTTTTCCGGATTTCTAGTAGTGTTCGCATATCAGGAAAAAGTTTTGCCCTTAGCATCAATTGCCCATTCCAAATTATTTTCTAAATCCATTAATACTATACCCCAATTAATATGAGTATCATGGTAAATTATGTACTTTATTTATTATTTTTTAAGAGATGTTCGAAGTCAATAATGGACAAGTAAAAGTGAACGAAGGGAATACTTTAATAGGAATACAACATGTACATTGGTATTTGTTTTAGTATGTGCATAATATTCTCCTATGTCTTGAGGATAGTTAAGAATTCTTCCTCCCCTCCCCCGCCCCCCTCCCCCCCCAACCACCCCCCCCCTTTTTTTTTCTCTCTTATGTTGATTCAATGGTGAATGAGATAAGTTGAGATATGTCAATAAGATAGAATCTTATACTATTATGCCATCTACTATCTTTCCCAATACTTCATTAATAATCAAAATCTACCAGTCGTAGATGGGAATCCAGTATTTACACCACATTAGTTTACTACGATTAAGTAAAAAAGTGAGGTATAAAAATATATTAGTTAACTATTAATTATTAAGTGAGTGATAATAGTATATATAAAGATACATATTATATATCCATTTAATTGGTACAAATTATAATTATGAATAAAGTTTTTTGCCGTTATGAATCTATAATCTCACCTAATAAAGTTAAGTTCAAGTATACCCTCCTTCCAGTAATATATGCATGGACTTAGACCACCACTTGCCCAAATTACTTACTATGTATGGCACATTGTCACGTAGTTTAGTGACTTGAAAGTTGAAATTATAAGTTAATTCATTTCCCACTTTATCTATTGTACAGTAATTATCATGCGAAAACTAGCCGTTGGATGTCAGGTGGAAGCTTTTGCTTTTTCTTTTTTCTTTTTTCCCCTTTTAACTGCAAACTACTAGTAATAGTAGTAATTTTGCGTCGTGAACTTCTTATTCCATGATGTAGTAATCCAATAGGAGACTGAAACGAGACATAATATTGTTACTTTTTCTGTTGCACTTCATGCACTCCAAAAATGCAATGAATGCTACATTTGTATTTGAATTTGTGATCTTAAGTAATTTTGAACCACCTTTGTCATAATACCAGAAGTTTCTCTTATCTCGAAAAGATTTAACACTTCATATATACTTAACTCCCATTTGGCCGATTTTGGCTTCATTTTAAAAAAAAAAAAATTAAAATATGATGATGTTATGGAAAAAAGATTTTAAAAATTTCCAAGTTCCCCAAAACCGGTTTAGGGCAGTTTTTGGATGAAATCTTTTCTTCCACTCACAGAACTTTAACTTTTGTTCAAATAAAATGCATGTTCAAACACAACTTTAATTTTCAAAAAATTATTTTTAACACAACTTTATTTTTATTTTTTTTAAATTTATGTCCAAACGCTAGTTTAATTTAATTACATGCCGCCAGGGCGAATATATGTGATGGAGGAACTGCCGGTAAGATTGATCTTTAAGTATTTGGACTTGAAGTTAATTAATTCAGATCTTTCAACTTGGCACTAGACTCGGGGAGTTCCACTTGAAAATTAAGCAAAGTTAGATCTCAATATGACATACTAAATGGAACTGGAGCTAGCTGGTATATAAAATAATGGGCTTGTTTCTAAAATATCTTAGCCGGTGGATTTCTTAATTAATTTCAATTTTTGTATATAGTCCAAGATCCATTGGTTTTTGCTGGAAATTGGCTAGATCATGCACTGGAGACAATTGTTCCTACGTTGTTTTCGAACGAGTATACGTGGTACACCGACGTGAGGTCCAATGGATTCATGATAATACTAGCAAACTGGCTCAAGGATTTCCTTTCCTGTTTCATGGGCATGTGATTCATTAATGTCACCGTCCAAAATACAATGGTTCTCTGTTTAGTATGTGTATGTGTGTAAAGTAAAATTGCACCATTAGTTTTTTTTTTCTTTTTGAAATTTGGTTCAAATATAAATACTATATTTAGGTTACACCGAATCAATAAAATACAAGATATCACGATGCATCTAAGTATTTATCCCATGTCCGATCTATATTATTTGTCTTTTAAAGTTTTTGTACAACCTTAAAAAGAATAATTTAATTGCCATAATCATTAGAGTATTTATTAAGTCTACTCTTTATGTCTCTTAAAATTCCACTTGATTAACTTTCCGCTGATTGAAACAGTAAGAATAGATTTGAAAAACAAATAACATATGATTACTTATTTTTATAAAATATTAAATATTTTGAACCAAATATAAATTATCGATATGACTAATTTTTGAGGTTGGAAGGAGTAGATTAATTTATTTAATATAAAAAATCTCAATTGTATATATGTAACTCTAAGGCGGTGGCCAGTGAGTGTGACACACAGAATTGAATATTATTCTTCACGTCCCAAATTCTTTTATGGTGGTTTGTAGACCAGCAGTAGTAGTTTAATTAGTTCCTGAAAAAAAATGAATCGAATTTTTTGACGTCTTTTTTCACAACTGGAGAGTTGGGCTGTTCACGGTTTGACGAAAACCGAAAACCAAATCGAACCAATTAAGTAAATCAATTTTTTTTTGATTTGGATTGGTTTTGGTTTTAAATTTTAAAAACAGATAATATTTGGTTTGGTTTTGGTTCTATTATAAAAAATCGAAAATTAAACCAAACCAAACCGATTAATTATATACAAAATTTAATAATTATTTATATACAATATAGTATCTTTTTCTAAATAATTTTAAATATTTTATGCAATTTAATTGTTATTTTGGTTTATCCTACTTATATCTTAAAAGATTGCCTAAGCCCAAAACAAGGAATCGACCAATTTTTTTTCCTTAAGAGACTTTAATTCTCTAACCCTCCGCACATATTTTTGCCTAACAGAAGAGTTAAAAAAAATCCTACCATAAGAGTAAAGAAAGCAAACTCAAATTGCAGGACTACAGTGGTTAAAGCTTGAGAAAGCAAACTTTTAGTTGTTTTTTTGTTCATTCTTTTCATATAAAGAGGTAAATAAACTTTCAGTTCCGAAAGAAATATATAAAAAAGTATAAATTTAACAAATTATTTTCAGATTATTGTCTACTGTTGTTTCACTATTATCGACTTATTATTAGCTTACTATGAACCGAAAAACCAAATCAAACCAATGACAACCAAACCGATGGTTTGTATTTAATTTGATTTGGAAATTTTAAAAACCGATTAAATTGATTTGGTTTTGGTTTTAATCAAAAACCGATCAAACCGAACCGTGAACACCCCTACTGGAGAGGTTCTCAATGCATTAATATTGCAGGCCATTTCCTACAAAACTTAGGCGGATATATATGTTCTATGTTTGACTGTTAGTTTTAGTCAAACATAAAATATATATCAGTTCCATTGACGTATAAGAATAGATGAAGCTCCAGGCTCCAGCTTCTATTCATTATTAAATTCAAGTTGAACGTACTTTGATTAGTTTAAGGTAAAGATAGATGATTTATTATCCTAATTGGATCCCCCGCTGCAAGCATGTGGCATGCTTTGTTTTGATTCAAAGGGTCTCTCAGAAAAAGAAAAAATTCAATGTTTAAAAGAGCTAAATTGAAACGCAACGTGGTAAATCTAAATGTCCTGGGTCTCTCTGACCGTATAGTCTTTTTGACTTTTTTGTTCCTTTTGTTAATCATCCGAGTCTTTCCCATTGTTTGTGGACTGATAGATAATATACGGCAATACCTTTGACTTACCTCTATTTGTAGCTCATACTCAAAGAAATTTCTAGGTTTAACGGTATAGAATATATTTGTATATACACACACATCGAGTGAAGAGCGACTAAACAATCGGATCAGACAAACAAACTGTTTTACTCGTCATTGAAACACAAACTGAAGATATATCGGCCTATTCCTATTATTAGTGGACAAATTTGTTGGAAAATAAAACTCTTTTATCAGGCGCGAGAGAGAGGGGAATGCTTTCTTCAACAAGAAAGATAAAGACAATGGACCCAAATATAATTGACAAGGCATTATCAAGTAGCATTAATGTTAATACTTGTATTAGCTGGTAGGCTAATATATACACGAGGGAGAAAATGACAGGATTGAGCTATGTTTGCAAGTTTGTGAAGGTTGGTGGGTGGCTTGACTTCACCAAATCTTTCCTACTTACTGGTCCTACAAAGACAGATGGAATTCAATTACAAATTTCTTGGTACTCTCGTGCATTCTTAATTGAAATTTCATGTGCCAAATTTTCTTTTCTTTGTGGTCAATTTAATTAGGTGAAAACGAAAGAAAGGTAGAGAAAGAATCCCTGTTTTCTTGGTGACAAAAATATATAGTAAATGTTTCCTTATATTATTTGTGATTTTATACTAAGAGACCTAATTGAAATCTTTCTAATTATCTTTTTTTAAGACAATGAAATATCTTATACAATATTCGATTCAGTAAATCTAGAAAAATATTACGAATTTGAACACACTTCAACTTTGATTGACTCATTAATAGACTTTCAATGCTTTTATTCAAAAATACAAACTATGAAGATCTTGGATCGAAAACACAATATTGATCTTACTGTGACTTAAATAGAAAAGAAAAGATCAGTACATTAAATACTTTACCAAACTACATGTTCTATGATTTATTAACTTTCATGTCAGCAAATACATTGTAATAAATTTTTTATAGGATTTGAAAGCGCCAAAACACCAAAATATTTTTATCCACACATTTATTAGTTTTAAGTGAAATTATCTTGTTCTTCATCTCTCAATATAATTGGGATTCTTTCCCTCATTGCTTATTAGTCTATATACTATCTTCAAGTATAAGTCAAGTAAATTCATTGTAGAGTTTTCTTATACTCATGAACAATTTTACTTTTTCATTAATAACAACAATTACAACAGTAATCAAGATCAGATTAAGATTTAAAAATTAATAATAACCCTGGCTTCTTTTTTCCAGGCCACAAAAAGCCCGAAACCAACAACCCAGCCCGGCCCATGGCCCACATAAAGTGATAAAAATAGCATGGTATAGCCAGTTTTCGGACTAGTCATTCAAAAATAGTCAGCGTTTATGAAGTCAATGAAAAATAGTCACTATTTTGCTGCAACAGAGACCGGTCATATGTTGGAGTTCTAGTGTACTTATGCTGGAACTCCATCATATTATGCTGGAGCATACTTATCCTGGAACTCTAGTATAATATGCTGGAGTTCATGCATACTTATGCTGGAACTCCAGTATAATATACTGACGTATTTTTCGGGTTTTGAACAATGTTTTTGCTCAAATTTATCTTTACATGAAAAATGGCTAAATTTCAATTACTTTTGAATTGCGTTATTTTTGAATTTCTCCCCATAAAGTGGTTGGTAAATACAAGACAATTGTGGTTGGTAAATACAAGACAATTGTAGTAGTACTCTAGTAGTAGCAGTCCATATCTTCACCACTAATTAATTTTCTTTTCCACTAATAAAATTGGATAATATAATCATGTGGATATATTTCTCTTCTCACCCACCCCCACTTTTTGTAGCCGTTAGATCAATACCCCATACTTCATCAACGGTTAAGATTCATTATGTAACCAAAACCCAACTACCTTAATTAGTCAGATTAAGGCCACAAGGACAGCACGTGAGCAATGGATGTTAAGACCATGGCCACGGGTCTATAAATAAGACTCCAACGTCTAAGGTTAAGACTCGCAAGCAGTTGGCGAACTAAAAATACAAAGAGGTTTTTCTCTGAAGGGGTAAAAGTGTGTTCCTTTCAACGTTTGTGAGAACCTCTTTTCTTGTTCCGTTCGCTGTTGGTTTTCTTCTTCGCCACTTTTTATTGAGGTATTTTTCAATTTAGTGGTATTTTTTCAGTTTCACTAGTTGAATAACTAAGTCTTTCTGTGTTTTTCATGGGTCTTTGTTGTTTTCTTGCTGGGTTTTGTGACAGATCTGGGTGTTTTGTGCTTAATTCCTTGGGTTTGGCTGATAATATGGTAGTTTCTTATCTTGTCCATGTGGGGTTTTGAATAAATGAAAGTTTATGTTTGTCTGGTCTGTTTAGGGTTGGTTATGCTTGAACATGGGTGTTAGAAACAGGGAAGGGAAGGAAATGTTTTTTTAATTCTGGAAATGAATTAGATTTCCTGTTTGAATTTGAGATTAATTTTTCTTTTGAAATGCTTTTGCTCTAAAAAAATCCTTTCTTTAAACTGAAGTTTTGATCGTCTCAACTCTGAACTCAGGTTTGGTGTTGTATATCCGTTTTCTCTGTTTTTGGTTATCTTCTTTCTTCTTTGTGGTTTGATTCGATTATCTTTTTGTTAATAAAATTAACTAGAAATTAGAAGTAGTTGATTGATCTGATAAAGATTGTCTTGCAAGAGTACCAGCTTCATGTGTGAGAATATGTTATTTGCCAACTTTAGAGTGGAAGAATATAGCTGAACTCTCTAATGCTTTTGAGAAGTTGTTGATCATTATCGAAATAAATGGTCCAGCTTGATATTTTCACAGACAAAAGGAGGATTCTTTGGACATTTGCTTTAATTTTGTCAGGATTGGGCGAATCACTTTAGGTGATACTATATTATAGGAATAACTCTACTCCTTCGGGGTAGGGGTAGTCTGCGTACACACTACCCTCCCCAAACCCCACTAGAGGGATTTTATTGGATTGTTGTTGTTGTATGTGATAGGAATAACTCTTTATTGGAGAATATTTTGCATAGAATCTCCTTGATGTTGCATTATCTGTTAGTGATTCTTGTTCGTTGGAATATGGACTTTTAGCAAGTTGGAGAATATTTGCACTGATACTTATCTTGTAGCATCAGTTTCTCTGCATTTACTGTTTTGTTATGTGAAGAAGTTGTCATTTCTTTTTGTTTTAGCAATTGTAGCTTCTATTTTTCTCTTTATTGTGGCTTCTTTTATATACTTGAACTTATGTTATGTGGAGTAATTGATTTTGTCTTCTTACAGAATGGAAACTTTCCTATTTACCTCCGAGTCTGTGAACGAGGGCCACCCAGACAAGCTCTGTGATCAGATCTCTGATGCAGTTCTTGATGCCTGCCTCGAGCAAGATCCTGAGAGCAAGGTTGCCTGTGAAACTTGCAGCAAGACCAACTTGGTCATGGTCTTTGGTGAGATCACAACCAAGGCTAATGTAGACTATGAGAAGATTGTGCGTGACACATGCCGTAAAATTGGATTTGTTTCCGATGATGTTGGTCTTGATGCTGACAACTGCAAGGTCCTTGTATACATTGAACAGCAAAGTCCTGATATCGCTCAAGGTGTCCACGGCCATCTGACCAAGCGCCCTGAGGAGATTGGTGCTGGTGACCAGGGACACATGTTCGGGTATGCCACAGATGAGACCCCTGAATTGATGCCTCTCAGCCATGTGCTCGCAACTAAACTTGGTGCCCGCCTCACTGAAGTTCGCAAGAATGGTACCTGCCCCTGGTTGAGGCCTGATGGCAAGACCCAAGTTACTGTTGAGTACTACAATGACAATGGTGCGATGGTTCCAGTTAGGGTCCACACCGTTCTCATCTCCACTCAACACGATGAGACCGTCACTAATGATGAGATTGCCCGCGACCTTAAGGAGCATGTCATCAAGCCAGTCATCCCAGAGAAGTACCTTGACGAGAAGACAATCTTCCACCTTAACCCATCTGGCCGATTCGTTATTGGTGGACCTCATGGTGATGCTGGTCTCACTGGTCGTAAAATCATCATTGACACCTATGGTGGTTGGGGTGCCCATGGTGGTGGTGCTTTCTCCGGTAAAGACCCAACCAAGGTTGACAGGAGTGGTGCATACATCGTAAGGCAGGCTGCCAAGAGTATTGTAGCTAGTGGGCTTGCTCGGAGATGCATTGTGCAGGTTTCTTATGCCATCGGTGTGCCCGAGCCATTGTCCGTATTTGTTGACACCTATGGCACTGGAAAGATCCCCGACAAGGAAATTCTGAAGATAGTTAAGGAGAACTTCGACTTCAGGCCTGGAATGATTTCCATTAACTTGGATTTAAAGAGAGGTGGCAATGGAAGATTCTTGAAAACTGCTGCCTATGGTCACTTTGGACGTGATGACTCTGATTTCACATGGGAAGTTGTCAAGCCCCTCAAGTGGGAAAAGCCCCAAGACTAAGTTTCTGCAGGGCAGTGTTGCCTATGTTTTTGTTCTTTGATGTTTGCTTGTGGCTCTAGAATCCCCCGTGTTTGCTCGTCTTTGTACTTCATTTTTACCCTTGTTTATTTTTTTGGTCGTCCTGTTTCTAGTGTGTTGGATATCTTGAGCCTTACAAGATAAAAAATGTACTATTATACATAAAAATTCATGCATTTATTTCCTGGTGTTCTTCAGAAAATATATTGAAAAAAGATGCCAAATGATCAGTGCAAATGATGTAGTTGTGCAATATTAGGGATGCAGCTGTACTGTTTACTTATATGTTCGTTCGTTTGCTGACAATGAAATTACTATTAAGTTCCCTTAAGTTTTGTCCCATCTTGAATGAAAATTCCTTTAAAAGTCGACGGTTAAAGGATAAATTTCTTTCTAATCGCTTGATTTACAGAGGGTACTTGAACAAGGTTGGATTAGTATCCATCTGTTTTTTTTTAACCCAGGAAAACCCGCCACTGGATAAACCCCACTGTGTAATAGTCTTCAAATCACACCAAAATATAAACCGCACTAGGCAAATCCCATGCGACAGCCCAATTGGACCGTCCCTTCGGGACCCATCTGTTTCTTTTGCATGTTATGGTATTTTAAGTTTACTATTCAAAATATAACTTTCCATGTGTATAGCTACTTTTATAATCGCTAGGCAAAGTTATCTACCAACAAAATCTTCACCAATTGAAGCACATTTCGACTCTGCGCACGCTTAAAAAATTGGGCTTTGACAAAAACCAAGTCATTTTGAAAGATTTATGGTCAGAAAGATTAGATGTGAGGCTCAGTCAAACAAACATTTTTCAAGATTTTAATTAGATTTCACTATTATACGATATTTGGTCCAAGTTATTGAAAGTGTAATTCCAGATCAAAAGGCAATGGTTCTGCAAAGGTATTTTTTCCTTTTGGCTTTTGTTTCATTTGAACGTTACTTACTATTAAAATTGTCACACCCCTTTTTACCCATGGATTGTGGGTTAAAAAAATTTTTTTAATTAAAGTGACAAATTTGAAATAGAGATTATTTTATTTACAAAGTCACCACTTGGAATTGATTTTTGCCGATGTTCCAAGTCACATTTTATTTGAATTCCTATTCAAAGGAAGGTTTGACTCTATTATTATTGGTCTGCGAAAACATTCTGTTGACCGGGGAGAAGGTGTAAGGCATTCCCCGAGTCCCGTGGTTCTAGCACGGTTGCTTTATTGACTATATTTGGCTTATATTATTTTGGATAACTTGTGTTTTATTGAATCTCATCTTTTACCTATATTTGTTTTTATTGCTTGATTAAAGTTATGAAAAAAGTTATCTTGAAATAAGTTACGCGTACTAATACTTATTTTGTTACGTATTACAATTATGCCACGGAGGTCATACACATAGCCATGATATTTAATTATTTAAAGCGCACCTAAATAAACTAGCGCACTCGAATTATTTTCCTAAATTAATTTAAGATTATTGTAAGGCCAAGAGTTATGGAATAGTTTGTAGAAAAAGTGTATGATTTTAGATATTTGAATAAATAAACTATCATATACCAATACCCTACCTCCCAACAATTGAAGCCTAAACTTATTAGTGTCCAAATCTTCCAAACTTTTAGCAAGTTTAAAAACTATATATTTTGAAACATGGTTAAGCATATAACATTTAAGGATTGATTTACATTATTATTTATAAAGTTTAAAGATAAATAAATAAAATTACATAAAATAAGATTAAAAAAACAGAGGGAAAAATAAACCTTTTAGTGCAAGATTTTCAATTAAATGAGTCTCCAAGAATATGTACAATAACTTAGACGAACGCCGAACAAGCATAAGCAAAGATGATCATCAAAGCCGGTGAACAGAGCTCCAACGAAATCCTCGACCTCGACTGTTAACACCACTCTTTGGCATGTAAAAAGGGATGTTTTGAAGTATTTTTGTTTGGTTTTAGGGTGTTGAATTGCTGAAAATTTTCGAAAGAAAGAGGAAGAAAGAATGACACGAGTAGAAATTGTCGTAGCATAGAAGAAGACAAATTTTGTTTCTCCCAATTCTCTCCTCTCTTTTCTCTCGTTTTATCCCTCATTCTTCTCAGATTTTCTCTTCTATTTATAGCAAAAAATGTCGAAATTTTTCAATTTTTTTATTTTATTTTTTTAAAATTTTTAATTAAAGAAATCCCACTTACATTTTGCTTTTTTTTAATAAAATAAATTCCCACCTTTCCTTACTTTTATCTTAAAATTTCAACTTTAATTACTTTTCTTTTTTTTATTTCCCACTCATTTTACTTTTCTTAAAAACAATTCACTATCTTTTGCTTTTATTTTAAAAATTCTACTTTCTTTTACTTTTAATTTTTTAAATTTCCAGCTACCTTTATATTTATTTTTTAATTCCAACTTTTGTTTACTTTTTATTTTTTTAAATTTTCACAAAACTTTACTTTTATTTTTAAAATTTTTCACTTTCTTTTACTTTTTAAAAGAGAATTCCACCTACTTTTACTTTTATTTTTTTTAATTCCATACTTCCCTTTTTCTTATTTTTTTAATCTCCCGAAATTTAAAAAAAAAATATTTTTGGATTTTTTTATTATTTTAAATAAAAATAAAAATAAAATAATATTAATAGTAATAATTCACCTTTTAAAATTTTGTATTTTATCCTATAATTAAAAGTGTAACAAAGCTAAAAATTGTAGGTTAAAACCCCTAAAAATATTTGCATAGAAGAAGTGATAAAAATTAAATATTGTCAAAAATTAGGTGCTCACAGCTGCTCTCTTTGCTTGGAAATATGAAGAGTTTTCAAGCAAAGATAAGGTGAGTCTTGTGACTAATTTTTGAACATATCTTTATTCAAAAGGGAAGAAATAAGGATAAGAGAAAAAAGAAAGGGTACAACCGAGTTTTGGTTTTGAACAACCTATATATCCCGGGTTATAGGGAAATCAGGTAGCGTGTAGTTCAAGAAAAAATGATGGAATGATGATTTGAGGAGTCGAGTGGGGTTCCGTCGAGGCTCCGGTTCGCGATCCTGTTATTATATAAAAAATAAAAAAGAAACTAAACAAGTCAATCAACTATGAGTTACAAGATTCATATTTATAAGTCTTCTAAAACATAATTTTGAGTCTTGACTGGTTTTTCATGTAGACTGAATCACTGAACCTTGATGCTTGTTAGCTACTGGTGCTAGTTCATTCTTCTACCGCTTCTTCTAATCAAAATTGGAAAATGCAATGCTCGTGATTTCAGTCATGTTTTGAGCAGTCCAAATTTTAGCTGCTTCTGCATTTCTAACTCACTTCTTTTCCTTTTCTTTTCTTTATTCTGGATTGAGAATTCTTCTTTTGGTCATCTCGGACACTGTGCCTCGAAGTAAAAAACCTTCTCAAACACCAAAACAAACAAACGAACGAAATTTTTCAGTCCCAGTTTTTACTAGAAAACTTTCGTGAGTTATTGTAATAAAATTCTAAAATACTTCTTTACGAAAAACACTAAAGTGTCAGGATTGGTGTACCCTAGGAAAATATAATTTTTTGGGAATGGTGTACCCTGATTGTCCAAATGGTGTCTCAACTAAGGATTGATGTACCTTATGTTGGAAAACAAAGCTAGGGATTGGCGTACCCTATACTGGTAAGGAAATGTAATCAGGGGTTGGTGTCATATATTACTGAAAAAGGAAATGTAACCAGGGGTTGACACCCTGTATTACTGACAAAAAATGTTGAATCCCTCTGGGTGGTAAAGTTCTACCTGGGTTAAACTACAAAAGGCAAGCTTGGGCGAAGAGTACTTCTACCCGGAAATATGAGCTGGATCCCCCTAGGCGAAAAGGTTCTACCTGGGTTAAGCTATGAAAAATAACATGAGCGAAGAGTACTTCGACCTAGAACTATGAGCTGGATCCCCATAGGCGAAAAGGTTCTACCTGGGTTAAGATGTGTAAAAACAACCTGAGCGAAGAGTACTTCTACCCGGAACTATGAGCTGGATCCCCTAGGCGAAAATGTTCTAACCTGGGTTAAGCTGCGTAAAAACAACCTGAGCGAAGAGTACTTCTACCCGGAACTATGAGTTGGATCCCCCTAGGCGAAAAGGTTCTACCTGGGTTAAGCTGCATAAAAATAACCTGAGCGAAGAGTACTTCTACCCGGAACTATGAGCTGGATCCCCCTAGGCGAAAAGGTTCTACCTGGGTTAAGCTGCGTAAAAACAACCTGAGCGAAGAGTACTTCTATCCGAAACTATGAGCTGGATACCCCTAGGCAAAAAGATTCCACCTAGGTTAAGCTACGCAAAAACAACCTGAGCGAAGAGTACTTCTACCCGGAACTATGAGCTGGATCCCCCTAGGTGAAAAGGTTCTACCTGGGTTAAGCTGCGTAAAAACAACCTGAGCGAAGAGTACTTCTACCCGGAACTATGAGCTGGATCCCCCTAGGCGAAAAGGTTCTACCTGGGTTAAGCTGCGTAAAAACAACCTGAGCGAAGAGTACTTCTACCCGGAACTATGAGCTGGATCCCCCTAAGAGAAAAGGTTATACCTGGGTTAAGCTGCGTAAAAACAACCTGAGCGAAGAGTACTTCTACCCGGAACTATAAGCTGGATCCCCCTAGGCAAAAATGTTCTACCTGGGTTAAGCTACATAAATATAGGAGGTGTGAACAATAGTGATGTATGCCGAAAGTAAAAGAAAAATGGAGATTTTAAGGAGCTTACGTTTGGTGACATTCGTTCTTTTAGAATCACCATTCTGCATGCTTTGTTCTTGCTTCAAACGAAGAAAAATTTGTGAGTTTTCATAGTGGTGGTTGGTTTGTGGCCTTGATGCCCTAAGTAGTTTGATTCACGGCCACTGTTGTCGAAGGACTGATTCTGTCAGCATGGCACCGAGATGCTTGACTATTCTGTATTATTTTCTAGAGACCTTGGCTTTCCAAACTTTTGCCGAGATGGTTGACCACGTGGGACTCAACCTTTTCAACTTCATTTGCCTTTATAGGTACTTCAATTTGATTTTCTCCTTCCAAGAGTTCTGATTTCGAAGCATCGGCCGCCATGGCCAGTCGAGGCCGACTTATGCCCCCTGACGAGGCTAAGTGCCTTTTTGCATATTAGTTTGTATCAAATGAGAACCCTGTAAATCAGTCTTACCATCCTTTTTTTGTCTTAGTTTCGGAACAGAGTTAAACTAAAAGGGATTCAAAGAAAACAAACAATGGAATGGAGGTTAAAACAAGAAGTGTCCCTTTCGGAGAAAGGAAAGAAGGACTTATCTGGAGTACATGCGAACTTCAATGAACATGACATGCCTTTTGGACTGAATGTCTGATTTGTGTAAACCATCCGACTCTCGGAAATTCATCACAACTTTTGCCTCAAAATCGAGAAACCTAGCCAGTACTCTATCGATGCCGATGGCTATGAGAATCCTCTTTTTGATCAGGGGCGCCCTCTGCGGGTTTTTACGAGCTGACCTCTCTCATTTCTCTACTCACCATTGCCTTATAGTGCTCTTTGCGAGTTTTCACTAACAAGACTCTCTCATTTTGATTTCTTTGTTGACTGTCGCCTCACGGTGTCCGTGTGGGTTTTCACCAATAAGACTCTCTCATTTTATTTCTTTGCTTATTGTCGCCTCACGGTGCCCGTGTGGGTTTTCACCAATGAGACTCTCATTTTATTTCTCTCATTTGATTGCATCGGATCCAAGTAGCTGTATCCTCCAATTTTGGACATCTTTACCGATTGATCGAAATGATTTGAACATGATTTAGGGTAAAAAGAGTTTGGACTGAATTACAAGTTTGGAAATGAGACTCTCTCATTTTATTTCTCTCATTTGATTGCATCGGATCCAAGTAGATGTATCCTCCAATTTTGGACATCTTTACCGATTGATCGAAATGACTTGAACAAGATTTAGGGTAAAAAGAGTTTGGACTGAATTACAAGTTTGGAACCTTTTAGGCAAACCATCACCGAACCATTATAACATCTGCCCCAGTTTCACTTTTGGGGGATTTTGAATTTTTATTTTGGTGTGACTGAACCCCAAAGAGTCTGCCTACGTATCCTTTCGGAATCAAGTCGGACGTAGTTCAGGAAATTTATTTTTGATTTTTTTTCTTTTGTTTTTCTGTTTTGTTTTGTTTTGTTTTGTTTTCTCTTTCTTTCTTTTTTCATTTTTCATTTCTTTTTCTTTTTTATTTCTTTTTTTTGAAATTTTATTTTTCCAATTTTTTTTTCAATAACACTTTCAGGTTCCAAAGAAGATAATCAAAGAAGAGTAACCGGACAACATTAATGCTATATAGAGGATCCAACATAGTACCTTTTGACTGCATTTGCATTGGCAGTTGTTTCAAGGACATTTCCTTCGATGTGTCCCAAGTACAACGCACTCTTTTGGCAGTACTCTTGTTGCAATATATGGACCTTTCCAATTTGGAACCAATTTTCCTTCAGCTGTTCCAAATCTTTGTTTTATTTCCTTAACTTATCCTCATTACGATCTAATTCTTGTTCATTACTTCGAGGTCTGATAGCTTTTCAGGATCTGGGCATGAAGTCCGCAAGCATGTCATGTTATTGAAATCTGCATTTAATAGAACTGAAAAGAAAAATAAGAAAAGTGACAAGACTAAGAAAAGAGATATTCCTGGACAATGAAATATTAACTTCATTTTTTTTTTTGATTTTTTTTCATTTGAAGATAAAAGGGTTTACATCGGAAAGTAAGACAATAAAGTAAAACATCTGGATCACACCTTGAGATAATCCGAACGCGGAAAGGATAGCAAGACTGGCTACCGAGACTCCCATTTGATAGGGAACTTTGAGGCTTAGCAACCGTTTTTTGGCTTTTCTTCTGTCTCGGCAATGGTTGCAGCGACCTTTACTGCCGAATCAAATTCCTCATCTTCATAAATCATTTCGACTATTGGCCCGATGTTGTGTGCAAGCAACAGATTGTTCATCACATCAAGAGCTTCTTCATCTTGAAAAACAATTCTTTTAGCTTCAATCAAATCTTCAATTGCCCTTTTGAGTGTCCAACAGTCCTCTGTACTGTGTCTCACTGCTCCATAGTGGTATTCACATCTATCATCAGCTTGGTGCGAGGGGGCTCGGGGTTCGGCCAGTTCGGGGCCACTGGCTGCAATAGATCTAGCCTGAATAGCTTTTGGAACAAGCTTGAATACGATTCACCAATAGGAGTGAATTGATTCTTTCTGAAAGGCTCTCTTGGGCGAGGATTGTATTGAGAATCATTTGGTTGAGGATTATATGGAGCTTAGTAAGGATGGGTATTTCTGGGAAGTGGAGCTCGGTTTTGCGGATAATGTTATGGTCGCGGGTAGGGTTGCGCATTCATTACCACATATGGAGGCAGTGCCACGGCATAAGCAGCATCTTGAAGGGGATAATAGTATGGTGGGACCATAGAAGGCACATATGATTGGCTGAATGACCTACGGGCCCCCCTCGAGCTTGAAACCATCATGGTTCCCTCTTCAACCCCATTTTTGGTCATCAAACCCTCCGAACCATTCTGAACATTTGGTGATGTAGCTTTAAAAGCAGCATGACTCAAGATTCGACCCGTTTTTAGCCCACTTTCTACCATATCCCCAATTTTGATAGCCTCAGCAAACAGCTTACCCATAGCAGACATCATGTTCTAGAAGTAGTCCGCCTCTTGGGCCGGTAGAAAGATCGTGACTATTTCAATTTCATCCATTTGAGGCTTTACCTTGGCATCTTGCTCACGCCATTTGACAGCATATTCGCGGAAGCTTTCCGCGGTTTTCTTTTTCAAATTGGACAAAGAGTTTCTGTCAGGAGCGATATCCACATTATACTGGAACTGGCGGACAAAATCTCGGGCCATATCGTCTCACACGTGCCAATGAGTAATTTCCTGATCCATATACCATTCAGAAGCGATTCCGGTGAGGCTTTCCCCAAAATAGGCCATTAGCAGCTCCTTTTTCCACTAGCACCTGTCAATTGGTTACAATATCGTTTCAAGTGAGAGATCGGGTCTCCGTGCCTGTCGTACTTTACAAATTTTGGCATCTTGAAGCCAGCTGGCAAGTGGACATGGGAAAACATACAGAGGACAGAGTATGAGACACTCTTTTGACCGTTCAGACCTTGCATGTTTTTCAGGCTTTGTTCCAGACTCTTCATTTTCCAAGCCATTTCCTCTTGCTCGGGATTTTTAACAACCTTTTCTACTCCATCGAGAGATCATATTGCGGAGGTTGAGTGAAAGAGTATGGGGTCACATATGTTATTTCTGATTGAAGTCGTGGACCTTGAAAGGTGAACATTGAAGGCTCAATATACGGTCGTGGTAAAGTTGGTTGTGCTTCGGTGCAGACTGGTACTGTAGAGAACAATATTGGAGGTGCCCAGGAAACTAGCGCTTGGGGGCGAACCACAAAAGGCATGCCAGGATCATTGAACGGAATTGGAGGGTGCCCGCATGGGATGAGCGGGTTGGGCACATAGGCGTTGGTAACCTCACTTGACCCAGGGATCAACTCAGGGAACCCAGGGATTCCACTTGGCGGTTCCCTACTATTAGACCAGGCGTCCCACATTTCCAATATGCGGAGACACAACATCTTATTCTCTTCAGCAACTGCTGATTCTAGCTGCAGAATAGTCGATGACGGGCTATCCTCAGGATCGATGATTGATAGATTGCTTGCGGAGGCCATCTATGCCTTTGGATCTTGTGAAGGAGGGGAGACTAGACTACCAACAAAACCAACCACCAAAACCTGGCTCTAATTTGCACACCCAACAAACTTGTTAGTTTTGAGATGCTTAACTGATACGAAATCACATATTGGGATGCAATGCACCTAAACAATTAAACGTTTCTACTATGTATTTGAACGAGTTGCATGTTTCATCCCGCCTGTAATTATCCCCTTCTTTTCAATCTACACATCTTTTCTTCATTTTTGCTTCTCTCTAGTCACTCTTGCTTTTTGTTTTGTTTATGTCGCTCGTCTATTTTGGCACTCTCTTTTTCTCTTTTTTTTTTCACTCTTTTATTTTATGTAACTCTCTTTTTCTTTTCTTTTTACACTTTTTTTTCACTCAATTTTCTTTCTCTTTTTTTTTTTCAATTTGTTTTTCACTCAGTAATTCTATGGATATGATCGAATCCAATGGGAATTGCCTATGTATCATGACACTGCATGAATCAGATCTTGCGAAGTTCGGAAAAACAAGAAATAAAGTAAACAAACTAACTCTCATTTTTTTTACTTATATACAAATAACTCCATCAAAAATAATTCGGAAGAAAGGATTTTTTTGGATTTATTTTATTTTTTATTTCAATTGTTTTTATTGAATTGATAAAGGAAAGACTTCTAAAGAAGAGCAATTTTTTTTAAATTTTGATTTTGTTTTTGGAATTGTTGAATGAAAGACCTCTTTTCTTCTTTTTTTTGGATTTTTAAGTTTTTTTTTTCGAATTTTGATTTTTTATTATTTTTTTTGGAATATTTGACTTCTAAAGAAGAAATAAAATATTCCGAATTATTTTTTTTTGGAATTTTTGAAAGAATTTAATTTTTTGGCTTTTTTATTTATTTATTTTTTGTAATTTTCCAAAGAAAGAAAATATTTGTTTTTTGATTTGTGGAAGAAAGACTTCTAAAAAAAAAAGAAATTATTTATGAATTTTTTGAAAATTGAGGTCTCTAAGAAATTCTTTTCTAAAGAAGGAAGTAAGGGAAATATTTTTGATTTTTTTTTTAAAAAAAGTTGCGGGCCGGAATCGCTAAGGTTTGCCTACGTATCTCACATCCGGTGAGAATCAGACTCGCGTAGTTCGGTCAAATTGGGTATTTACACCTCACACCAGACTACTACAAAAATCTTTTTTTAAAGGGTTTATTTGCGCTAAACTAGGAGAAAGACTCCCTTTTTTTCTTTTTTCTTTTAATAATTCCGCTACGCCAATTTTCTAAAGCCGGCTGACAATGTAAGCAAGCCTTCCAAATAATGTAGCAAGTAGCACATAAGTGGATATGGTGGTCTCAAAGAGGATACCTGTCTTATACGGACCCGACCCCTGTGCCGAGTTTCGCTAAGTCAAATGCACGTGATGCACATTAAACGAATCTACTACGGATATCCGGCGTGAGGTTTATTCTTCTAGGTTTAAATCTTGGTGGAGAAGGTATCTAGACTGACTTACTCGAGTGGACAACTCGAGCCGAGGAGGGTCAGTGTACCGGTAGCATTGCTTTCCGGCTTAACTAGTGGTGCTCCCCGCCTAAAAACATGTGTGACTAAAATCCTTCACCGGGTGACAAGCACCTCGACTATCTCAAAGAAAGCGGGCTATGTCAAGAAAATGCCCAATTTTTAATTTCAAGAAGACTCAGAAGGGGTACATGAGAAAACAGTTTATATGTACAGTTCAACAATATCAAAATGATAAAAAGCTAACAGGTAGCATATTAGGCACAAATAAATCATAATATTTACAAAATTAATAAATCCAAATAAAAGGTCAACATGTACGAGCTTGAATTCTTATGTAGGTCCCAGCAGAGTCGCCAGAGCTGTCACACCCCTTTTTGCCCTTCCAAAAAGATAATGTGTGTTATGGATTGTGGGTTAAAGAGTTTTTCCAATTAAAGTGAAAATTTTGAAATAGGGATTATTTTATTACAGAGTCGCCACTTGGAATTGATTTTTGTCGGTGTTCCAAGTCACCTTTTATTTGAATCCCTATTCAAAGGAAGGTTTCATTCTATTATTATTGGTATGCGAAAACAAAGTCCGGGTAAGGAATTCTGTTGACCGGAGAGAAGGTGTAAAACATTCCCCGAGTCCCGTGATTCTAGCACGGTCGCTTTATTGACTATATTTGGCTTATATTATTTTGGATAATTTATGTTTTATTGGATCTCATCTTTTACCTATGTCTGCTTTTATTGCTTGATTAAAATTATGAAAAAAGTTATCTTGAAATAAGTTACGCGTACTAATACTTATTTTGTTACGTATCACAATTATGTCACGGAGATCATACACATAGCCATGATATTTAATTATTTAATGCGCACCTAAATAAACTAGCGCACTTGAGTTATTTTCCTAAACTAATTTAAGATTATTGTAAGGCCAAAAGTTATGGAATTGTTTGTGGAAAAAGTGTATGATTTTAGATATTTGAATAAATAAACTATCATATACCAATACCCTACCTCCCAACAATTGAAGTCTAAACTTATTAGTGTCCAAATCTTCCAAACTTTTAGCAAGTTTAAAAACTATATTTTTTGAAACATGATTAAGCATATAACATTTAAGGATTGATTTACATTATTATTTATAAAGTTTAAAGATAAATAAATAAAATCACATAAAATAAGATTAAAAAAAACAAAGGGAAGAATAAACTTTTTGATGCAAGATTTCCAATTAAATGAGTCTCCAAGAATATGTACAATAACTCAGACGAACGCCGAACAAGTATAAGCAAAGATGATCAACAAAGCCGGTGAACAAAGCTCCAACGGAATCCTCGACCTCGGCTGTTAACACCACTCTTTGGCATATAAAAAGGGATATTTTGAAGTATTTTTGTTGGATTTTGGGGTGTTGAATTGCTGGAAATTTTCGAAAGAAAGAGGAAGAAAGAATAACACGAGTAGAAATTGTCGTAGCGTAGAAGAAAAAAAATTTATTTCCCTCAATTCTCTCCTTTCTTTTCTCTCGTTTTTCCCTCCTTCTTCTCAGATTTTCTCTTCTATTTATAGCAAAAAATTTCGAAATTTTTCAGATTTTTTAAATTTTATATTATTTTATTTTTATTTTTATTTTTTAATTAAAAGAATCTCACTTACATTTTGTTTTTTTTTATATATAAAATAAATCCCCACCTTTCCTTACTTTTATTTAACTTTAATTACTTTTATTTTTAAATTTCAACTTTAATTACTTTTCTTTTTTTTATTTCCCACTCATTTTACTTTTCTTAAAAAAAACAATCCACTTTCTTTTGCTTTTTTTTTTTAAAATTCTACTTTCTTTTACTTTTATTTTTTTTAATTTTCAGCTACCTTTATATTTATTTTTTAATTCCAACTTTCTTTTACTTTTTATTTTTTAAAATTTCTACAAAACTTTACTTTTATTTTGTTAATTTTTCACTTTCTTTTACTTTTTAATAGAGAATTCCACCTACTTTTACTTTTATTTTTTTAATTCCATACTTCCCTTTTTATTATTTTTTTAATCTCTCCCGAAATTTTAAAAAAATTAATATATTCGGATTTTTTATTATTTTAAAATAAAAATAAAATAATATTAATAGTAATAATTTACCTTTTAAAATTTTGTATTTTTACCCTATAACAAAAAGTGTAACAAAGCTAAAAATTGTAGGTTAAAATCCTTAAAAATATATACATAGAAAAAGTAATAAAAATTAAATATTGTCAAAAGTTAGGTGCTCACAAAAATTGCGATGAATTTGATAGTGATTGTAGTCTGTTTTAAGGTCCTTGATGTTATTAGTTTTCAAACTTCTTCTCCACTTGATAAGTACAGTGGAAACAAAATGTTGCAACTAAAGCTAAACAAGAACTATATGACCACAAAGTTTCTAGTGGAATGTCAAAGATTCTTCCATTCTTGACCATTGGTTTTGGGTTTGAGCTCTATGAATGGAGCTCCTTTTGGTTCTCTAAAACTTCACAGAGTAGACTTTCTACGGCGTTACTCCATATTAGTCAGAGTGTCAAACTAGTGGAATTGGGACGCTGAATGATTAGAGAAAATACTTGGGGAAAAGTGATAGGTGGAATAGGATTCAAATAAAGGACGTCAGGATCTAAGTTGGACATTGAATAGGGTTCAATAAATAATTAAAAACTAACTAAACCGACTCAATTGTACCGTACCGAACTAATTTTTAGGTTTCTTTTAATAAAATTGTCTATTTTTATATAACCTATAACCATATCAATAATTAGCATAGAAAAAAATACCAAATTGTACGAAATAAATTTATATGTGAAAAATATATTTATATATTATGTTTAAAAATTATAAAGCATTAAATTTTTTCGCGGACCTTGAAATTATGAACATGATTACAAGTCAATAAGTAATTAAACTCAAAATCCTAATTTCCAACCTATTATGCTGCTCATGTTAAAATAAAATTATTTTCCCCATATTCACTAGCAAGACATAAGGTATTCTAACGATTGTGAGTAGCAAACTACAATATATTGAATATGTTTTATTTCATATGATTTATATTTATTTTTTTGAATATTTAATCTTCTATAGACTTTATTCTTGAGTCCCAACTTGGTTAATATTTTTTCACTCGTGTAATTTATATTTTCTTTATCTTTACTTAGTTTCTTTTACGCTATTGTAGAGTGGTTAATAGATCTATACTTTCACCATCTTTCATGTTCTTAATTTCATCATCCTTTAAATAGTAAATATGTATAGAGAGTTTTGCTAAGTTCTACACATTTGTTATTGCATTTTACTTTTACTAGTGACTTTTACATGACATTTAAAAAAATACGAAAATTAACCTAATCGTATCGATACCGAAGAGAAACCGACATGATTGAAACAGTTTTGAAAAGTCTAATTTTAGTTATACACAATAAAATAATCAAAATATTGGTATGGTCCTAATTTTATAAATTAGTCGACCGAACCGAACCATTGACACCCCTGCCCTTAACCATTGAAGCTAGTACAAAATACTACTTTAGGAACGATGGATTTGCTAAGGTTGAAGATGGAAAATTGTAGCAAAAGCAAATCGCATCACCAATCTATATATATATATATATATAAATTTGGGCAATTAAAATCTGATGTGATATGCCTATCAATCAAGGAATGTTATTTATCTTTTTTGTCATTTTTTTGCCTTTTACTCTAATTTTTCATGTCAAATTATTTATGCATCCAAGTTAAAGAATGGAACGGTTGGGGAATAATGGAAATGCCTATCTTTCAGCTAACGGAACCGTTATCCGAAAAGACTTTTAAGAGTCTTTTTAATTGCGGTTTAATTTCTCAAGTCACTTTTAGAATACCTTTAAACTGTGTTCTGCCATTTGTATTCCAAACTTAACTAATGGAATCATTCATTTTGTAACGTATTACTACAGTTGTTCCATTAGTTATGATGTAGGAAAAGTAATTGTTACAACGATAATTGCTACCATAATTTCCAAATTATAACCGTTTCCTCCATCAGGTCTGTTGAAAGGAAGAGAATTTCAACTTGCTTTTCCTACCTTCAGTTTTTACTTTCTTTTCTTTGTTCTGCATCTCCTCTCTTTATTTTCCTCCTATCTCTATTTTTCTTCCCTTCATTCTTTATTGGCTTTGCAGTTGGTATATTTTTCGCTACTGTGGTATTATTATTGATTTTATCGGTAAGTTATGATTCCACAAAGTTTTATTCTTCTTTTCTTATTTTTAAGATTCTCTATGTTATACCTGTTTTTAGTCTTTTAGTTGTCCAACTATATTTTTTTTGTTCATTTCTATTCACCGTTTTGGTCCTTAGTGATTTATCATTTCTAAAGTGATGGCCTAATATTTATTTTGTTTTACAAAGCTTGGAGTATTTATATTTCTGGAGAGAAAAAAATATAGGAAGAAATCACTAATTGATGAATATTTATTTTGTTTTAGGAATTTTGGAGCATTGAGATTTCTGAAGAAAAACAAAAGTCGAATTCATCATGACCGTTTTTTCGTCGTGTTCTTCCTTTGGAGTTTGCTTTGTTCTCCATTTTTTCCCTTATTTTTTGCTTTTCGGGTTTCATTTACTTTTTACTTACTTAGATAATTGATCACGCCAACTCTAGTCCTAAAAAGGATAAGGGGTCGCTGCAAATATAATCCGGTCTAAAAGTCCGGAGTCGAATCCCACAGAGAACTAAGACTTAGCTATATTTGTTTAATATCACTAAAAAGACAAGTTTGAACAATTTTCTAAATTATAAAGATTGATATTTATATTTCTAACTAATTAACTAGTAAATACTAGAAAACGGTAAAATTATCAACTAACGAGACAAAGGGTTGAAGACTAAATTAAGGAGGTCTAGAGTTATGATTTTCTCAATTGTCGGAATCCTTCTAGCTATGTTCCCTACAATTTTTCCAACGTATTCTCTACTGATCATGAGCACTTTAGGTGTCGCAATTCTCTCTCGAGCAACTACAATAATTTACTAGACATATTCTCTCGAACTATGCTAGTTGGCTTTATCTAACCGCTCATTATGACCATGTCAAGGCTTTGTTATTTCTAAACCTACCTTTAAACCCACTGTATTAATTTCTCACATACGTTAGGAGTGACGTTGTTCAACAATCACCTAAATATGTATCTCTCAAGCAACACATAATAAATAGGCACAGTCAATCGATGGTCATTCAATCAACAACAATAAATACGTAGTTGAACAAGTAGAGAAATCCTAACAGCTCAATTATATAAAAACATAACAAGAATTTATCCTACAAAAGGTTCTATAAAAACCCTAGATAACAATTTAACTATTCATAAGAGTATGTAAAACTACAATACTAAAAATCATAACCAACAATGAAAAATAGGAAGAGGAAGGAAAAACTCGTTGAAGAATTCCCCGCCTTGCTCCTATTGTGTTCTTGACTCCTTAGGTCGAATCCTAGGTCTCCTTAGCCTCCTTAGGTCTAATGTTTTGTCAAAAGTGTGTCCACCCTTAAAAATACTATTTTCCATGTATATATACCAAGTAGGGTCGGACCCAAACAATTATACCTTCTCCTACGCGAAAAAGGACAATATTTCACGTCTGGACTGTCGCGGCCGCGGTCAACCGCGGTATATGGAAGGTATACTGCCTCAGCCCGCCTCAGCTCCGCAGTCGCGGTTTCGACCGCGGTATATGGCAGTGTATTACTCCACTAATAAAGCTCATTCAATCTAAAATCAATTAGGACTTTATTTGGTTATAATGTAGGCTACGGGACGGGTAGGATACATTTATATATAAGAGTGACTACACCTCCCTAAGCACTTTAATACATATACTTTAACATTCAAACACAATACTTATGTCAAACCAAAACTCCACCTTCACATCAATGTATATTACCCCATTCTTTTTTAAGCGCACTTACATCAAGAGCCACCACTTATCAAGGAATTTTTTTTCACAACAATCCAACTACTTTTTTTTTAATTCAAGTGGCTCTTACTTTTTCAAAACAGTGCACCTTTCTCCTTATTTAATTTGTTCCACTCAAAAGCCAAATCAACCACCCCACACTTTAACTTTTACAAAGTTCATTAACAATTCAAGTGCTCATGAGAGGTTACAATGGTTCAAATAGATGGTTAATTCGAACAAATGGGTAAGACTTGTAATGTGGTTGCCAAAGAAACAAGATTACATGCTCAAAGGGGTTAACTACGATACATAATAATTAGACGGATAAAATATACATATCTGGCTCAACAAAGAAATGCCTATATCACTTCCAAGACTGAACAAAACTATTATTTCGCTTTGCAAACACACGGGACAAGTTCTAGGCATCAAATGCAATGCACAGAATGACACAAAATCTTGCACACACATGGCACATAACTCACTAGGATTGGATTCATAGACACTCTACTCAAAGCAGTTAAGCAATTAAGATCATACAATTTAAGGTACTTATACAAGAGTCAAAAACTGAGTCTAAGCGTCACAACCAAAGTACTCACTATTCTCGAGGCATAATAAAGTCAAGAGATATTGCTTCAATTCAAAACACAACACAATGGCTCCTACTCCCAAAAAAAAATAACTGCACCCGGTTCAAACAAAACTCTTGGAAAAAAACTGTGGTTTAAAGAAAAACCAAGGGGTAATTGCTACACTACCTAACAAAGGAAAATCTTTTTGTTTTTTTTCTTTAGACTTAAATCCCTCAAGAAAATTGTCTAATAGATCCATAGTCGGGAAAAGTCCAATCTTTTCTATTTAAAAAAAGTATTCAATTAAATTAACACAACTAAAATAGCATAGAAAGTCACCCAGACAATCTCCTCACCCCACACTTAAAATTTTGCATTGTCCCCAATGCACACCATAACTAATAAAAGGATAAAAGAGACTCCTTGGTAGGCCGAAGCACTAACAACTCATGGGGTACTCAGACTTCTCCCAAGCTTGGTCCTTCGTGTGGGTACCTCACACTTAGTTCCAACCAATTGGTTTGTTGTTGCATATTTCCAATACCTTTGCTTTCCATGCTCCTAGAAAATAAAAAAATTGACACTACAAAATAATTCAATTAAAAAAAATAAAAAAATAAAATAAAGCAATAAAGTTGGGTTGCCTCCCAACAAGCGCTTGATTTAACGTCGCGAATCACTTTTTGCCTCCACCTTGAGCTTATAAATTGAACCCCCAATTTGGCATCAGGTTTTCGACTATGATCTAGGGGTGGAGGAACAAATCTAATTGGCCCAAGCAACTATTGTATTATTCTACACTTCTTGGCTTTTAGATGAGGTATTTAGTCCTGTCTTTCTGGCAAGAAAAATTCCAGACTTTAGGCACCTTGTTCCTCATTCCTTGACTCCTCAATCGGCTCGAATGACTCTATTTCCATATCATCATCCAAGCCCAATGTAAAAAAATGTTTGGAGTGAGGACCAATGCGCTCAAACACATGAACTTCAGGACTTTCAACATCCTCAACATCAATGATACTAGAGTCAACAAAATTTGTATCCTCAATGTCCTTGGCTTACTCTAGTCCCACTTCTTCAACATTGACATCCTCAAATTGTAGTTGGCTAGGTTGTTGATGTTCTACTCTAGCCTCCCCACTTAACACCTCAAATTCATGCTCTTCTTGGCTACTATCCCCAATATTGGCTTGTTGAGCATTAACAACTCCAACCACTTGACTCAATTGAGCCTCCAAGTTGCGAATAGTTGCCTCTTGCCTTTCTATATGCAGTTGTTTCTCATTATTTTGTTCCAAAAGACACTTTAACATATCCTTGATCTCCTTCAGGTCTGCATCCCCATGCTCTTTGTTCCTGCTAACTTCACAAGAAAAGATAGAACCATCATAATAAGGGGTTGGGGGAAGATAAGAAATATAAGCACAACCATAAAAGTGACCATTTTTACCACCACACACATCACACACATTCCACAAATAAGATTGAGTTGGTGCACATAACTCGCTCTTAAGAACGTTTTGAAAATTTTGCCATGGGTGGTTTCCTTCACAATATGTATGGAGATTAATAGTAGAATTATCTACACCTAAATTCCCACAATTCCAAGATGTCATGTTTCTCAAATCAATAGCTTTAAAAAAATACAAAAAAACAAAACAAAAGAAAACAAAATAAAAGTTCAAACTCGAAACCTAGCAATACATACAGTTACAACTATACCGTTAGTTCCCGGGCAACGATGCCAAAATTTGATCACGCCCAACTCTAGTCATAAAAAAGATAAGCGATCGCTGCAAATATAATCCGGTCTAAAAGTCCGGAGTCGAATCCCACAGAAAACTAAGGCTTAGCTATATCTGTTTAATATCACTAAAAGACAAGTTTGAACAATTTTCTAAATTTTAAAGATTGATATTTATATTTCTAACTAACTAACTAGCAAATACTAGAAAACGGTAAAATTATCAACTAACGAGACAAAGGGTTGGAGACTAAATTAAGGAGGTCTAGAGTTATGATTTCCCCAATTGTCAGAATCCTTCTAGCTATGTTCCCTACAATTTTTCTAATGTATTCTCTACTGATCGTGAGCACTTTAGGTGTCGTAATTCTCTCTCGAGCAACTACAATAATTTACTAGATATATTCTCTCGAACTACGCTAGTTGTCTTTATCTAACCGCTCATTATGACCACATCAAGGCTTTGTAATTTCTAAACCTACCTTTAAACCCATTGTATTGATTTCTCACATACGTTAGGAGTGACGTTGTTCAACAATCACCTAAATATGTATCCTTTCTCAAGCAACATATAATAAATAGGCACAGTCAATCGATGGTCATTCAATCAACAACAATAAATGCGTAGTTGAACAAGTAGAGAAATCCAACGGCTCAATTATATAAAAACATAACAAGAATTTATCCTACAAAAGGTTCTATCAAAACCCTAGATAACAATTTAGCTATTCATAATAGTGTGTAAAACTACAATACTAAAAATCATAACCAACAATGAAAAATAGGAAGAGGAAGGAAAAACTCGTTGAAGAATTCCCCGCCTTGCTCCTATTGTGTTCTTGACTCCTTAGGTCGAATCCTAGGTCTCCTTAGCCTCCTTAGGTCTAATTTTTATGTCAAAAGTGTGTCCACCCTTAAAAATACCATTTTTTCATATATATATATATATATATATATATATATATATATATATATATATATATATATATATACCAAGTAGGGTCGGGCCCAAATAATTATACCTTCTCCTATGCAAAAAAGGACAATATTTCACGTCTGGACTGCCACGGCCGCGGTCAACCGCGGTATATGGCACGTATACTGCCACAGCCCGCCTCAGCTCTTTCACCTTTTTCGTTTGGAATTTGAAAAAACGTAAAACATGAAAGTTGTAGCCCTTTGTGTTAGATTTCCAACTATATATTGTGGAGCCCAAATGGAGTTATGAGCAAAAATTTATGTGCATTTTACTAGACAGTACGCAATATGCCTACTCGAGTCTTCGTTTTGTTGCTTTATCATCCGTTGATCCCCGAATACGATCCCGGCTTAATTCCTTGGGCTTTTACTCAGACTTCAAAGCTCCAAATCACTTGAATTTATTCCATAACATCTATATAGCTCGGAATCACTCCTACAAGGCATAAAACACACCGTTAGTGCAAACACTAGCGATTAAAGCGCAAACTCAACTAAAGTGCAGTAAATTAGAGTGTAATAATCGACTAAAATACGCAATTATAGCCTATCATCAATAATATTAATTTTTTTTGTGAATTTACGGTGGTGCCTCGATTTGCATACCTAACCTTTAAATGTTACGCTATTTTTAAAATCTATTCTTTATAAATTGTTTGACTGTAGTTTTTTGTTCTTTTCTATTCACGATGTTACCTTTAGTGATTTTGCATTGTTGCTTCTAAAATAATGGCCTAGTTGATGATTATTTATATTGTTTTAGGCATTTTAGAGTGTTGAGATTTTTGAGAAACATATCGAAAAAATTTATCACGATTGTTTAGTGTGTGCAGATATATTTATCTTTTATTTTGCCTTTGGATTTTGCTTTTTTCTTTTCCTTATTTCTTTTAGTTTTCATTTATTTTTCACTTACTTAGATGACCTTAATTCACTTGTGAGTTTGCATATTAACTTTAAAAAAAAGTTGAAACTAATGTATTAGATGAACCAAATACTCGATTGAATTTTTTTCAAAGATCCAAAAAATGAAACCTGAAAAATGAATGATAAAATATAAGTAGAAAAGGTAAAATGTTACATACGTTTTTCTTTTCTTTTTGTTTCACTTTTTTTTTTGGGTGCAGGTGTAAGCGGCGATGTTAAAGTTTTATAGTTGATGATGCAGTAATAAACTTGTGCAAGTAAGTATTAGGTTTTCAGGTAGTAAAATTATTGTCTCTGATATTCAACATTTTAGGTGAAGGTAATGTTCTTAATCAATTGGTGATTTGATTTGTTAAGAATTAGAAGAAGTTTCAATATTGATATACTAGGGTCATGACACATAAGTATCACTACCTATTGCTAAATCTATGGCAATGAAAGAGAACGACTGCATAAATAGCAAAGACAGATTAGTGGGATCCTCTATTAAGAGAGCAACTGCGCATAACCACAATGCACGTTCAATAGGTATAACTTCGAATAAGCAATTTTAGGACTCACTTGCCAATAAGTCATGACTGAAATGCCCCTATTGAGTTTTCTTCAAAAACTATTAACGGAACAATTCCCTGATTAATTTGTTGTGAAATAGTTTGTTTGGTATGTCTTATAATGCCATGGAGATTGAGAATCAGATTTAAATCAATTATGAATGCATAGATAAGTTTGAACTTATATATTGAATACTTTCTCGAAGTTATTGAAATGTGCACCCAATACTCGGTTGTTTTAGCTTTCTTAGTATCCTTTTCGCTCTTTTTTTCTTTTCTTTTTTTCCCTTTTTCTATTTCCTTCCTTTCTTCGATAAAATTTTATACCAATGTTATATCAAAAGGAAATGTCATGAAGAAGAGACGACATTGTACATTCTGGATATGAAAATATATTTATCACTTGGAAACTTTTTTTTTACTTATTTTTTCTCCGTAAATTCAGTTACATATAATATGACTATTACAATTGTTAATATTCGTTAGGAATAGCATTTAAATGGAACAAAATGCAGAAAAAATAATGTTACAATTTTTTATATTCAGAAGTATCAAAATCCAATTATGAATTAATAAATATTAAAGTCATTATATTAGTGAACTATTACTATGAACATCATTTCATGACAAGGGAGGGAAGGCGAGAGGATGTAGGTTAGCCAAAAATCTCTAAATAAATTACTAATAAATATTAATAATGAGTAACATTTAAGTAGTTAAGGAAGACTGAGATTTACATTGCCTTTTTTTTTTCCTCAATATAATGTGTTGGAACAGTTTCTCTCACTAATGTGTTCATTCATACCGCATAGATCTATGCTTGGTTCAAATTTTGGAACCTCCAAAGTAGCAATTTAGATTAAATTCCAAAAGTCTGGCTTACTTTTTCGACTATTCTTTGCAATCTACGTTAAATAAACTTTAAATGCTAAAACCTATTTAAACAGTTTATAGACGACAAACAAGGCAATTAAAGAGGCTTTGGCGAATTTATCAAGCTGTCTACAAAGATAAATATTATACTTATCATAACAAACTTATAGAATTATTCATATGCTTATAAATTAGACTTTTATTTATTCTACTATCTTAATTACTTAAATTCCCAAAGATGTATCCGCGGGAAACGGGGACAAATCCACTAGTCTTTTTATAATATAGGATATAGGAAGTACTAAGCCTACTAGCTTAAATGTTGTGTCAGCCTCAAAACTCACAAGTCCGTCCGGTAGCAGAATCCATTTCGTAAGTAGCATTTAAAACACATGACTTCTACAAGTCTTAATTAGCAAATGCGTTTTAAGTCGCATAAAACCATTTGTCCCATGGTAAATGCTATTGGTTTTACACTTCTACTCACACTTGTAATATAGTAGGGGAAAATGCAGTGTTCTAGTTACTTGATCCATTTCTCCGGCGAATTCCTTACTCCTGGGTGTGATTATCTTTCTGCAGCAGTGAAATCAAATTGTAAGTTTCCCATCTTTCTCTTAGACCCTAATCTCTTTCTCTGTTTTTTATTAGCAGAATGGAAATTGAGTTTGGTTACATGCATATAGAAATCCCTCAAACTCCCTTTTTGCATGATGATTGTAACTATCTAGTTGATCTGCATTTTTTTTTTTTTTTTGCGTCCATGTCATTAATATTATGGCTCCAAGTTGTGATTATTCTGAAACCCTTCGACCGAGAGAACCCTATCAGGCAACTGCTCACCTAAATTCCTTTATTCTTTAAACTTCAAAACTTTAGTGTGTTAAAACTGCTAATTTCAATACTTGGTTTCATCTAGGTGTCTAATGTTTTAGCTTCAACACATTCGTCTCTGAATGGAAAAGTTAATTAGCCATATAGCTGTAGGTAATCTGTATTCAAAACCTGAAAACCAGAGAAGTAAAGAAATAGTAGTTCAATAAAACAAAACATATAATAATTTCCGAGCCCACAAGTTATTTGTGTGTCCTTAAGGAATTTAATCCCCTCACTGTTATGGATTACTTCCTCCCATGATAGAACGGAAAAAAACTATTTTGTAATATTGGCAATCGAAATTAAAGAACTTTAACAAACGGAGCAAATCACACTTGACACTTTGTTTATTTGGAAAAATAATGCAACAATGTAGAAAAGATGGAAGAAGTTTCAGATTTTCCATGTCTGAAAATTGAGGCTAATCCTCTAAATTTATAGACAATGAAAGGGTGAGACGAAGAGTTGCAATTCAAAAGGTACCTCTTCCATTTCCCATTCACGAAACCTAACAATAGCTTTGCATGCACCTCTAGTGTTAATTTGATTGTTATTTTAAGGTTAACATAATGTTGACCAAATCCTTTCTTGGTTTACTGTTTACTAGAACTGGAGTTTCATTGCTAAGTTTTTCAGAAAAAATGTGTGCGTCGGTTGTTTCTGATCTTTGTAAAATAATGAAGTGATTCGAGCTAGTAATGATTGATACATGAATTAAAGAAGAGGGAACTATTCTATTTGCTTTAATTAGTATAGATGCAGTATGAGGACCAGAAGACTAAGGAAAGCAAAAGAAAGTCAATCCATGCAACTCAAAAGTTGAAGGAAAAACGATACTACAGAGAATTTAACCGAGAGCAACCAACTCAGTTAATCAAATGACGCCTTTTAGATAGCACTCTACATATTTGTTAAGAAGCCTTCTATTTCAAATAACAAGCTGTAAGCTGCTATTAATGGTGATTTTGTATGGCAGCTAGTAACTAAAACAAAAAGCATAAAAAAGAAATACTTGCCTTTTTTTTCTTTTGTCGTAATTGATAAACCTATATCCTGTTTTCTCTTTTTCATTTTCCCATGTTATGTCTTCCTTTGGACCATGGTTTCCACAACCGGCTCCATAATGAAAGTAAAAAGTAACGACAAATTGAGAAACAGCCTCCTAGGAATGAAGTAAGAGAAGCATAAATCTAGACATCATTATCAGACTTGATTGTCAAAGAAGGGTATTGAGTTCTGAGAAAGATAGTGAGAGATGACTATGTAGAGGCTCGTCTCAAATTTGATGATTGACTGTGGCCTTTTTTTTCAAAAATTTAAAGGAGAAAAAGATGAAGCCGGTTTAGTTGTTTAAAGGAACCTTTACTGGTTATTTAAGGGCAAACCCATAGAAGTAACTCATAAGAAGCGAACAAGTAATTTGTATGTCGCTGAAAGTTGAATAGTCAAAAAGCCGTAGAAAGGATAAAAGTGAATGCCAAGCTATAGATGCCTCTCTCTCTCTCTCTCTCTCTCTCTCTCTCTCTCTCTCTCTCGATCGATCGATCGACTAGGACTGAACTCATGCCTAGCACCTAGTTTAGTGAAAGCTACTTCGCTAAAAAGGTTTATCTATGTCTCTCTCTATGTGTGTGTACATAATAGAGATTTAATATTAAAAAGAAAAGAGATGTATATATTATGTAAGGTGCTCCATATCAAAAAACATATGTATTATGTAAGGTGTTTCTATGTATATAGATGATTGGGTTTCTTTTGTAGAGAGCCACATTTTGATGCAGTTTTGTCTAATTTTAATATCCTTCTTGTATAGAGGGGCTTTCCCCACCATTAATAAAATTATTTACCTCCCTGAAATCTTTTCCATCCTTTCTTCTCTGTCATAATCTTCACCTGCCAATGCCCCTTCTTGTATTCCTCAATTTTCCCTGGCTTTATTAGCAAAGCAGCATAGGATTACAATCTCATTAAGAACGTGCCTTCTTGTTTCTGACTGATTTTATTGATTTAAGTACTGGGTTCCATTCTCATATCATTCTTTGACACTGAATTTATGGATGCAAATGTTAGATGTTTTGTGTAATTCAGTCATAGCGTATCTGATTCATCCGGAAATGGTTGGAGCGGCTCAAACTCCCAACTTGTTAGTTGGAGGTGGAGGGTCTCTTCCACTAGATCAATCCTCTGTTTTCTTTTTTATTGGTCTATAAAAATTTCGTAACTCAATAATCTTATCATTGTCTACTTTGTAGGTCATGATACGTCAAAGCTTCACATGGGTTCCGTGTCTCTTGAGTTCGCTAGTTGGTTCAACTATTTCCACAAGCACTAAATATAATGTGACTAGTACGAGTTATGGAGCTTTTGAACGTTTCCCTGATTGTATCATCATCAGTGTCCTAAGTCGGATTCCCATAGATTGCATTATGAAAAGTCGAAGGGTCTGTCGGCTGTGGCAGGCTTTGATCTTATCACGTTAGTTTGCCACCTTACATCATGATAGGGAGAGGCTTTTCGTACAATATGACGAACTTGACTTTTTCGTGCTAGAGGAAAATGATAGTAAAGAGAAGGTGCTCGAGAAAGTAAGCCTCAAACCTGAACTTACAATGACGAAGTACCATCCTTGTCTTTTACATTCTTGTCAAGGATTACTTCTTTTCGGTGACCATGTTTTCCCTTCTACATATTTTGTTTTTAACCCCTTAACACAAGATGAAATAACCATAAGACACACTCGGTGCTGGCAGCATCTGTGGTTTTTATTTGTGTCCATTGACTAGGGAACTTAAGATTCTTTATGCAGAAGTACGAGTTATTAGCTGTCAATATTTAATCTACACTATCAGGAGTCAAACTTGGAGGAGAATTAGTTCACCTTCTTTGAATTCCATCCAGACTTATCTCTCTCCTGCAATTGTTAATGGTGCAATTCATTGGATTATGGATCGAGAATTTGGAGAGATCCCTCCTCACTCAATTGCAGTTTTGATGTTTAGATTGGATACAGAAGAATTCTCCCTCATGCCTCATCCTGGAACACAATGTAGTTCAAGACAATCACGTGAATGCGGAACACATGAAACCATGTCTCTCCTAGTGAAGGAAGAGTATTTGTCTTTCTGCCAATTGCATATTCATTAGAGTGCAATGGACATATGGATCTCGGAGGACTATGAGATGTGGGCATTGATCAGAAGCTACAGGGTTAATCTTAACTTTGATGTGGATGCTTTTCCTTGTCATTCACCTTCTTATTATTGCGGACCTGAGCTGAGGAGTTTGGGCATGGTACAGTTTTTAAAGCCTTCAAGCATTCAAGATGGTGAACTACTAGTGTGCTGTTCTCTGAGAGGGTTCTTTCTGTATAATTTGGATCTTAATATGGAGAATTGAAAGGCCACAAGGAAAAAGCTCTACATTAACCCCATTCAATTGTATTCCTTATACCAAGAGCCTCCGTCACATAGTCTAGCTCTCTTCCTTTTCATTTAGCAGTAGTCTCAGACTGTCATGCTTATTTCTTACTTGTGTTGGTAGTGTTGTGTATACTGTGCAGTTGACCTGAAGTCAGCCAAAGGGGAATCTCTCTCATCCATTATCTTATTTGTGAAAGCACTAAGTTGTTCTGACCATAGTTCCGTTAGTAGTGATTTTGTGCAATTTGTTAAGAACTTTATTCCCCAGTAATTTATCTGAGCAATTCAGTTGTTTAGATGATTGTAAATAATTGTTCATAGGCTACAGATTCATTTTCAGGCTATTAATTGATATGGGGTTGGACCTTGTCCCAACTCACTTTAAGTGCATACATGTATGATATGTAGATGCTTATGCTTAGCATTTAATGGTAGTGTAACTGTAATTTTGCTATTAACGGTAATGATAAAATCTTTGTTGCGGTTAGTTCCTACCAAGAATGCTTTACCTTCTCAACTTGTCACTACAGTTCAAGGGAATAGCTGAAACATAGCTGTTTGAGAAATGGTAAAAAGAAATGAAACTAATTTGCAGTACCAGAATTTCTGAATCTCTGTGAATGGGATTGCTTCAAACACTTGCGCGTTGTTGTTGGCCCAAGTGAAGTTTGTTTGATGATTGACAAAGGAATCCAAGCATGAACCAGGTCCATCCACAGTGTACACAGACACGGGCAGATTGAAGCATAAGGAATGCACGTGATTGAGACAAGATGAAGGGGTTTATGTAATTTAGCCAAATACTATGATGTTATGAATTATGTAAGAATTATTGAGCGACCCCTTAATTCCTATTCTATGCTTAGTGTTTTTGCCTGTATAAATATCAGGATTGCGAGTACATGTATCCGTCGACCAAAACAAGCAATTAATCACAGTAAAGGGTTTGGAATCAATCTTGTATAATATCAAATTTAAGATGGAATCATAATGTTTTACAATGGTAAAAAATTTAATTTACTGGCATAGGATGTTTACACCCAATATAGTTAAGTTAGCCAAAACCAAGATCTACTAGAAGTCCTGTTTTTAATATAAAAAGAAATTTTGAAAAAGAAAGTAAAGTCAAAATCAAATTCTGGCTTAAGTTTTTACCGTTTTGATATAATCTTTGTATGATAAACTTTAAACTCTCATCTACTCTTAGAAAAGACAGATTAGAAATTCATGCATCTTATCAGATCCCATACTTCTCTCCCTGGTATTATGAATATACCATAACCTTATTTTCCCCCAGTCTAATATACAAAAGTAACATGGAAACTATTTAATTTGAAACAAACAATGAATAAATTGCAATATCACCTCCTCTGGAAGTTCAACTTCCCAATGAAAAATGCAAATAGACTGGCAAAAACTAGGGGGTATGCAATCAAAACAACAGCTACAATAGGTAATTGATTGTGGTGAAAACCAAAATAGTCCCTAAGAAAGGCTGCTACTGATTTCTTTTCTCCAAACACATTAATCTCCGTATCTACATCTCCATATTGTGAAGTAAGCATCCCATTCAACGTCCAAGATGTAGGTGTTAGATAATAGAACCAGATCCACCATTTTGGGATTTGCTGCAATGCAGGGAAAAGAAACAAAATTTTAAATGTCACACACTGACAGAGGTAATTACAAAATAATCATTGATTTTTACATTCAAAGCGGCTTAAATTCTGAACCACTTACCGCCTTTGGCATCAAGAAGCCAGCAAAGAGGTTGAACATTGTGTAAAAGGATGATTGAAGAATTGCGGCTACTGGAAAGTTGGGCGTCATTGAAACAAGCATCATTCCCAAGTACGTGAAGTACAGCAACGTGCAAAACATCGAATAGAAGTACCAGAAAACCTTATAGGCTGACCAATAATATCCAATCATCGGATATGTTATGACAGTAAATGCAAGCGCTTGAGCTAAAAGATAAGGAATTTCAATTGCCACCTACAAAATCAAGGTAATCAACTCAACTAGGAAGCAGTGAACTGTTGAAGACAAGTGTAAGATTTGGTATTACTGAATCCCCAGTAACTTCAACAAGTCAACATGCCAATTTTGTAAGCCTTATATATACCTGTGCTAATGCATAAGCCCATGATGCATACATCCCAGCAAATCTTTCCCGGTATAGGACTGATCGCTCCGTGGTCACATATGGTAAAACAGAAGATGAATTATTTATGCCACAGAAGATTACTGCAGTGAACATAGCACCAAATACACTGAAGACGCTCTGCTGGTTATCTCTGTCAAAAAGGAGGGAGAGAAACAAAAAAAACAGTAAGAAATATAATTTAGCTTCATATATATATATATATATATATATATATATAAAGTGACTCTATTTTAGTTGACGTAACCAAGTCCATTATCATTGGAGAGAGATCGTCACATTATTTAAACAGAAATTCAGTTCTGCATCAACCTTCACACACCAAAAATGGAACTCCAGAGTTCTGTTTCAGCTGTGTGGGTGATGTCAACAAAGATAAAACTAAGCCAAAATGTTGAATGTTAACAAACTTAACAGGAAAGGATATCTGAGCGGAAAATATAGGATCAGACGACCTAATTCCTTTTTCAACTGTCTCATGCCAACCACTTTAAGCATCACTTTTGAGATAAATATGTTACTTAGAAGTCGCCAAGAAATTTCCATGAGGATGTATAAAGTTTTTAAGTAGCATGGTATAGTGAAGCATGTTGTCGATAAGTTAACTGAAGCTTTGGTCTAACAGTGTTTTTGTCATCTTACAGTTTCTTTCCCTTATCCCAAAAGAGCAATCCAAAAACAAGGGAAGCAAAAAGCATGTGCAGAGAGCGCATTAAATTGTATGAAGGACTCCTCCAATAGGACCAGTATTGTTTCCAGAAGCAAGTCTTGAATTGTCCCCAGCCATTCTGTGAAAACCGGGTGGGGAAATGCAAATCCTTTGAACCAGCTGGTGGGAAACTCAGCTTCTTTACAAGCTCATCGTTATTTCTACAAAAAGCGTAAACCAAAGAGGAATCATGCATACTGTGCTTTTGAGTTTTAAGTGATACAATGTGTAAGATGCATTATAGAAATGATGCTAGATGAGGTGAATAGCTATGACTAACTTGTGTAGAGCAGAATTCTTATAGACTTCAGCGAAGTCTATGGTAATCTCAGCTTCGCTAGATGTTGATGTAACCTCTAGCATCCATGTTGCTGGGTTGTAGTTGTTCTTTATTTTTGGGACACCAGAGATACCCTGTCAAATGAGAAAAACAAACAGCAGTCTCAGCTACTATGCAAAGAAGCTTTTGTTACTAGCTTGCTGCAACATTAATAAAATAGGAAACTAGTGCACCTCAAAATATTCAATCATTTTACAAGAATTTCGACCGAGGTGTCCCCAGTAGATCATGCGCCCACCAGTTTTCAACAGAATCAGCTGCAAAAGAGCACAATAAAAACAAATAACTTTTTGATGATATCCATGAAGGATACATAGTTAGACAAGCTGAAAGATATTTCTAAGTAGATGTAGACAAATGGAGGTCGCAAATTTCCACGGCAATCTGAAGGAGAAAACAAGAGCATACTGTAACTTCTAGTACCCAAGGGCGTGTCTTAGTGGTCAATGAAATGGGTTGAGAACCATAAGGTCGAGTTCAAATTCCAGCAGAGGCAAAAACACTAGGTGATTTCTTCCCATCTCTTGGACAGAGTTACCTGCCTGATACATGTTGTTGGTGGGAGGTAGCAAGTATACCATGGAATTAGTTGAGGTGCGTAAAAGTTGGCCAGGACACCACGGTTATAAAAAAGAACATTGTAAGATCTATGATTAATCATCCTACTTCTAAGTAGATGTCTTTGCTTTTACTACAAATGGAGGTCGCAAATTTCACGGCAACGTGAAGAAGAAATCAAGAGACATACTGTAAGATCTATGTTTAATCATCTTTAAATGTGGGAAACAACAGAGATAAATGATCTAAGGCCTTCATGTGACGACACTTCTCCTATTCATTTGTAAGGAACTAGATATTATTAAATAGTCATTCGGAAGGTCTCATTAGTCACCGTTTAAATGGCTTCCAGGACAACTTCCCCAGGCACTGATACACATAATTTGAGATACTACCCAAGAATTCTAAAATGCTATATATATATCAAGCAACATGACATTAGGCTCTGCGAGTAATCTGACTGAAGCCTACGAATATATAACCGACCTTAAAACCTTGAAATTGCTGTTCAAGCAGCATTTGTTGATTGTGCTCAGTGCACAAATTGGAAAGTATTCTCCACCCAACCATGGACCATTAAGTACATGCACAATTAAATGCAATCACAGTGTTTGCATACTGGAAAGTCATTCAAACTCCACTTCAATCTGCATTACTAAGCATTTACTCCTTATATACATCTTACCTCGTCAAATGCTTCAAATATGTCAATGCTTGGTTGGTGGATGGTGCAAACTATTGTTCTTCCTGTATCAGCAACATTTTTCACAGCGCGCATGACAATTGCAGCTGATCTTGCATCCAACCCTGTTGTGGGTTCATCCATGAAGATAATTGAGGGATTTGCAACAAGCTCCACAGCAATTGTAAGCCGTTTACGTTGTTCAGTTGAAAGCCCACTAACACCCGGCATGCCAACCAACATGTCTTTTATTCCATCTAGCTCAATGGTCTCAAGGACTTCTTTCACAAACTCCTGGAGATGTGCCAAAGCAGTTCAAATATAGATATAGCCAGAAAGAATGGTGTTCATGAAAGAAATAATAATTCAAACTCTATGTTAATAAGTTCGTACATATTTCGTTTTGGAGTCAATCTGAGGATGAAGTCGTAGCCAGGCAGAAAATATAACTGATTCTTCTACAGTTATCTGAGGAGAATGTATATCTGTCTGCTCACAGTAACCTGAAACTCTAGCGAATGTCTCTTGAACTTTAGGATATCCACCAATTTTTATTTCTCCTTCAACATAACCACTTGTTTTTCTACCAGCAAGAACATCAAGGAGGGTCGTTTTTCCAGCACCACTGACACCCATAAGGGCTGTAAGGATACCGGGTCTAAGTGCGCCAGTAATATCCGAAAGAAGTTGGAGCCTATTTTGAGTGAAACCGAGCTCCTTCATTGTCTGACATGGACATAAAACCACAACTTCAGCTACTGGAACTCAGCTTAAACAGCTCTAAGTTATCCAAAAATGATCTAATACTAAATGAGATAGATTTAGAAGATACCACAGGAGTGTCAACATAGTACTGAACATCTTGAAACACGAGAGATAGGGGTTCGAAAGGTAGAACCATTCTTCCTGGAAAACAACAGAAGAAATCATTTTTGAAGAGCAAGGAAGCAACTATAGAATGATGAGAAAGATGGTAAAAAGCAAGATTTCTCAGCCAATTATTCGTGCAATAGAATAAGAGGGTAACCTGCTCTTTCATGAGAATGCATTGTGGTGCTAGGAATTGTGGCCTTGGAACTATCAGCTGCATCAGTTCTATCACAAGAGTCGCTACTTCCTTCTATTTGGGAGTACTTATCCGTTGATATAATGGCGCGAGAACCAGGAGCTGCATCACATTTTCAAGAAAACCAGCACGTAAATTACAAAATCTATTGTGCAGATTCTTTAAGTACAAAATATAGATGAACGTACCTTTTAAGAAAGTTAAGGCCAAGGTGAAACCGATGTTGAATAGTATTGTAAAGCCAAATAAAGCACAAACTGATATCCAATAAAAATATCCATCAAAGTTAAACCCACGGCTTTCAAGGACTCCATTCCCTATACTTGTGTTTGCTGGTAGCGTCTGTTTAAAAATGAAGCATGTGATACTGAGTATTGACTATAATATGTACAACTAAATTTAAAATCTGCATAAAACATCTAATGAGACTGCTAAGTTATAAATTTGGAGTTATTCTCATCATGCAGAATTTTATTGCATATTTCAGAGGTTACCTATAGTTGAAACTGTCTTACCCTAGCTGGAGAGAAAAATCAGCTATTGCTACTGAGTGCCTATGAAGTGCTTGAATGGATTTGTTACAACAGGAATACAAAAGAACATTAAGCGCTTGGGTCCAAGGTAGCCTTTAGATTACTGTTTCTTGTCAAGGAAAAAATTAGTAACGCTTTATAAGATGTGATTTGTTATGTATATGATGAACATTGCATATTCAAGTGTTTCTGGAATCAAAGAGACAATTTATGCTTTGCGTGTTACAAATTTGGGTTTAATGACTACCGACATGAATAGAATCTTCCCTAGACAGTTTCATTCTTTCAGATAACAAAAAAGAACTGACAAATGACAACACTTTATCATTATCTTAAACAGATGATCACTTTATTCTCGGAGCGTAATTTCAGGACAGAAGATGGAAAAACAACCACCAATATTGTTTTCATTTTCTTATACATATGCCTTAGAAAATACTTTTCAGTACTGCATATTTAGAGAGAAAATATTTGAGCTATTGACTCTCACCTTTTGCCATCTTGGCGCAAGAAATTCATTAACAGCAAGACCTATCTCACCATATGACAGCGGAGAAATCCAGAATCCCCATTTCAGCCAAATGGGCATTGAAGCTGTAGTCAAATACCAGTAGTTTAGTTCTGCTACTCACCCTCACATGAGCATCATATCAAAATGAACAAAGAAGTAGGAATGCTTACGTCTTGGTATTATGAATCCGCTGAAACATAAGACAAATAAGATTGATAAACTACCAGCAACTGTAGAAGCAACGATAGTCCGGCAGACAGATGCCAAGAAACGGAACATGGAGATTGATGTCATGTGCACGGCAAATAATAGAAGTAATTGCCGGAAGAACCTGTAAGTGACAGAATAGTCACGAAAATGCATGAAATTATTCAAATCATTCTTTAAATACAACTGGAATTAGCGAAGTGCAAGCTGCTGAGTGGAAGCCTACTGGAGATAGTGATATAACTAACAAAAAAATTTAGTTGAAGGAACAGAAGCAAGAAAGTAGAAGATATTTACATGTAGCACTCACCTTCCAGCCTCAGGGGTGAAACCAATGACATAATAGGTCATAGATACCCAAATGACAGATTCTAATAGAGAAAGAGGAATCTTGAGAATTGTAGCAGGAATTGCATATGCCCATGCTGGGTAAAAGCATAACTCGCTCTGTTTATAGAAAACTGCAAGTCTTGTTATTGTCATGGACAGCTCAGGGAATCCATCCACAAGAAGAATGATGAGAGCATAAAACAGAGCTCCCAAATAATAATTTGCATGTACAAGATCAGTATCCATCCGAGTTCTAAAAAATACAGTCATAGTGATGGATGCAATAATGGCGAGCTGCATAGTAGAAGCATAGATTGCAATAAGTTGTGATAAATCTAAAGAAGGAAAATGTGACTTCTATCTTTGCTTCGGATAAAGCGAATGAGTAGAGAATGTTTTGTAACTTGGAGTATCATCATAAAAAGACAAAACAGATCACTTACCTGAACAGTTTTGAATATGTAGATGAAAGAATTCCTTTTCATGAGAAGGAATTCTCTTGACATACAAGCTCGAAAGAGTTCCCATTTAGGAAGTGAATAGTCACGAAAGGTTATAGAGTTTCTATGACTCCTGGAGTTATCATATGGAACAGAAAGTTCTTCATTCAGCTTTTTCCTGTAAGGAGATCCCTTAAATTTTCTGGATAGCATATCAACTGATACAAATTTATACGTTTCTTTAGTTCCATGCCAGTACTGTGCTTGATCTTTTTTCGATGTAACCTGAAAACAATGAACAGATTTGGTGAACTTCTAATTGACAGAGAAAAATATAAGGGCCATTTAACAACAGCTGCTATGGACTTGCCTCCTGGAGGAAGTCAGCCACCCCTTTCCTTTCAGGACATTTGAACCCACAGCTTTCAAAAAATTCTAAAGCAGAATTTCTTGGCCCATGGTAAAGAATTTTTCCTTCGGCCATCAGGATTATATCATCAAACAGATCAAAGGTCTCTGGTGCTGGTTGAAGAAGCGACACAAGTATAGTTGCATCTGTAATATGTGCCAGCTGCTGAAGGCAAGCAACAATCTGGTATGTAGTCGAGCTATCTAAGCCATTTGATATTTCATCCATAAACAATGCTTTTATGGGGCCAACAATCAGCTCGCCTAAGTCACACAAATAGTTGGTTCCTTTATACTTGTTTTGCAAATGGTATCAAGTACATTAGCCTACTTAATGGAAATACAAACTGACAGCATTGTTACAAAGCAGATCGTGGTTTAAAATTACCTGTTGTCAGTCTTTTCTTTTGACCACCCGAGATACCTCTTCTCATGGCATCACCAACCAATGTGTCAGCACAAATATCAAGTCCAAGAATCTGAACACAGTGACAAGAATGTGGCAATCATTAACTTCTATTCCGATTGTTAACAAAGGATTAAGAAAGAGGGTACTTCAATAAAGTTACCTTCAGAATATAATCTGTCTGAAGGTTTTTCTTTTGTCCTTCAATAGAAATCGCCTATATGATGAAATTTGATTTAGAAGGTTAAAATCAATTACAACATTGATTGCAGAGGAATGCAAAAATGATTTTCCAGGCATTTTACTTGAACAAATAAGCAGGAAGCACACTGTGTCCAATAGATACATCAAGCAATCCTTATAGCTCAACAAAGATGAAATGAAAACAATTGATGTTAAAACTACCTTCATGTAAGTGTCTATATCTGGATCAGGAACAACTCCTGCTTCTTTCTCCCTTCTGCTTAGGTCAGTCATAATCTCTTCAAAAGGAAAGGCATAGCTTTAGAAACAGTGCTGGAACATTCATCTCTGCAGTTTATCTTTTATGTGCAGAAAGGCATACCTGCTCTGCTTCCTACTCCTTGAAAACGAGATGAATAATCTAGTGTTTCTCTAACAGTCATTTCAGGGATGTGTAGATCATTTTGGCTTACATATGCAGAAGTTTTCTGTGGGACAAACTCTTCCAATTTATAACCATTGTAAGAAATCTCCCCAGAAACCTGTTAGACATGGCCAGAAGCAGACACATAAGATCGACATTAGCTCCATATATTCTGAACTCCATCCATACCATGAATTCTACATCACTCTTGTTCAAGTGAAGGTGCAAAAATTAGTGCAATTGTTCAATAGTTTCTTCTTGGAGGAGGGGTTGGTGAAGTCAATAAAGCTTCTGCTCTCTTGGTGAAATGGGAGAAAGATAGCAATTAAGTGTTCCCTAGCTGAGATCTTAAAGATATAAAGGAACTAAAAGTGGCTAAGAAGAACCAGGAAATCACTAATAAAACAATTCCTACAAAAGAAGACCTATTAATTCTCATCCAGTATGTTGTAGATCAAAGTAGTTGCTTCATATCAGCTGACGGGTTATTTTAAGAAAGTATTCCTATATTTTTCTCTTGCCGACATTAAAACAAAAACAACTTTAATCTTTTCTGACATTAAGAGCAAAACAACTTGAAGAGACCTTAAGAGATTTGTCCAGGTTTCCTGAAAGTGCTTTCAGTAGTGATGTTTTGCCGCATCCAGGAGGTCCAAGCAATAGAGTCATTCTGTAAAAATAGCAAATGTCTTAAGTAAATTCTAAGTGTCCGGTTCAAAAACTCACATTTTAAAACAATGACTTCAAAATGAAGAACTAACTGTCCATATCAGAACATGCTGGAGGAAGAAACTACTAAAAGGTAGACTGAAATTAGCAGTAAAAAGTAAGCTGCACCAAGCTTCACATCACAAGATTATCGCGAATGCAAGACCAGTTCTGACACTTGACCCAAATAAAAATCACTTCACAACAAATGTACCTCAAAAGAACCTCTTGCAAGTTTATGCATATGATAATGTAATCACTAACTAATCACTTGCATCAATGCTAGTCAACTAATTTTCTGCAGAACAATACTATGCGACAAGTATATTATTCATCTCTCAGTTGCAACTATCAAATTGATTGAGAACATTAATCAACCAAACGGCCCAGTGTCTGGAGGTTTGTACTGCGTACACAATGCACATTATGTTCCCAAGGTAAATACACGATTGAGGGGCCGAATGCTTTTTTGGTTCACATAACCGGTTCTCTTACGTGCTGTCAAAACATGGCCATTACTGAATAGGGCTATGTAAAATATCAAGCAACAAATAAAAACAAGGATGACTAGTTCACAAGCATTTTCACCAAAAACCGAGCTTAATACAACCAACACAGATTCTGCTGTTGTTATTCTTGTTCAATCAACGAGCAAGGATTGATGAGACACTAACTGCACCAGATATGAGATGAGAATTACTGGCAGTGTAATAACAATGACCAGAAAAAGGTCTGTCTCCTGCAAGTCGGAAACTAGAAATCCAAGTTGTTGGCGTACTTATAGTGAGCTACATTGGCATAACTATTTAAAGTGAGCATATGCGATGGAGAAGCTTCGGCGACATACCGTCCAGGTTTTATTACACCACTGACATCATTAAGGATTTTAATCTTGGCCAGTTCTGACTGTAGACCTGGAAGCCTAGCAAGGTTCTGTTGAACAAATTGAATCACTAGATTTAGAAACCTGTAGAATCACAAGTAGCAAAATAGAATAACCTAATGCTGGAGCTTGCACCTTATGCTATACATTTAACATGTGAGCTCTGAAACCAGGATCACTATGAAGATGCTCATCAATTCTCTCTTACTTTTACTAACAGAATTGGTTGCAATGCATCAGAAAAATAACATATTGTTGTCACATATACGTAAAATGACCTAATGGAAAATATTATTAAAATTAGATAACCCGAATATCGAACCGGACATATTAGCACAAGAAAGATTCCACTATTTCCAGCTAATGATGGTTCAATTAATCACGTCTTCTCCTAGTCGAAGTCCTAATAAATGCCTCCTGATTATCAATTTTTAAATCCAGCATTAAACAGCTGCTACTTTAGTTTGAACTAGCACACATGTAAGAGATCAAATTGATGAAAATATAAATGGTGCTCAATCAAATGGAAAAAACTTACCATCGTTATGCTTTTGAGAGAATTCCAAAGTGTAGGGAGAGGCTTTCCATGAACTAGCTCACATTCTGCTTCAATGGTTAAATTTTTATATCTCACTTCCACTGTAGGCAATTCTACACCAACTCTACAAGAGTCAAAACATTTTCAGTTCGTTGAATTAAGTCTAACAGATAAACCTTTGATAATATGAGAAGACAAACTATGAGACATACAAATAATGATATTCATAAATTAGCATTATCAATCACCAAAAAGATGGCAATTCGAAAGCAAGAGCAATGACCTTTCGTTGTATTTTACAGCCAAGGTATGTAACAGAAATCTTACTTGTCAATTCTCTTTCTGATTTTGTGCAACAATTGAAGGTTGTCATGTTCAATGTGCTTAATCATCTTTTCAATGAAAACATGCCTTTCTAGAGCTCCGAGTTTGGTAACATCAGTTACTCTTTTCCTCTTAACATTGGCGTCGCTGCCATTGATTTCAAAGACAGATGATCTCAACCTATCAAATGTTGGCAGTCTCTCAATTGCTGCCCAGGCCAACATGTTCTCCTCATCTACAGCATCGTCCTTCTGAGAAGCACTTAAGGCTGAATTGCTCCTGAAACTCGAAGACTGGCCCCTGAATGATGATCTCAAGCTTCTTCCAATCTCTGCGAGATCCATTCTAAATGATTCTATTTCATCTGGACCAACCAGCTGAGCCATTTTTGATGTAAAATATTTTCAGCTCCAAACCTGTATTTATAGGCAGAAAATAAGAAGGGGTGCACCATGTATGTCTAACATAAAATATTCTTGCTTGCTTGAACAGCTAAATTTAGACCGTAACATAGATGAGGTAAGGAAATACATCATTCATTTTTTTATGAATAAAGGCATTCTTGCTTTCTTTATATAGATAACGTAAATTAAAGAGACATACCTAGAGAATAAACAGATGTTTACAGTTGATAATCAATTAAATAAGGCTTGTTTATGGAGAATAACAAAAGAAAAATCTTTGAATAAACAAAAGAGTGCTGCACATTTCTCTAACTCCTCAAGGGACAGAGTCAGTTGACTTTCCTAGGAGGACAAAAAAGAAATGATTATTCTAAGGTTCTGACATGCAAGTTCATAAGTTCCAAAGTTCAAAGACTTCAACTAGGAGGGTCCTCCTTTATCTATAATAGAGCTCCATTATAGCTCGGTCATGCGCATTACTGCTTTGTTGGCACAAAGGGACAAGAAACAAAACTTCATATTGTTTATAGCAGATATTAAAATATTCTAACTATTCTTTGTAGTTGGCGGGAGGTGGGTGGGTGAGTGTGAGTTCTGTATGTGAACTCTTGTAAAGGCGTGAGACATCCCAGCTAAATAGAAGGTCCCCAGGAAGATGAATATTACAGTAATACAACACAGCAAAACTATTATGTATGAACATTTATCAGCGAAAGAACAGTCAACTAATAATCTAAGTAAGGCCTCAATTGCACTAGTTGCCATCTGCATAATTAATCATCGGTATTTGCTCTATTGGTCCAATTCATTCCAAGTCAAATTAAGGATGGGTTACGTACCTAAATATCATAATTATTCATCAACCTACATGTCTAGAGCTAGAATAAAGAATGGCTCAAATGGTCCCATAAGTTTATGGGTTGGACTATTTTAGGCCTTCAAATTTGTTACTGAACATTACAAGTCCTTTAAGTTTGCAATTTCTTTTCTAAATCACTGGTTTTAGCAGAGAGAAAACAATGTTTAACATCAGACCAAGGAAAATTCTAGCTTTCTTCTCCCAGGTTTTCAACTTCTTACTAAATTCCCGGAAAATATATTAATTGAAATTCCCAGAACATAAATTAGACCCAAAAAAAAGCTCAAAACTTTGGCTTGATATATTCACATGGCAGCCGTAAGCCATGTGGGTAGAAGAATTCATCTTCGGTGAACTAGGTCACATTCTCTTTGATAACTGAATCTATATTGACCCTCCGCAAATTTTGATTAGTTCCATAGCCAATCAAATCGTATAAGAAGGCACCATTTTAAGTAGTACTAGTAGACATTTGGGGTCTTACACCAACTTGGGAGAAGAAATTCTCCATCTTCATTATTGTATCATTGCTCTCCACTTTAGCTGTAGTCAGACGAAATAGGGTAAGCTACGTACACCAAACTCTCCAGGATATTCCGATATTTGCGTCGGTAACTTTCTCTACGGAGCTGCAAATCATGTGATACCAACACGAATCATAAGGGAAACAAGATAGGGGATTTTCCTGATGCGAATTGTAAATATGGAGCTTTCTTGAGCTCGTGATGAAGGAGCATTGAGTTTTTCCATCCTTTTTTCCCTTTGTCTTTTACTGATGCTTCAATCAGCAAATTAGTGCTGAATCCATTAGACTTATCTACTTTTATACGCTCTTCTGTTCTTTTCAATCAGCAAATTAGTGCTGAATCCATTAGACTTATCTAGTTTTATATACGCACTTCTGTTCTTAAAAGAGATTTGTGACAGACGGATGGTCTGAAGTTTCAAATTTCACGACTAAATTTTAAAAGCAAAATACTTTCAACCACCCTAAACAAGGCTGTATTCTGGCCGGGGCCGGGGCCTAAATGGGCTAAACGGTCCCGGCCAAATGGTCCCGAATTTTGGCTGTCTCGGGCCTAACGGTCCAAATTAGGGAACCGGTCCACTGTGGGCCTAAGCCCATATGGTCCCGAGCTAAATGGGCCGGACCCACGGGCCTAAACAGGCTTTTTTGTTCCGAATTATTTTTTTTGAATTTTTTTATCTAAGACAATTTCCTGCATACTATATATATATATATATATCGATCAACACATCTTGAGGAGTAGGACGGGAATAATAGTAAGTTTGCATTCTAGGCTTGTCAGCATACCTACTATTGGTTTTAACTAAACCCTTGAGTTTATTAAACTATGACCACGTCTCATTTTTATAGTCAGAAACAATCTCAATTTTATCAACAAAATTCTGTGATAAATCAATTGGTCTAACATTTAAACCAGAAAGCTTTTTATCAAGGAGTTGTGCTAAGTCATCAAGAGATTTAAATTTAAAATCCTGATCTCAGGAGGTCTTTGAACATGATATATATATATATATATAGTTTATATGTATTAGATATATAATATATATACTATATCAAATTTAAACACAAAATAAATTGCAAAGAAATATTCAAGGGAATGTCTTATAATTTTTATTATTACGACATTAACAAAAAATGGCAATATCTTTCTTAGTCTTCCTCCCTCCAATGGAATGAGCACAACAAGGTACTAATACCACCATTAAAAGGAAAAAAAAACTAAGGAAGATGTGCCAAAATTCTAGTTACATAATAGTCTATGTATTATCTCTAACAAATCTCATAAATCATTCAAGGTCCGGAGGAATTTCCGTTGGTGGTGGTGGAAAATAAGCTTGTTCATCACCGCTTCCGGGCGAAGCAGCATCTTGCGCAAGTTCTGCTAGCATTTCTTCATAAGCTTCGTCTATCTCCGGTTGTGATTCTGCAAGTCCAAAATTTCTTCTTTCCGAACGGATCCAATCTCTGAAGAGTACTGATTTTTCCAAGTTCTCCCTCATAGAGAAAGCGCTCTCTGATGCCACTGTTGAAGCTTGCACACTTAAAATATCTCGAGCCATCCTTGAAAGAACCGGATAGTATTTTTGTTTGTCCTTCCACCATTCCAAAACATCGAAGGAGTCGTCGGGATTCTCTGATTCAAGTCCCTGCGACAAATAAACTTGAAGCTCATTTAGTTGTGAACTATCACCAATATTAACACCTTGAGAACCCCTGAACTCCGTCCAAGAACTAAAGGCTTTTATGTCCGCAGTTCTTTTAGATGATTGCGAACTAGACGAAGTAGGAGTTGGAACATTTGGTCTATCATGGTCTAAGGCAAGTTGATAAGCATTATAAATTGTTTGAGCATTTATTTTAACTGAGGCTTTTGCATCTCCAAGTGTACCAAATTCCTCAGTTGAAAGTGATAAAGCGTTATAAATTTTTGAGTACCAAAAGTGAGGACCTCCTAATTTCATTGTAGGATTTAACACTGCAACAACACAAAAAATAGGGGGGATAGGAAAAAAATATTTTTTAAACTTAGCTTTCATAGAATTAACTTGTTGATAAATTACTCCACCCTCTGAAAATTGAGTAAATAAATCTGCAAGTGCTGCAATATAAACTAAACAGTTAGAATAGTAGGATAATATTGCCCAGATAATTCTTTTTTAGCAACATGAAATTGTTCTAAAAAGTTTACAAGCATTTTAACATTAGTCCAATCTTGATTTGTAAGATGTTCATCATTATCATCATCATCACCTATACGAGCATTATACGTTGCGCTTATTGGGTTTCTATATTCATATACAACAACTAAACTTTCATACATGTAATTCCATCTAGTCGGACATGGTTTAGGAACATTTCTTTTCCTAAGGCCAAATTCATCACATTTTTTAAAATAGTCTCTAAGTCTACTTCTACGGGTTGAATAAAAAAGCCAATTAAGAGCCATTTTAACCTTTTCAATTTCTACATTTAAAACTTTCATACCATCACCGACGATTAAATGGTAAATATGACAAATACATCTAACATGAAAAATATTACTAAATGCAAGATTTAGTGTAGTTGTAAGCAAGCCTATAGCATTAGTGTTACTAGAAGCATTATCCATTGAAACCGACATTATTTTATCTCTAATGCAAAAATATCTACAAATATCTGCAACTATGTTAGCAATAAACTTACATGTGTAGCGTGAATTAATTATTCTATAAGCAATAATGCGCTTTTGCATTATCCAGTCCTCATTTATCCAATGACTTGTAACAGTTAGATAATCACAGTCATTACCACTTCTACCAATATCAGTAGTACTAGCAATGCGACAATCTATATGAGTAAATAAATAGCGCAAATATTATTCATATTCATGTTTATATTTATAAATATCGCTCTTTACGGTTGCGCGAGGCCATCCTTTATAAATAGGAATAAAAACTCTTCTAATATAATGCACAAAATGAGGGTTAGAAGGAAAACTATAGGGTAAGCACATAACAGTAACCATTTTTGTTAATTCTTCACGATCTTTAGTTGGATCATAATATAAAATGTCACCGGTAACAGTGTTAATTTCCGGTTGAACTACATTTGACCATGTACTAGGGTTAACTATAGTATCTACACGTGTCCCCTCTTGTGCAGCTTTCATTTGTAAATATCTAGCTTTATCTCTAGGGTGTTTCTTTATATGTCTAGTCAAAGTACTCGTACTGCTACGGTCTCCAGTATATTTATGAGCCATCAAAGACCCACAAGTTTTACACTTAGCCTTATTTTGTTCTCTTAGTTGAGTAAAAAAGTGTCAAACAAGAGATGTTTCGGGCCGTTTAGAAGGTTGTCTATTAAAAGTAGGGGTTACTACAGGAGGGTCAGGCGGGGTATCAGTTGGGTTATTAACAGGACTAGTAGGTGTATCATCTAAATTCGGTTGTGTTGCATCTAAATAATCATTTTCCTCATCATTTTCAAAGATAGTTTGATTAGGATAAAGAGCATTCATAACTTCTTCATTTAATTGTTGACATGGTGCAACATCATGACAAAATTGACTATCGAAAAATTGAAAACAAGGGTTATCACTATCAAGAATAACATGTGGAAGAGGACGGGTAACAGGTATGGGTCGGGGAGCCGGGGTAAGAGTAGTAGCTTGGCGACTAGATTCACCAATTTTAGATTTTCCCTTACCCTTACCACCAAATATTTTTTTCAAAGAAAAGTCCATATTAACTATAATTATACTAACTAAAACAAACAAAACTATAATATTAAAACTTAAGAGTTGGAACGAGTTTACCGAATTGACGAACAACTTCTTGAAAATTGAATATCGTTGAAGACTTGAATACTTCATGTAAGCACGTGATTTTTTCCCTATGAGAGAATTACTCCCAAAAATCCAAAATAAAATAATTTTCCTTTGTGTGCAATTTTAGAATTTTTGTGGCATTTTTTATAATTATTTGTATTTCTGTCTGTGCGTGTTTATTGGTTAAATTAATAAAAAATTACAAAAATATGTCGCATTTGCATTTAGTATTTATTTAAGTTTGTTTTACAAAATCATAAAAATAATGTACGTTGCATTTTTAGCATTTAACGTCTAAATTGTGTGATTTTTATAGTTAATTGCTATTTAAATGTGCGATAATTGTTATTTGGACAGATTTTTGAAGTTATAACAGATTTTGAATCAGGGCAGTAACAGTAGTTTTAGGGGTAATACGGGAATTAACCAATTGCAAATTATTTAATTATGGTGGGGGACAAGACGTAATGATAAAAGCAAAAAGGAAAAGGTGGATAATGATGTCTTCTTTTCAAAAAGAGGGAACAAGGGGACACACTTTGACTACTTTTCAAAAAGAGGAAACATGGGAGCTCACTTTGACTACTTTTCAAAAAAAGGGGACACGGGGACCCACGTTGACTACTTTTACTAAAGTAAAAGTGTGGGTAATAATAAAAGTTAAAGGGTGCACATAGTGGAAGAAGATTGGGTCTTGCTTTGGGTATATAAGAGACTCATTTGACACTTGAGAGGAGGAGATTTTTGGAAGAATTTTGGGAGAGAAATTTCAAAACTAAAGGAGAGAACAAAAACTGAAAAAAAATCTTCTACTTTCCTTCATTGTTTGAAATCAGCATTAATTGTTGTTGTTTCATCGAAGCTTGAAGCTTCTTTTTTGGGATTACTACTCCACCGGTTTGCAAACTCTGTTCCTGGGTTGTTACTGTTGTTGGGCTGTATTGTTACTACTGCTGCTGATTCTCATCTTCATCTTCTTTTATTTCCAATACCAGGTACACGACTGTAATACTAGCTATTACAAGATAATAATGTGGAAGCATGAATACATATGAAGAATGGAATTTTGAAGTTTTGATTTCGCTTTTTCTTTCTTCCTTTTATTGATTGTATTTAGGCTATTTCATGTATTACTGAATAATAATTGGAATAAGAGAAAATAACATAAGTTAGTCTTTAATGAATCGGCTCGGCAAAACGGGTTAATTCGCTAGTTATGAAGGTTTTATGATTATCAACAGTAGGTTAATCGTAAACAAGTAGCTAAATTTAGCTAAGGCATGAATTTGAACTAAATTTCATGAATTAGGCATTAAGGCATGATTTGAGTTCAAACAAGATTAGAAGAACGTTTAAGTTTAATAAACTTTCTAATAAGCTTTAGTAATTATGGTTAAATCTAGTTTCAAATGGTTATGAATAATTAATTTCAATAGTTTTTTATAACAATGCGAGTTTTAATCTAGCTATATTTGATTCTTTTGAATATTAGTTGTCAAATTTTATTTTTATTTATAATTTCGATTTTTTTTTTGTAAAATTCCTTTTCATCAATATTTATATTAATCTAGCAATTAGTATGCCATGCTTTCTTAAATAAAAAAAATGCTCGTAATTAATTAGGATTTTCTTTCTTTATTTTAGAGACTAATTTTAATAGAAAAAATGTAGTCGCTTTAGGATTTGTCCATTTAAAATAAATGAGATGAGCCTCGCCTAGTAAAATGTATAGATTGCGGGGCCCTCACAAATGTATGCATTAATCACTTAGAACATCGGAGTTGGCCGTCTAGAGAAATTTTACGGCCTTTCCCAAAACAACAATACGCTAGTCGTTCTAGGCGCGTCTTTAACAAATCATTTTCTTAAATATGGGTGTGCATTTATGTAACCCAAATCCAAATCTCAACGGAGTCGAAATGTGTCGATAACCATGGGTGCATTGATTGCGACGTGGTCTGAAATACGTTTTCACAATGTTGCAATTCTCCGTAAAATAATAACAATAATAATAATAATAATGAAAGCGGTAAAGAGTTAAAATCTGCACATAAGCTCATAATCATATAAAAAAATCAGATAAACAAGCCGAATATGACAGTTGAGCGACCGTGCTAGAACCACGGAACTCGGAAATGCCTAACACCTTCTCCCGGGTTAACAGAATTCCTTATCCGGATTTCTGGTTCACGGATTGTAATACAGAGTCATTCTTTTCCTCGATCCGGGAAAAATAAACGCCTTTTCTCTCTTCAGGCGGGCTCCTGATTTCAACAACAACTTTGAAAATAAAATGCCATTCCTTTCTTTAGGTTGGCGAGATTTAAACAACTTGAAAAATAAAACGCCTTACCTCTCTTCAGGCGGGCTCCTGACTTCAACAACTTTGAAAATAAAATGCCATTCCTTTCTTTAGGCTGGCGAGATTTCAACAACTTTTAAAAATAAAACGTCTTTCCTCTCTTCAGGCGGGCTCCTGATTTCAACAACTTTGAAAATAAAATGTCATTCCTTTCTTTAGGCTGGCGAGATTTCAACAACTTTTAAAAATAAAACGTCTTTCCTCTCTTCAGGCGGGCTCCTGACTTCAACAACATCTTTGAAAATAAAAAAAGGCTCGTAATTAATTAGGATTTTCTTTCTTTATTTTAGAGACTAATTTTAATAGAAAAAATGTAGTCGCTTTAGGATTTGTCCATTTAAAATAAATGAGATGAGCCTCGCCTAGTAAAATGTATAGATTGCGGGGCCCTCACAAATGTATGCATTAATCACTTAGAACATCAGAGTTGGCCATCTAGAGAAATTTTACGGCTTTTCCCAAAACAACAATACGCTAGTCGTTCTAGGCGCGTCTTTAACAAATCATTATCTTAAATATGGGTGTGCATTTATGTAACCCAAATCCAAATCTCAACGGAGTCAAAATGTGTCGATAACAGTGGGTGCATTGATTGCGGCGTGGTCTGAAATACGTTTTCACAATGTTGCAATTCTCCGTAAAATAATAATAATAATAATAATAATAATAATAATAATAATAATAATAATAATAATAATAATGAAAGCGGTAAAGAGTTAAAATTTGCACATAAGCTCATAATCGTATAAAAAATCAGGTAAACAAGCCAAATATGACAGTTGAGCGACCGTGCTAGAACCACGGAACTCGGGAATGCCTAACACCTTCTCCCGGGTTAACAGAATTCCTTATCCGGATTTCTGGTTCGCGGACTGTAATACAGAGTCATTCTTTTCCTCGATCCGGGAAAAATAAACGTCTTTCCTCTCTTCAGGCGGGCTCCTGATTTCAACAACAACTTTGAAAATAAAATGTCATTCCTTTCTTTAGGTTGGCGAGATTTAAACAACTTGAAAAATAAAACGCTTTTCCTCTCTTCAGGTGGGCTCCTGACTTCAACAACTTTGAAAATAAAATGCCATTCCTTTTTTTAGGCTGGCGAGATTTCAACAACTTTTAAAAATAAAACGCCTTTCCTCTCTTCAGGCGGGCTCCTGATTTCAACAACTTTGAAAATAAAATGTCATTCCTTTCTTTAGGCTGGCGAGATTTCAACAACTTTTAAAAATAAAACGCCTTTCCACTCTTCAGGAAAGGCGTTTTATTTTTAAAAGTTGTTGAAATCTGGCCAGCCTAAAGAAAGGAATGGCATTTTATTTTCAGAGTTGTTTGTTGAAGTCAGGAGCCCGCCTGAAGAGAGGAAAGTCGTTTTTAAAAGTTGTTGAAATCTCGTCAGCCTAAAGAAAGGAATGGCATTTTAGTTTTAAAGTTGTTGAAGTCAGGAGCCCGCCTGAAGAGAAGAAAGGCATTTATTTTGCAAAGTTGTTGTTGAGGTCAGGAGCCCGCCTGAAGAGAGGAAAGGCGTTTTGTTTTTAAAAGTTGTTGAAATCTCGCCAGCATAAAGAAAGGAATAGCGTTTTAGTTTCAAATTTGTTGAAGTGAGGAGCCCGCCTGAAGAGAGGAAAGACGTTTATTTTGCAAAGTTGTTGTTGAGGTCAGGAGCCCGCCTGAAGAGAGGAAAGGCGTTTTATTTTTAAAAGTTGTTAAAATCTCGTCAACCTAAAGAAAGGAATGACATTTTATTTTCAAAGATGTTGTTGAAGTCAGGAGCCCGCCTGAAGAGAGGAAAGACGTTTTATTTTTAAAAGTTGTTGAAATCTCGCCAGCTTAAAGAAAGGAATGGCATTTTATTTTCAAAGTTGTTGAAATCAGGAGCCCGCCTGAAGAGAGGAAAGGCGTTTTATTTTTAAAAGTTGTTGAAATCTCGCAAGCCTAAAGAAAGGAATGGCATTTTATTTTCAAAGTTGTTGAAGTCAGGAACCCACCTGAAGAGAGGAAAGGCGTTTTATTTTTCAAGTTGTTTAAATTTCGCCAACCTAAAGAAAGGAATGACATTTTATTTTCAAAGTTGTTGTTGAAATCAGGAACAACAACTAAGAGGTTGTGAGTTCAAGTCTCCCCAAGAGCAAGGTGGGAAGTTCTTGGAGGGAAGGATGCCGGGGGTCTATTTGGAAACAGTCTCTCTACCTTAGGGTAGGGGTAAGATCTGCGTACACACTACCCTCCCCAGACCCCACTAAGTGGGATTATACTGGGTTGTTGTTGTTATTGTTGTTGTTGTTGTTGTTGTTGTTAAAATCAGGAGCCCGCCTGAAGAGAGGAAAGGCGTTTATTTTTCCCGGATCGAGGAAAAGAATGACTCTGTATTATAGTCCGCGAGCCAGAAATCCGGATAAGGAATTCTGTTAACCCGGGAGAAGGTGTTAGGCATTCCCGAGTTCCGTGGTTCTAGCACGGTCGCTCAACTGTCATATTCGGCTTGTTTATCTGATTTTTTATACGATTATGAGCTTATATGCAGATTTTAACTCTTTACCGCTTTCATTATTATTATTATTGTTATTATTTTACGGAGAATTGCAACATTGTGAAAACGTATTTCAGACCACGTCGCAATCAATGCACCCATGGTTATCGACATATTTCGACTCCGTTGAGATTTGGATTTGGGTTACATAAATGCACACCCATATTTAAGAAAATGATTTGTTAAAGACGCGCCTAGAACGACTAGCGTATTGTTGTTTTGGGAAAGGCCATAAAATTTCTCTAGACGGCCAACTCTGATGTTCTAAGTGATTAATGCATACATTTGTGAGGGCCCCACAATCTATACATTTTATTAGGCGAGGCTCATCTCATTTATTTTAAATGGACAAATCCTAAAGCAACTACATTTTTTCTATTAAAATTAGTCTCTAAAATAAATAAAGAAAATCCTAATTAATTACGAGCCTTTTTTTTATTTAAGAAAGTATGGCATACTAATTGCTAGATTAATACAAATATTGATGAAAAGGAATTTTACAAAAAAAAAATCGAAATTATAAATAAAAATAAAATTCGACAACTTATATTCAAAAGAATCAAATATAGCTAGATTAAAACTCACATTGTTATAAAAAACTATTGAGATTAATTATTCATAACCATTTAAAACTAGATTTAACCATAATTACTAAAGCTTATTAGAAAGTTTATTAAACTTAAACGTTCTTCTAATCTTGTTTGAACTCAAATCATGCCTTAATGCCTAATTCATGAAATTTAGTTCAAATTCATGCCTTAGCTAAATTTAACTACTTGTTTACGATTAACCTACTGTTGATAATCTTAAAACCTTCATAACTAGCGAATTAACCCGTTTTGCCGAGCCGATTCATTAAAGACTAACTTATGTTATTTTCTCTTATTCCAATTATTATTCAGTAATACATGAAATATCCTAAATACAATCAATAAAAGGAAGAAAGAAAAAGCGAAATCAAAACTTCAAAATTCCATTATTCATATATATTCATGCTTCCACATTATTATCTTGTAATAGCTAGTATTACAGTCGTGTACCTGGTATTGGAAATAAAAGAAGATGAAGATGAGAATCAGCAGCAGTAGTAACAATACAGCCCAACAACAGTAACAACCCAGGAACAGAGTTTGCAAACCGGTGGAGTAGTAATCCCAAAAAAGAAGCTTCAAGCTTCGATGAAACAACAACAATTAATGCTGATTTCAAACAATGAAGGAAAGTAGAAGATTTTTTTCCAGTTTTTGTTCTCTCCTTTAGTTTTGAAATTTCTCTCCCAAAATTCTTCCAAAAATCTCCTCCTTTCAAGTGTCAAATGAGTCTCTTATATACCCAAAGCAAGACCCAATCTTCTTCCACTATGTGCACCCTTTAACTTTTATTATTACCCACACTTTTACTTTAGTAAAAGTAGTCAACGTGAGCTCCCCGTGTCCCCTCTTTTTGAAAAGTAGTCAAAGTGGGCCCCCATGTTCCCTCTTTTTGAAAAGTAGTCAAAGTGTGTCCCCTTGTTCCCTCTTTTTGAAAAGAAGACATCATTATCCACCTTTTCCTTTTTGCTTTTATCATTACGTCTTGTCCCCCACCATAATTAAATAATCTACAATTGGTTAATTCCCGTATTACCCCTAAAACTACTGTTACTGCCCTGATTCAAAATCTGTTATAACTTCAAAAATCTGTCCAAATAACAATTATCGCACATTTAAATAGCAATTAACTATAAAAATCACACAATTTAGACGTTAAATGCTAAAAATGCAACGTACATTATTTTTATGATTTTGTAAAACAAACTTAAATAAATACTAAATGCAAATGCGACATATTTTTGTAATTTTTTATTAATTTAACCAATAAACACGCACAGACAAAAATACAAATAATTATCAAAAATGCCACAAAAATTCTAAGATTGCACACAAAGGAAAATTGTTTTATTTTGGATTTTTGGGAGTAATTCTCTCATAGGGCAAAAATCACGTGCTTACAGCTGCCCCTCTTTGCCCGAAGACACGAAGGGTTTTCGTGCAAAGATAAAGTGAGCAATTTTTGCCCATCCGAATACTCCGTGTGAAGCATTTTTTGAAAAAGATTTAACCGAACATTTGTTTCAAAGGTTTCCTACATATCCCTGGCTAAAGGGGAATCAGGTTAATGTAGTTCGGGAAGTTTTGGTAGCTGGGACTACCATGGGACTGCAATGTTACTGCTGCTGCATGCTATTACCACTGCTTACCGATCTCCTTGTTACACTGTGCTTAAAAGAAAACAAGAAGCTAGGCTAGACTACGGATCATAAGATCTCATCTATCTTCAACTTGTTCTTGTTGCCTTGCTTTCTTGTCGGCTTGTGTTTCTTCCGGTGCTTTTCTTCCGAGACTTTAGGGATGACACTGGCCTTTTGCTTTTCTGAATACCAGTTTTCATCATTTTGTTCGGTCCGCTGGGTGTAAGCACGTGATTTTTGACCCTCCCCGAGAATTTTCACATTTTAGTGTGAATATGTGAAATTGGGTCTAGTATAGCTATTTTAACTATTTTTCCTTTATTTCGTTGCAAAAAGAAAAATTACAAAAAAAAAGTATATATATAAATTTTAGTTTATGTATCTCTCATCAACTTGAAAAATACAAAATTGCACTTTATTTTTGTACTTTATATAAATTCAAAAATTACAAAAAATATAATTCTATTAATGTTTTGTAGTCGTTTTAATTTTGGAAAAATACAAAAAATATTACTTTTTATTTTTGTCTTTATTAAAAACGAAAATTACAAAAAATAGTTTTATTAATATTCTATAATCATTTTAACTTTGAAAAATACAAAAAAATATTACTTCATATTTTATCTTAATATTTAAGAAAAACGAAAATTACAAAAAAATAGTTTCATTAATATTTTGTAGCTATTTTAAATCTTTAAAAAATATTTTAAAAATATATAGTTTTGTTGAATACTAGTCTTATTTTTGGTAGTTATTTTTGCTTACATAGGACTAGTTAAGCAACGTGTTCCTATTTCTCGGGTCCGGGCAAAAGAATAATATTCGGGTTTAAACTACCCGGTTTTAGGCCTAATTTTCGGACCTAGCCCATAATAAACAGTGTCCAGGACACATGGGGAACCCCACCACGCGTGGGGGACATATGCCTTGAACCCCACCACGCGTGGGCTCATTTTTCATGGCAAACCATGCCAAATACACGGACTACACATTTGACAAAGGGAGGGATTTTGAATTTTTTTAAAAAAAAAAAAAAAAAAAAGAAAACAGCTACTGTTGACGCTTCTTCTTCATAAAAGAAGAAGAAGCAAAAACCTAGAAAAAAAACAAAAGGAGACCCCCCCAACGCCTAAACCCAGCTCCCTCCCGTTCGTCACTTCCCTTCGACACCGTCCAAACACCCCCGGCTCCTCCCAACTCCGTTCGTCACTGCCCAAACTGCCCGTCGCACCCCCGTCGCCAAGCAGTCCACCGGACCAAAACCAACGAATACCCCCACTGTCGACAACCACCCAACCTGCTGCCTCAAGACCACCAGCGAACCACCAGCTTCCCTTCTTCCTAACGAGAACCCTACCCCATAAAACCACCTGCGTCCACGCCCCAGCAACACCCAAACACTGTTTCGTCGAAACCCCCACGACCCCTCCGGTAAACCAACCAAACGACACCATAACCACCAGCTGACCCCAGCCCGTCACAACCAACTCCCACCTCCATCACCACCTGCCGAACCAAGCAGCCTCACGACCATTTTTCTCCTTCGCCGTAGCCAAGAACCAGTCCACCATTTTCAGTCCGACGAGCAGCTATTGCTGCATGCCAAGCAGTCGTAGCTGCGTTTCCGAGCAGCGGTGGGTTGCTGCGATCTTGCTTGGCCGAGTTTTCTGTTTTCCGTCGAGGTCGACTTCGGTTCGTCGAGGTCCGGTACGTCGAGGTGCTGTCCGAGGTTCCGTCGTTGTTCTTCGTTCAGAGAGGTCCGGCTTGAGTTCCGTCGGAATCGTGTTTGTCGTTCTGAGTTTGTCGAGGTGCAAAGGTCAGTAAACCTCGATGTATTAGATAAATAAACTTTACGTTGAGTGTTTGAGATGCAATATAAAAATTGGTATGGAAATTTTCTGCCTATGTTTCATTGTCTGCATTTTGGTTCATTTTCATGTTATGTTATTCTTGTTTATTTGATGTCATTTGATTAAGTTGGACTAGTCGTTCTATGACACAAGTTTGACGTTAATCTGTTCGTCCTTTCCTTTGGTTAGGTCATTCGGAAAAAATAGTATTAGTGCATGCTGTTACTACTCCCGAAACACTCATTCACTAAACTCCTTTTATTAAACTTCTAACAAGTCATGGGATTTTAGTTGTAAAGAGGCCGTAAGTTTTAGTATTGTTAAAGACGTAAAAATGGCATCCTTTTAAAAATATAAAAAAAAATAATAATAATAAAGAATAAAATGAGACGAGCCTCGCCGAATAAAAGGGACAAATTGCGGGGCCCTCACAAAATATATGTATTAAATACTTAGATTCCGGGATGGGCCGTTTAACAAATTTCACGGCCCTCCCCAAAAATAATAATGCGTTGGTTACTTTAGGCGCGTCTTAATAATGTATCTCCCTAAACTCGGGTGCACATTTATGTGACCCAAATCCAAATCTCAACGAAATCGAAATATGTCTCTAATCACGGGTGCATTGATTGTGACGTGGTTTGAGATGCATTTCCATGACGTTGCAAATTCCTTTAAATAAATAGAATGAGACGAGCCTCGACAAATAAAAATGCAAATTGCGGGGCCCTCAGTAAATACTTGTTTAAAATTACTTAGAATTCAGGAGGGTCGTTTAGCGAATTTCACGGCCTCCGCAAAATAATGACGCGATAGTCTCTTTAGGCGCGTGTTTAATAATTTACTTTCTTAAAACTTGGGGTGTGCATTTCATGCGACCCAAATCCAAATCCCAAAACGTCAAATAAAATATGTTCCGGATTGTGGGTGCATTTCATGTGACGCAGTCCAAAGACATATGTTTTAAGCGACGTTCACATTCTCGTAAAAACAATAATAATAAAGCGGTTAAAAGATAAAATTTGCACATAAGTTCATATTGTATTTAAAATCAGATAATCAAGCCGAATATAACAATTGAGCGACCGTGCTAGAACCACGGAACTCGGGAATGCCTAACACCTTCTCCCGGGTTAACAGAATTCCTTATCCAGATTTCTGGTACGCAGACTGTAATATAGAGTCATTCTTTTCCTCGATTCGGGATTAAAATTGGTGACTTGGGACACCCTAAATCTCCCAAGTGGCGACTCTGAAATAATTAAACCAATCCCGTTTCGATTGTCCTTTAATTGGAAAAAACTCCCCTGCGCCCCTCGGGTGCGGAAAAAGGAGGTGTGACAGCTCTGGCGACTCTGCTGGGGATTTACCCAGAACCACTGGTTCAGGGTTAGAAATTCGAGCTTAGATAAATTGTTATATTTGGCTTTATCTGATTTTTTACATGTTTTGAGCCTAATGTGCTAAATGTTGCTTTTACCGCTTTGATATTATGTGAACTGTATATAAACTGTGCCGAAACCCTATACTTTCTGAGTCTTCTAAATCATGAAGAAGGGCATACTTCGTATGACTTCTTTTCTGTATAGTGTCAAATCCCAATTTAGAACGAGGTTCGGATAAGTTGCTAAGCCGGTGAAGCTTCTGTATTCCCGGTACGCTGCCCCCCCTCGGCTCGAGCTGTCCGCTCGGGTAAGCCAGGTCTAGAACAAACACCCAGGTTCTGAACCTAGTATAACAAAGCCACATGCCGGATCCCTAGTAGGAACGTTTATTTGCATCATGTGCATTTGACTTAGGGGACTCAACACAGGGGTTGGGTCCGTCTAGGACAAGCAACCTGAAAATAATAGACCATCTTATGGCATCCTATGTGCTACATGTTATATTCAGTCAAGGGCGAATGGGTCATTTGGTCATTTCCAGCATGATGTTATTTTAATCAAAGCATGGGGAACATTTGTGGAATCCAAGAAGCCTTGGAATTCCCTATGTCCCCCACGCTTGCTTTTTGGGAAAGCACATGGGGAACATTTGTGGAATCCAAGAAGTTTTGGAATTCCCATATGTCCCCCACGCTTCATATGTTGGAAAAAGATGTATATATATAAAATTAAAAAAAAAACATTGGAAATTCAAAAGATTTTTTTTTTTTTTGTACGTTTCCACAAATTAGAAAATTGTGAAAGTTGAAAATGACACCGTAGAGATACGCTGCTTATTTTAGAAGAAAGAAAAAACCAATGTCCAAGTAGTGTCGAAACTCTGTCGAAATTTTGAGAATATAAAATAAAAAATATATGTCTTATTAGTTTGTTTTATTAAAAAAAAAAAAAAGAAAAAAAAGAAGCATTAATAGAAAGGAAAATTGTTTGTCTTGCCATAAAAAAAAATGTCTTGTTTTAAAAATATGTGTTATTTATTTGTTTATGAAAATGACAAAATTAAAATAATCCAAAAATATTTTCTCCATTATTAGCTTCTCTAGGAAGTCTTTCTAATTGTTTTCAAAAAATAATATAATATAAAATAAAAAAAAACATTTTGATTCTCTTTCAGAAGTTGAAAAGAAAATTCAAAATCCAAAAAAAAAACATTTTGAGAAGCATTTCTTTTATTAAAAGCAAAATTCCGAATAAAGGAAAAAAAAGAGAGCAAATGAAAATTCAAGAATATGTCTTAGAAGTGTTTCTTGTAAAAAGAAAATCAATCAAAAATGCTTCCTTTCTTCTTTTAAAGTAGTTCTATTTGACCGAACTACGCGGGTTTGATTCTCACCGGGTGTGAGATACGTAGGCAACCCTCATCGGGTCCAACCCCCACCTTCTCAAAAAAGAACGAATGTTTTATATTTTTCGTTAATTTGTTTGTTTGTTATGAATGAAAAATAATAGTCTATTTGATTGTTGTGAGAAAAATAATAATAATAAAAAATAGAAATGGAAAAGGGTCTTCTCAAAAATAGCTTATTTGACCGAACTACGCGGGTTTGATTCTCACCGGGTGTGAGATACGTAGGCAACCCTCATCGGGTCCAACCCCCACCTTCTCAAAAAAGAAGGAATGTTTTATGTTTTTCGTTAATTTGTTTGTTTGTTATGAATGAAAAATAATAGTCTATTTGATTGTTGTGGGAAAAATAATAAAAAAAAAAAAATAGAAATGGAAAAGGGTCTTCTCAAAAATAGCTTATTTGCCCGAACTACGCGGGTTTGATTCTCACCGGATGTGAGATACGTAGGCAACCCTCATCGGGTCCAACCCCACATTTTGCTAAAAAGCCAAAAACAAATAAAGAATAATAATAAAATAAAAATATATATATGTCAAATTTTAATTTTGTCATAAAGAAGTCGGGTGACGCTGTTTTATCAAGACATAGCCGAATGTTCCCGAAAGGGACGCCGGAAGGCTGACTTTGCATAAACAGCCACCTTTGGGTCATGTTTTGGATTTGGTCCAATTGGCCCACACAGCCTTAAAAATCTTCGTTCCCGAGACGTTGAAAGGCCGTGCTTGCAATATTGAGTTTTCTAATTTGAAAAAAATGATAAAAAGAGTCGTAAATAAGTCAGGTGATGTTGTTTTGCCATAAATAGCCGAATGTTCCCGAAAGGGACGCCGGAAGGCTGACTTGGCACAAACAGCCACCTTTGGGTCATTTTGAGATATGGACCCACACAGCCTTAAGAAAGCTTCGTCCCCGAGACGCTGAAGGGCCGTGTTTGCAACACTAAGTTTTCATTATAATTTGAAAAAAAAAACAAAGAGTCAGCGGTCAGGTGAATACCGTTTGAATTTTGTCATAATAAGCCGAGCCAGCTTCGGCCGCGTCTTAAACCGTTCTTGCCGAAATAGCCTTAGAGTATCTTTCAGTTGTCGAAAGGTTATTTTTGTAAAAGAATGGACAAGTTTGTAAAGCGTCATAAAATAATCCTCCTCGGCCTCAAAATTCATGTGAGAGTTGGAAAGGGCCACGTTTGCAAAAACAACCATTTGGTTAAAATTAGCAAATGGAAGAAGGAAGTTGGCCATTTGTTTTTGAAGTTTGTAAACCTTTTGATTAAAATAGGCGGGTTGTTTGATTTTCAAGTTTGTAGGTCATCTTTAAACCTTTGAAACCCAATTTGTTTTAATATGAAAGTGAAAAGAAAAAATGTTCATTATTGTTTATCTTTTATTGGCACGAACTACGCAAGGTCTGATTCATGCGGGGTCATGATACGTAGGCAATCTCCATAAGATTCGACCATAACAAAAAAAGAATGAAAAAAGAAAAAAATGGAAAAAAAGAAATGAAAAAAAAAATATGAAAAAGAATGAAAAAAAAGAATGAAAAAAGCGAAAAAAAGAATAAAAAAAAGAAAAACATCGAAAAAGAAAAAGAAAAAAAAATGTTGTTAATAATGAGGACCGACTGAGTCCATTCTAACCTGTTTGTTTCGCAAATAAAGTTAAGGTGGTTGGTTTGTGGTAATCCGGACAATGACGCCCAGAATCCTTTGCTTGCACCTCATGATATACAATCTGCGGGGAGCAGGCCTAATAACAGAAGCACTTGAATCCTATTGGAAACTTGTTAACGGAGGTTGCTGATATTGAAGCTGGCAATGGTCTTCACAATACTAATGCAAAGCTCAGTGGCTAAGATGCCAGTTTTGATAAAGTAGGAGGTCGCTCCGTTCCTTGGTCAGCAAGAGAGAAGCTTGTGGTGGCTTATTTTGTGGTCATTTCTGTTGTTCGGATTATTAAGGTTGTAATTGGGATTTTGTCATGTGTCAAACCTTCTTATCTTTCCATTTTTGTCATAGCAGTTTGTTTAAATTTTGTCCAGTTTGTGTTAGGATTTTATTCTGGTTGTTTTGTTTGTTTTATTATTCAAACCATTTCGCCGGTAGTCTAATACAAAGTCGGTCTTTTGTTAGTTCCAGTCGTCTTTTGTTTAGTCCTTTTATCATTTCATTCGATGCCGATTCTAGGAACATGACATGCGCACACACTTTGGGCCTAGTCTTTAAAGTTAATCATAAAACCCTGGAAAGACGATCCGACCATTTAAAGAAAATAAGGACGGTTTGGGATTATTTGAAGCCCGAGTCATGTGGAACTGGGGCAAGTTAAACACAAAGAAAACCGTTAAAGAAAGATTCGCCTAAATTGGCATGAGGGTCGTTCATAATAATGAGAATGAGAGTGTCGCCCAACGGTGCTTTAGAAGTGACAAATGAACAAACAGATGTTGAATATAATTGTCAAGTCCAGCACCATCAGAAGAGCCTACAAATTTAAATTGTGTTGTTTGCACTTGGCATGTTTTGAAGACCGGAATGACGAAGGCATTTTGTTCTGCTACCCAAACACTTTATCCTTCGTTACCCCTTTTGAGTCTTATTTATTTTCTTTCATACCCCTCGTTCGGAATTAGTAGCAACGAATAAAATACGCAAGCATGGCGGGTAAGAGAAAAGAAAGAAAAGAAAACAACAAAATTGGAAAAGAAGAATGAAAGAAAAAGAGAGAAAAAAAAACGCCAATAGAAAATGAGAAAAGAAAAAGAGAAAAGAAAAATGATAACAAAAACACAAAAAGAAAGAAAGTCAAATGAAAAAGAGGAATTGGGAACTACGTTTGACCTGATTCCTCAAAGAGGATACGTAGGCGCTTCACGGCTCGGTCATAGTTTTGAAAAATGAAAAAATCAATTAAAATATCCCCAAGCAAGAAACTGGGGCAAATGTTGCGTTTATTGTGAATAAATCTAATTCCGAAGGTTGTAACTAATAACCCAAAATTAATGCATTTTTGAGCCTTTTATACCCTTTCTTTCTAGCCCTATCCAAAACCCACATTACGGTCCAAAGAAAGACCTTCTGACCAGTCTTCAAAAGATGCCATGTCAGACAAATGAAGAGTCTTACCGGCGAACATAACATTCTGTTCCACAGCAGAAAGGACTCTAATCTCCAGCAGAAAGAGTCATACCGGCGACACTCCAAATCCCTAGCTGGAAAGTGATACAAATGAGAGAGTCTTATCTGTGAAAACCTTCACAGGCACCATAAGGCGATGAAAGCTGAGAGAAAACCAAAATGAGAGAGACTTGATAGTGAAAACCCTTCGGGCACTACAAGTCGAATAAGATTGAGAATCAGAGGGGGAATCGCCAATGGAAGATCTTAAAAGATGATTGACGGCAGAGGATAGGCCACATATGCATGTCATGGCCATTAGAGTCAGTATCTGCATTTGATAGGGTTTTATTTATAGTTTCTTTTGTAAAAGAGTCATCGTTTCCTTTGTCTTTTATTTTTGTTTCTGTTATCTTTCTCCTTTCATAAAAAATTTCCCCAATAGAGTCTGTCCGGTCAGAACAAGTATGAAATGACTTCAAAATATGCCATCATCTTTCCAAGATGAGATCTGACTAGTATATCCAAATGGTATAGTCAGCAAGGAACAAGCGCGAGGCCAGTGTCAAAAAGATATCCCCAGCAAAGGGAATTGACAGAAGGATTGACGAGCGTCAAGAGAGATATCCTTGCCAAAACCAAGGTTATAAACCTCAAAGGCCAAGGCCCATGAACAGAGCAAGGAGAGCAGTGAGCATGATTGGGCGAAATCCATACTAGACTAAAAGGTCGGGAAAATGCCAGTTTCCGAGCTATGCCACAAAAGAAGAGGGATATCCCCAGCAGGAAGGGATTATCCCCAGCACACGATATCATCCCCAACAAGTTGTGGAGCACAGAGAAAGGAAGGAGAAAGGGAAAGCCATCCCAGTAGGAGTATCACAGCCAACCACCATGTTTTAAACCAACAAATTTTGTTTGATTTGAAACAGGTAAAGGAAATGGCATTGATGCAGAAACGCATGCCACAAGGGATATTATCAAACTGGGGCAGAAAATTTTCCTTTCATTTAGGTACCCTCAGCTGATAACATTTTACCCCCAACAGGTAAGTAAATCAAGGGAGGTAGTCTTCAAAGGAAGAAGCTATGCAAAAACAAAAAAGAAAAAAAAGAGAATAAAAAAAAAAAGAATAAAAAAGATAATAATGAAAAAAAAGGGGAAAATTCATCCCAATCCCCAGCAAGTATTCGAGGTAAGACATTTCAAGTCTTAAGGATCTGTTGGGTTCATCCGCCCTCAAATAGGATATGTTTGGGTTCATCCGCCCTCAAATAGGATATGTCGGGTTCATCCGCCCTCAAATAGGATATGTTGGGTTCATCCGCCCTCAAACAGGATATGTTGGGTTCATCCGCCCTCAAATAGGATCTGTCGGGTTAATCCGCCCTCAAATAGGATCTGTCGGGTTCATCCGCCCTCAAATAGGATCTGTTGGGTTCATCCACCCTCAAATAGGATCTGTTGGGTTAATCCGCCCTCAAATAGGATATGTCGGGTTCATCCGCCCTCAAATAGGATATGTCGGGTTAATCCGCCCTCAAATAGGATATGTTGGGTTCATCCGCCCTCAAATAGGATATGTTGGGTTAATCCGCCCTCAAATAGGATATGTTGGGTTAATCCGCCCTCAAATAGGATCTGTCGGGTTCATCCGCCCTCAAATAGGATCTGTCGGGTTCATCCGCCCTCAAATAGGATCTGTTGGGTTCATCCGCCCTCAAATAGGATCTGTTGGGTTCATCCGCCCTCAAATAGGATCTGTTGGGTTCATCCGCCCTCAAATAGGATCTGTTGGGTTCATCCGCCCTCAAATAGGATCTGTCGGGTTCATCCGCCCTCAAATAGGATATGTTGGGTTCATCCGCCCTCAAATAGGATATGTTGGGTTCATCCGCCCTCAAATAGGATATGTTGGTTTCAGTCTTTACTTTTAAGTGTTGAAATTGGGAGCCCGCCCAGATAACAGAGGCATAAATTCAGTCTTTTTATTTTTAAGTGTTGAAATTGGGAGCCCGCCCAGATAATAGAGGCATACATTCAGTCTTTTATTTTAAGTGTTGAAATTGGGAGCCCGCCCAGATAATAGAGGCATACATTCAGTCTTTTATTTTAAGTGTTGAAATTGGGAGCCCGCCCAGATAACAGAGGCATACATTCAGTCTTTTTTATTTCAAGTGTTGAAATTGGGAGCCCGCCCAGATAATAGAGGCATACATTCCACGTCTTACCCATAGGAGATGCATTTCCTCCTAAGTTTAGTTTTACCCATAGGAGATGCATTTCCTCCTAGGTTTGTTTCAGTTTCACCCATAGGAGATGCATTTCCTCCTAAGTTCAGTTTTACCATAGGAGACGCACTTCCTAAGTTCAGTTCTACCCATAGGAGACGCACTTCCTAAAGTTTATATGTTTCACCATAGGAGACGCATTTCCTAAGTTTCAGTTTTACCAATAGGAGACGCACTTCCTAAGTCAGTTTCAGCATAGGAGACGCACTTCCTAAAGTTCAGTTTCAAGACGCACTTCCTAAAGCAAGTTTCACTAATAGGAGACGCACTTCCTAAGTCAGTTTCACCATAGGAGACGCACTTCCTAAAGTTCAGTTTCACCATAGGAGACGCACTTCCTAAAGCAAGTTTCACCAATAGGAGACGCACTTCCTAAGCGAGTTTCACCATAGGAGACGCACTTCCTAAGTTCATTTCACCCATAGGAGACGCACTTCCTAAGTTCAGTTCTACCAATAGGAGACGCACTTCCTAAGTTTATTGCACCCAATAGGAGACGCACGTCCTAAAGCAAGTTTCACCAATAGGAGACGCACTTCCTAAGCGAGTTTCACCATAGGAGACGCACTTCCTAAAGTTTAGTTTCACCCAGTAGGAGACGCACTTCCTAAGAACAGTTATCCCCAATAGGAGACGCACTTCCTAAGTTTATTGTACCCACAGGAGACGCACTTCCTCAAAGTTAAGTTTACCCATAAGAGATGCATTTCCTCCTAAGTTGTTTTTGAAGAAAAAAAAAAAGAAGAATGACCTAGTCTGATGAACTTTCTCCTAGGATCAAAATCTTAGTCTGACGAATTTTTCTCCTAAGATAGAGACCTAGTCTGACGAACCTTCTCCTAGGATCCAAATCTCAGTCTGATGAATCTTTCTCCTGAGATACCAAAAAGAAAAAACCTAGTCTGATGAACCTTCTCCTAGGATCAAAATCTTAGTCTGACGAATTTTTCTCCTAAGATAGAGACCTAGTCTGATGAACCTCCTCCTAGGATCAAAATCTTAGTCCGATGAATTTTTCTCCTAAGATAGAGACCTAGTCTGACGAACCTTCTCCTAGGATCAAAATCTTAGTCTGATGAATCTTTCTCCTAAGATATCAAAAACAAAAATGACCTAGTCTGATGAACCTTCTCCTAGGATCAAAATCTTAGTCTGACGAATTTTTCTCCTAAGATAGAGACCTAGTCTGATGAACCTCCTCCTAGGATCAAAATCTTAGTCCGATGAATTTTTCTCCTAAGATAGAGACCTAGTCTGACGAACCTTCTCCTAGGATCAAAATCTTAGTCTGATGAATCTTTCTCCTAAGATATCAAAAACAAAAATGACCTAGTCTGATGAACCTTCTCCTAGGATCAAAATCTTAGTCTGACGAATTTTTCTCCTAAGATAGAGACCTAGTCTGATGAACCTCCTCCTAGGATCAAAATCTTAGTCTGATGAATCTTTCTCCTAAGATACCAAAAATAAAAAATCTTAGTCTGATGAATATTTCTCCTAAGATACCAAAAAGAAAAGACCTAGTCTGATGAACCTTCTTCTAGGATCAAAATCTTAGTCCGATGAATTTTTCTCCTAAGATAGAGACCTAGTCTGACGAACCTTCTCCTAGGATCAAAATCTTAGTCTGATGAATATTTCTCCTAAGATAACAAAAAATAATCAAAATCTTAGTCCGATGAATCTTTCTCCTAAGATGCTAAAAAAAAAAACATTTTGAAAAAAAAAAAAGAAGAAAGAAAAACGTTTGAAAAAAGAGTCATTTTCCTAAAGCCAGGCGCCCACATGTATAACGAGAGGAATACATTTCAGTCCTTACATTCCAAGCAATTGAAGTTAGGCGCCCACCTGTATAACAAGGGAATACATCCTAATCTAGTGTTTAGTTCACTCTCAGCACTGCATCAGTAGTATCAGTGGGCTACGATTTTGCTAACGACTCACAAACCTTCCCAGTACAAACTGGGTTAGGAAATTTTGTTTGTTTTGATTGTCAGGGGCCTGCCTGTAGAGCAGAAGATGGTTATATTTCAAAGATTGAAGAAGTTAGGGGTCCGCCTGTAGAACAGCGGGATCGTTCAAAGTCAAGCCGTAACCCATTGGAAGGCAGAAGGCTACAACAAAAATCCCCAGCACTCAATCCAAGATAGAAGCAACAAAAAGCTCTCCCCAAGAATGCGAGTCAACAGTCTGAGAGGGTCAACAAAAGCTAGTCACAAAAACAAAAAGAAAAAAAAAGAAGAAAGAGAAAAAGAGAAAAATGAATGAATCCGAAGCACGGATGTGGAGAACAAGTGTGATCTGCTCAAGAACTAGCGCCTACAACTAGCAAGTATCAAGGTTCAAATCCAAAGTCTGTATGAAGCACCATTCAAGACTCAAGACCAAGTTTCAGAAGACTTAAAGATATGAATCCTTGTAACTAGTAGCTGATAGGCTTAGTTAGTCTTTTTCAGTTTTCATTTTTGTTGTAATGACATGACCGCAGACCGGAACCTCAACGGAACGGCACCTCGATCGGCTCTTCACCTCGGTACACTTCACTATCTCTCTCATTTCCGAACTACACGTGGCCTGATTCCTGTATAACCAAGGATATGTAGGCAGCTCAGATACCAGGGCTCGGTCACATTCCCTCCCTTTCCTTAAGTGTAGTCCGTCCAAGTAATGGTCGGGTCAAAAACACGGCTAGTCGTTCTTTGTCGGAAAACTCTTCGTGTTTCTAGTCAAAGAGGGGCAGCTGTAAGCTCGTGATTTTTGACCCTCCCCGAGAATTTTCACATTTTAGTGTGAATATGTGAAATTGGGTCTAGTATAGCTATTTTAACTATTTTTCCTTTATTTCGTTGCAAAAAGAAAAATTACAAAAAAAAAGTATATATATAAATTTTAGTTTATGTATCTCTCATCAACTTGAAAAATACAAAATTGCACTTTATTTTTGTACTTTATATAAATTCAAAAATTACAAAAAATATAATTCTATTAATGTTTTGTAGTCGTTTTAATTTTGGAAAAATACAAAAAATATTACTTTTTATTTTTGTCTTTATTAAAAACGAAAATTACAAAAAATAGTTTTATTAATATTCTATAATCATTTTAACTTTGAAAAATACAAAAAATATTATTACTTCATATTTTATCTTAATATTTAAGAAAAACGAAAATTACAAAAAAATAGTTTCATTAATATTTTGTAGCTATTTTAAATCTTTAAAAAATATTTTAAAAATATATAGTTTTGTTGAATACTAGTCTTATTTTTGGTAGTTATTTTTGCTTACATAGGACTAGTTAAGCAACGTGTTCCTATTTCTCGGGTCCGGGCAAAAGAATAATATTCGGGTTTAAACTACCCGGTTTTAGGCCTAATTTTCGGACCTAGCCCATAATAAACAGTGTCCAGGACACATGGGGAACCCCACCACGCGTGGGGGACATATGCCTTGAACCCCACCACGCGTGGGCTCATTTTTCATGGCAAACCATGCCAAATACACGGACTACACATTTGACAAAGGGAGGGATTTTGAATTTTTTTAAAAAAAAAAAAAAAAAAAAACAGCTACTGTTGACGCTTCTTCTTCATAAAAGAAGAAGAAGCAAAAATCTAGAAAAAAAACAAAAGGAGACCCCCCCCCAACGCCTAAACCCAGCTCCCTCCCGTTCGTCACTGCCCTTCGACACCGTCCAAACACCCCCGGCTCCTCCCAACTCCGTTCGTCACTGCCCAAACTGCCCGTCGCACCCCCGTCGCCAAGCAGTCCACCGGACCAAAACCAACGAATACCCCCACTGTCGACAACCACCCAACCTGCTGCCTCAAGACCACCAGCGAACCACCAGCTTCCCTTCTTCCTAACGAGAACCCTACCCCATAAAACCACCTGCGTCCACGCCCCAGCAACACCCAAACACTGTTTCGTCGAAACCCCCACGACCCCTCCGGTAAACCAACCAAACGACACCATAACCACCAGCTGACCCCAGCCCGTCACAACCAACTCCCACCTCCATCACCACCTGCCGAACCAAGCAGCCTCACGACCATTTTTCTCCTTCGCCGTAGCCAAGAACCAGTCCACCATTTTCAGTCCGACGAGCAGCTATTGCTGCATGCCAAGCAGTCGTAGCTGCGTTTCCGAGCAGCGGTGGGTTGCTGCGATCTTGCTTGGCCGAGTTTTCTGTTTTCCGTCGAGGTCGACTTCGGTTCGTCGAGGTCCGGTACGTCGAGGTGCTGTCCGAGGTTCCGTCGTTGTTCTTCGTTCAGAGAGGTCCGGCTTGAGTTCCGTCGGAATCGTGTTTGTCGTTCTAAGTTTGTCGAGGTGCAAAGGTCAGTAAACCTCGATGTATTAGATAAATAAACTTTACGTTGAGTGTTTGAGATGCAATATAAAAATTGGTATGGAAATTTTCTGCCTATGTTTCATTGTCTGCATTTTGGTTCATTTTCATGTTATGTTATTCTTGTTTATTTGATGTCATTTGATTAAGTTGGACTAGTCGTTCTATGACACAAGTTTGACGTTAATCTGTTCGTCCTTTCCTTTGGTTAGGTCATTCGGAAAAAATAGTATTAGTGCATGCTGTTACTACTCCCGAAACACTCATTCACTAAACTCCTTTTATTAAACTTCTAACAAGTCATGGGATTTTAGTTGTAAAGAGGCCGTAAGTTTTAGTATTGTTAAAGACGTAAAAATGGCATCCTTTTAAAAATATAAAAAAAATAATAATAATAAAGAATAAAATGAGACGAGCCTCGCCGAATAAAAGGGACAAATTGCGGGGCCCTCACAAAATATATGTATTAAATACTTAGATTCCGGGATGGGCCGTTTAACAAATTTCACGGCCCTCCCCAAAAATAATAATGCGTTGGTTACTTTAGGCGCGTCTTAATAATGTATCTCCCTAAACTCGGGTGCACATTTATGTGACCCAAATCCAAATCTCAACGAAATCGAAATATGTCTCTAATCACGGGTGCATTGATTGTGACGTGGTTTGAGATGCATTTCCATGACGTTGCAAATTCCTTTAAATAAATAGAATGAGACGAGCCTCGACAAATAAAAATGCAAATTGCGGGGCCCTCAGTAAATACTTGTTTAAAATTACTTAGAATTCAGGAGGGTCGTTTAGCGAATTTCACGGCCTCCGCAAAATAATGACGCGATAGTCTCTTTAGGCGCGTGTTTAATAATTTACTTTCTTAAAACTTGGGGTGTGCATTTCATGCGACCCAAATCCAAATCCCAAAACGTCAAATAAAATATGTTCCGGATTGTGGGTGCATTTCATGTGACGCAGTCCAAAGACATATGTTTTAAGCGACGTTCACATTCTCGTAAAAACAATAATAATAAAGCGGTTAAAAGATAAAATTTGCACATAAGTTCATATTGTATTTAAAATCAGATAATCAAGCCGAATATAACAATTGAGCGACCGTGCTAGAACCACGGAACTCGGGAATGCCTAACACCTTCTCCCGGGTTAACAGAATTCCTTATCCAGATTTCTGGTACGCAGACTGTAATATAGAGTCATTCTTTTCCTCGATTCGGGATTAAAATTGGTGACTTGGGACACCCTAAATCTCCCAAGTGGCGACTCTGAAATAATTAAACCAATCCCGTTTCGATTGTCCTTTAATTGGAAAAAACTCCCCTGCGCCCCTCGGGTGCGGAAAAAGGAGGTGTGACACTGGGGACATGGCTTTCTTCATTAAGCTTTTCGGCGGTTCCTCTGGGGATACGGCTCTCTTCATCAGATTTGTTAAGATGGGCATAATTTAATGTTCATAGGCCGCTTCTTTCAAGATGTGTCTTTTCTTTCTTTTGACTCATGCGCTTGAACTTGTTCTGGGACCTTTTGTTGCAACCTTCTGCTTCCTGGTGCTGGGAATTTTTATTGTTTCCTGCTGGGGATTCTTGTTGTAACCTTCTACCTTCCGGTGGGTTACTGATTTCAAGATATGCAGTATAAGACTGAAAAGTATTCCTCTCTTTATACAGGTGGGCGCCTGAAATATGAAATGTAAAGACTGAAAAGTATTCCTCTCGTTATGTAGGTGGGCGCCTGACTTCAACAAACAACTCTGAAAATAAAATGTCATTCCTTTCTTTAGGCTGGCGAGATTTCAACAACTTTTAAAAATAAAACGCCTTTCCTCTCTTTAGGCGGGCTCCTTACTTCAACAAACAACTTTGAAAAATAAAACGCCTTTCCTCTCTTCAGGCGGGCTCCTAACTTCAACAAACAACTCTGAAAATAAAATGTCATTCCTTTCTTTAGGCTGGCGAGATTTCAACAACTTTTAAAAATAAAACGCCTTTCCTCTCTTCATGAGGGCTCCTGACTTCAACAACTTTGAAAATAAAATGTCATTCCTTTCTTTAGGCTGGCGAGATTTCAACAACTTTTAAAAATAAAACGTCTTTCCTCTCTTTAGGCGGGATCCTGACCTCAACAACAACTTTGAAAAATAAAACGCCATTCCCTTCTTTAGGTTGGCGAGATTTCAACAACTTTTACAAATAAAACGCCTTTCCTCTCTTTAGGCGGGCTCTTGACTTCAATAACTTTGAAAAATAAACGTCTTTCCTCTCTTCAGGCGGGCTCCTGATTTCAACAACAACTTTAAAAATAAAATGCTATACATTTCTTTAGGTTGGCGAGATTTAAACAACTTAAAAAATAAAACGCATTTCCTCTCTTCAGGCGGGCTCCTGACTTCAACACCTTTGAAAATAAAACGCCATTCCTTTCTTTAGGCTGGCGAGATTTCAACCACTTTTAAAAATAAAACGCCTTTACTCTCTTCAGGCGGGCTCCTGATTTCAACAACTTTGAAAATAAAATGCCATTCCTTTCTTTAGGCTGGCGAGATTTCAACAACTTTTAAAAATAAAACGCCTTTCCTCTCTTCAGGCGGGCTCTGACCTCAACAACAACTTTGCAAAATAAACGTCTTTCCTCTCTTCAGGCGGGCTCCTGACTTCAACAACTTTGAAACTAAAACGCCATTCCTTTCTTTAGGCTGGCGAGATTTCAACAACTTTTAAAAACAAAACGCTTTTCCTCTCTTCAGGCGGGCTCCTGACCTCAACAACAACTTTGCAAAATAAACACCTTTCCTCTCTTCAGGCGGGCTCCCGACTTCAACAACTTTGAAACTAAAACGCCATTCCTTTCTTTATTCTGGCGAGATTTCAACAACTTTTAAAAACAAAACGCCTTTCCTCTCTTCAGGCGGGCTCCTGACCTCAACAACAACTTTGCAAAATAAACACCTTTCCTCTCTTCAGGCGGGCTCCTGACTTCAACAACTTTGAAACTAAAACGCCATTCCTTTCTTTATTCTGGCGAGATTTCAACAACTTTTAAAAACGCCTTTTCCTCTCTTCAGGCGGGCTCCTGACTTCAACAAACAACTCTAAAAATAAAATGACATTCCTTTCTTTAGGCTGGCGAGATTTCAACAACTTTTAAAAATAAAACGCCTTTCCTCTCTTCAGGCGGGCTCCTGACCTCAACAACAACATTGAAAATAAAATCCTATTTGAGGGCGGATGAACCCAAAATATCCTATTTGAGAGCGGATGAACCCAACATATCCTATTTGAGGGCGGATGAACCCGACATATCCTATTTGAGGGCGGATGAACCCGACATATCCTATTCGAGGGTGGATGAACCCAACATATCCTATTTGAGGGCGGATGAACCCGACATATCCTATTCGAGGGCGAATGAACCCAACATATCCTATTTGAGGGCGGATGAACCCAACATATCCTATTTGAGGGCGGATGAACCCAACATATCCTATTCGAGGGCGGATGAACCCGATGTCACACCTCCTTTTTACCGCCCCGCGAGGGGTGAAGGGAGTTTTTTCCAATTAAAGGACGATCAAAACGGGATTTATTTATTTATTTCAGAGTCGCCACTTGGGAGATTTAGGGTGTCCCAAGTCACCAATTTTAATCCCGAATCGAGGAAAAGAATGACTCTGTATTACAGTTCGCGAACCAGAAATCCGGATAAGGAATTCTGTTAACCCGGGAGAAGGTATTAGGCATTCCCGAATTCCGTGGTTTTAGCACGGTCGCTCAATTGTCATATTTGGCTCATTTATCTGATTTTTAAACAATTAAGAACTTATATGCAAATTTAACTTTTAAAACCGCTTTTATCATTATTTATTTTATACAAAATTGCAACGTCGTGAAAACGCATCTTGAACCACGCCACAACCAGTGCACACGTGATTTGTTGACGCATTTTGAATTCGTCAAGATCGTGATTTGGGTTACATAAATGTACACGCGTATTTAAGAAAATAACCTTATTAAATATGCGCCAAAATACTACGCGTTATGATACTATTAGGTAGGACTGTGAATTTTACTAAATCGCCCATCTCGGAATCTAGGTATTTTCTTATATTAAATAAATAAATAAATAAGATTGGAGGACTGCAATTTTTTTTGTATTATTTATATTTATTTATTTATTAGCGAGATCCTCCCTTATTTTATGAATACCCTTTAATGACTACATCTTTATTATTACTAAGTTTGTCTATAATTATGAAGTCAATCTCTACATACTTAAAAATAACATATTAATTACTAATTTAAAACAAATATTAATGGAAAGTAATATTACTAAAATTATAATTACAAACAACATGGAATTGTCAAAAAATAAAATAAAAAACTAATTATCCCATAGTTGGATTAAAATTCATATTGTTAGTATGACTTAAGCTTATTGAAATTAATTATTTACAAATACTGAAAATTGGAAAAAAACTTGATTACTAAACCATATTTCTAAAAATTAAACAATTTAACCTTAACTAACCTTGTTTTAATTCACATCATGTCCTAATACTTGATTCGCAAACTAATTCATGTTTTAACTGAAATTAACTACATGATTCCGATTAACTTAACGTTGACAAAAAACCTTATGAATAAGGAACTTAGTCAATTTTGCCAAACTGATTCAATAACGCCATTTTTTACGTTATTTCTTCTATTTTGATTATTAAACAGTTTTAATTAGTAATCAGGCTTAAATATATTTCCTAATAATTCGGTTAAGGCGTTATTTAATATATCGCTATAACATGCCTAGTTATGCCAAATGACAGTGATTTACAGAATAATAATACATGAATAATCTAAATACAATACAAAAAAATTAAAACTAAATTAAAAATTTAACACTCCATTCTTCATTTCAGCTTACAAAATGCCAAAATTACAGTTGTGTACCTGATATTGTCAATATAAGAAGAAAAAAGTTAGCAACGTAATACGTAACACAGCAACAACAACAATAACCAGCAATAACCAGTCAACGAAAACCCCAGTGACAGATTTGAAAAAATTCAAAATAAAATCCAGGAATGCCGAAAATAACGGACAGAAACCAAGGGAAATTTTTAGATTTTTGAAAGGCTAGTTAATCTTCAACCCTTAATTCCTACACCTGTATACCAGAATACTTATCAGGTGTGTACTACTCTCTCTTCTAATTTTCAACTTTTTTTTTATTTTCTTTGTATGTTTTTTCTTTTCTTGAGATTTCAATGTTTTTTCGGAATAAATGTTCAGCTCTTTTTTTTTTCTCTAATCTGTTCTCTCTCTATTCTCTGTCTGTCCTTTTAAAATCTGATCAAGCCTTCTATATATATCACATCCCCAAACCCTTAAATCAATTAATAAATCAACATTTTCTCCTACCAAACCCATTATCTTCCCACTCATCCCCATTACATTAAATAAATATATCAACCCCACCCCATTATATTTTGTCCCTCATGCCTACCATAAACAATTACCATATTCCCCTCCACTACATTTTGTCTTTTTCCCCATTTATATTACACAACTATATCACATATACCCCATTACCTTTTGTCCCCCATGCTTAACATAAAAAAATACAAAATGTACAATTCCTAAACTACCCCTCCGACCTTATTGCAATTACTATTTTACCCCCGGACGTACTACAATTTACCAAACTACCCTCATCAGCTATAATCAATCAATTAATCAAACTCAACCAAAATATAGCCAATATGACCAATTTCTACACAAATTCAAACAACAAATCACATGAACATGATTTCTTCAACATTTCAACAACAAATCACATGAACACAAATTGAACAATAAAGAACAACTAAAATTTGATTGAACAATATTTTTAGCAACAAACAAACCTATTTTCAGATTCAACAACAACAACAACAAAAAAGTATATTCAGATTTCTAAATTCAATAATATTGAACTTAAAATCAACTCTAACAACATTACAACCAACAATTCCTATATTAAACTTAAACAAGATTATGAGACAAATTCAAGAAATAATCATAAATGATAAACAAGAAATCAAACTATACAAATTTCGGATTCAAGATCAACCAAACAAAGTATGAACATGAATAAAAATATTCAATAACAATAACAAACAAACTTTGTTCAAACTTCGAATTAAACTTAAACAAAACAAATAAACATATTCAAATCACTAATCTTCAAATAATCAACTAATCTTTCTTAAATTAAATCCAATAAAATTTTTAACAAAGATGCATGATTCAAAAATTAAAACCAAAACATAACTTCGCATTAAATTACTAAATTAAAAACGAACTTCAAACAAGATGAACACGAACTAAATCTATATTAACAACAAACAACGGATTTGAACGATTTAAACTAATATCTTTCTATATTAAAACTAAATCCTCTTAAAACTAAAAAAACAAGCTGAAAAATAATTAAATTGAATTTTCAACTTAAATCTAACAACAATATAATTAAACTAACAATTTTTATCTAAAATAAATAAGAAAACTAAAGCAAACTTATACTAATTTCAAATCTGAAAATATCAAATAAATTATGGACGAAATAAAACTTAGAACAACTAACCGTATATGACCAACGAAGAACATCGAATGAACTGTAAACGAAACCAACGAAACTTGGGAGACGTCGAAGCAACAAACATCATTCGAGGTGAAAGATGAAGAAGTATGCATCAAGAAGACAACTGGAATGCAGCAGCAGCGCCAGGCAGTGGCGGGCAGCAGCTCGTGAAGCAGCAACGACGATAGTCAGCAGCAGCGGCACAGCGGCGGCGACGGGCAGCAGCAGCGGCGACGGGGCAGCAGCTCGGAGAAGAGAACGGAGCAGCAGCGCGACGGGTTGACGACGAAACACGAAGAAGAAGTAGCAGCTATGGGAGCTAGAAAACGCAGCATGAAGTGAGGAAGAAGAAGCAACGACATTCAACGTAAACTTGAAAAAGAAAAACCTCGCGATCTTGAAGAAGAAGAAGGAACACGGGCAGTGGGTGTATGTGTGTGTGTATGTGAAGGAGAAGAGTTGGGGCAGCCATGAGAGGGGCATGGATGTGGGGGGGAAGCCATGGGAGGGGAGCTTGATGAATTTGGAGAAGAAGAAGCTAAATGATAGGGGTGGGTGGGGCGGGTAGTTAGTATAGTTTTAGGGTTTTTCATTTTTTTTTGTTTTTGTTTTATTTTTGAAAGGCAAGATAATAGGGGTGTTGGGTTATGGACCGGGTCGACCCGGTTTGTAATGGACCGGGTCGTGGGGAAGATTGGACAATTGTTTGGGCTTGGGGTTGAAATTTGAAGAAATGGCCCAATCCGATTTTTCTTTGTATTTTTGCTCTTTTCTTCTTTTATTTTTCTACAACTAAATTATAAAAATACTTAAATTATTATTAAGAACTAAGTTAAGTTATAAAAGCGCAAATTAATTCCCAATAACAATTAACGCATAATTAAGTAGTAATTAAGCATAAAATTTTATATTTGGACATTAAATGCTAAAGATGCAAAAGATGCCTATTTTTGTAATTTTTTAATTTTTGTAAAAAAACTTAATTACTAACAATTGTAGGATTAAATCTTAAATGCAAATGCGACATATTTTTGGTATTTTTTTTATTAATTTAACAAATAAACATGCACAGATAAAAATAATTATACAAAAATACCACAAAAATACAAAAATTGTATACAAAGGAAAATTATTTTATTTTAAATTTTTTTGGGAGTGATTCTCATATAGGGCAAAAATCATGTGCTCACACCCGACATATCCTATTCGAGGGCGGATGAACCCAACATATCCTATTCGAGGGCGGATGAAATCAACATATCCTATTTGAGTGCGGATGAACCCGACATATCCTATTTGAGGGCGGATGAACCCAACATATCCTATTTGAGGGCGGATGAACCCGAAATATCTTATTCGAGGGCGGATGAACCCGACATATCCTATTCGAGGGCGGATGAACCCAAAATATCCTATTCGAGGGCGGATGAACCCAGGAGGGCGGATAAACCCAAGACATCCTATTCGAGGGCGGATGAACCCAAAATATCCTATTCGAGGGCGGATAAACCCAAAATATCCTATTTGAGGGCGGATGAACCCAACTAGGAAGTGCGTCTCCTACGAGTAAAACTTGTATGAACCAAAATCAGGAAGTGAGTCTCCTAAAGCAAAATATAACCTGAAAGACCCAGCCTAGGAAGTGCGTCTCCTATGGGTGAAACTTCAATGATTCAAACTAGGAAGTGTGTCTCCTACAAATGAACTTAAATGAACCAGACTAGGAAGTGCGTCTCCTAAGGGTAAAAATAAACTTAGGAAGTGTGTCTCCTATAGGTGAAACTTTAATGATTTTGAACTAGGAAGTGCGTCTCCTATTAATGAAAACTTAATTCAGGAAGTGCGTCTCCTATGCATGAAATAAAACTTAGGAAGTGCGTCTCCTAGGGATAAAAATAAACTCAGGAAGTGCGTCTCCTATGGGGTAAAAGTAAACTTAGAAAGTGCGTCTCCTATGGGTAAAATAAACTTAGGAAATGCGTATCCTATTGGTAAAACTAAACTTAGGAAGTGCATCTCCTATTGATAAAACTAAACTTAGGAAGTGCGTCTCCTATGCGTGAACCATTTCCTTAAAAACTTGTGTTTTCTTCCCTCGTAACTGCTGGGGATAACACTGCTGGGGAATTATTTACTTACCTGTTGGGGGATAAAATATTATCAGCTGGGGATAATGCTGTCGAGGATAACACTGCTGGGGGATTATGATTCCTTCAGAACTAGTGCTTCACTCTTCGAAAGGCTGTTGGGAATGATACTGGCCTTTTGCTTTTTCCGAGCACAAATTTCATCCCTTTGTTTTGTCCGCTGGGGAACAACTTCCTTCATTGAAACTTATTATGTTGGGGGCAACACTGGTTCAAAGACCACTTCCCTTGAGACTGGTGTTATCTTTATTCTTCCCCGAATGGGTACCTGACTTCCAGAAAATTTTCTAAATGGAAGGAAAATTTTCTGCCCCAGTTTGATAATCTCCCTTGTGGCATGCATTTCCGTCATCAATGCCATTTCCTTTACCTGTTTCAAATCAAACAAAATTTGTTAGTTTAAAACGCGGTGGTTGGTTGTGATACTCCTACTGGGATGGCTTTTCCCTTTCTCCTTCCCTGCTCTGCGTTCCAAAACTTGTTGGGGATGATATTATTTGCTGGGGATAATCCCTTTCTGCTGGGGATATCCCTCTTCTTTTGTGGCATAGCTCGGAAACTTGCATTTCCCCGACCTTTTAGTCTCGTATGAATTTCCCAAATCATGCTCATTGCTCTCCTTGCTTTGTCCACGGACCTCGACCTTGAGGTTTATAACCTTTGATTTTGGCAAGGATATCCCTCTTGACACTCGTCAATCCTTTTGTCAATTCCCTTTTGCTGGGGATATCTTTTTGACACTGACCTCGCGTTTGTTCCTTGCTGACTTAGACCATTGGGATGTTCTAATCGGATCCGGTCTTGCATAATTGGAAAGCTGATGACAGATTTTAAAGTCATTTCCCACTGGTTTTGACCAAACAGACTCTACTGGGGAATGTTTCTATGAAAGGAGAAAGATAAACAAAAGGGGAACCGAATAAAAGACAAAGGAAAAAGATGACTCTTTAACAAAAGAAACTATAAATAAAAACCTATCAAACGCCGATATCGACTCTTCAATCACCAACTTCACAATTTTTCACGAAATTGCAATAATAAAGTAAGCAATTATAGAAGAAAATTAGAGAGAGATTGATGAATTTGTGAGTAAAAATGAAAGAATGAGGGGGTATTTGTAGTTGAGAATAGGGAAAAAGTGTAATTATAAAAAGTTTGGGGTTAAAACAAAGTTTGGGGTCCAAATGGCTAAAAATGCAGGTCAATGGCTACATTTTAAAATTCTGACCGTTGGCCCTTTAAAAAAAAAAATAGTTGTTGGGCCCGGTTGAACCGGCCCAGGCCCGCCTGCCGATCCCGGGCTCACAGGCTTTTTGGTGAGGACCAGCCCACTCTGGGCTTTTTGGACCGCTAGAGACCGGCCCATTTGCACGCGATCCTAGGCCGGTCCCGGGCTGGGCCTGGCCCACAATACACCCTTAACCCTAAACTTGGCTCAAATTATTAGTATCCTCCCTGAACTATGTCCGGTCTTAAATGCCCCCCTCATCTTGGTCTTTTGAGAGTCATTATCCCCCTAGACACTGATGTGGCAAAAAATGTAGGTGCACTCGCCTGCCACGTGAATTTTTCTGTATATGTGGCATTTTTTTGAAAAATAAAATATATTTTTACCTTTTTAAGAATATTACTTTTTTAGATAATTTTTTCGAATATAATTATAATAAAATTTGGATAGAACTACATTATTTAAACTAAATATTTTTATTTTGTCAAAAATAATAAAGTTTTAGTTAAATTCCTTTTTGAATGTGACCTGAAAATAAAGATTTATATAATTGAAATAAAATAGTCAAGTCATCTAAAAAGTTATAAAAATTACATAGTTTGAAATTAATTATTTTGGCTATAATTTTTTAAATAGCTCTAAATTACAGTGCCCTAAAAATATTTTTTTTAAAGATTTTACCTAAAAAAGTAAAAATACACAGTTGAGATAAATAGTCATTGCATCAAAAGAAGAAATAAAAATAGTATACAATTGCAGTATAATACAAGTGATTCGTTTTATTTCTTGCAATTGTACATTCTTTTTATTTCTTTATTTGATGCAATGACTATTTATTTCAATTGTGTATTTTTATTTTTTTAGGTAAAATCTGTAAAAAAAATATATTTTTAGAGCACTGTAATTTAGAGCTATATAAAAAATTATAGCCAAAATAATTAATTTCAAACTATGTATCTTTTATAACTTTTTAGATGTCTTGACTATTTATTTCAATTGTATAAATGTTTATTTTCAGGTCAAATTCAAAAAAAGATTAACTAAAACTTTATTATTGTTGGCCAAAATAAAAATATTTAGCCTAAACAATGTAGTTCTATCCAAGTCTTATTATAAATTGTATTCGAAAAAAATTATCTAAAAAAGTAATATTCTTAAAAAGGTAAAAATATATTTTATTTTTTAAAAAAATGCCACATATACAGAAAAATTCACGTAGCAGGCGAGTGCACTCACACTTTTTGCCATATCAGCGTCTATGAGAGTAATGGTTTCAAAAGGCCAAGTTGTAGGGGTAATTAACACCGGGCATAATTCGAGGAGGATACTAATATTCTAAGCCAAGTTTAGGGGTGGTTTAAGGTATTTTGCCAATTTTAAACACTTATCAAAATTTCGGCTATGCTTTAAATAGCGGTCCTAAAAGAGGATATTTGTGCACTTCGCCCTCTTGACCACCACAGTAATTATGACTATACCATAACCTTGTTCGTCACCAGTTTAAAATGTACAAAAAGAATCAGGGATGTTATTTAATTTGGAATACATGTCAAGTTTCAATACAAATGAATAGGTTGTACATAACGTCACCTCTTTTGGAAGTTCAACTTCCCAACGAAATATGCAAATAGACTGGCAAAAACTAGGGGTATGCAATCGAAACAACAGCTACAATAGGTAACTGATTGTGGTGAAATCCGAAATAGTCCCCAAGAAAGGCTGCTACTATTTTCTTTTCTTGAAACACAGTAATCTCCTTTTCTATATCTCCATACTGTGAAGTAAGTGATATGGAGTGAAACAGAGAAGCTTGCGGAAGTTGTACATTGCGCTGCTCAGCCAAGACATAACGGTCAATTAGTTAGGATTACTGAGTTTTAGAGATGTTTATTTCAGTCCCTTACCTTTTAAATTAGAAGTTTCATATATTACACATTGACCCCTTAATTTCCTTTGTCCTATACCAATTAAGTCATGCCTAAAGCTGTACTGAGATGGCAGATTTAGCATATTATCCAGCTGTAAGTCTTAGGTCATTCTCATGAGTTTATGCTCTATATAGGTTGTAATTATCCTATTTAAGGTTATGAATGAAAAAGCCTCTTTACTTTTGCCCTAGTTTATCTTGCATTCTCTTTTCTTTTCCTTTTTCTCTTCTTTTTTCCATTTCGTCACTGTTCCATTGCCCTGCGTATCAGTGGTATCAGAGCATATTCTTGGCTCTGTGGACAACCATGGCTGATAATAATAGTAACGTTATGGAGGTGCTCAAGAAAATTTCACTTGATATGTCAAGCTTCACAGCTAGACAAGATCTGTTGGAAGCAAACCAAGAGCAGAGTAACAGGAATCAGGAGGAAGCTTTGAGTGAGCTCAGAGAAGTGCTCAACGAAGTTATTCATGGAGAAAAGAGGCCAGAACGTGACAAATCTGTAACTCAAAGTGGAGGTGAGATTTATTCTTTGAATAATAAACCCTTTGAATTTGGTGATTTAGCTTCCCCTAGTTTCCATGGAGCTAGTACATCTGCAATGCCTGTGAATCCTCCCTACTACTAGCTCAGTCCTTCTTAGAACTCAAGCTCACTCTACCACCAACCTAACAACCTCAGTTCTTCCAGTTCCCATAAACCTTAGCCCTTCTCTGCATATTCAGCATCCCAGAACCTCTTAGATACAATCTTCTCCTTCCCCAGCTATGGGGTTACAAACCTTCCAAAACCTCTTTCCTAGAACAACCATTCCCTTAGCACCTCACTTCCCTAATCACCAAGGAAGGTATTATCCAACTCCACAACCTCAAGGCTCACCACTATTACCACCACCTCTATACAACCAGACCTATAATCAACCCATCCAATTTTCCTCTGCATATTATAATCCAAACACACATATGCCACCACCCTTATATCACCAGACCCCATATGTATCCACTCTCTACCCTTATCAGACTGTTCCCACCACCAACCAATTCTACAACTCAAACACTCACAATGTGAAATTGCCCAATATCCCTTTTACCAAGTACCACAAAGTTGAATTCCCCAAGTTCAATGGTGAGGATCTTAGGACATGGCTGTGCAAAGCAGAGCAGTTTTTCTCTTATGAAGATCTTACTATACAGCAAAAAATGAAGCTAGTTTCTATGCATTTTGAAGGGGACGCTCTACAATGACACTTAGGTTATATGAGGAGTAGAGGACAAATGCCACTCCCTACTTGGGATGAATATTTGTGGGCTTTGTGTGATAGTTTTGGAGCTGAATACTCTGATCCTATGACTGAGGTTATGAACATCAAACATACTGGGAGTGTGAAGGATTACCAAAAGGTTTTCAACAGTGTCATGACTAGTATGAATCTATTAGTTGAGCATGTTGTTAGTATATTCCTGAATAAACTCAAACCTGAAATCAACAATGCTGTGAGAATTGGAAATCCTACCAGCTTACCACAAGCTTACTACCTGGCTAGGCTACATGAGGCTAGCTTTATTGCACAAAGTAAGGCAATCAAGGCAGCATCTGCAGTGCATCAACACTTAGTTGTAAGGACACCTCAAGGACAAGGCTCCATTGGGTGGACAAAGGTTGATGCCCCTACTTACAAACCACATGTTACTGCCAACTTAGATGGTTTCAGGAAGAGAAGACTGACTCCAGCTGAGATGGATGAGAAAAGGGCCCAGGGTCTATGCTTTTTCTGTGATGACAAGTTCATACCAGGGCATAAGTGCAAGGCAAAAAGGCATCTATACTCCGTGGAAATAAATGTTGAAGAGCTGGAAGATAGTGAGGAGACAGAGGTGGAAATGGAGGATACTGAGGAACCTTAGGAAGTAGCAAACCATGTTGAGAATTGTGAGATTTCTCTGGAAGCCTTGAATGGCACTAAAGGCTATAGAACCCTCAGAATACAAGGTTTCTCCGAACAAAATCCTATCAATGTCCTCATTGATTGTGGCTCCACCCACAATTTTATCAATAAGAAGGCTGCCAAGAGAATATGTTGCACAATCAACCAAATACACCCTCATGATGTATATGTAGCTGATGGCAGGATCATTCAGTCTATTAAGGGAAGTAAAGACTTCAAATGGCTCATACAAGGGGTACTTTTTCAAGATGATTTTCTAGTGCTCCCTATAGGTAGCTGCGATGTTGTGTTGGGAATTCAATGGTTGTGCAAGTTAGGAGATATTAAGGTCAACTTTGAGAAGCTTTTCATGCACTTTCTCTATCATGGGAAGGTTGTCACCTTGCAGGGCATTTATCCTTCATTTAAAACTGTTGATACAAAGGCTTTGCATAATATCTCTGTTTGATACTGCCCAAATTTTTATGATCAAGGTCTATTCTGTCCCCATATCTCCAACTGCAAACTCTCAGCAACAAGAAGAAATTCCTGCCCCCATCCATACATTACTCACTGAATATAGCCTACTCTTTCAAGAACCTAGACACTTGCCTCCTTCAAAAGGGGTGTTTGACCATCACATTCCCTTGGTTGAAGGCAGTGCTCCTGTCAATTCTAGACCCTATAGATACTCCCCAATACAAAAGAATGTGATAGAAGATATGGTGAAAGAGATGATGGCCCAAGGGATCATCCAGTATAGCTTTAGCTCTTATGCCTCACATGTGGTCTTAGTTGGGAAAAAGGATGGTTCGTGGAGATTGTGTGTGGATTATAGGGCTTTAAACAAGGTTACTATAAAGGATAAATTTCCCATACCTATCATTGAGGAGTTATTGGATGAACTTGGAGGGTCAGAAATTTATTCAAAGATAGATCTCAGGGCAGGCTATCACCAAATTAGAATGGCACCCTCTGATGTGCACAAGACAACTTTTAAGACACATTCAGGGCACTATGAATACTTGGTCATGCCCTTTGGATTGACCAATGCTCCCTCAAGTTTTCAAGTACTAATGAACCATATTTTTCAGGAATATTTAAGAAAGTTTATCTTAGTATTCTTTGATGATATTCTAGTGTTCAGCAAAACATTAGATGAGCATGAGCATCACCTCACACTTACCTTTGAATTATTGGTGCAACACCAGTTTTTTCAAAAGGGAGTAAGTGTGTGTTTGCAGCAACCAGGATTGAGTACTTGGGACATTATATTTCTGCTGAAGGAGTGACAACTGATCCCAAGAAAATTGAGGCAATACAAGGATGGCCTGAACCTACTAATATCAAACAACTAAGGGGTTTTTTGGGCCTAGCTGGGTACTATAGAAGGTTCATCAGGGATTATGGAGTTATTAGCAAGCCACTTACTGATTTACTCAAGAAGGACATTTTCAAGTGGTCTCCTCAAGCTACTTCAGCCTTTGAAAATCTTAAAGGGGCTCTCACTTCTGCACCAGTGCTAGTATTACCTGATTTCTCTACACCTTTTGTAGTGGAAACTGATGCTTGCAGCAATGGTATTGGTGCAGTTTTGATGCAAAAGGGTCACCAATAGCTTACTTGAGTAAGGGTCTCTCATATCATCACCAGACAATGTCAGTGTATGACAAAGAACTCCTGGCATTGTTTATGGTTGTAACTAAATGGACTCAATACTTGACTGGCAGGCCTTTTACAGTGAAGACTGACCAAAAATCTTTAAAGTTCCTTCTTGAACAGAAATTGCATACATGATCACAATTGAAATGGATAGCAAAGTTGATGCAATATGATTTCATCATTGAATACAATAAGGGTAAGGAAAACAAGGTGGTTGATGTCTTGTCTAGTTTGCCTGCAGCTGAGCTAGCTGCCCTTACCTTATCTTCTATTCAAACTGACTTGCTTAGCCTGGTCACTCAGAGTTGGAACTTAGACCCAGACTTGGCTGCTTTAATTCAGTCCTTAAAGGGAGGTACAGAGGTACAAGGCTATACCTTCATCCATGAGCAACTTAGGAGGCATGGCAAGTTGGTGATTGGTCCAGACCCTACCTTGAAGAAGAACATTTTGCAGCTGTGGCATGACTCTCCCATGGGAGGACACTCTGGGATTGAACAAACTTACAGGAGGGTAGCATCAGTATTCTACTGGAAAGGTTTGAGAGAAAATGTTCATACTTATGTCAATGGCTGTGACATTTGCCAAAGGCATAAGTATGATAGGTCCCCCTACCCAGGACTCCTACAGCCTTTGAAATTGCTAGTCACAGCCTGAAGTAGCATCAGCATGGACTTCATTGAGGGACTACCTAAATCAAAAGGAAAGACTGTGATCCTAGTAGTAGTTGATAGACTCACTAAGTATGCTCATTTCCTGAGTCTCTCTCACCCTTATTCAGCATCAGACGTGGCCAAACTCTTCATGGAATAGATTCACAAACTTCGTGGCATGCCTGAAGACATAGTGAGTGACAGGGACCCCATATTCACCAGTAAAATTTGGCAGGAATTGTTCTTTATGGATGGGGTGACACTCAACACATCCACAACATATCATCCCCAAACTGATGGCCAAACAGAGGTCATCAATCGATGCCTTGAAACATATCTCAGACGTTTCTATTCTGATTCATAATCTGACTGGTGCTCCTACCTTCCTTCTGTTGAATAATGGTATAATACTACTTTTCACTCCTCCGTACAAACTACACTATATGAGGCTTCGTATGGCCAGCCTCCCCCTCCATTTACCCTATGTAGCAGGTGACTCAGCTATTGAAGAAGTGGATAGAAGCTTCCTGGCCAAGGAATTCAAACTGCAGCTCCTCAAACATCATCTCCAACGAGCACAACAGAGAATGACTGCTCAGGCTAACAAGCATCACTCAGATAGACAATTCAAAGTGGGAGACTGGGTCTATCTCAAAATTCAACCCTATAGACAAGTGCCACTGTCAGGTTCCCACTTCTCAAAGCTCTCAGCTAAATACTATGGACCATACCAAGTCTTACAAAAAATTGGTTTTCTAGCATACAAATTGTCCTTTCCACCACAGTTACTTCTCCATCCCACCTTCTATGTCTCCCAACTCAAATTGTGTCACAACTTACCTACTAATATATCCCATCCTCCTATCCTTGACATATCCAGTCCCTACTATCCAAATCCTCAGAAAATCCTTGATCGACGTATGGTCCAAAAAGGGAACAAGGCAGTCACGCAGGTTCTGATACAATAGGATCAACTATCTCTTGAGCAGGCAACCTGGGAAGACTATCACTCCCTCAGGGTTTGATTTCCTTCCTTCCTTCCTTCCTTGAGGACAAGGAAGATTTTGACAAGGGGGGTCTAATACGGAGTGAAACAGAGAAGCTTGCAGAAGTTGTACATTGCGCTGCTCAGCTGAGACATAACGGTCAATTAGTTAGGATTACTAAGTTTTAGAGATGTTTATTTTAGTCCCTTACCTTTTAAATTAGAAGTTTCCTATATTAAACATTGACCCCTTAATTTCCTTTGTCCTATACCAATTAAGTCTTGCCCAGAGTTGTACTGAGATGGCAGATTTAGCATATTATCCAACTATAATTCTTAGGTCATTCTCATGAGTTTATACTCTATATAGGTTGTAATTATCCTCTTTAAGGTTATGAATGAAAAAGCCTCTTTACCTTTTCCCTAGTTTATCTTGCATTCTCTTTTCTTTTCCTTTTTCTCTTCTTTTTTCCATTTTGTCACTATTTCATTGCCCTGCGTATCAGTAGCATCCCATTCAATGTCCAAGACGTATGTGTTAGATAATAGAACCAGATCCACCATTTTGGGATTTTCTACAATGCAGGAAAAGTAAATAAGATTTAAATGTAAATGCATACGTAGAAAGAGATAATTACAACTCTCTTATTGATTTCTAGATTAAAATGGCTTAAATTCTGAATCACTTATAGCCTTTGGCATCAAGAATCTAGCAAAGAGGTTAAACAATACGTAAAAGGCTTACTGAAGAATTGTAGTTATTGGAAAGCTTGGGGTCATTGAAACAAGCATCATTCCCATGTAAGTGAAGTACAACAGTGTGCAAAACATCGAATAGAAGTACCAGAAGACCTTGTAGGCTGACCAATAAAATCCAATCATCGGATATGTGATGACAGTAAATACAAGAGTTTGGGCTAAGAGATATAGTATTTCAATTGCAACCTACAAAATCAGTGTAGGTGGAATCAACTCAAACATAAAGCAATGAAGAGTGAACTATTAAAAAAGTAAATTTTGGACTTAATTCAACCCCAAAGTCAACTCAACAACAAACAACATATCCAATGTAGTCCCACAAATGGGTTCTGGGAGGTTAGAATATACGCAGAGCTATTTCTGAAAGACCCTCGGCTCAGGAAAGAAAAAAGGGAGGGGCAATACAAGCAAACCAATTTGACAACCGAATATAAAATACAAAACTAGCACTAAATAATCCAATCAAAAAATCAAAACAAAGGCAAAACCAAGTAATAACATAAGTTTAAGGATATGAAAAGACACTCGGCTACCTAACCCTTTAACTTTATACTCAACCTCAACACCTTCCTATTCATGGTCATGTCCTCAGTCAGTTGAAGTAGCGCCATATCTTGCATAATTACCTCTGCCCAATACTTCTTCGGCCTGCTTCTACCTCTCTTTTCGCCCTCCAATGCCAGTCTCTCACACCTCCTTACCGGAGCATCAGTGCCTCTCCTCATTGAAAGTACAAGAGGAGGGATGCATTGTAGCCTTTTTAAATTTCTAGTCGATTACTCTTCAGACTTAGTCAACTTATCGATTTAAACAAGTGTTAATCACAATAAACAGTAAAGGAATAGAATATAATACGAGAGCAATAAAGTAAATAACACCAGGAATTTTATATTGGTTCAGAACCAATGTGGTATCCTAATCCAGTCCTCTTGGGTTGCAAGATTGTTGTCTTTTAGAGCTCTTTGTAAATTGAATTGAGTATAGCCTTTGTGATTTTCAGCGATCACCACCAACACTGACAGGGTTGGTTTTCACTCGCTCACCAAAGAACCGAACAATGACACAACCTATAGGACGCACTACTTCTCCAATATTTTTCTGTCTCTCTTCTCTCTTTTGTGTACACAGTAAATCTACTAAAGTGAATTACAATGCTTGTTAAGAGTAGAATAAAGAACTTGTAGTTGGATAGACAATTGTATAGAAGGCTGCATAAGTTTGTTGTTGCAAGTATCTTCTCTTTTATACTTGGTCGTTGAATATTCTAGCTGTTGCAGCGGTCTTCTAATTTTGGAAGAGGATTTCCTTTGCTGCTGCTCCAACTTTTCTTTACTGCTTCTTACCCTTTTGAACATGATCACAATCTATAAGGTAGATTTGGATATGTTCTGTTAATGTAAACTTTCCTTTTGAATTGGACATTTGAATTTCCAATCATGATGCCAATATCAATTCTTTCTTTGAATAGATCCATGATTAATAATTCTCTGCAATATATAATCTTTATAAATATTTACTTGAGAATAGTCATGATGATTCAATCAAAATCCCCATGATTTACTTTTCCATGATTGTAGTAATTCTTGATTGATTCCAGTAACTCATACTTCTTTCTTGAATAGTACTTTACATCTCATCCCGTAGTAAATATTATGAATAATAAGCTTCTTTGTGCAACATTCCTTAAATGCAAGACTTGATCAATTCCTTGTAGTACTTGTCCTGGTAAAAATATCTTTCTTAATAAAATATTTCCTTTCTGATAGATCTCAATAAATCTTTGCCTCCTTTTTTTATCTTGAAAAATAATCTCTTTCCATAATATAGAATATACTACACCCATAATATATTTTCTTTCCATAAAAATATATTGTTCCTTTGTTTTGTAGTATCTCTTCCATATAGTATCTTCCTTCCACACGATAATAGATCTTCTTAACTATTTTAGCAACTTTCCTTTTAAGATGTTGAAAAACTTCCCATCCATAATTTCCGTAGATTCTTCTTCTGATATTGTGTAAGCCATTCGATATTTGAAATTTCACTTTCAAATATTATTCCTTCTATGGCGCTTGGAGATCAAATCTTTGAAAATAATCTTACTTGATAAATTCTTCACATGATATCTCTTTTCCCATATTTGTTTGGATCTTTACCAGCATCTCTTTCTTATACAAAAAAATAAGATTACCACAAGTAAATGTTCTTTGATTAATAATTGTATTGGTTTGTTATCATCAGAATTAATACGTGAAACCTTGAAGCTAACACTCTTCACATGCCCGAACTATCTAAGTCTCGCCTTCCGCATCTTGTCCTCCATAGAGGCCACGCCCACCTTGTCCCGGATAACTTCATTTCTAATTATATCTAACCCGGTATGCTCGCATATCCATCCCTACATCCTCATCTCGGTCACCTTCATCTTTTGGACATAGGAGTTTTTGACTGGCCAACACTCTGCCCCATACTGCATAGTCGGTCTGGTGTGCGACATCCTCTTCGATCTCCCCATTCCCTTGTATAACAGACCCAAGGTACTTGAAACTTTCTCTCCTAGGAATGACTTGGGAATCCAACCATACGTCGCCATCCACTGAACTTGCACTTCAAGTATTAAATTTTGGTCCGGCTCAACTTGAAACCTTTAGACTCCAGGGTCTGCCTCCAAACCTCTAACCTCTCGTTAACCCCGCCTCGCGTCTCGTCATTACAATGTCATCTGCAAATAATATGCACCACGACACCTCCCCTTGAATGTGTCGTGTCAGCGCATCGATCGCCAGGGCAAACAGGAATGGGCTGAGGGCTAACCCCTGATGCAACCCCATCACAATCGGGAATTGTTTCGAGTCCCCTCCCATTGTCCTCACCCGAGTCGTAGCTCCATCGTACATGTCTTTAATAGTCCTAATGTATGCAACAAGAACGTCTCTAGCCTCCACAACACCTCCCTCGGCACTTTATCGTAAGCCTTCTCTAAGTCAATGAACACCACATGTAAATCTCGCTTCCTCTTCCTGTACTGATCCATCAACCACTCATGAATTGAAAATTATCCAAGACAATATAACGACAGTACGGCACAACAGTCCATTCACTTAAATAATGTGGGGTACTCTAACTCCCCCTCGCACACCCAAACATAAACAACTAAAGCTTGGATAATGGGAGCCCAATACTGACAATACAACAGCTTGGATGGGTAACTCTGATACCATATTAAAAAAATGGACCTTTGTCCTAACTCAACTTCAAACGCCTTATGAGGAGAGAATTGTCCATGGTCAGTCAATTATTCGTTCTATCAATCAATGTGGGAGCCCCTAACGTAATAAATTGTTGTAGCTTGTAAAGAACATGAACTTAGAAATACAGAAAAGATACTACAATATTAACCGGCAAAAAGAAAATTGAAGAAAATTGTACAACGTGGTGTTATGAATTCCATGTAGTCTCAACTCTCAACAAGTCAACATGTCATGCCAATTTGATAAGTCCTATATATACCTGTGCTAGTGCATATGCCCATGGAGCATACATCCCAGCAAATCTTTCCCTGTACAAGACTGATCGCTCCATGGTCACATATGGTAAAACAGAAGATGCATTATTTATACCACAAACTATTACTGCGGTGTACATAGCACCAAATACACTGAAGATGCTCTGCTGGTTATCTCTCATAAACAATGGGAAAAAGAACAAAATGACAGTTAGTCTAAAAAAATCATCCAGTTCTTGAAGGGTAGACAACATAAATATAACGTTACACTGTTTAGTTAACAAAACCAATTCAACTATCTTGGGTGAGAACATCATAAGTGCAGAAAGGAACAAAACTTCAGTTCTGCATCAATTTCGAACAATAAACATGGAGCTCCAGAGTTTTATTATTGCTGCATGGGTGACATCAACCAGCAACAAATAAAGCTGAAATGTTCAATATTAACAAACCGAAAAGGAAAACGAGGAATCTGAGAAAAATTTATAGGATCACACAACCTAATTCCTTTTGAAACTGTGTCATGACAACCACTTGTGCATCAAATTTTGGGATAAACATGTTACTCAAAAGGGCCCAGAAATTTCCATGAGGATGTAAATGGTTTTATATCACACGGTATAAACTATAAAGCATGTGTCAATAAGTTATTGAAGCTTTGGTTTAACAGTATTGTCAACTTACAGTTTCTTCCCTTGATCCCAGAACAGCAATCCATAAAGAAATGAAGCGACAAGCATGTTCAGAGAGCGCATCAAATTGTATGAAGGACTCCTCCAATAGGACCAGTACTGCTTACAGAAGCAGGTCTTGAATTGTCCCCAGCCATTTTGAGAGAACTGGGTGGGGAAGTGCAAATCTTTTGAACCATGAGGTGGGATACTCAGCCTCTTTACAAGCTCATCGTTATTTCTACGACAAATATAAGTCAAACAGTAATCATGCGCTAGTTATGTGCAAAATGTGCTTAGAATTGATACAATGTGTAAGAAGCATTTCACAGCTAAATGAGGTGAATAGCTGTTACTAACTTGTGTAGACCAGAATTCTTATAGACTTCGGCAAAGTCTATGCTAATCTTGGCTTCGCTAGATGTAACCTCTAACATCCAGGTCGCTGGATTGTAGCTATTTTTTATTTTGGCACACCAGAGGTACACTGAAAAGAAGTTTCAAGTGATAAAACACAAAAAACCGTCTCAGCTTTTATGCAAAGAAGCTTCTAGTAGTGGCTTACTGCACTTAAATAACAAGGGAAATTAGTGCACCTCAAAATATTCGATCATTTTACTAGAATTGGGACCGAGTGGTCCCCAGTAGATCATGCGCCCGCCAGTTTTCAGTAGAATCAGCTGCAAAAGAGTACATTACAACCAAATAACCAGTTGAGGATATCCACGAAGGACAAACAATTACGAAATTAGATGAGTTTGCTTGAGAATTAATGGAGATGGAAAATTTCCTCGGCATTGTGAAGGACAAATCCAGGAACGACATTGCAAGGCCTCTTCTTAATCATCCTTAAAGAAGGAACAGCACAAGGATGACTGATTGAAGGCCATCATGTGATAGACCATCTTCTATTGACTTGTAAAACACTTGCCATTATTGAAGGTGGAATAATTTACAGTTTAAATGGCTTCAAGGTTAACTTCAGCAGGCACTGTTACACAGAAAATTGGAAAATACAGCTACCAAGGAATTCTAAAATGTTACATACGTGTCACTAAGCATCATCACTAGGTTCTGAGAGTAACTGATTGAAGCCTATAAATAGATAACTGGCTGTAAGTTCTTATTGGAAAGAGATCGACCTGATCTAAAGATGCTAACAACTTGAAATTGGGTGTTCAAGCAGCATTTGTTTATTGTTGTTCAATGCATGAACCATTAAATATATGGATTACTAAAGGCAATCAAGCAGTGTTTGCATACCAGAAAGTCATTCAAACTCAAACACAGGATTTTTGCACTACTAAGCAGTTGCTCCGTCCATGCATCTTACCTCATCAAATGCTTCAAGTATGTCAATGCTTGGCTGGTGGATGGTACAAACTATTGTTCTTCGTGTATCATCAACATTTTTCACAGCTCGCATAACAATTGCAGCTGACCTTGCATCCAATCCTGTTGTGGGTTCATCCATGAAGATAATTGAGGGATTTGCAACAAGCTCCACAGCGATTTTTAGCCGTTTACGTTGTTCAGTTGAGAGCCCACTAACACCCGGCACGCCAACCAACATGTCTTTTATTCCATCTAGCTCAATGGTCTGAAGAACTTCTTTCACAAACTCCTGGAGATGTGCCAAAGCAGTTCAAATCTAGATATAGCCAGAAAAAATGGTGTTCATGAAAGAAATAGTTATTCAAACTCCATGTTAATAAGCTTCGTACATATTTTGTTTTGGAGTCAATCTGAAAATGAAGTCGTAGCCAGGCAGAAAATATAGCTGATTCTTCTACAGTTATCTGAGGAGAATGTATGCCTGTCTGCTCACAGTAACCTGAAACTCTAGCGAATGTATCTTGAACTTTAGGGTGGCCACCAACTTTTTCTGGGGTCCATCTCATTAATTAAGGAAGACTTTTCTTGCTTGTTGATTGTTTTCAAAGTTGCCAGTCATTCTATCTTTTGCATTTGTCAAATTCGGTAGGCATAGTAGATCTGCAGGTAGAAAATGTCAAATGTAGTAGGCGTGAGAGATTGAGGCTCTGCCAACACACCAATCTCAGAAGAAAAATATATCTGAGAATTAGAAAGAAAGAGTAAGGTTTCACAGACAGGGTATAAGAAAATAGTCTGTGAGAAAAATAGAGAGTGAGTGATATTGTAGTGAGGTGAGAATATCAAAAGAGGTTTATTTCTTTTGAGTGTTGTAGTGGCCTTTTGAGTATTTTACTCGGACCTACAAAGTGTAAAATTTCTTGCTATAGTGATATCAGTTGCTCTTCTCAGGGCCGTGGTTTTTTCCCTTATTCAAAAGTGTTTTCCACGTAAAAATCTTGATGTCGTTGTTACTTTTTTATTCTTGTTAATTACCGTATCTCAATGCTACGTTCTTATTCCGCTTTTATTATCGTGAATATTATTTTTGTAGCGGATTTATTCCCAACACTTTTATATCTCCTTCAACATAACCACTTGTTTTTCTACCAGCAAGAACTTCAAGGAGGGTCGTTTTTCCAGCTCCACTGACACCCATAAGGGCTGTAAGCACACCAGGTCTAAGTGCGCCAGTAATATCCAAAAGAAGTTGGAGTCTATTTTGGGTGAAACCAAGCTCCTTCATTGCCTGACATGGACATAAAACCACAACCCCAACCATTGAAACTCAGTTTCAGCAGCATTTACTTAAACAGAAACGATCCAATACTAAATGAGATAGGTTTAGAAGTGAAGGGGGTGTTGGAATCGAAGGGTTTGAGGCAGAAGGGTTTTGATTTGGGTGTGTTTGGTATTTGGACGGGTTTGAGGTGATGACAATAGATTTGGGTGTGTTTGTGTTTGGTATGCTGGCATTGGGCCTAATTGGGTTTGATATTTTGGGCCTAATTGTGGTCTACACAATTAGGCCTGGTCAACCGGCCCACTTATGACATTGCCTTGTTCAGAAAATTAGTGTACAGCACATGCTACACTCTATTTTAGGTAGTTTTCCCATACCCTTTGTATTTAATTATTTGCTCCATCTTTGTATTTCTTTTATGTACAACTTTACCCTAGCAAATAGGACTTGGCCACTTGCCAATGTAGGAGGTTACCCAAAAACATTTCTGTATATAAGTTTGGATTTGTACACTTGAGAATACACAATTTTCTTTCCATTCATCAAATACACAAGCAGAAAAATTACAGTTCATTATTTTTCATGGTATCAGAGCAGGTTTAATTCTGGTATTTTTCTGCTTTCTCAGTCACAAATCAGCTCCTTTCTTTTCTTCTTCTTTCATCTTCATCTTATCTGATATGGGTACTTCACCAGAGTCAGCTGATACTCTAGCTTCTGCTTCTGCTGTCACCACTAATGCTCCTGCACTTGCAGTGACCTTTGCTTCAGGAGTAATTAACTCCACTCACCCTTATTACCTTCATCCTTCTGACTATCCAGGGATGAACCTTGTATCCTCAGCTTTTGATGGCAAATGATATGGAGGTTGGAGAAGGGCAGTCATCATTGCCTTGTCTGCAAAGAACAAGATGAGATTCATCGATGGTACTCTTATTATCCCTAAGACTGATTCTGCAGTCCAGCAGGCTTGGGGTAGATGTAATGATATGGTACTTTCATGGCTTCTTAACTCCTTGTCCAAAGAGATAGCTGAAAGTGTGCTCTATTCACAGAGTGCAAAGGATTTGTGGAGTGACCTGGAAGACAGATTTGGACAGGCAAATGGAGCAAAGTTGTTCCAATTACAAAAGGAATTAAGTTCAGTAGTGCAAGGTAATTCAAGTGTATCAACTTAATTCACCAAAATCAAAAGCATATGGGATGAACTAGATGCACTCAATACATTTTCTGCTTGTGTATGTGAGTGTGAGTGTGGTGCAAAAGTCAAAAGCTTGAAAGCACACCAAGATGAGAGACTATTGCAGTTCCTAATGGGACTAAATGATATATTTATTAGGGTAAGGAGTAACATTCTATTGTCATCACCTTTACCCTCCATTGGACAGGCATACTCTCTTGTGATTCAAGAAGAGAAGCAAAGGGAGATACATGCTACCCCTGCATACTCAGGAGAATCTGCCTCATTCATTGCTACCAACCAACAAGGAAATTTCGGAAGATTTAATGAGAACAGGGTGCAGAAAATAAGTTTTGAATCTAAGAAATATTTAGGAATTTGTTCCTATTGCAAAAAACCTGGACATAGCATCCAGAAATGCTATAGAATTCATGAGTTTCCAGCTGATTTCAAGTTCACAAGGGAGAAAAGATTTCAAAGAGGTGCCCAGGCAAACAAAGCTTCCTTCTCAAATGAAGAAAATGAACAGGGAAGTGCATCAGGAGTTCAGAATCTCACCAAGGAAAATGTGGCTGAGCTGCTGCAGCTTCTTCAGCAAGTGAGAGTGGGACATTCCAGTGCAGATACCCCTGATGTTGCAGCAAATGTGAGCCATGCTGGTATGACCAATTTATCTGAAGATTTAGCCTGTTTAATTCAAATCAATGATGAGTCTTGGATATTGGATAGTGGAGCAACAGAACATATGTCTTTTAACAAAGATTTTTTTACAGATTTAAAAAACTTGGCTAAACCTCTCATGGTAAAACTCCCAAACTCTTACAGAGTTCAGGTCACTCATTCAGGAACTATTTCTCTTTTGCCTAATCTGATTCTTCGAAATGTTCTTTACATTCCATCCTTCAAATATAATCTGTTGTCTGTGCACAAGTTGTGCAGACAACTCAAGCAATATATTTTATTCACACCTTTTTCATGTTTTCTACTATAAGGCCCTTCAGTGAAGAGCCCACTGGAGATTGGTAGAGAGGAAGGGGGCCTCTACATTCTCAGATCCAAACATACAACACCAGTGTCTAAGAGTCCACTCAAATTTAGAAGTGTTTTTATTCCAAGAAGGAATTCTGTTTCCAATCTTAGTTTGCATTCATGTTTTAGTTTTTCTGATTCAACTGTAAAAGAGAAACTATGGCACTACAGATTAGGCCATATGCCCCTTAGCAATATGAAAAATGTTTCATCAGTTTCTATATCCAAGTGTTCCAAATTCTTCAGTCCATGTCTTATTTGTCCTATGGCAAGACAGTCCAAACTTCCATTTCCCTCTAGTTCTATTTCTACTAAGAAAGTGTTTGAATTAATTCATGTGGATACCTAGGGACCATACAATAGTGCTACATATGATGGTTTTAAATACTTCCTTACAATTGTTGATGATTTCAGTAGAGGCACATGGACCTACCTACTAACCAACAAATCCAATGCATTCACTATTCTACGAGGTTTTATAGCTATGGTAGAAAGACAGTTTAACAGCAAGGTAAAAATCATAAGGTCAGACAATGCTTTTGAATTGGGAAGTGGTAAAATTCAATCAGAATTTTTTGAGTCACTAGGTATTATTCATCAAACCACTTGTGTGTTCACACCACAACAAAATGGAGTGGTGGAGAGAAAGCACAGGAATCTTTTAGAGACATCTAGAGCCTTGTTATACCAATCACACCTGCCTACATCATACTGGGGTGACTGCCTTCTTACAGCAACCTATTTGATCAACAGATTTCCTTCAAGTGTCTTAAAGCTTAAGACTCCTTATGAAGTCCTTTTTTCAAGCAAGCCAAATTACTCTAACCTTAGATGCTTTGGGTGTTTGTGTTTTGCTTCTACTGTCTCAAATCAAAGAACTAAGTTTGAACCTAGAGCTATACCTTGTGTGTTCTTAGGTTATCCTCATGGAAAGAAGGGTTACAAAGTCTTGAACCTCAAGAATTTGAAGCCTTTCATTTCTAGAGATGTTATATTTCATGAAGAATTCTTTCCTTTTGCTTCTATTAAGTCTAATTCTTCTTCTGAGATTTCTTTACCCACTGCTCCATTATCTGCAAATCATCAGACTCCTGAGCCTCTATCTTTTCCTATCAGACCACACACTAAAGCCTCCAAAAAGGCTACTGCATCAAGTGACTGTTGTTCTTCCCCCATTTATTCCAGCCATCCTAGTTCACCTATTCCCTCTATCTCTCCTTCTAGTTTCTCTCCAGATTCTCCAGTTACATCTAATCAACCACATACATCTACACCAGTTTTTCCTTCTTTGGATTCTGATTCTACGATGGATGTTCTTATTAGGAAGTCTACCAGACCACACACAACTCCATCTTATCTCAAAGATTTTATCTGTAATGCACTCCAACTCACAGATGTTAGCAACTCTTGCTTTCTCACACCAGTTAAACCTACTTATATATCTTTCAGTGGACTATCTTCTACCAATCAACATATGCTAAACACATTGTCCAATATACAAGAACCTACTGACTATTTACAGGCAACACACCACCCAGGGTGGCAAGAAGCAATGAATAAAGAGATTGATTGAGGCACTTGAACTTAATATGACTTGGGAAGTGGTTGAATTACCACCCGGGAGGAAAGCTTTACCATGCAAATGGGTCTATAAGGTTAAACACCATTCAGATGGGAGTGTGGAAAGACTAAAGGCAAGATTGGTCATTAGAGGAGACATACAAAAAGAGGGAATAGACTTCAATGAAACTTTTTCACCGGTGGTGAAGATGACCACAATCAGATGCATACTAGCCACTGCCGTAAAGAAAGGATGGGGTCTATACCAGCTAGATGTGAATAACGCTTTCCTACATGGAGATCTAAATGAAGAAGTGTACATGAAATTCCCACCTGGAGTTATACCTACTTCACCTAATCATGCATGCAAGCTAAAGAAATCAATTTATGGGCTACGACAAGCATCTCGTCAGTGGTATGCTAAACTTACAACTGCTTTGAATTTTAAGGGATTTACTCACTCATTCAACGACTATTCTTTGTTCTTTAAAAGGTCAGATTCTTCCGTTTCTATAGTGGCTGTCTATGTGGATGATATACTCTTGACAGGTAATGACACCAACGAACTACATGCTTTGAAAGAATTTCTCAATCAAGAGTTCAAAATTAAAGATCTCGGGGACTTACATTTTTTTCTAGGCATGGAAGTTGTCCGAAAAACAGATGGACTTCTCCTTTCTCAGCGCAGATTCACTTTAGACCTTCTCCGAGAATTTGACTCTCTGCACTTGTCCCCTGTTTCTTCTCCACTCGATTCGTCTACTCGTTTGTCTACTCACATAGGGGAACCAGTGAAAGATCCCACCTTGTATCGTCATCTCCTTGGAAAACTTAACTACCTCACTCACACCCGCCCAGACTTATCCTTCACTGTCCAACACCTCAGTCAGTACATGCAGCACCCTCGACAACCCCACCTAGATGCAGCACTCCGTGTTCTTCGCTATCTGCTCAAAGATCCTGGGCTAGGGCTTTTTATGTCTGTTTCCTCCTCCTTCAAGCTCCTAGCTTTTTGTGACTCCGATTGGGCCACTTGCCCGGATTCGAGGAAGTCGGTCAGTGGTTTTTATATTTCTCTTGGTACCTCTCCGATCTCTTGGAAGTCCAAGAAGCAAACTTCCATCTCGCTCAGTTCCGCCGAAGCAGAATACAGATCTATGCGGCGAGTAGTTGCAGAGCTCACATGGTTGGTCCGTCTTTTTGAGGATTTGTCAATTCCTATCTCTCTTCCAGTCCCTCTTCACTCCGATAGCCAAGCAGCAATTCACATAGCAAAAAACCCTGTTTTTCACGAACGGACGAAGCACGTTGAAATCGATTGTCATTTTGTACGCGACCAATACCTAGCTGGGCTGATTTCGTTAAACTTTGTTCGATCTCCTGCCCAGTTGGCAGATCTGTTCACCAAACCACTCGCCGGACCTCTTCATCGTGATCATTTGGGAAAGCTAGGTGTGTTATCTACCCCCTCCAGCTTGAAGGGGGTGTTGGAATCGAAGGGTTTGAGGTAGAAGGGTTTTGATTTGGGTGTGTTTGGTATTTGGACGGGTTTGAGGTGATGACAATAGATTTGGGTGTGTTTGTGTTTGGTATGCTGGCATTGGGCCTAATTGGGTTTGATATTTTGGGTCTAATTGTGGTCTACAGAATTAGGCCTGGTCAACCGGCCCACTTGTGGCATTGCCTTGTTCAGAAAATTAGTGTACAGCACATGCTACACTCTATTTTAGGTAGTTTTCCCATACCCTTTGTATTTAATTATTTGCTCCATCTTTGTATTTCTTTTATGTACAACTTTACCCTAGCAAATAGGACTTGGCCACTTGCCAATGTAGGAGGTTACCCAAAAACATTTCTCTATATAAGTTTGGATTTGTACACTTGAGAATACACAATTTTCTTTCCATTCATCAAATACACAAGCAGAAAAATTACAGTTCGTTATTTTTCACCACAGGAGTTTCAACATAGTATTGAACATCTTGAAACACGATAGATAGGGGTTCGAAAGGTAGAACCATTCTTCCTGGAAAACAACAGAAGAAACTGTATATTGAAGAGCAAGGAAGCAACTATAAAATGATGAGAAAGATGGTAAGAAATAAGATATCTCAGCCAATTATCTGAGCAATAGAATAAGAGGATAACCTGCTCTTCCATGAGATTCCACTTGTAGTGCCAGGATTTGTGGTTTTGGAATTTTCTATTGCGTCAGCTTTATCAGGAGAATCTCTACTTCCTTTTATTTGGGAGTATTTCTCCATTGATATAATGGCACGAGAAACAGGTGCTGCATTACATTTTCAAGAAAACTAGTAATTAGAAAATCAACCGTGTGGATTCTTTGATGTACAAAAAAAAAATGAATGTACCTTTAAAGAAAGTTAAGGACAAGGTGGAACCAATGTTAAACAGCATTGTAAAGCCAAACAAGGCATAAACTGATATCCAATACCAATATCCATCAAAGTTTAAACCACGACTTTCAAGGACTTCATTCCCTATAGTCGTGTTTGTAGGGAACATCTGTGCAAAAAAAGAAAAAGCAGTATGTGATATGAGTGTAGAATATAATATGATGAACTAAATTAAAACTAAAGGGGATCCTTGGCGCAACTGGTAAAGTTGCTGTCATGTGACCAGGAGGTTACGGGTTCGAGCTGTGGAAATAACCTCTTGCAGAAATGCAAGGGAAGGCTGCGTACAATAGACCCTTGTGGTCCGGCTCTTCGTCAAACCCCGCGCATAGCGGAAGCTTAGTGCACGCGGCTGCCCTTTTCTTTTCTTTTTTTTGGACTAAATTAAAAGTCTGCAACAAGAGAGACAAAGCTATTGGCATAAGTTAACAGATATGCATGCATCATGGAGGTAAGAAATCTAAGAAGACTTCTAAGCCATTTTGAGATATTCTCATCATGCAGAATTTTATTATGGCACATTGTAGAGGTTACTGATAGTTAAGCTGTTGTACACTAGAATTAAGAAAGAAAATCAACTATCACTTCTGAGCGTGTATGAAGTGCTTGCATTGATAGTTAGGATAAGAACACAAAGACCCATAACTATCTCCTTTTCTTCAAAGCACAATTTCAGGATAGAAGATGGAAAAATAACCAAATAATTTCCCCGCATTGCCTTATAGAGACTACTTTCCCTATTGCATATTGGAGCCCCAAGACAGTCATTTTGAGCTGAACCTTTTTCAGTTCCACGTGCAGTGTGCAAAAATAGTTACAAAAATGGGAAAGAAGCAAAGTATTTGAGCTATTGGCACTCACCTTTTGCCATCTTGGGGAAAGAAATTCATTTACAGAAACACCTATCTCACCATACGTCATCGGAGAAATCCAAAATCCCCATTTCCGCCAAATTGGCATTGAAGCTGTAGTCAAATACCGGTATTTTAGTCTGCTACTCACCCTCACATGAGCATCATATCAAAGAAAAAAGAGCTAGGAATGCTTACGTCTTGGTATTATAATCCGCCGAATAAGAAGAGGAATGTGATTAATAAACTCCCAACAGATGCAGAAGAAACAATAATCCGGAAGAAAGATGCCACGAAGCGGAACATGGAGATTGATGCCATGTGCAGAGAAAACAATAGAAGCAATTGTCTGAAGAATCTGTAAGTGACAGAATTTTGTCACGAAGATGCACTAAATTTTGTTTAAATCATTCCTTAAAAACGAATAGAATTGGTGAAGTGCAAGCGGCTGATGAAAGTCTATTGGAGATACAACTAGTATGTACGCAGAGTTTACCCCTAACTGAGGTAGAGAGGCTGTTTCTAAATAAACCTCCGGCATCCTTCCCTCCAAGAACTTCCCACCTTGCTCTTGGGGAGACTCGAACTCACAACCTCTTAGTTGGAAGTGGAGGTTGCTTACCATCAGAGCAACCCTCTATTGGAGATAGTGATATATAATAAACAAAATTATAGTTAAAGGAACCGAAGCAACAAAGTACAAGATATTTACACGTAGCACTCACCTCCCAGCCTCAGGGCTGAAACCGATGACATAATAGGTCATAGATGTCCAAATGACAGATTCTAATAGAGAAAGAGAAAACTTGAGAATTGTAGCAGGAATGGCATATGCCCATGCTGGGTAAAAGCACAAGTCGTGCTGTTTATTTGTAAGCCTTGTTATTGTCATGGACAGCTAAGGGAATCCATCCACAACAAGAATGATGAGAGCGAAAAACAAGGCTCCCAAGTAATAACTTGCATGTACAAGATCAGTATCCATCCGAGTTCTCAAAAATACAGTCATCGTTATGGATGAAATTATGGCAAGCTGCACAGTAGAAGCATAAAATGCAATAAGTTGTGGGATACGTCAAAAAGGAAAAGGTGACTTCTATCTTTGCTTGGGACTATGTGAATAAGTATAAAATATTTTGTGGCTTGAGTACCATAATGAAATGACAAGAAACTGATTACTTTCCTGAACAGTTTTGAATATGTAGATGAATGAATTCCTTTTCATCAGAAGGAATTCTCTTGAAATACAACCACGAAAGAGTTCCCATTTAGGAAGTGAATAGTCACGGAATGTTATAGCATTTCTATGACTCTTTGATTTATCATACGAAACAGAAAGTTCTTCATTCAGCTTTTTTCCTTGAAGAGATTCATTAAATTTTCTCGAGAACATATCAACTGACACAAATTTATATGTTTCTCTAGTTCCATACCAGTGCCGTGCTTGATCTTTTTCCGATATAACCTGAAACTAATCAATAATATCTGATTGGCTTCTAATTGACAGAAGGAAATGTGACAATCACTTAGTAACAGCTACTATGGACTTGCCTCCTGGAGGAAGTCAGCCACCCCTTTCCTTTCAGGACAAGTGAACCCACAGCTTTCAAAGAATTCTATGACAGAACTTCGGGGCCCATGGTAAACAATTTTACCCTCAGCCATCAGGATTATATCAACAAAGAGATCAAAGATCTCTGGCGCTGGTTGAAGCAGCGAGACAAGTATAGTGCCATCTGTAACATGTGCCGACTGCTGAAGGCAGGCTACAATCTGGTTCGTAGTTGAGCTATCTAATCCATTTGATATTTCATCCATAAACAATGCTTTTGTGGGGCCAACAATCATCTCTCCTGCGTCGTACAAATAGTTGATTCATTAAACTTTGTCTTGCAAATGATATCGAGTACATCAGCAGCCTTTATTGAGAACATATGGAACTGATGCCTTTGTTACAAAAATACCTGTTGTCAGTCTTTTCTTTTGACCACCTGAGATACCACTTCTCATGGTATCACCAACCAATGTGTCAGCACAAATATCATGTCCAAGAATCTGAACACAGTGATAAGAATGTGCCAATCATGTTATAATCCGATTTCTATTGAAGAATTATGAAATTGGGTACTTTAATAAAGTTACCTTCAGAATATAATCTGTTTGTACGTTTTTCTTTTGTCCTTCAATAGAAATTGCCTATATGATTTAGAATTTTAAAATCCATAACAGCTTGACTGCTGAAGAATGCCAAAATCTTTCCAGGTAATAGAGATGAAATGAGAACAACTTGATGTTAAAACTACCTTCATGTAAGTATCTATATCTGGATCAGGAACAATTCCTGCTTCTTTCACCCTTCTGCTTAGCTCAATCATGATCTCTTCAAAAGAAAAGGCATTGCTTTAGAAACTAGTGCTGGAATGTATTCATGACTGTGATTTATCTTTTGTGTGCTTAAAAGCATACCTGCTCTGCTTCCAACTCCTTGGAAACGAGAAGAATAATCTAGTGTTTCTCTAACAGTCATTTCAGGGATGTGTAGATCATTTTGGCTTATATATGCAGAAGTTTTCTGCGGTACAAACTCTTCCAATTTATAACCATTGTAAGAAATCTCCCCAGAAAACTGTTATACATGGCCAATACACAGTAAGATCAATATCAGCTCCAAACGTTGTGAACTCAATTGTGAATTCTACATCACTCTTGTCTGAGTCAAGGTGCAAAAAGCAGTTCACAGCTGTTCAGTAATTTATTCTTGGAGGAGGAGGAGGTGGTAAAGGCAACAAAGCTTCTGTTAGGCAGGAAGCATATCTAGATCAATTTTACTATATACATCAGCTGAAGATCTTAAAGATATAAAGGCACTAAATTATTATGAAGAACTGGAGAAACTACTAGAAAAAAAGATCCAACAAATGAAATCCCATGAAGATTCATTTTACTGAATGGGAAAACTATTAGTTCACATCTAGTATGTTGTAGATCAAACTATTTGCTTTATATCAGATGAAGGATTGGTTTAAGAAAGTGTCACTATGTATTTCTCTAGCTGACTATGAAACAAAAACAACTTGAAGAGACCTTACGAGATCTGTCCAGGTTGCCCGAAAGTGCTTTCAATAGCGTAGTTTTGCCACATCCAGGAGGTCCAAGCAGTAGAGTCATTCTGAAAGAAGAACAGCAAACTGTTTGCGTAAATTGTAAGATGACAGGTTTAAGAACTCACAGTTTAAAACAACGACTTCAAAGAAGAGCTAACTCTCGATATCCCAAATGCAAGATCAGTTGGACACCTCATGCCAGTTTATGAGTATGATAATATAATCACTTGATAATAACATGCATCATAGAACAAAACCATGCGAGGAAGTATATTATTCATCTTTCAACTGCAAATATGGATCAAACCGATTGAGAACATTCGGAGATTTGTACTGCGTAGTGCGTATACAATGGACACTATCAAGTTCTGAGTTGAAACGCATGATTGCAAGGCCAAAAGCTTTAGTTCACAGAACTATTTCTCTTATGCTCCATTAGAACATGACCATCTATGTAAAATATCAACTGACAAATAAAATAAAGGGTGATGAGTTCACAACCATTTTCACCAAAACCTGAGCTTAATACAAACAATATAGACTGTGGGATTGTGATGATTGATGATAAACTAATAACTTGGATGATTGATGATGATTGTGATGATTGATGATAAACTAATAACTTGGACAGCACCACAGACAGTGCTAATACGAATGACCAGAAAAAAGGACTGTGTCCTTCAAGTCAAAAGCTAGAAATCAGGTGGTTGGCATACTTATTTTGAATTACACAGTTATAACTATTTGAACTGAGCATCTGCCCCATAGACATACCTTCCAGATTTTATTACACCACTGACATCATTAATGATTTTAATCTTGGCCAATCCTGACCGTAGACCTGGAAGCCTGGCAAGGTTCTGTTGAACAAACTGAATTAGTGAAATCACAAGTGGCAGCATAGAATAACCTAAGGTTGGTGCTTGCACCTTCTGCTAAATTTAACATTTGAATTATGAAATCAGACATAAGTTTGAAGATATTCATCAAATCTTTCCTACAACTTCTAGAGTTGCAATGCATCAGAAAATTAACTAATTGATAGGAAATATAGGTATAATGACCTAAGTAAACATAGTATTAAAATTAGTCAACCCCAGTATGGAACTGGACATGTTAGCACGAAAAAGAATCAACTTTTCACCATTCAAAATGGTCACTTAATCGCCTATTGAAGTCCTAATAAATGCCTTCTGATGATCAACGTCTAAAATCCAGCATGCATATCTGTCATAGAATAGCTTGATGAAGTTATCAACTATTCTCAATCAAATGGAAAAAACTTACCCCGATCATGTTTTTGAAAGAATTCCAAAGAGTAGGCAGAGGCTTTCCTTGAACAAGCTCACATTCCGCTTCAAGGGTTAAATTGTTGTATCTAACTTCCACTGTAGGCAATTTCAGACCAACTCTACAAAGAATTAACTGAGCTTCAGTTCATTGAATTAAGTCTAACACAGAAATCTTTGATGATATGAGAAGAAAAACTACGAGATATGCAAATATTCAAAACTTAGCACTGTCAATCACCAAAAAAATATGGCAATTCAAATGCAAGCGCAATGACCTTTCAGTGTCTATAATTAAATTTTTACTGGCAAGTTAATAACGGAATTCTTACTTGTCAATTCTCTTTCCGATTTTGCGCAACAATTGAAGGTTGTCATGCTCAATGTGCTTAATCATCTTTTCAGTGAAAGCATGCCTTTCTAGAGCTCCGAGCTTGGTAACATCAGCTACCCTTGTGCTCGTACCGTTGGCCTCATCGCCATTGATTTCCTCAAAAACAGATGATCTCAATCTGTCAAATGTTGGCAGTCTCTCAATTGCAGCCCAGGCCGACATGTTCTCGTCATCAACAGCATCGTCCATCTCAGTAGCACTCAAGGCTGAATTGCTCCTGAAACTCGAAGATTGGCCCCTGAATGATGATACCAAGCTTCTTTCAATCTCTGAGATATCCATTCTAAATGACTCTACTTCATCTGAACCAACAAGCTGAGCCATTTTTTGGTGTAAATAGTTTCAGCTCCAAACCTGCATTTATAGGGAGAAAACAAAAAGACGTGCACCACGTATGCATGTGTGACATAAATTATTCATTCGTTGCTTGAACAGCTAACTTTGGTTCGTAAGATAAGGAAACACATCATTCCTTATTTTAATGAATTAAACGTAAATGAAAGAGACAAACAGAGAGAATATCATATCTTTACAATTGATATGGAGGAAAAAGGAAAGAGAAATCCTTGAATAAAAAACAGTGCTTCACGTTTCTCTAACTTCTCAAGGCACAGAATCAGTTGACATTCCTAAACGGACAAAAAATAATTGATTATTCAGAAGGCTCTAACATGCAAGTACGTAAATTTCAAAGTTCAAAGACTTAAACTAGAATCGAAAAAAGAAAAAGAAAAAAAGAGGACTTAAACTAGGAGGGTCTTCCTTTATCTACCATCAAGCTCCATGACAGCTAGGTCGTGCCAATTACTGCTTTGTTGGCACAAGTGACAAGAATCAAAACTTCTTCATATGGTTTATCAAAATTTGTTAACTTGACCATGAATTTGCACATAAAATCTTTAAGTTTTTTTTAAAAAAAATAAAATTAATATATTTGGAAACTACATAAGAAGAATTTTTAAGTCAAAGTAATTAACAATTCAAAATCCTTAAAAGGTTTTTCGAAAGGAGGGAGTGTATTTGGGTTAATTTCACTGATGGTCACTCAACTATGTTTCAATTTTACTGAAGTCACTCAACTATTTATTGTCACTTAAAAGTAACTAAACTTTCACATTGTCACTTAAAAGTCATTTTGGCTCAAACTCCTACCATAAATATGACATGGGATAAAATTTAATGAAAAAAATCCAAAAATAAATGACACATAAGCTTAAATGGATTATTCCCACTTTAGATCCATCTCTTCCTTAATGTGATTTGACCTATAACCCAAATTGTCACGACCCAGGTTTTCCACCCTCGGGAGTCGTGATAGCGCCTACTAGTGAAAGCTAGGCTAGTCAACCATTTGAATTATTTACCTTTTTCCCATTTAAATCCTTTAACAATTAAGAACTAACATTATATAAACAACGGAATTTTAAAAGCAGAAGACTGAAACATAATATGTTAATAAAGATGTCAATACCAATTTATACATAAACTACCCAGACTGGTGTCACAATTTCACAAACTGTCTAGGAATACTATAAATAAAGGTCCGAAAGATTTATTACAACGATGTCTCTGAAATATATAAAATAAATAGAAGAAAAGTATAGGAGGAGACGCCAAGGCCTGTGGCCGCCTGCAAGACTACCTCGGATCTCCGAATGGACTGAAGGCAGCAACCCCAAAGCTAAGGTCTGAAAGCTGCTGCACCGGGATCTACACACAGTGCAGAGTGTAGTATTAGCACAACCGACTCCATGTGATGGTAAGTGCCCAGCCTAACCTCGGCGAAGTAGTGACGAGGCTAGGACCAAACTACCAAATAAATCTGTGCAGTTAAATCATATACAGCGAAAAATAAAAGCAGGAATGTACAGTTAAGGATAGGAGGGGGAAACATGCTGCGGGGAAATATCAAATGATAACAGAAGGACAACAGGCAAATATAATGAACACCATAACTCAATTATCAACAAGAATCAGAAATCAAACGAGTGCACGGCATCACCCTTCGTGATTTTACTCCCGTCCTCACCATAAGAATCTGCACGGCATCACCCTTCGTGCTTTAACACTCTTCCTCACCATAGAAGTCAATATAATCGACACAGAATTGTACATCGTGCAGCACGGCATCACCCTTCGTGCATTACACTCTTCCTCACAAAAATCATACACGACATCACCCTTCGTTCTTTAACACTCTCTCACCAAAACAATGCACGGCATCACCCTTCGTGTTTTAACACTCTTCCTCACCCAACAACAATCACAAAGCAATAAGGGCAAGGGAATCAACAAATTTAAAATTAAATCCCGGCAAGGGAACAATAGTACAACAGTCATATCCCGGCAAGGGAAATAATAGCAACAATAGCATCCCGCCAAGGGAGACAACATTAAATAACAATCATCCCGGCAAGAGAGATAATTTCATAATCCTACAAGGGAAATAATAGCAACAATAGCATCCCGCCAAGGGAGACAACATTAAATAACAATCATCCCGGCAAGAGAGACAATTTCATAATCCTCTTTTCTTTTTCACATTTACTTCACAACTCAATTCACAATTTGAGCCAATGATATATAAGGTTCAATTACAAATTATACTTCCACAAATCACTTTAAAACTTGAGCCAACGCTCTTCAATATTCAAATACCAATATTACTTCCACAAGTCTTGCTTAACAATAGAAATCATCACATAAAGCATGAACAATACAAACGGAATCATATTAATCATAATATAAGACTCACGGGCATGCTTGACATCAACGTATAGATACTCGTCACCATGCCTATATGTCGTACTCAACAACTAGCACGTAGCAAATAGGACACGACTCATAATTCCTCAAGCTATGGTTAGACCAAACACTTATCTTGATGTCATGAATACAATTCAAGCCTCAACTACCACTTTACCTATTGATTCCACCACCAATTCGCTCGTATCTAGCCACAAGTTACTTAACTATATCAATAAATGCTTAATGAATCAATTCTAATGCATGAAAATAGATTTTCTAAAGTTTTTCCAAAAAGTCAAAAAATGCCCCCGGGCCCACATGGTCAAAACCCGAGGTTCGAACCAAAACCCGATTACCCATTCCCCCACGAACGCAAATATATAATTTGTTTTGAAATTAGACCTCAAATCCAGGTCCAAATCCCCAAAATTTAAAAAACTTAGTTTTTACCCAAAACACCAAATTTCCCCCATGAAAACCCTTGATTTTGAGTTGAAATCATGTGAAAAGATGTTAAAGATTGAAGAAAACGAGTTAGAAATAACTTACAATCGATTTGGAGAAGAACTTTTCTTTGGAAAATCGCCCAAGAGAGTTTATGTTTTGAAAGAGTTTGAAAAATGAAAGATTTTAGGCTAAGTCGTGAATTTGCAGGTCGTAGATGTCGCAATTGCGACCAGGGTTCGCAATTGAACTTGCTAACCTCGCATTTGCGAACAGGGGTTTGCATTTGCGAACCCTGAGGATTCCAGTACTCTTCGCATTTGCGATGCTGCTGTTGCATTTGCGACCAAGGCAGCCCAGGCCAAAATTCGCATTTGCGACACATTGTTCGCATTTGTGAGCTAGGCTTCGCAATTGCGAAACCTGCAAGCCTGCAACACACCAGAATTTTCTAAGTCCAAATTTCACTCTGTCGCGTATCCAAAACTCACCCGAGCCCTCGGTGCTTCAAACCAAACATGCACACTAACCCAAAAATATCATACGGACTTGCTCGTGCAATCAAATCACCAAAATAATATCAACAACTATGAATTTAGCATCAAAATCAAAGAAAATCTCAAGAACTTTCAAAGTTTCAAATTTTACAACTAAGGTTCCGAATCACGTCATATGACCTCCATTTCTTACCAAATTTTACAGGCTCGACTTAAATCATATATAAGATCTGTACTAGGCTTCAGAACCAAAAATACGAGCCCGATACCATCAAATTCCAAACATATTTCATTTCCAAAAACTCATATATATTCGAGAAAATAATTTTCTTTAAAAATTTATTTCTCGGGCTTGGGATCTCGGAATTCGATTATGAGCATACGCCTAAGTCCCATATTTTCCTACGGACCCTCCGGGACCGTCAATTTATGGGTCCGGGTCCGTTTACCCAAAATATTGACCGAAGTCAACTTAAATTTATTTTAAAAGCAAAATTTATCATTTTTCACATATTTTTACATAATGGCTTTCCGGATACGCGCTCGGATTGCGCACACAAATTGAGGTAAGAAGAAAGAGGTTTTAAGGCCTCGGAACATAGAATTTATTTCTAAAACAAGTGATGACCTTTTGGGTCATCACACAAATGCTTTCAATAAAAAAAATATTGAATTTCACATTAGTTTCAAATGATTATCCTATACAACAAAATTCCTGCCTTTTCTGTTACATAATGCCCATTTATAATTATTCTATACTAAAAAATGCTTATCTTGTTTGTATGCCCCATCCGAGTCGTTTTATAACTCTACTGAAGTTAAAATACTACTGTATCTAACTCACATAACATATTTATAATTTTCTAGTAAAATTAAAATAGTATTGTATTTATCTTATATAACATATTAATGTATCATACGAGAATAATAATAATAAGGCTAATAAGAGTATATTTTCAAAATGAACATGCAATTACAGAGAGTCCATGCATTTGTTTAGACAAAAGAAATATTGTATTTGTACGATAAAAATCCCACAAAAAAATCACAGAACCCAATTTTATTAGGGGTGTGTGTCTTTCCCCCTATTGAAACACATTTGGGTTATGTGTCAAATCACATTAAAGGAGAAATGAATTTAAAGTCGGTATAGTCCATTTAAGCTTACGTGACATTTACTTTTGAATTTTTCTCATTAAATTTTATGCCATTTCATATTTATGGTAGGGGTTTGAGCCAAAATGACTTTTAAGTGACAATATGAAAGTTTAGTTACTTTTAAGTGACAAAAAATAGTTGAGTGACTTTAGTGAAATTGAAAAATAGTTGAGTGACCATCAGCGAAATTAACCCACAATTTAATACAACCTCATTCAATTCGCCCAACCCACTTGGACCGCTCATTGACCGGTGTATTGTTTGAACTCAGCTCAACCTAGCTCATCTCAGTCCTTCTAAAGTTGAGTTTGATTTTAGCTCAAATTAATTCATTAATAATTTTTTAAAATACTTTTAAAATAATTCTTTTTGTTTGATATATTATATGACCATAATAAAAGAAAAAAAAGTCTTGATTGGTAATTAGACAATTCATAAAAAGATAATATATATTAATTAAAGTTTGGTAACAGTTAGGTGTGTTGGAATATGACCCAAATTATAGACCAACTTGACTCAGGCCAAGTAACTTTTCGGCGGTCATTGACCGGCATATTTATTGACTCAGCCTATTTTAACCCGCCCAAAATCAGTTACCCACCCATTTGACACTCCTAGTTTTATGTAATGCATTTCATGCGTGCAAAGATTTTATAAATTAAAAAAAAGACTTTTGAAACTTGTGATATAAAATAAGGAATAGATTTTTTTTTCATAATCGTGGAGCTCGAGTTAACTTGCAGCATCTCAATTACACAAGCATAAATATTTATATAGCTATAAAGTATTACTCTTTTTGAGATAAACTAACAAGAAGGAAAGGGTATCACATAAATTATAACAGAGGAAATATGTTTTTCATGCTGAATTAGAGCATCTAAGAGCTCGTTTGGCTAAGCTGCCAAAAACTGCTTATTTTGAGAAATATTTTTGCTCAAAAATATTTTTTAAAAAATTATTTTTGGAAAGTTACACTTTTTGGTTGGCCAATTCATTTGAGAAGTACTTTTGTTTATTTACGATATTTGATAAGCAAATTGCGTTTGGTCAATCTTTTAAAAAAATACTTTTGAGTATCAAATTACGAAAAATAATAGTAAATGTTTAGTTTTCCTTTTTATTTAATAAGAATATAAAACATAAAGTAAAAATATATATTTAAATTTTTAATAAATATAAGATATAGTTTACCTAAGAAATACTATTAGGTATTCGGTATTATTTATTGTTTATATGATAAAATAAATATATTAAAATATAATTATTCAATAAAAATTAAAGTTATGCTTCATTAATCCTATGTAAAAGAAGAAATCTATTTATAGTGGAGAGATTAATGGTAGGAGAAGGAGAATAAAAATATAATAGAAAAAAAAAAGGAATGGTAGAAATAAAAAAGGAAAAAGAAAAAGAAATAGTTAAAGTAGTAAAGAATAATTTAAAAATATAAATCTATAGTAAGGATACTTCTGTCTTAAAACAATTAATTTCCTGCTTCTGATTCTTGGTAGAACTTAGAATTTGTAGCTTCTTCTCAAAAGCAGAAAATTGCTTCTGATGCTGCTAAAAAAGACTTCCTCCATTTCGACCAAATACACCAAAATTTCAAATATATATATTTCTTTATAAAAAAATAATATTTTTGGCCTCCCAAAAGCTTGGCCAAACAGGCTCTAAAGCTAGACGTACCTATACAAAAGAATTTTGAACCACACCCGACTTAACGTTAAGGATGTACATAGGCCGGTTGGTTCGGGTTTCGCAATTACCAAACCGAACTAATTGTGTCGGGTATTAAATCAAAAAATCAAACTAAACCAATAAAACTCAAATTTTTCAATCTTGGATTTTAGGGTTATTTGGGTTTTTTCCGATAAAATCTTCGTAACACAAAAGATAGAACGTGTGCTTCAAATATTTCTTTAATCCTAGTAAGATACAACTATATAAGGTGTTTTTCAAGAAAATAATACAAAATATGATATGTGTCATGACATTATCCTAAAATATTCCACGATAAAGATAATAAAATCACGTAATATAAATATTAGTACTAATTAAAAGCCATAATAAAAATAAATATAATCTAAAAGTACTAAGTCATGCTAAAATAAGTAGACTAATAAGGGAAAATTAATTATATGACTAAATGCTAAAGAAAAAATAAAAATATGTTATGCATTTTATCTAAATCATATCAAAACAAAAAATAGATATTCAATACAGTGTCATTCCTAGTATTGAATTGAATGTCTTTTGCTAGCGATGTATTGGTCTAATTTTGGTTTGGACTTTTGTTAGCATTATTTGAGTTACTAATATTAATGGCTTTACAACTTATTGGAACATTCAAAAATTCTAAGTTTAGCCTTGAAATAATACCTTAAAAGATAAAATTATGAAAAAGCTTAAGAAATATTTATAAATTACATCACAACAAGTATTTATTTATGTATTAAATATATCTAAAATTTCTATATATGTAATGTCGGGTTGGTTTGATTTCGGTTTGACTTTTTATAGTTAAAAGCAAACCAAACAAATTACGGTCGGGTTTATTTTTTCAACACCAAACCAAATCAAACCGAACCATAGTCAAGTTATTGTTTTCAGTTTGATTCGGATTATCAATTTAGTACGATTTGTCGGTTTTGTTCGTACACCCCTGCTTAAGGTAAATGAATGAACATTCATAAGAAATAAAGAACAGGAAAACTGAAGGAAAATAATAGGAAGAACCAAAGTAAAGACAAAAACAGCTCAGCCGTAGAAGCCAGTCTAACCAAAGTAAAGACAAAAACAGCTCAGCCGTAGAAGCCAGTCTTTGGAAGGAGGAAAATGCATTTTTTCAAGAAATTTCTTGTAACATGTCGCAATTCGACTCTTTCGTTACCCATTTGACCAATTTGAATCAACTTAGAAAAGTTAACTTGGTTAACTCTATTAGGTTGATTTTGTTATAAATATATTATATTATGGATGTTCATTTAGTACTCCGTTGTAAATAAGCTTCCTGAAGAAGCTTATTCATATGGGACTCCACCGTAAATATGTTTATCTATTTAGTACTATATTGGAAATAAGCTTCCTGAAAAAGCTTATCACTTCGGTACCCGGTTATGGATAAACATTACCCCCAGTAGAAGTTTATCCATACCGGGTATAATAAGCTTATCTTTTCAGTACTCAGTTATGGATAAACATTACCCCCGGTAGAAGATTATCCATACCGGGTATAATAAGCTTATCTTTTCAGTACTCCGTTATGGATAAATATTACTCTCAGTAGAAGATTATCCATATCTGGTACATCAGTAATTTACACAGCAGCTTGTAGCAGCTTATACAGCAGCTTGTAGTAGCAGCTTACACAGCAGCTTATAGTAGCTTACACTGCAGCTTGTAGTAGCAGCTTACACAACAGCTTGTAGTAGCAGCTTACACAACAGCTTCCTTTCTTCTATAAATAGAAGAGATTTCAGTTCATTATATACATCAGTTTGAGTTCGAATAATATATCAGTTTCTCTCTATACTTGTCTTTACTTTACAGTCTTTGTTTTATAACACGTTATCAGCACGAAGCTCTACCATCTCGAGCAAATATTTTGAAAGTATCTGAGGTAAGAACTTTCTTTTCCTAAATAATGTCAAATCTTTCTAAACTTGAATTTGTAGCCCTGGATATATCAGGCAAAAGCTACATGTCTTGGGTGCTTGATGCTGAAATTCATCTTGATGCGATGAGTCTGGCAGACACCATCATGGATAATAATCAAGCATCGAACCAAGACCGTGCCAAAGCAATGATATTCCTACGCCATCACCTTGATGAGGGCCTGAAAATGGAATATCTCACTATTAAAGATCCAATCATATTGTGGAATAATTTGAAAGATAGATATGACCACCTGAAAATGGTCGTTCTTCCACAAGCACGTTATGATTGGACTCATCTAAGGCTACAAGATTTTAAATCTATCAGTGAGTATAATTCTGCTATGTTCAGAATTATTTCCCAATTAAAATTATGTGGTGATAATATTACTGATCATGATATGTTGGAGAAAACTTTCACCATTTTTCATGCCTCGAATATGCTCCTGCAGCAGCAATATCGAGAGATGGGATTTAAAAAGTATTCTGAACTTATCTCACATCTTCTTATAGCAGAGCAACATAATGGGTTATTAATGAAAAATCATGAAAGTCGACCTATTGGTTCTTGTCCATTCCCTGAAGTAAATGAGACGAACTTCCACCAAGCTAAACGTGGAAGAGGTCGTGGCCCCAGTCGTGGTCATGGCCGTGGTCGAGGAAGAAACCCCAATCATGGTAATAATAATGCACCAAAGAAGCCTCCTCACCACCAGCAGTGGAAAAGGAAGGAACAAAAGCATGAAGCGGTGCAAGCGCCAAATGTAGAAAATGCATGCTATAGATGTGGAGGAAAAGGGCACTGGTCACGTACTTGTCGTACGCCAAAGCACCTGGTTGAGCTTTATCAAGCCTCCCTGAAGAAGACAGAGAAAAATGCTGAAGCAAATTTTATTTCTGAAGATAATTTAGACTTCATGCATTTGGATGTAGCTGATTACTTTACACTCCCAGAAGGAGAAATACGTCATGTAATCGGTAGTGAATCTGTTGAAATGTAAATATTTTAATTTTTGTTGTTTGTAATAGATAGTATGGTTATGTAATTGTTGTACATAAATAAAAGTTATGCTTTGATAATGATGTTTACTATAATATATTTTATTTATGTTATTTTGAAGAATATGGATAACCCTCAAATTATGTTTGGATCAAAGACAAATCATGAAGATATGTGTGTTATTGATAGTGGAACAACTCATGCCATATTAAACGATCAGAAATACTTTTCTTATTTGCATAAGGAAAAAGCAAATGTTTCAACAATTTCTGGTAATATAAGTTTGATTGAAGGCTCCGAAAGTGCCATAATATTTCTGTCTAAGGGAACAAAACTTATTATAGACAATGCATTGTTCTCCTCCAAGTCCCGAAGAAACTTGTTGAGTTTTATAGATATCCGCCGAAATGGGTATCATGTAGAGACAATAGATGAAATGAACAGGGAATATCTTTGTATTACAAAGAATATTTCTGGCCATAAATACATTGTAGAAAAGTTACCAACTTTATCTTCTGGCTTATACTATTCAAAAATTAGTACAATTGAAGTACACTCTATCGTAAACCAGAAGTTTACAGATTCAAATACTTTTGTGCTTTGACATGGCCGTTTGGGCCATCCCGGATCAATAATGATGAGACGAATTACTGAAAATTCGAGTGGGCATCCATTAAAGAACTTGAAGATTCTTACAAATGACGAATTTTCTTGTGATGCTTGTTATCAAGGAAAAATGATCACTAGACCATCACCGATGAAGGTTGGTATTGAATCCCCTGCCTTTTTAGAGTGTATACATGGGGATATATGTGGACCTATTCACCCACCAAGTGGGTTGTTTAGATATTTTATGGTCCTAATAGATGCATCTTCAAGATGGTCTCATGTGTGCCTACTATCATCTCGCAACCTGGCGTTTGCAAAGCTATTAGCCCAAATAATTCGATTAAGGGCACAATTCCCAGATTATCCTATAAAGGCCATTCGCCTTGATAATGCTGGAGAATTCTCATCTCAAGCTTTTGATGATTATTGTCTATCAGTTGGGATAAAAGTTGAACATCCTGTAGCTTATGTTCATACTCAAAATGGCCTTGCAGAGTCATTTATTAAACGCCTGCAATTGATAGCAAGACCACTACTTATGAAAACAAAATTGCCCACTACTGTTTGGGGCCATGCTATCTTGCATGCAACATCACTTATCCATCTCAGACCGACACATTATAATAAATATTCTCCGTCACAATTAGTTTTTGGTCATGAACCAAATATTGCCCATCTACGAATTTTCGGATGTGCTGTATATGTGCCAGTAGCACCACCACAACGTAGTAAGATGGGACCACAGAGAAGGATAGGAATATATGTTGGGTTTGAATCACCCTCTATTATTCGCTATCTTGAACCATTGACAGGAGATTTATTTACTGCTCGATTTGCAGATTGTCGGTTTGATGAAACAAATTTCCCACAATTAGGGGGAGAGAAAAAGGAAATCAAAAGAGAAATTGTGTGGAAAGTTTCATCATTATCTCACTTTGATCCCCGTACCCCTATATGTAATCAGGAGGTCCAGAAGATCATCCATTTACAGAATATAGCAAATCAAATGCCAGACGCATTTACTGATTTGAAAAGGATAACTAAGTCACATATCCCAGCAGAGAATGTGCCTATCCGAATTGATGTCCCAGTAGGACCATCTACTAGCATGAGAGCTAGTGAACCTAAAGCACACCTGAAGCGTGGTAGGCCTTTGGGTTCTAAGGATCGAAATCCTCGAAAAAGAAAATCGACAAATGATCAAAACGATACTATGAAGGGATCTCCTGAAGAGACCCAAAATCTGATTAGTTCTGAGACTCCTGAAGAAATCAATGAACCCGAAGCTCATGTGAGTGAGGAACTTTTAATAAGTTCGAACGGTGATGGGATTAATTTAAATCGATTTGAAATAGTGGTGGATAATATTTTTGCATATAATGTTGCACTTAATATTATGCAAGATAGTGAGGATCTTGAACCTCGATCTATCGAAGAATGTCGACAAAGATCTGATTGGCCAAAATGGCAAGAGGCAATTCAATCGGAATTGAAGTCACTTGCTAAAAGAGAGGTCTTTGGACCAGTAGTCCAAACACCTGCTGGTATAAAACCAGTTGGTCATAAATGGGTTTTTGTGCGAAAAAGGGAATGATAAAAATGAAGTTGAAAGATACAAAGCTCGCCTTGTTGCACAAGGATTCTCACAACGACCTGAAGTCGATTTTGATGAAACATATTCACCTGTTATGGATGCCATAACATTTCGATATCTCATCAGTTTAGCACTACATGAAAAGCTTGAAATACATCTAATGGATGTAGTTACAACTTATCTGTACGATTCACTTGATAATGAAATTTATATGAAAATTCCTGAAGGATTTAAAATGCCTGAAGCAAAATCTCAGGAAATGTATTCAATCAGATTACAAAGATCTTTGTACGGTTTAAAGCAATCTGGGCGCATGTGGTATAATCGCCTTAGTGAATATTTGCTGAAAGAAGGTTACATAAATGATGTTATTTGTCCATGTATTTTTATAAAGAAAATGGCATCAGAATTTGTTATACTTGCTGTTTATGTTGATGACATAAATCTTGTTGGAACTCCAGAAGAGCTCCAAAAGGCAATTGAATATCTTAAGAAAGAATTTGAGATGAAAGATCTTGGAAAGACAAAACTTTGTCTTGGTCTGCAAATTGAACATTTAGCAGACGGGATCTTTATCCATCAATCTGCCTATACAGAAAGGGTCTTAAAACGCTTTTACATGGACAAAGCGCACCCATTGAGTACACCAATGGTTGTTCGATCACTTGAAGTGAATAAGGATTTGTTCCGACCTCCAGAAGAGGACGAGGAACTCCTTGGTCCCGAAGTACCCTATCTCAGTGCAATTGTTGCACTAATGTATCTTGCTAATGCTACAAGGCATGACATAGCATTTTCTGTTAATTTACTAGCAAGATATAGTTCTTCTCCTACACGGAGATATTGGAACGGGATTAAGCATATATTGCGATATTTAAAGGGAACTCTTGATATGAGTTTGTTTTATGCTAACAAAGATAGTGCAGACCTCGTTGGTTATGCAGATGCAGGTTATTTATCTGATCCCCATAAAGCTCGATCTCAAACTGGCTACGTATTTACATATGGAGGTACTATCATATCATGGCGCTCCACAAAGCAATCTATTGTTGCTACTTCTTCAAATCACGCTGAGATAATAGTTATTCATGAAGCAAGTAGGGAATGCGTATGGTTGAGATCAATAATTCATTTTATTCGAGAAAAATGTGGTTTGGAATGTGAGAAAAGACCCACAATTTTATACGAAGACAATGCTGCATGCATAGCTCAATTGAAAGGAGGATTTATAAAAGGAGATAGAACGAAGCACATTTCACCGAAATTATTCTACACACACGATCTTCAGAAAAATGGTGACATTGATGTACAACAAATCCGTTCAAGTAATAATCCAACAGATTTATTCACTAAATCTTTGCCAACTTCAACTTTTGAAAAGATGGTATACAAGATTGGAATGCAGAGACTCAAATATTTGAAACACGGTTTTCATCAGGGGGAGCAAAATACGCGACGCACTCTTTTTCCCTTACTAAGGTTTTTTCCCATGGGGTTTTCCTTATAAGGTTTTTAATGAGGCACCTAACAATGCGTATTACTAAATATGTGTACTCTTTTTCCTTCACTAGATTTTTTTTTCCCACGTGGTTTTTTCTAGTAAGGTTTTAATGAGACACATTATCTTTTAATGAACATCCAAGGGGGAGTGTTATAAATATATTATATTATGGATGTTCATTTAGTACTCCGTTGTAAATAAGCTTCCTGAAGAAGCTTATCCATATGGGACTCAACCGTAAATATGTTTATCTATTTAGTACTATATTGGAAATAAACTTCCTGAAGAAGCTTATCACTTCGGTACCCGGTTATGGATAAACATTACCCCCAGTAGAAGTTTATCCATACCGAGTATAATAAGCTTATCTTTTCAATACCCAATTATGGATAAACATTACCCCCGATAGAAGATTATCCATACCGGGTATAATAAGTTTATCTTTTCAGTACTCCGTTATGGATAAATATTGCTCTCAGTAGAAGATTATCCATATCTGGTACAGCAGCAACTTACACAGCAGCTTGTAGCGGCTTACACAGCAGCTTGTAGTAGCAGCTTACACAGCAGCTTATAGTAGCTTACACTGCAGCTTGTAGTAGCAGCTTACACAGCAGCTTGTAATAGCAGTTTACACAGCAGCTTGTAGTAGCAACTTACACAACAACTTCCTTTCTTCTATAAATAGAAGAGATTTCAGTTCATTATGTACATCAATTTGAGTTCGAATAATATATCAGTTTCTCTCTATACTTGTCTTTACTTTACAGTCTTTGTTTTATAACAGATTTTGACTTTTTACTTCATTTTCTCGAATCAAATATAAGAAATTCATAAAATAAAAAACTCACTAGATATAATTTTAGAAACATCCTGTAAGCATACAAAATTTATTGGATTTAAATTCAATAAAATAATTTAGACTAAATATTAAATATGTTAGTCCAACTAAATATGACGGGCTAATATAATTGGATTAATTATATAAGTTCAATGCATATGAGTTAAATAAATGAGTCCAAATCCATTGGGCTAGCCCATTTAATTGGGCTAAAGTAATGAGCACACTTCATTAAGCCCAATATGTCATCTTCCTAGAGGCCCAGTTTGGCGCCACGTGTCAAATGACATGGCGCGCCAAGTCAAACGGAAGAGCCAATGGGATCATGCCGCGTGTCAAAATGACAAGGCATGCCAAGTCACGCTAAAAGGCCAATGAAATCGCGCCACGTGTGCAAGTGACATGTTCTGGCCAATCAAATGCGGTCATGTCACAATTTAATTTGATTGGTCGGAAAGAGTTTGTTCTTATCACAACTCCTCCCTTCCACAACTATAAATAAGGGTCTTCATAACTCAGAAAAGACACCAGAAGTTATAACAAGAAGCAAGAAAGAGCTCGTGGATCAAACGCTGCAAATTCCTCCACAAGTTTCAGGCTTCAAGTTCAAGTTCAAGAAATCAAGTGCAAGTTCAAGAACGAAGAACAAATTAAGGTCAAGTTCAAGCAATCAAGCTCAAGAACAAGATCATCGTTCAAGACAACAAATACATATTCAAGATCAAGCTCAAAGGCCCTTGAATTTATTTACTATTGAAAAGTAGAATCAGAGGATTCATAGAGATTGTATACTCAAATATTCGAAATAAAATACTACGATTGTTGCGATATTTTCGGTCTTGATTTTATTTTTTGGACACAAATTTATTGTCTACACAACCCTCTAGGTTTTGCTTCTACACTAATTGCTAGCTTCAGTAAATAATGATTACTTTTCTTTATTTGTTGCTTTCATTCTCACTTCATTCCTTAATTTTTATTGTTATTTTGACATGTGTCATGGAACCTCCTTTTTTATTCGTTGCTTTCAATCTCACCCCATTCATTTGTCTTTTCAATATTTATTTTTCTGTGGTTGGTGAAATGATATTTCTTGCTGATGAGTACCTTATGGTTTATGCAATTGAATGTGTTCGATTCCTTTTGTGCTAATCCTTTCCTCTCTTTTTTCCCTGTGGTTCCTTGAGTAAGTTGTATCATTTTGTATATAATATACAGTGATCTTCTATAACAACATCCTTATATAACAATACCTCACTATAAAAACTAAGTTTTTTTGTAACCAAATTTCATGTTCTGTTATAGTATATGTTTTCTATAACAATAATTCGCTATAACATCCAAAAATATTTAGAATAAACGAGGCTGTTATAGAGAGGTTTCACTGTATATAGATTCATATCATACTTTCTGGTCCTATTTCTTGAAATGTGCCTTTTTGTACTTTACTCTATAGATTTCAGTCGTTTTCAAATTTAAATGGGCATATTAGAGATTAGAAGTAGATTTTGAAGTTAATTGATGAGCTTTACTCTCTCACAAAAAGAAAAATATCTTTATAATAAGACGTGTTACTCCTGTAAATTAAGGAATTTAAATTTTATGCACGGATAATGCCAAAAATATTTATATAATCAAGAGGTAATATAGTAAATGCAAGAAAATTGTTCTGATAAGTATTAGTTGCTAATTTAATAAAAATGGTCTAACCTACTGTAATATGTTCAACAATATGTAAATAATTAAAATGCAATCTACTTATTCATTTTTTTCATTAGTCTTTCTTACTCTTGTTTATTCACAAGTAGAATACCATCTAAGACAGTACGGCTTTAAGGATGATGCAAAATGTTGGTATCTAATAAAGCCGCATATTTATAGAAACCTAGCAAACAATTCGAAATTAATGAAGTCAATATTTGTGACAAGAATATCTATGTTATATTTGGGGAGTTAAAAAGAAGGAATAAATCATATTCATCGTTTCTCACGGTCATAGTCTCATAAGACAATATTTTTAACTCCACTATTGATATATCTGAATTTTTTATTCATATTCATCATTTCTCAAACTTGATAATTATCTAACATAAAAAGTTGTAACGCTTTGATGCGTTAAATGATATTTTCGTGATGTTTAATGTTTTTTTGGATCTTATAATAAGATCATATACTAATAAAACAAAATATCAAAATGATCTGAAACAACTTATAGTACGTTACTTATTAGATCTGACAGATATTTTCAACAAAAAATATTTATAATTCCTCAGATCTCAATAAATTCCAGTTTCCAACACAGTTAAACTCTCTATATAACAGTCTCGTTTGTTCCGAATATTTTTGGATGTTATAGCGAAGTGCTGTTATATGGAACATATATTATAACATAACATAAAATTTGGATCCGGAAAAGCTTGACTTTTATAGTAAATTGTTATTATATAGGGATGATGTTATAGAGAGGAGTGATTGTAGTTATTTTAGACGAAGAAAAATAAGTATAAAACTGAAATATGTTATAAATATATTATATTATGGATATTCATTTAGTACTTCGTTGTAAATAATCTTCTTGAAGAAGCTTATCCATATGGGACTCCACCGTAAATATGTTTATCTATTTAGTACTCTATTGGAAATAAGCTTCCTGAATAAGCTTATCACTTCGGTACCCGGTTATGGATAAACATTACCCTAGGTAGAAGATTATCCATACCGGGTATAATAAATTTATCCATTCAGTACTCCGTTATGGATAAACATTGCTCTCAGTAGAAGATTATCCATATCTGGTATAGTAGCAGCTTACACAGCAGCTTGCAGTAGCAGCTTACACAGCAGCTTGTAGTAGCAACTTACACAGCAGCTTGCGTAGCAGCTTACACAGCAGCTTCATTTCTTCTATAAATAGAAGAGATTTCAGTTCATTATGTACATCAGTTTGAATTCGAATAATATATCAGCACGTGTTATAAAATAAAGACTATAAAGTAAAGACAAGTATAGAGAGAAACTGATATATAAACTGATACGGTTTAAAGCAATCTGTGCGCGTGTGGTATAATCGCTTCAGTAAATATTTGTTGAAAGAAAGTTACATAAATTATGTTATTTGTCCATGTATTTTTATAAAGAAAATGTCATCAAAATTTGTTACATTTGCTGTTTATGTTGGTGACATAAATCTTATTGGAACTCCGGAAGAGCTCCAAAAGGGTCTTAAAAATACTTTTACATGGACAAAGTGTACCCATTAAGTACACCAATGAATATTCAATCACTTGAAGTGAATAAGGATCTGTTCCAACTGTGTAGATGGTGCACTTATTTATCTTGTTAATGCTAACAAAAGTGGTGCAGATCGTATTGGTAATGCAGATACAGGTTATTTATCCGATACCCATAAAGCTCGATTTCAAACCGGCAAGCAGGGAGTGCATATGATTGAGATCAGTGATTCATTCGAGAAACATGTGGGTTGGAATGTGATAAAAACCCCACAATATTATACTGAGACAATGTTTCATGCATAACACTATTAAAGGGAGGATTTATAAAAGGAGATAGAACGAAGAACATTTCACCAGAATTATTCTACACACACGATCTTCAGAAAAGTGGTGACATTGATGTGCAACAAATCCGTTCAAGTGATAATCCAACAGATTTATTCACTAAATCTTTGCCAACTTCAACTTTTGAGAAGATGGTATACAAGATTGGAATGCGGAGACTCAAATATTTGAAATAAGGTTTTCATCACGGGGAGTAAAATACGCGATCCAATCTTTTTCCCTTACTAAGGTTTTTTCCCATGGGGTTTTCCTTATAAGATTTTTAATGAGGCACCTAGCAATGCGTATTACTAAATATGTGTACTCTTTTTCCTTCACTAGGATTTTTTCCCACGTGGTTTTTCCTAGTAAGGTTTTAATGAGACACATTATCTTTTAATAAACATCCAAGGGGGAGTGTTATAAATATATTATATTATGGATATTCATTTAGTACTCCGTTGTAAATAATCTTCCTGAAGAAGCTTATCCATATGGGACTCCACCGTAAATATGTTTATCTATTTAGTACTCTATTGGAAATAAGCTTCCTGAAGAAGCTTATCACTTCGGTACCCGGTTATGGATAAACATTACCCTAGGTAGAAGATTATCCATACCGGGTATAATAAGCTTATCCATTCAGTATTCCGTTATGGATAAACATTGCTCTCAGTAGAAGATTATCCATATCTGGTATAGTAGCAGCTTACACAGCACCTTGCAGTAGCAGCTTACACAGCAGCTTGTAATAGCAGCTTACACAACAGCTTGTAGTAGCAGCTTACACAGCAGCTTGCATAGCAGTTTACACAGTAGCTTCTTTTCTTCTATAAATAGAAGAGATTTCAGTTCATTATGTACATCAGTTTGAATTCGAATAATAGATCAGTTTCTCTTTATACTTGTCTTTACTTTACAGCCTTTATTTTATAACAAAATATGAATTATTAATTTATCCCAATTTATGTACCCGAAAGTAAAAGGAAAAAGAAAATGTTAAACCCACCCTGAAAACGCGGCCTCACGAGTAATTTCTAAAAGCGTAAAATGCACACGCCAGCTATGTAAACAGGGACATAATTTTTCTTTTAATCTGTTCTTGTTTCTTGGAAAATCATACTAGTATTGTCAACAAGAAAATCAAATCACATGTACTTTAATGTCTCCGTAATGTTGGAATTATCTATCCAGGTTCGTTTTCTCCCCCAATTGCTACCCGTTTTTGTTCCCCCCAAAATTTAACCCCCAAACATGATTCCTAGATATGAATATTCTTAGTCTATGAATATAAAGGTTGTAATTTTATTTAAAATTGAATGTGGGTTTTTAATCTCTCGTTATTTTGTGCCCCATTTAGCTGGGAATTCATCCGAACCTGTTTGTTCTTGTTTTGGCGTTTGATATGAATGGTACAGAATGCTGTGTTAACCTTTAATGAGATATTGTTTTTTGTCTGCACTTTGATATTTTATCTCTACCCTCATCACAGCATTGCTATACTCTTTTTTCTTTTCAAATGAAATCAGGTAAAAATAATCCCGAACCAAACAGGTCATTGGTGTATGATTCTAATGTATGCTGATGCAGTTTTCAGATCTGTTTTTATAATATTTGAAAGGAGTCTAAAATTTCTCTTTTTTCTTCATAGGGTGAGCCAGTGTGGAAATCATCCCACAAAACCAATTGGTATTAGTAAAGTTATTTTCAGGTGAATTTTTGTAAGATGTCTTTGTTGTTGATAAATTGGGAAGAGTTTTTCCAATGTTATGATGTTTGTATTTATTAACAAGCAGTCACCTTTAATGCAGTTCAGGGCTTAGGAGAATCTGTACTACTGGTCCATGCAGTTGGAAAAGTTGCGGGCAGTAGCCTAATGTTCTATTGGAGTGTAGCGTTGGGGTTGTTCTAGGTTAGCAATGGAAAGTAAAGTAGTAGATGAAAATGAGGAAAGCCCGCTTGTTCCCATGCGAGTTGATAGATTCGGTTTTGTGAAGCAGGAACATAGCCCTACTGAAGGTTTAGCAAGGAGCCGGTCGGCCTTTGAATATCAGAGGTAAGGAACTACTTTTTATATTCATTAGTTGCTTGTTAAACTGGACATGTTAATTTTCTTATCCTATTTGTACTTCTCTAGTGATGACTCTCTTTTTCACCCCTCCACTATCACCCAATTTTCCATCCTGTAGACGGAAGTGTAATCATATTTTTGTAATGTCACAAAATTTAAATGCAACAGTGCCGAGGGTCTATCGGAAACAACCTCCCTATCTTTATAAGGTAGGGGTAAGGTCTGCGTACACACTACCCTCCCCAGACCCCTTTTTATGGGAATACACTGGGTTCGTTGTTATTGTTGTATCTTCATATCAACGGAACTCCATATTAAGGAGAAACAATCCAATGCATTCTGTTGATGCGGCAAACAACTTTGTTTCTACAGTATTTCCACTGGCGGTCACATGTTAGATGCACAGTGAAGTAATGTTCGTGTACGAGAAGTAAATTGTTGCGCTTCACATATTATGTAACTTACTTGTATCATGAATTATAGCATTTAATGGACCTGAATAGAGTAGAATGGATATATAGATACACCTGAACCCAATTAGTTTGAAATTGAGGTATAGTTGATTGATTGTTGATTGGTTGATGCTCTTTTTACATTTATAAAAATATTTTGTAGAGATGAGAGAAGGATTAGGAAATGGAGAAAAATGATAGGTGTTGGAGGAAGTGACTGGAAGCAGTATGTTCGGAGGAAACCACATGTTGTTAAAAGGCGAATACGGAAAGGAATACCTGATTGTCTAAGGGGGCTCGTCTGGCAGCTAATTTCTGGAAGTCGGGACCTCTTGCTACTTAATCCTGGAGTTTATGAGGTAGATTTTTTGCAGTTCTGGACTAGTTTCTTTTTAAAAGACTTCTAGTTCCAGCTAGTTCTGCTGCAGTTCAACCAATTGCTCCATTTTTGGTTTGTTCATTTTTGCTTTACCTGTGTAATGGAAATCTCTGAACTGATTGAAGTTTTATCTGTTGCAGCAACTTGTCATATATGAGACATCAGCTTCCGAATTGGATATTATTCGAGATATTTCTCGCACCTTTCCCTCGCATGTTTTCTTTCAGCAGAGACATGGACCTGGTCAAAGGTCTCTTTACAACGTTCTGAAAGCATATTCTGTCTTTGACCGAGATGTTGGATACGTACAGGTATATATCCTTAATTTATTGATTGACTGGTGATCTAGTGTCTGGTTACTGATTTTGGATGATACTGATGGTTTTGATGCAGGGCATGGGATTTGTAGCAGGTCTGCTTCTTCTTTACATGAGTGAAGAAGATGCATTTTGGTTATTGGTTGCATTGTTGAAGGGAGCCGTTCACACTCCTATGGAAGGAATGTACTTGGTAAGGCTCAACCTTGAAACTGCTTGATGCTCACCAATAAATGTGGATGGTCAATACATTTGAACTCAAAAAGAATTTGGATGTGAAATATCTGATCAATTCCTAAGGGTGAAGAGTTTGACTGTTATTTTAGACTCCGTTATTGACCATAGTATCCATATTAAGAACCAAATTTGTGGTTTTTATATCCTTAATCAACTGGATACAAATTCAGAAACCACTTCCATAATCTGGGGTTCTTATAATAGCTTAAACATGAAAAGAGGTTTAAAATTCATTTCATTTACGTTTATCCTATTATGTAACTAGGACCTGGCTCTTTTCTTCAGCTGTGTCTCTGCATGCACCACCACATGATGTTTATGTGACTCTGAGAGATGTTAGGGCAAAGAAGAATAAATCTTATAGAGCCTATGCTAGTATCAAGCTTTTCTCTCCTTTTCAACTATGTGATGATGTTTGATGGGAACAGAGTTTTAAGATATTCATTTTGTCTTCTGTATTATATCAGTTGTAGTGAGAAAATAAACAGTAAAGTAATGGTTGAAAAGTTAGCTTGACAGAGAAGAAGGCACATCAAAGTTTAAAATTTGTACAATTAAATGGATTTGAATTCTTCGAGTACTGAAAGTTGGATAAAGATTGAATTGTTTCAAATATTTTGCAATGTTTTGAAATAGAAAGAGTGTCATGTAGAACGAAACAGAGGGAGTATTAGAAGAAAAGGAGAAAATGATTTTTAAGAAAAGAAGATAAGTAAAAGAGTTTCATGATGAATCAAAATCAAGAATATTAAGAAGTAAAACACCTTGTTTATGCCTATCCAACAATACTACTACGACATAATGCTCTGGAGACTTTCAGCCACTTCCACATATTAGGAAGTCTTTGTTTCATTACAATGATTAGATAACATGTCATATGGCTTACGTTATATTAAAATAATTAATTTTATACATGCGCACTAGGTAGGATTGCCGCTTGTACAGCAATACCTCTTTCAGTTTGATCGTCTGGTGAAAGAGCACCTGCCGAAGTTGGGTGAGCATTTTGTTCAGGAAATGATAAATCCCAGCATGTATGCAAGTCAGTGGTTCATAACTGTTTTCTCGTACTCTTTCCCATTTCACTTGGCTCTCAGAATTTGGGATGTCTTTCTTTTTGAGGTCAGTAATCTTTCATCTTTATCCACTCTCTGGTGCCTGAATTTACTGTTGAGCTTACTCAATTCACTGTCCCAGGGTATTAAAGTCGTCTTCAAAGTTGGCTTGGCTCTATTGAAATATTGCCACGATGACCTGGTGAGTTTTAAATATAGAAAAGTTAATAAATGCTGCTTTTTCTTGCTCCTACAGGCTACAACTATAATATTCTCTCATTCACAGGTAAAGTTGCCGTTTGAGAAACTCATACATGCTTTGCGCAACTTCCCTGAGGATGCCATGAATCCAGATATACTGTTACCAATGGCTTTTTCAATCAAGGCTAGCCCCATTTCTCTCTCCCCCCCCCCCCCCTCCTTCCCCTTCCCCCTTTACTCACTAGTCAACACTCTCCTAGCCAAACAATAATCTAATGGTAGTCAAATTCTTGTAGGACCCCCGTGGTTTTCTAATTTTCAATGTATTAATGCTCGAACAGTTACCTCAATTGCCCTAATAAGCCGATCTTTTAAAAGATGCATTTACTAACATATGAGGATGTAAAATGAGTAGGTTCAATCCATATATCTGACATAGTGGGACATGAATGTCTAGTCAAATATGGACACAGACTCAGAGAAAAAGTGGCGGGTGGTAAACCTAGATGTTTCATGCTTTTTTTATTTGATCAAATGTTATATTCTAATGTTTGCGTCTAATAAGAAGTGTCTTCCAAGATTTCCACTTTTGCGCATAATGAGAAGTACAGAGGCTATCCATCTCTAGTGGTTAAACGGAAAAAAAAAGGACTTGATAAGGCTGTTGTCAGATCTTCAACAGGTATCTGAACATATATACCACAAACTTCTCGAAAGGTTCATGCATCAGTTCCTAAGCTTGTATGACCAAAATCGTAATTCCTCTAGTATGCTTAATTGCATGGTAGTTCATGCTCTGTATGTAGTCTCCACATATATATATATATAGTGTGTGTGTGTGTGTGTGTGTGTGTGTGTTTTCCTTCTATTTGAAAAGTATTGAAGTCTATTGAGAAATGGATTCATTAGCAAAAGTAATTTGACCGTTTTTCCTTAAACCAATTGTCTATGTAATTCTTATTGTTTCTTTCTCTGGTGTTGTGTCTTGCTGGCTATTGCGTGGTTTCAGTTCTTCTGTGGTCTTTAAGCAGCCGTTTATATGTTTCTCTACATTTGATGGATGCCTCAAGGCTTAGTTTACCTTTGAAAATTTTAAGTCAAGCTTCAGTCTGAAGTGAAACTGTTGAACTCAAACGTGGCACTCTATCTTGTATTGAAATTTAGGATTTCTCATTGTTATACATGATAACAGCTATCAAAAGAATTAAAATAATATAGTGAGGCCTTATGTGAGTAATTTTGCATCAGTTGTGCTTGTGTTTTCTCTCGCATGTCTTCTTGTACATCTTCCTCAGCCATTTTGAGAGCCTTTTTTTTTTTTGGTGAGAGCCATAGGCTTGTAAACCTGGCGAGTAAAAACTTTTGGCTCAATGTGGGATATATAAACTAAAGTAGTTTGAGTAGATACAAGCAGAATCTAGTCAGTACAGGCTTGTAAGGCTGCTGAGTTTGTCAAGAAAGTTAACGGTACGCGGCAACTCGAACCGACTTATGGCCCAAACCTCAGCTTTTAGAGCAAAACTTGTCCAGTCTCATTATTGCCCCCACTTGGGTCGCAGCCTTTACCAGTTCAAAAAAAGGGCTGCTGAATTTGGATCTAGAAGGAAGCCATGAACTAAGTGGATAAAGTTCAGAAGCAAAACCCTAGTATATTGATGAATGCTAAACCAAGTTGAATGCATGCAAATTGCAAGCCTGTTGGTTGATTAGCACTGTAAAGTTGGATGTGGCAAAGAGTTGCCACCAAACCTATGCAAGGATTAAAGTGAAGGAATTGTTTTTAGCTTAAGAGTAGTCATATGATACTTGATGATATTTATTTACATGTTTGATTTCTCAGAAAGAGTCTTATTCTGGATATGGACACAAGGTTGAAACAATCTAAAGAGGAAACAAAAGGCTCTCAGCATCTGGGCTGAATACTCATTTGATTACTGTCCTCCCGTCTCTCTGTGTCATCTTGTTAAGTTATCGCTCATTTGTATTTGTCTTTTTTCACTTAATAGGTTTCCAAGCATTTGGAGGAACTGAAGCAAGAATATGACCAGCAACGCGGGAAACCTCCTGATTCCCAAGTCAAACAGTAAGATTTACCAAACGCAAGAGACCTCTGAAGAGCAACCAAGCTAGATTTCTGTGCATAAAATTTGTATTCTTTTAGTTCTGTTTCCAAATCTGTCTCAGCTGCTGTACATAAATACATTTACCAGATTACCAGACCCATGCAGTTTTTAGTGCAAAATAGAGAACTTCTGTTGGTTGTTTGGTCTATTTAAAGGAGAAGGCATCTGGCTTCGCCATGAGGGTCAATGGTATAAGTTTTACTAGGCTTCTTATATTTACAAATGTTCTCTCTCTCTCTCTTTGATAAATGTGGTGTTTGGATAAATTTGCGCGCATCTTAACTGTTGTTCTACTGAATACTTGTTAAAACTCTGCCCACCAAAGCTTTGTTACGTCCATCTTCATTAGACAGCTAATTAATGGTGTGGCTGCTGTCCTGTACTGAATGTTGAGGATAGATTTTAGCAAAGCCATTTGGATAATTTCAGTGACTTAGCAGCCTTATCTTGTGATGTGAGATTTGGTTCCGGTCTCTTAGCAGCCTTATCTTGTGACAGAGAACTTCTGTTGGTTGATGTGAGACTTATATAGCCTGTTTGGCCAAACTTCTTTTTGGCTAAAAGTGTTTCTTTTTTGGCCAAAAGCACTTTTTGTCAAAAATTGAGGTGTTTGGCCAAGCTTTTGGAAGGAAAAAAGTGTTTTTGAGGAGAAACAGAAGCAGTTTTGGAGAAGCAGAAAAAAGTTGCTTCTCTCCAAAAGTACTTTTTTGAGAAGCACTTTTGAGAAAAATACACTTAGAAACAGTTTTTTAAAGCTTGGCCAAACACTAATTGCTGCTCAGAAGTGCTTTTCAAACTAATTAGTCAAACACAAATTGTTTCTCACCAAAAGTACTTTTGAGAAAAGTACTTTTGAGAAAAAGATAGCCCGTTTGGCCAAGCTGCAAAAATAAGCTTATTTTGAGAAGTGTTTTTTTTTTAAAGTGTTTTTCTCAAAAGTACTTTTGTTGAGAAGCAGTTTGTGTTTGGCTAATTAGTTTGAAAAACACTTCTGAGTAGCAATTAGTGTTTGGCCAAGCTTTAAAAATTGTTTCTAAGTGTATTTTTCTCAAAAGTGCTTCTCAAAAAAGGTGTTTTTGGAGAAAAGCTACTTTTTTCTGCTTCTCCTCAAAAATACTTTTTTTCCTTCCAAAAGTTTGGCCAAACACCTTAATTTCTTGTCAAAAGTGCTTTTGGCAAAAAAAAAAATACTTAAAAAGAAGTTTGGCCAAACAGGCTAGTCTATAGGCTGAGTCAGCCTCGTTACATGTAGCTAACCACACGAGTTGGTGGCATTTTAATACTGTTCTTAGCTGGATTTGCCATAAGAAAGCATGCATTTAGCAGTGACAATCTTTGCTTCTTAATTTTTTGTCTTATTTGTTTGCATAGACATCTCTTATCTGACTTGATTTATAGCTTCTTTTATTAGTTGCAATTTCTTTTTTCACTAGAAACCATTTCAATTGGTCCTCAGCTAAGGGGTCGTTTGGTCACGGGATAAGAAATACCATTTTATATTGCATTTGGTTGGCATATTGCAATTTTGGTAATATTTTATACAAGATCCAATATGCGATAAGCCAATAACCTGTACGATGAGTAGCTTGATAGGATATAACACGTAAAAGGCCAAAGTAACTTTGATGTTATCTCTCTAACTTCTTATTTTACTTTGAAAATATACTCATAAAATTGTAAAGTTTTATATTATACACCGTTCCTTTCAATTTTATATTATTAAACAGATGCATTTTATAATTCAGTGATTATTAATCATTATACTATTACTCGTGCATTAAAATTATTACAAATTTATTTTCGCGAATCAACACAACCACTGACGTTTGAGTATTGCATCAAAAATCCGTATAACCGTATTTGCTTGGACCACCTACTATTATGCTGTAAGCTCGAACTAACTAAAAAAGGGCAGTCCGGTGCATGAAGCTCCTGTTATGCGCGGGGTTCGGGAAAGGCCGGACCACAAGAGTCTATTGTACGCAACCTTACCCTACATTTCTGCAAGAGACTGTTTCCACGGCTTAAACCAATGACCTCCAAATCACATAACAGCAACTTTACCAGCTACACCAAGGCTCCCTTTCAAGCTCGAACTAACTAGCATTAGAAGAAGAAGAAAAAGTTGAAAATGGCATACATAAAGTTGCAACAGATTATAGTAAAATGATGTTTTAAGGGGTCTTTCTGTCAAAAAAAAAAAAAAATTGTCTTTTAGACTCTAGTAAGTGATGGATAATGGTGGTGGCTGTACCTGTGTTACAACTTGCAAGCAAATAACTGTCAAGCATTAATAATAATGCACGTTCTTGCTTGTAAGTTGTAACTAGAAAGCTTTGAGGAAAAATTAATTGTTGCATTACTAGGGACCAGCTGCTTCACCCACAGTAGTACTAATAATTACCAGTTGAAGTAGGTCCCTAAACTCACAAAGAAGCCCCAACAGCCTGTAAATCAGGTCCAAACTCTTCTTCCAACAGTAGTTTGTTTTTCGCGCATTGGGTATCTCGACTATTCCACAAGATATTTGCTATCTCCTACCGGCAAGTATCTCTAATCATCAAAACTTAGGCAAATGGGAAGGAATTACATAGTGTTTATTTGAACCATGGTATTCCTTTAAGGAAAATAAATTATAGTATTACTTGGATAATACTGAACACCAAAGAAAAACTCTCTTTACACAACCCCCCCCCCCCTCCCCCCCCCGATTGTTCTCAGTTTAGTTACAAGACCATCAAGTCCACAATACAATTAACTCCCTATCTACTTTCATACAAGGAAAAAACCAAAAAGGAAAAGAAGAAGGAAAACCAAAGGACAAATAAAAGATAAAGAAAGAATAGAACCCAACAAGGGAGAAGAAAAAAGAAGAATAGTCAATCTCTGAACAACAATATACCAACAGAAACAGTTCATCCTCCTACTCACTTGATCCGGTAGACTTCAGTATGATGAAGCCTTTTTAAGTAGTACGCTTCTCATAAACGATCAGAAAGTTGTGTCTAAGACTGTTATACTTTATGATTCCTTCTACTTTCTGACCTTGAATCTGGGTTGTCACTCTTGTCAGTGTCGTAATTCTGAGATTCACTCTCTGCATTGCCAGCTTGAGCTCTTCGTTGCCTTCGATCCTGCAGTTGCAAAAAATGAAAATGATACATAAGTTTCTCATTTGTTGTGTGTGAAATATTTACTATAATTTTGTTCTTTCAGTTATATGTTCAAGAGCTATGAGCAACACATTGATCTAGTAAAGATGATTCCAGATTGATACATGCAGCAACATAGAGAATTCGGACATACACCAAGATGAACCGGAGACAGTAGAGAAAAGAATACACATCCATAAGAGCATCCATGTGGCTGCAACCTTTAACTTCTCCAATCTCCATCGCCTAGCACTAAACTAGACCTCGAACAACTGGAAACTTATAGGATGACATGCTATTCTTCATCAATCGACGAGGGATAGAAATCACTGAAACAAGGAGAGAAGTTTGCCCATCCTTGTTGTTACCCTCGTTTCAGAAACCATTCAATAAGGGATGAGCAATTGACTGACAAGATAATTATTTACGAAGATATTGACAGACAAACAGTAAGGCATATTTATCGTCCAGTACCATCTCTATCCCATATCCAAATGACACACCTACAAACAAATAATAGGTGTGTTCACATGGATGTTTACTCATCATCCCTTTCTTTATCTACACCTCAGGAAACAAGTTGATATATAGATTGTTATATCAACCTCCATCAGTTGACTAAAAAGGAAGGTATTGTTAAGAGTCCAAGCTAGGAATCAAATATATCCGCCCCATCTAAGTCCCTACATAAGGGAAGAACATCCAAATACACAAGCCATTTTAACACATCTGTTCAAACAAAGACAAGGAATTGATTGTATCTAACAGGATCACAGTTTAACAAAATAAGAAACTTGAGGGCAAAGTTCCCGGTGAATAAATTTTGAGTTTCACGTGGCAATAGAAGAAAAGAGGAAACAGAAAGCAGATACCGACCTCTCTTGGTATGGGATATTCCTCTGATTCAAGCATACGAACAACTTGGCTCATCTTTGGTCTCTTGTCAGAATCTGGATCAACACATCTCAGAGCAGTCAGAAGGGCTCTTTTGAGAGCTCTTGTTGGAGGCTTTGATTCAATATTTGGATCTACTACTTCCTCTGAGCGCCTGCTTCCAACCATCATTTTCAACCAGTCAACAAGATTCACCTGCAACCAGAAAAGTTCAATACTTTAAGAGTATGTTCTTAGCGCAAAGATTGAGCAAAGTGAGGACCCACTCACAAATTGACCATTTTCGAGTCAAAAATGAAATGAAGTCCTGAAAGTTCTTTAGGATTCAAATCTGTGATCCCTCGTTGTTAAAAACCTAATACTAGTGGGAACGGGGAAAAAACTACACTACTTTAAAGAATTAGTGCATTATGAAGCAAATTAACTGGAGAATAAGGATATTGGTAAAAGGAAGTGGTGGGAAAGATTTAAGAGGAAATCAGCATCGGCCAAAATGAAAAATAGATTTGCTTGACGAATCCTCAGCTAAAACTCAAGCTCTAATTAGAATTATTACCAAGGTTGAGAAGATTCAGATATGATTCTACTAATATCTCGTGTAGTAAAATAAATTCTGTGGACCATTGGTGGTGAAAGACCATAAAATTCAAATATTGATCAGCTTCCATTTGCCTTTCCATTGGACTTGATGGCGTGAAATCAAAGATTACTACTCCTTTTACCAATTAATGTAGAGCAGGAAGATATACTCATCATACAACGCATCAGGCTAGGACATTGGGTAGCTAAAGATATCATGAATGTTGTCTTGATATATACAAAATATATTTCATTATGACATGGTGAAAAGAGACAAGACTGCCAAGCATTGTCTCGTAAAGCAACATGAAATAGCAGCACGTTACCAGTAGTAGCTTTTTGTTCAGATAATGTAATGAACAGGGAACAAGGAAGGCTAAAGCATGGGACATTTTCTTAAACTATAATTTAGCAGAAGGCTGACGTCATGAGCATGGTTTACAACAAGATCAATCCGCTGGAATCAGGTAGGCTGAGATAGCCTTCTCAAAGATTTATAGCATGTGAACATTGGCTATCGTACATGCTATATCAAGAACAAGTAATCTGTAAAAAATCTAGGGAAACTGAATCGAAAATGCAAATGAGACAAATATCAGAAAACCAGCAAGGCAAGTATTAACAACGATCTATTCTGCTGAAGATCTGGGCAAAATCATTTTTATAGCTTCTTCAATAATGATTAATGAGGATGCAGATAAGATATACAAGTCAGTGCGCTAATGAGATCTTTTTTTTTTATAACCGTGGTGTCCGGGCCAGCTTGCGCGCACCTCGACTAATTCCACGGGATACCTGCAACCTCCCACCAGCAACAGATACCAGGTAAATCTATCCACCAAGGCTTGGATAGATGGGAAGAAATCACCTAGTGTGCCTCCGCTGGGATTTGAACCTGAGACCTCATGGTTCTCACCCACTTTATTGACCACTAGGCCACACCCTTGGGTGCCGCTAATGAGATCTTAATATAAGGTACTAAAGATAACAAACCTCTTGGGCAGGCCGGCCATAGTCCACGGGATCTCTTCCAGTGATTGCTTCTAACAGCACAACCCCAAAGCTATAAACATCACTCTTTTCGTTTAAGAGACCAGTATTTGCATATTCAGGAGCCACATACCTGTCAAATATTTGAAAAGGCGTGAAATGATATAACAATGCTAAAAATAGCACTTCCTTTTCATCTTTTTATACCAAAAGCAGAACAAAATAAGACACCAGAAGTAGAAGATTGTAAAACCCAGAAGACCAAAGCATGGAATTGAATCAAAACGAGCAGAAAGAAGAAACTAACCCAAAGGTACCCATGACTCGAGTTGTGATGTGACTTTTGCCCTCACCAAGCAGTTTGGCAAGACCAAAATCAGAGACCTTAGCATTGAAGTCATCATCAATCAATATATTACTTGATTTTATGTCTCGATGAACAACTTTGGGCTCAATATTCTCATGCAAATAGGCAAGACTGCAAGAGATCATAGCACATCAAGAGATCTGTATTATTCAAGAAATAGATTAGCTTGAATGAACTTACGCTTTAGCTGTCCCAAGGAGAACCTTCATCCTAGCCTCCCAAGTGAGATACCCATGATGTCGCATGGCTCCATGAAGCCACTGTTCCAAATTGCCATTGTTGACATACTCGTAAACCAGCATCCTGAGATCACGAGTTAGAACAGCATTTTCAAATGGTACACAAGAAAGAACATAATACTCATTCTATTACTTCACACGCGCGTGAAGGTAATGAAAAATCCAGAGCTTCATTTTCATGTCAAAAAAGGTGTAGGACTATCCGAGACTTCCAGATGGGGAAATACCTGTGAGTTCCTTCAATGCAGTATCCTAGAAGGCGAACCAAATTTTTGTGACGCACGTGGCCAATGGCTTCAACCTCCACTTGGAACTCTTTCTCTGCTTGACCTCTGGGACAAAGATCAAAAATTCAAACTCAAGTCGGTAACTACAACAAAAGGACCAGTAAGGAAAGAATATAATTTGATGCTATCAACTCACAGATTGTTTAGGAGCTTCTTAATAGCTACGGGTGTTCCATTAATCAAATTTCCCCTGTAGACAATGCCATATCCACCCTCACCAAGAATATTCTCCTTTGAGAACCGGCTTGTTGCAACCTCAAGATCTCTCAATGTAAACCAGTGGCCCCAACCCAAGTGAGAAAATTCAGGTAATCCGGTTAGAGGAGAAGGAGCAGCTATTGGATGTGAATTATAAGCTTTATATGCAGTTTTGCATGAACTCCCTTCTTCTCCTGATTGTGACCCACAACAGTCCTTATCGACATGATGGAAGGAACCCGATTGACTGCTGTTATCGCCGTTCTTTTTCCCCATTCCAAGATGAACCAAAACCTTGTCTGATTCTTTATCACTGGTTTTGTCATGAATAGTGAGAAGAATTCCATCACGTGGAGCAAATTCGTTTGTAGATACTTGCTCAACCCGAACTTCTTTAATTTCCTTAGAAACAGTAGGTATTTGGCTAATAGGGAGATTGTCCGTAGCTCTTTTTGACTTCCTCCGGAAAGTGAGATACAATGTTAACAATAAGAGGATGACCACTATGAAAATCCCAACAAGGATTCCAATCAATTGCCAGACCTTGAGACCAAACACAGCAGTTTTTTGCGATAAATCCTCCTTTAGATTAGAAGCCATCTTCTAGGATGTCAACAGACCTATAAAAATAGCATAAATTGAATGATGAACAGAAACTTTACACACAAAACACACATCTAAGAAAGTATATGTTCTATTAAACCCAATATGCAACTAAAGTTGTAATCTTTATTTCTGAATTCTCTAATTGCAACTCCAAGTCAAACAGAAAACATAAACACTTTACTTTTGGACCAATGAGTATAATCATGTTCACCATTTGTAAATCTTCAAAATTAACAATGAAGGCGGGAAGGAAAAAAAGGGCATCCTACCAATGCCTTCTGTTTTAAAAGGAAACACAGAAATCAAACAGCAAATTCATAAACTGAGCCAGTCAACCAAGAGATCATGTAACAAGATCCACTAGTAGAGAATGTAAAGCAACATAAACAAAAATCCCTTATGTAATTCCTGATGCCAATGTTAAGAATATAAACAAGAAATGCAAAACAATGGGAACATACAGAGAGAAAAAAAGTGCATAACTTTGAGAAAGTTTCAATTTTTATAATTCTCATACCTTCCTGAGATATACCCCAAAACACAATTTTCAATAACCAGATCTCAAGAACTCCATCATCATTATCTTCCTTAAAAGGATGAACAAAAAGCCAATCCACAGATCTTGACCAAGAAAACCCAAGAAAGCCAATGCACTTACCAAATTCTAAGAACACATAAATAATAGACTCTCTTTAGAGCTACACAAGTTAAATACTAGCAAAACTAATAGTACAATCTTGTATCTGATTTTTCACAGCATTGATAGCAGATTAAAATCCAAATCTAAGCTGAGATGGTGCTTTCTGAGACCACCACCTGCCCCTTCTGAAAGACAGTAAACCAGATGACAACAACAAAAGGGCTGAATTTGCAAAGAGAGTAAAGATACATAGAATAATAAATGGTACAATGGGTATAAGGGAGCTTTTTAGAAATAGGAATATGACAGAGAAGGAAAGGAAAGATGGAGTTATCAGTGGTAGGTGATAAGAGAAATTTGCCTTAAAATTACAAACAGTAAAAGGGAAGTCATGGAAGAGGTGCAAGCCAGCTTCTTAGTTGGCACCACCACACCCTTTTTTTAATTTCTTATGAAGATGACTGATTATCAAGAAAAAAAATATTTACTGCCATTAACATAATACTATAAAACAAGAAAAATGTAATTATCATAGGAAAAAAAAGTATAATTGTTGGTCAAAGAAAGGAAGATGATAGTGTATTTGTTTGATGAGGAGTTAAGAATGAGCTTCTATTTGCCACAAATAAAGCTGACCCATTTAACATAAATTCCTAAAAATTTCTAAAATTCTAAAACCATAAACTTGGCCTTTATTATTACCAATCTTGGACAAAGGTGATGTAATAGTGTTATGTACTTGTGGCTATGCATGCACACATCACCAGCAACTAAAAGTAGGGTAACTTTCTACAGTCTTTCCTTTTTTACTTTTACCTTACTTCTAGGGAGAAAAAGCTAGTAGAAAGAAACAAGAAAATACAGTGGAAGTGGCAGTAAAATGGAAAAAGAGAAGAAAAAGTTAGAAAGCAAATGCCAGTCTTTATTTGGGGATTGTCAGTAGCTCACTGACTTGAGGTTTGGGTGGGTGACATCCTGGACTGTTATAGACCTGTGGACCAAGTCTTAATTTTCTTGCCTTTTTCAGGGGTGAGTATACCCCCAATTTACAATTTTATAATCTCATCAATTTAACACTATCAATGCATATAAGTGAAATTTTGTGAAATTTGTTCCGTAATATTCATCTGTTTTTACGGAACAAATTTCACAAAATTTCGCTTAATAGAATCTATTACTCAAATGCGCACTTAACTTTTCAAAATTATCTACCAAAGTATCTATCTTTCATGGCAAAATACATAAGTTGTCACATAATCTATGGCCCAAATCCCCCTTACACACTTTCTGTGGACGATAATAATATTACACACGCAACCTTTTTAAAGTGTATCTAGTACACACCACATTTGACAGATGGCGCGCGCGTATTTTACACGTAAAAGAGGCGGGTGAATATAAAACTTTTGGGTCTTAATCATTAGTTAAACGCCATATTTCTAGCCTTTTTTACTTTTAAACTTTTTTTGAGTCAATTCTTCTTTTTCTATTTTTAACTATTTCATCTCCAAATAATTTGGTCCCTTTTCCACATCCTACCACCCCACACGTTTTCCTCTTCCCCTGGTCACCCACTTTGTCTTCTTCATAGATTAAACTCTAAAATACAACAATAATTGTAGAGCTAGATCCAAGTTCTAAATTATTAGTCATCTCCTCCAAGATTTAACCCTCTCAGATCTGCTAATGAAATCAATGATTAGTTTCTCTATATTTTTTCATAATTTTATTTTCAGATCTGCTGATTCTTTCTTTGACTTCAATTTTTTTTTAATTGAATGGGTTTGAAAAGAGGGTTTATAGTATTTGTGGATTTTGCTCTAAAAATTAATGGCGGTGGTGATACTGTTATGACAATGGTGATTTTAATAAAAATCAACTTTTTTGTAGAAGAAGATGTGCATCTTTAGCTCTTATTCATCTTTAAGAGTCAAGCTCCATTGGCAATATTGAGAAAATGGGACACGATGCTACTAACTATGGCGTTAATGGTGGAAAGATTGTGGAGAAGATGATTAAGTGGGTTGGGGCAGGGGGGAAGGAATTACTAAAAACGGGAAAGGGGGATCTTTTTTATTTATTTTTTCTTTTTTTAAAGAAGAAATTTTAATTATGGTGTAAATTAGGTATTTTATTGTATTTTCTTTCTGTTTTGACACGTGTCACGATATTATTGGTGTGTGATATTACACATATTTTGAAAAGCTGGTCAACAAAAAGATGGTGTGTACTAGATACACTTTAGAAAGGTTGCGTGTGTAATATTATTATCGTCCACAGAACGTGTGTAAGGGGGATTTGGGTCATAGGTCCGGTGGCAACTTATGTATTTTGCCATCTTTCATTTGTAACGACAAAGTCATTTGACTATGCCTATAGCACTCAAAAGGTCACTCAACCAAATTTATCAAATTTTTGATCATCAAATACTTATTTTACCCTCTAAATTATCAACTTTTATCTTCTTTTTTTTTTTTTTGCTTTTTTAATATTATGATTTTTTTTCTCTTTTTAAATATTTTTCTAGCATATATAATGTCAAAATAATAATATAATTGAGTATAATATTCAAGAATATGTAATGTATATTACAAAAATACCTTTATTTTAAATAATTATTTTCTATGGTACGTGCAAGGAATATATATTTTAAAACTTTTATTTTCTTTCATTCTCAATTGTGTAAATAATATTTTGAGTTTTTTTGTTAATATCAAATTTATTATTACGAACAAATTGTTTTAATTAATTTTCTAATATGCTCAATATTTTATTATTCCAACATTGTATATGCTTATACTTTTTAAATTTTTTTAATTTATAAATAAAATTTTATTTATTCTAAGGTAAGTCTATAATATAAATTAAAAAGAGAAAAATTATTATATTAAAAATTTAAAAAACAATAAAAAGATAAAAGTTAATAATTTAGAGGGTAAAACAAGTATTTGTCGATCAAAAATTTAAGAAATCTAGTTGAATGACTTTTGAGTGTTATTGTCATGATCAAGTGACTTTGTTGTTACAAACAAAAGAAAGATAACTTTGATAGATAATATCGGATGATTGAGTGATCATTCGAGTAACGTACTCTATATACATTGATAGTGCTAAATCTTTTGCACAACTTCACTACCTAATTTGCGATTCAATATTAGTCTAAGCCACCTCGAATGATGTGAGGTGCATAACAAGACCTACACATATTTTTGTATGAAAATCTAAATGACAAAACAATCACCCTCCACTCAATTAAAGGAATTGTGAAATTAAATACAAATTTTATCTTATTAACCGCTCATAATATTTAACTTACTGATATTAGGCTATATAGATAATATTTACATCTTAATATTACCATACTTTATTGTTGTTTTATAGGCGAATTGATAACAAAATGCTCTAAATGGTGTTCTTTTACTTTGCAGGGAATAATCTAAGTGAGGAAGCACTACGGAGTGTTTTGGAGTCAATAATGTGAAGAAAACGCCCAACCAAGAAGTACCCGAGCATAAATAAGCAAAAAATGGACTGAGTGAATCACCGCGACCGCGGTGGAACCGCGACAGATCAAGTGCTCGAGGCAGAATGTTCAGCGTTCACCGCGGTCGAGCCGCGGTCTTGCCGCACCGCGGTAAACTGTTCACTCGCTAGAAATTTTGGGGATCAAAGTGTAATTCGGGAAAAAGTTGTTCCAAACCCTTATAAACTTTAGAAGCTCGCCAAAGACAGAATTAAGCTTGTTTTTAGACCACTTTGGAGGCAAGAACAAGTGTGAGAAGAGTAATAAAACATTAGAGTTCTTCTATCTTCTCTTTATTATTGCAATTACCCATTATGAATAATTCAGTAGTTTTATCTTGTTTTGTTATGAGTAGCTAATTTCTTAGTCTAGGGTTTTGATGGAACCTATTGAAGGATGAACTTCTTGTTATGTTAATATAGTTTGCTCAGTCTAATCTCTATTTGCTCAACTATGTTCTTGTTGTAGTTAATTGATAGGATCCTCAATTAGTTGTGCCTATTTAGTGTGCATAACTTGGGAGAGAGTGCATAATTAGGTAATTGTTGAACAGCACCACTCCCAAAGTATATGAGGGGTCAATAACTGAGGGTTTAAAGGCGGGATTAGGGATAACGAAGCCTTGGATGCAATCTAAGGTGAGCTGTAATAAATAAAGCCAGCTAGCGTATCTTGGGAGAGTGCGTCTAGTAAATTATCGTGATTACTCGGGAGAGATTTACGGTAGGAAGAGTGCTCATGATCGATAGAGATGATTATGCAAATCTGTAAGAAACATAACATGAAGGGATTCTATCAATAGGGAAAATCATAACCTTAGATCCTTCTCTTAATTGTTTACAACTTAATCATAGTTAGTTTTTAGTTGCTTATTTACATTCATTCTTAGTTAGTAGAAATATCATCAATTGTTATTCACAACGTTTGGAAAGTTGATTCCGTGGAAATTAGTAAGTCTAACGAGAGTAATTGATAGGTTAATTCCTTATGGGTTCGCTCTAGGCTAAATACTCAGGTTATATTTGCAACGTCCGCGTATCCTTTTTATAAGGCATAGTTGGGCGTGATCAAATTTTGGTACCGCCGTCGGGGACTTAACGGTGTTATCAATTACAATTGATAGAAATACAAAAAAAATTAGTGTAGTCAGTTTTCTCTATACCCAATCTTTACATTGAAATTTTAACGTTTGTTGACTTGGTTGTACAGATGCATTCCTAGAAACTCATCAAGAACTGGTGAAGTATTTGAAGCATTATCAGATCCCGAGAAAGTTTTCAAAGCCTTGAATCAGGCCAACCGGAAAAGCAAACAACAACAAACAACTGAACAATTCAAACCAGACATAGGGGATCACATAGTAGACCCAGCTATGCCGGTAGAGCTAGTGACACCTCTTGTGCCAGAGGCTGCGCTTTATGACTGGGCACAACCCACAGCGGAAAACTTAGCCATAGCGATTTTAGTCCCGTAGATACAGGCTGAATCATTTCAAATCACGAACAACATGTTGCACTTGTTGCAAAACAAGGGACTATTTTCGGGGTCACAAGTCGAAGATCCTCAACAACACTTGAAGAATTTTCTGTCAATCTGCAAAACTCAAAGGCAGCCCAACGTAACTCAGGAAGCAATCAAGCTGTTATTGTTTCCGTTCTCAGTGACAGAAGCTGCCCAGACCTGGCTAAACTCACTCCCCATTAATTCCATAACAACTTGGAAGGAGTTAGTCAAGCAATTAGTGAACAAGTTCCACCTACCCAACAAGACTGCTCAACAAATTGATGAAATTTTGAGTTTCAAACAGAGACCAATGGAGACACTGCATGAAACATGGGAATGATTCAAAGGGATGCTGGTTATATGTCCGCACCACGGTATTCCAGATATGATGTTGGGGCAGCGGTTTTACATGGGATTGTGAGATAGCGTGAAGGGTAATGTTGGTGCTTCAGCTGGTGAAGCATTTTTGAGCAAAACATAGAGAGAAGGCCAGAGTCTACTTGACAAGATGGCACAGAATTCGGGGTGGACAACCAGGAATGCATATATCACTCCAGTGGTTCACTCAGTGCCCTTAGATCCATCCAATACTCTTGCTAAAAACATGGCCACGTTAATGATACAGATGAGTATACTCACCAAAAAGGTGGAAGAGTCAGGGCAGAAGCAACAGGTATACATTGTAGATAATACCAATGGCGGCTTATGCACATCTTGCATTAGTCAGCCAATTGGTAACCAGTGGAATGCATAACATGATCATCATCACTATCCTGAAGACATGAATTATGTGTCTAATTATGGAGGCCAGAGACAGGGTGGTCAGAATTGGGGCCAGCAAAATCAGCCGTACAGGCCAGTCCAGCCACAGTTCAACAATGGAAACATGGGAGTGTGAGACCTCCTAATAACATGGCACCTTATCCAAGGCCACAGGGATATAATAATCAAAATCAGCAGCAGGGGTATCATCCTTCTCAGCAGCAACATAGTGGACGACAGGAAGATGGGTTTGCTAGACTTGAGGCAATAATGTAGCAGGTTATTGGGTCTAATGCAAAAATCAGTGAAAGATTAGATGCACATGATTCAGCTATCAAGAATATGAAGTGCAGATGGGCCAGATTTCGATGTCTCTAAACAATCGTCCTCATGGGACATTACCTGCAGATACCCAAATAAATCCAAAAGATCAAGGGCCGAAGCAGTTGATGGTAGTGAGTCTACGTAATGACATAGATTTGGACGTGGAGCAAGAGAGGGCTTGAGAAAGCAAACAAGCTGAGACACTCATACCAGTGCCCATTGAGCTAGATGAGTCAATGAAACTGATAGAAGTGCAGTCCAGCCTGCCCAGGAAGAACATAACATTCAGATTGAGACTGAGAAAGAAGCTGAGACAGCCTAGGAACAAGTAGTTGAGGTGGCAGCTGATAAAGAGCAATCCCAAATCATTGGGTAGAAGAGACCTCCCGCACCATTCCCTCAGAGGCTGGCCAAGTACCAAAAAGAGGAGCAATACAAGAAATTCTTGGAGATTCTGAAACAAATTCAGGTAAATATTCCATTGATAGATGCTTTGAAAGAGATGCCTGGTTATGCAAAAATAATGAAGGACTTAATGTCCCGAAAATTCGATTTCCAAGACTTGGCCACGGTGACTCTTACTCAAACCTGCAGTGCAGTGGTGACTAGACCAATTACTGACAAGCTATCTGACCCAGGGAGATTTACAATTCCCTACACTATTGGTAACTTCGCTTTCACCAAAGCACTTTGTGATTTAGGGGCTAGCATATTTCTTATTCCCTTAGCGATCTATAAGAGGTTGGGGATTGGAAGAGCTAGACCCACTTCTATGTTGTTGTAGCTGGCTGACAGGACCGTAAAAAGAACCTCTGGTATCCTGGATGATGTGTTGATTCAAGTAGGGAAATTTCTGTTCCCTGCAGATTTTGTAATTTTAGACTGTAAGGTGGATGAAGAAATTCCCATAGTTTTGGGAAGGCCGTTCTTGGCCACTAGGAGAGCTCTCATTGATTGTGAGACTAGGGAGCTCAAGATAAGATTGAATGATGAAGAGATAACATTCAATGTGCAAAAATCTATGAGGCGACCAAGTGAATTCGCCAATTGCTCTCTTATTGATGCCATGGATGTAATTGTAGAACCCGATGATGAGATTCTAACTATTGAGGACCCTCTTGCTGCATGTCTGATGAATTTAGATAAGGTGAATGGAGAAGAACTGACAGAATGGGTGTTGGCGTTAGAGGCCAGAGTGTTCTGGGATAGAACTCTTGAATTTGAGCCCTTGCACTTAGAAAATAGAGAAACTCCTCCAGCTAAGCCATCCATTGAAGAACCACCAAAGCTGGAATTGAAGCCACTGCCCGCCCATCTCAGGTATGAGTTCCTTGGACCTGACTCCACATTACCTGTTATTATCTCATCTAGTTTGTTAGATGTGCAGGCACAACAACTCTTGCAGGTACTCAGGGAGTGTAAGACTGTCATTGGGTGGACCATGGCAGACATTAAGGGGATCAGCCCCGCCTACTGTATGCATAAAATTCTGCTGGAAGAGGGACACAAACCTTCTAGCGAACATCAAAGAAGGCTGAACTCTAACATGAAGGAAGTGGTGAAGAAAGAAGTGATAAAGTGGTTAGATGCGGGAATCATTTTCCCAATATTTGATAGCAGCTGGGTCAGCCCGGTGCAATTTGTGCCTAAGAAGGGTGGCATGACGGTGATAAAAAACGATAATAATGAACTGATCTCAACACGAACCGTCACGGACTGGAGAATTTGCATGGACTACAGAAAGCTAAATCTAGCCACCTGGAAGGACCACTTCCCACTTCCCTTCATTGATCAGATGCTAGACAGATTGGCAGGGAGGTCACACTTCTGTTTTCTGGATGGGTACTCAGAGTAAAATCAAATCTCCATTGCACCAGAGGACAGAGAGAAGACATCTTTCACTTGTCCATATGGGATTTATGCTTTTCGAAGGATGCCCTTTGGCCTATGCAATGCACCCACCACATTTCAAAGGTGCATGATGACCATATTCACTGACATGGTAGAAGACATAATGGAGGTATTCATAGATGATTTCTCAGTGGTGGGAAACTCATTCGAGGATTGCCTTAGAAACCTCACTCGTGTGCTGAAACGGTGTATTGAGACTAACCTAGTTCTTAATTGGGAGAAGTGTCATTTCATGGTATAAGAGGGCATAGTCTTGGGACACTGAGTATCAAGTAAATGAATCGAGGTTGTTCGTGCTAAAGTGGATATGATAGCAAAGCCGCCACCTCTAACTTCAGTCAAGGCAATCAAGAGCTTCCTCGGGCATGCCAGTTTCTACCAGAGATTCATAAGAGACTTCTAAAAATAGCAAACCTCTCTGTAAGTTGTTAGAAAAAGATCACCCTTTCTTGTTCTCTGAAGATTGCAGGGTAGCACTCGAGGAGTTGAAAAAGAGGCTAGTCACAACACCCATCATTGTTGCCCCCGACTGGGAGCAACCTTTCGAACTCATGTGTGACGCTAGTGACTACGCGGTGGGGGCAGTGCTGGGACAGCGGAAAGACAAGATAATGCATCCAATCTACTATGCCAGTAGAACGCTGAGTGGAGCCCAGTTGAACTACACTATGATTGAAAAGGAGATGTTAGCTATGGTGTTTGCTTTCGACAAATTCAGATCATACTTGATTAGCTCTAAGGTAACTGTATACACTAATCATGTAGTTCTGAGGCACTTGATTGAGAAGAAGGAGTCTAAGTCGTGCCTGATTCGTTGGGTGTTGCTACTGCAAGAATTTGACCTCGAAATTTGTGATCGTAAGGGCATAAAAAGCCAAGTCGCTGACCATCTATCACTACTTGAGGAGATAAAAACTCAGTTGAGGTTGAGGATATTCTGGAAACCTTTCTAGACGAGCAGTTGCTCGCTACTAGTCTTGAGGAAGTGATATGGTATGCAGACTTTGCAAATTACCTGGTCAACGGTATAGTTCCCTATGACATTTCCTCTGTACAAAAGAAAAAGTTTTATCGTAACTGCCGCATGTATTATTGGGATAAACCTTACCTGTTTCGAATATGTGTGATAATATGATCCGGAGGTGCGTCCCCGAGATAGAACAATCTTCTGTTTTGCAGGCATGTCATGCGTCGGCATATGGAGGGCATTTTAGAGGAGTTAGGACAGTTGTGAAAGTGCTAGAGGCCGGTTTATTCTGGCCAACAGTGTTTAAAGATGCACACCAATGGGTGAAGGGCTGCAATGAATGTCAATGAACCGGGAACATTTCTCGTCGCCATGAGATGCCCATGAACCTGATTCAAGAGGTGGAAGTGTTTGATGTCTGTGGGATTGACTTCATGGGACCCGTCGTCAGCTCCTTTGGCAATATGTACATACTTGTTGCTGTGGATTACATGTCCAAATGGGTAGAAGCTGCAGCATTGCCCACTAATGATACAAGAGTGGTGGTGGAGTTTTTGAAGAAGAACATATTCACCCGTTTTGGGACCTCGAGAGCGATTATCAGTGACGGAGGCACCCACTTCTGTAATAGAGCCTTCGAGAAGTTGCTAGCAAAGTATGATGTACGCCACAAGGTGGCTACCCCTTATCACCCGCATACCAGTAGAAAGGTGGAAGTGTCTAATAGAGAGATAAAAAGTGTATTGACCAAGACTGTAAATGCCACAAGAACTGATTGGGCGAAAAAGCTAGATGGTGCACTCTAGGCTTATAGAACTGCTTTTAAAACATCAATTGGTATGTCACCATATAAGTTGGTGTTCGGGAAGGCCTGCCACTTGCCAATGGAACTTGAACATAAAGCTTGGTGGGCACTGAAACAACTGAACCTAGACATTGAGGCCGCGGGCACAACGAGAATCACTGAATTGCATGAGCTTGACGAGTTCCGACATCTTGTTTTTGAGAGCACAAGGTTGTAAAAGGAAAGAATGAAGAGGTTGCACGACCAAAACATTGTTGAGCGACATTTCAAACCCGGGGACATGGTATTGCTTTATAACTCAAGATTACGGATGTTCCCTGGTAAGCTTAAGTCACGATGGTCTGATCCATTTCGAGTGGTTGAAGTATTCCCTTCAGGGGCTGTAGAGATTGCCTCAGAGAAAGACTCTCACACATTTAGAGTGAATGTGCAGAGATTGAAGCTATACATAGGAATGAAAGAACCAAAAGAAGTGTCAGAAATCCACCTGACGGAACCTCAGAGGTCGAGCGAGCCTTAAATGCGCTTGTCTGCGTCATGCCGCGACGTTAAATCAGGTACTGCGTGGGAGGCAACCCACGAACATTGTTGTTAGTGTTTTCTTATGTAACTTCCTATAAAAAAAATTGGGCAGAACCGCAACCGCGACAAGACCGTGGTAGGACCGCGTGAGAGGCGAATATTTTGCCTCAACTTTGTCCAACCCACCGCGACCGCGGTGGGAACGCGGTAGAACCGTGGTGAAATGCGATGATTCTGCCTTTAGATCCTACTACACTGTTTCGGGCTATGTAACCCACCGCGGCCGCGGTGGGTACCAGGTAATTTTTTAAATTTTTTTTACCTTTTCTTTTTCTATTCTCCTTTTATTCCATAATTCTAACGCCCCCCTTCTTTATTTCCCAAACATCCACCCCCTCCCCCTTCTTTATTTTCTAATTTCTCTCTCTCTCTCTAAACCCTAACTACCCAAATTCCTCTCCTCTTCTTCTTCTTCTTTTTCTTCTTCTTCTTCTTCTTCTTCTTCACTCATCCTATTTCCTCCATCTCCATTCCTCTTACTCCTTCGCCCATCTAGGTATGTAATTCCTCACCCCCTTAGCTTTTCTTGTGCATTTTGTTGTAGTTGTATGCTAGCCTAATGGTTGTAATTGTGTAGTGATTTTTTAGTAGATTTTTGTTAGTTTTCTTCTTGTTTTCTTTTGATTTTCGTTTTTGGGACTGACTGGTGAAGGGGTTGTGTATAATGTGGTGGAATAGTGTATGTTTGTGGGTGTTGAATGAAGTGTTGTGGGGTGTAATGGTGTAGTAGAATCTTTGATTTGGGGGGAGCTTAGATATCCATATGGGCTATATATATGAAGAAATTGTCTTGCCCACAAGGTGTTTGGGAAATTGCCCCAATGGATTTATAAGGGCTAATGTGACATGGTAGTGGTGAAGTCTGAGTACCCACCCATAGTCATACATTTCACACACTCACTGATAGGCATTACTCTGTTTGGCAAATACAATGAATCCATCTAGGAAGAGACGCAACACTGGGTCCTCCGCTAGTGGATCGGGAAGCTTCTCGAGAGCTAGGGGTCAAGCCAGTGCACCACAGTTTGACAACACCAGGTTTGTCTCCAAACCGGCGGAGGATAGGTACAATGCAAAGGCAGCAAAGAAATTGCTACATGAGGTGAATATTGACTGAAAAGCCTTAGAGGTGGAATGCCCGAATATCTTCAATGAGTTGAGGAGGTGTCAGCTGGACATTTTCTTCGAGGTACCGAAGGAGGCCAATGTTCAGATCGTAAGGGAGTTCTATGCTAACTGCCCGGAACATGAGAATGGAGTTGTTACTGTATGCAATACACGGGTAAATGCATCCATCGAGGCCATCCGCAGGGTGTACCGGTTGCTAGTGTTCAGGGGGGAAGCTGATGACTATCGTACATTTAGCCGAACATGTGCCTTGTGGGGAACTCTTCTTGAGACTATCTGTGTGCCAGACAGAGAGTACATATGGATAAAGCACCGGATTACACTTAACTCCCAGTCTCTTAATTGGGAGGCTAAGTGTTGGCTCACCATTATCAATAGTCGGTTGTTACCCTCCACCAATACGACCGATGTTAATCTACCACGGGCGGCAGCGATCTATTATTTCATGGCCCACAGGGATTTTGATATGGCTCGGCTCCTCCATGACGAGATGCTCATTAGATCACCCGAGTTACTTAAAGGCTTCTACTTCCCTTCTCTAGTCACCAGGTTGTGCCGTCTTGCTAGAGTCCTTGAAGACCCTAGAGTTGATGGGAAATTGCCATTGAGAGCCCCGTTCCTTGCAAGAAAAATCAGAATTGGGATAGAGCCGGTGGTGAATGTTGATGAATCGGATGATGAATCTGATGATGATGATGCTAAGGCAGCTGAGATCCCACCATCTACAAGAGTTGATGAGGTGGGCCCTTTACAGCCCCACCGTAGTACCCGCATGATAGCCCTGTAGTAGGATATGGATAGTCTCCGCACTTCTGTCACAGACTTGGGCACCAGAGTTGAGACTCTGATCACTCAGCAGGCAAAGTCGGAGAAGAAGATTATGGGATGGCTTCGAGCTCTAGGACGAGCATGTCATCTCGATCCCGGTACCATCTCTGATCAGGATTGATCTTCAGGGAAGTCCCCCTCCTTACTCTGCTCTTTATTTGTTGACATGGGGACATGCCATATTTTTAAGTGGGGGGGTGGCTGTTATTGTATGATGTTATTGTAAAGATATTGTGTAACTTTGTATGGTGTTGCTTTATTTTTGTTGCTTTACTTTTGATTGATTAGTAGGGTAGGATCATGTAATTAACTTTGTCTTGGCCCAACAACAGACACCTTTCAACAGGTCTCTTGAGGGACCTAAGTCGAACAAAAAAAAAATATATAAGGACTCTTCCTGATGACGGATATTTGAGACAGTTCTTGGGGGAAGTTAGCCTAGAGAAAATCTCAAAAAGATTTTTTATTTTATTTGTAGGTAGTGTAGTAACTCCCTCTTGGTTTTTCTTTGGGTCACGGTTCTTTTCCAAGAGTTTAACTTGAACGGGGTGTAGGTAGTTTTTTTTTGTTTTGTTTTTAGTTTTATTTAGCATTAATGGGCTACGAACTGAATAGAAAGAGAATCCCTTGGCATGTATACACCTGAACACAATCGAAACTAGAGTGTAATGCCTAGTCTCAATGGTTGACTCTTGCTAAAGTGCCTTAAAGTTGTATGTTTGTAGCTTACTTGAACACTCAAAAGAGAATGTCTTGATAAATCAATCCGGAGTGAGTCATATGCCATGTGTGTGTGAGCTATACTGTATTCTATGCTTTACATTTGATGCCTAGAACTTTCCCAGTGTGTTTGCATAGAGAAATAGTAGCTTCATTCAGTCTTAGAAGTGATATAGGCATTTCTTTGTTAAGCCAGATATATATAACGTAAACCCACCTGAATGTAATACATCTTAGTTAACCACGTTGAGCCTATAAGCCTGTTTCTTTGGCAACCACATTGCGATCCTTACCCAATTGTTTGAATATTCTTCTGCTTGAACCCGTTTACCTCTCAGGAGCACTTGAATGGCCTTGACATATGCAAAAGTTAAAGTGTGGGGTGGTGGTTTGATTTTGAGTGGAGCCAATGAAATAGAGGAAAGGTGTAGTTTTGAAGAATAAAAGAAGACGTGCCACAAAAAAATAATAAATAAATATAGTAGTTGATAAGTGGTAGCTTGAGGCAAATGCACCTAAAAGAATGGGTTGTTATAAATGAATTGTGGGGTATGTCTGGTTGACATAAGAATGATATGGAATGTTAATGTGTTGTGTATTAAAAGTGCTTAGGGAGGCTAGTCACTATATCCAAATATATCCTACCCATCCCTTAGCCTACATTACAACCAAATGAAGTCCTAATTGATCTTAGACTGGATAGGCTCAATTAGTCTAGTATTACACTAAGGGCAAGCCTATGGTACATCTTTGTGGCGTGTGAATGTTCTTTTGGAGAGTGAGCGAATTTTGTCCATTTGAGTTCCTAAGTGTTTGTATCACTCTCTTGTGTGATGTGAGGACATGTGATTCATAAAGGAAAGGTAAGTCTTGACTTCTGTATAGAGTAGTTTGAGTAAGTGCGAATATTGCATGGTACGAGAGATTCGACTGTTGAGGCAAGGGTTGTTCACTACTAGGTGCAACTTTGGTAAATTATTCAAGGTATGAGTCATTGTGAGTCGTTTAGGGAAGGAACTTTGATAGAGTGTGGTGGATTGCTAGAGGACTAGCAATGATTTAAGTGTGGGGTGTTGATATTAGGCTATATAGATGATATTTACACCTTAATATTACCATGCTTTATTGTTGTTTTATAGGCGAATTGATAACAAAATACTCTAAATGGTGTTCTTTTGCTTCGCAGGGAATAATCTAAGTGAGGAAGCACTACAGAGTGTTTTGGAGTCAATAATGTGAAGAAAACGCCCAACCAAGAAGTACCCGAGCATAAAGAAGCAAAAAATGGACTGAGTGAATTCCACCACGACCGCGACAGATCAAGTACTCGAGGCAGAATGTTCGGCGTTCACCGCGGTCGAGCCGCGGTCTTGCCACGACCGCAGTGAACTATTCACTCGCCAGAAAATTTGGGGACCAAAGTGTAATTCAGGGAAAACTTCTTCCAAACTCTTATAAACTCTAGAAGCTCGCCCAAGGCAGAATTAAACTTGTTTTTAGACAACTTTGGAGGCAAGAACAAGTGTGAGAAGAGTAACAAAACATTAGAGTTCTTCTATCTTTTCTTTATTATTGCAATTACTCATTATGAATAATTGATGGAACCTATTGAAGGATGAACTTCTTGTTATGTTAATATAATTTGCCCAGTTTAATCTCTATTTGCTCAACTACGTTCTTGTTGTAGTTAATTGATAGGATCCTCAATTAGTTGTGCCTATTTAGTGTGCATAACTTGGGAGAGAGTGCATATTTAGGTAACTGTTGAACAACACCACTCCCAAAGTATATGAGGGATCAATAACCGAGGGTTTAAAGGCGAGATTAGGGATAACGAAGCCTTGGGTGCAATCTAAGTTGAGCTGTAATAAATAAAGCCAGCTAACGAATCTTGGGAGAGTGCGTCTAGTAAATTATCGTGATTACTCGGGAGAGATTTACGGTAGGAAGAATGCTCATGAATGATAGAGACGATTAGGCAAATCTATGTGAAACATAATCGGAAGGGATTCCATCAATAGGGCAAATCATAACCTTAGATTCTTCTCTTAATTGTTTACAACTTAATTATAGTTAGTTTTCAGTTGCTTATTTACATTCATTCTTAGTTAGTAGAAACATCATCAATTGTTATTCACAACGTTTGAGAAGTTGATTCCGTGGAAATTAGTAAGTCTAACGAGAGTAATTGATAGGTTAATTCCTTGTGGTTCGACTCTAGGCTAAATACTCAGGTTATATTTGCAACGTCCGCGTGTCCTTTTTATAAGGCATAGTTGGGCATAATCACTTACTAATAATATATTTTGTACTTTTGAGTAGTTAGGGAGATAGTTTGCTATTGTTTTGATAATTATATTCTTTGAGAGTTGAATTTTTAAATTAAAAAAAAAAAAGAACTCAAAATTATTTCTTCTACTATGCCTATAGTTGCAAAATCCTTGTCTCACCTATATCTAAATCTATTATCACACTTTTCTTGATTACGCAACATATTAATTAATCGTCTTCTGGATAAAAAGGTTGAAAGTTTATTTTATCAAACTTGGCTAAAAATCTTAAGATAGAAAAACTCCTAGAAATAATCTAATGACCCATCACTTTCACTAAGAAAACGTATTATGAATATTTTTCCAATCACGCAACAATAATCACTTCATCACGTTTGCATAAAAGCAAGTTTCACATTGACATAAAAATATAGTTTTCATTTTCTATTCTTTTTTAGCAGCCATTTACCTCTGTTTATTAAAGGCAAACAACCATAGCTAATCTGTTTTTATCATCCTTCTCAATTTTCATGGATACAGAACATAGTACTTTAAGGGTACTGATGTTTCCATGGTTGGCTCATGGTCATATCTCTCCTTATTTAACTGTTGCCAAGAAACTTGCATGCAGGGGATTCTACGTATACCTTTGTTCTACGCCTGTGAATCTCAATTTTATCAAGAAAAAAATCCCCCAAAAATACTCCATTTCTATTCAGCTAGTTGAATTTCATTTACCAGATTTACCCGAGCTTCCTCTTAGTTACCATACAACTAACGGCATCCCACCCCATCTCGTTTCCACCCTCAAAAAGGCCGTCAAAATGTCTAAACCTAATTTTTACAAAATCATAGAAAATTTGAAACCGAATATGTTAATCTATGATATATTACAACCATGGGCTAAGGAAGTTGCAAATTCATATAACATTCCAGCAGTCATGCTCTTGACTTTTTGTGCAGCTATGTTATCATACCGTTTGCATCCAGTAAAAAAACCGGGGACTGAATTTCCTTTTCCAGCTCTTTATTTGAGAAAAATTGAGAGACAACAAAGGGAAGAAATGCTTGAAAAAGCTGCTAAAGAGAAAGATCCTGATGATAAGGACCCTTTCGCTGAAGAAGAAACTATGAATAAGATAATACTGATGAGTACCTCCAGGGCAACAGAGGCTAAATACATCGATTACTTCACCGAGTTGATCCAATGGAAAATTATACCAGTTGGTCCTCCAGTCCAAGAAACAACAAATGAATATGATGGGGACGTAGATGATCTCATTGATTGGCTAGGAAACAAATATGAGAATTCAACTGTATTTGTCTCATTTGGAAGCCAGTATTTCTTGAGTAAGGAAGATTTGGAAGAAATAGCTTTAGGGTTGGAACTTAGTAATGTTAACTTCATATGGGTTGTAAGATTTCCAAAGGGTGAAGAAGTTAGAGTTGAAGAAGCATTACCAGAAGGTTTTCTTGAAAGAATTGGAGATAGGGGAAGGGTTGTGGATGGATGGGCACCACAACTAAGAATTCTAAGCCATCCGAGTACTGGAGGATTCGTGAGTCATTGTGGTTGGAATTCTGTAATGGAAAGTATAGATTTTCGTGTGCCTATTATAGCTTTGCCCATGCATCTTGATCAGCCAATAAATGCTAGGTTGATCGTGGAACTTGGAGTCGCAGTGGAGATTGTTAGAGATGATGAAGGTAAAGTTCATAGAGGAGAGGTAGCAGAAATTGTTAAAAGTATAATTTGCGAGAAAACAGGGGAGAATCTAAGGAATAAAGTTAGAGAAATCAGTGAGAATTTGAAGAAGGAAAGAGAGGAAGAGATGGATGCAGCTATTGGAGAGCTAGTACAACTTTGCAAAACTAGCAAATCCAATAATATGATGTTGTAATTCATGAACAGATATTGTTTTTGATTGCTTTCAAAATAATCAGGTTCGAAAGATTACATAACTTACTTAATTTGTTTGTATGGCGTGATTATTTTCTTATACTCTTACTTGTCTCTGGACATGTGAGCTATATGTGTATTCCAAGTTTTTTTTTTGTAATATGTTAACTAATCACACATGTTTTTGAGTAATAAACAAACCAAAGGACTTTTTGCATAGAGAAGGTAAGAAGTAATTGTCATCATAGACAATCTCTTTGGCAAGTTACTTCAAAATAGTAATTATAAAACTTACCATATTCAACACCTTCGAGTAGTATATTCACCACTGTATAAAATATCCAATAAGAACGTAACAAACACTTCCTCAACATTCTTCCTCCTAGCGCAAAAAAAAAAAAATGACTATATTTATGAGAGAAATATACATTCTAACACCAATAAATAAGAATGCACACTATATCATTTCTCATTATTATTTCAAATGCACCATGAAATTGATAAAGCCAAACAAAGTAAATTAAAAATTTACAAATATGAATAGACAATATACCATAAAAATATTTTATGTTTAATTCCCACTTATCAATATCACAAGGGCAATGAAAAGCTGACAATTCCGAACATATGAAAGATGAAAATTTAGGGAATCAAACTAAAAAAAAATACATTATTATAAACTGTCACCTACAAAACTCAAAAAAGAATTGGGTGAAAGGACCGGTGTCACAATCAAAAAAGTAATTAGAGAATATTGGAAAGAAGATAAAAAAGAGGGTAAAAAGAATGGGATGATTTTCACATTCTTCATCAGTGAAGGAGGAACCTTGGAAACTAAATAGGTGAAGGATGGTTTTACCTTTAAGATTGTGGAAGTTGAAAAACTCGAAGTTTTGAATTTAAAATTTCGAAACGTGTCTTTCATATTTATCATGCAATTAAAATAATTTTGAAATGGTATCTTTGTTTGTTCTTATTTATTTATGGGGATGCAATTAAAGTCCCTTCAAGCAATATGAACATACAAAATATTTTGAATAGGGAGGTAGAATTTACTCACATTCTCAAAATTATTTACTTGTACTATACATGTAGTTGCAAAAAACTTAGTGACCTATATCTAGAATCTTGATCTCCATTTTTTTTTTGGCATGCCATACCATAATAGGCTTAGCTACATCCACCTTGCATCACTAAAAAAGTAATGTCACAACAAGTTAACTAATACAACTAATCCAAAAAGATCAGTCTAAAGTTTCCAACCAACCCATTTAGATCCTATATAGGGTATTAAAGAGAAAATATTCCTCTTTTAATTTAGTTTTATTATTGTTGGAAGTGGGGACTAAAGAGTAAGGACAGAATATGAATAAGAAAAAAGGTTAAAGATGAGAGATTTTTAAGTAAGTTCAGTTCATGCACGCAGTTAAGTCCTAGATTCTCAAGGTTCAACTTTATTTGACCTTATCTCATATGAATAATGGAGTAATTTGTCGTTTACAAAGGAAAACAGAGAAATATGAAGACCAGAAAATCTTGTTATAGGAAATAGGAAGAATTAGCAAACTTGATATTCCATGATTAAGTACAGAATATCACAAGTACCACAGTAACAACTCAGTTTGAATAATGATAATAAACTATGCATTATTTGATGACATGAAAACTTGACTCTCCGTTTGGTTCAAGGGTAATGTGGATTATTTCGGTGTAAATTTTAGAACTAATTTTACACCATATTGGTTTGACGTAGTAATTAAAATCAGTATTATTTTAATATCAAAATCTTAGTATAATTTATCCTCCGTAAAATATAGGATAAGTTATTCAGATTATATTCCTGATAATTATATAAAATTATAATCATGTGATATCCCGGTTTTAAATCAAAGGATTAGTCTCTCGGGAAGTGAGTTCCTTAACCGAAGATGTCAAGCAAAATTTATCTTGCAGATTAGTCTCATGGTTCAATTCTTATTAATACTATACAAGCCACGAAAAGATTATTTCTAACACAAGAAGTCCATATAATTAGGGGTGTTCCAACCGAACCGGAAAATCGCACCAAACCAAAAAACTAAATCAAACCAAACCGATTAAAAAACTCGACTAGGTTTGGTTTGACTTGATTTGGTATTGAGTAAAAAAATCCGAACCAAACCGACATATAAATATATAAATTTTATTTATATTTTTAAGACTTTATAGTGAATTTTCTTTAGAAAATGTAGAAATATTTGGGATCCTATCATGTATTAGCCTTGAAAGCGTAAATTAACGGAAAATTATTGTTAGACGACTAAGAAAATAACTATCATGTGTTACTAAAAAAATTCTCACATTAGAATATTTTAATAGATCATATGTTTGTCAATTTTTTTCCATATTTACTAAACTATATTCACTTATCAAAGTTTTATCTATAATTTTAACAAAGTAAGATTGAAATAATATTCATGTAACAAAAAACCCGAAAATCCGAAAAACCCAACAAAACCGAACTAATCCAAACCGATATAGTTGGTTTGGTTTAGTTTTGATAAAATCGAACTAACCCGGTCCATGTACACCCCTACATATAATATATAGAGTAGCTGGCAGAGGCGGACCCGTGTGTATTAGTGAGAGGTCACCAGACTCCATAAATTTCGGCCGAAATTTTATATTTGTATATGTGTATACCTTGAAAATGATTAATTTAAAGCAGTTAGCACTTTGAGTACTAAAAGCCTTTAGAGGGCATTGATTGAGCAGAATAATGTGCCCCTCGTGTAAAAATTCTGAGTCCGCCCTGATAGCTGGTGAAGCAATAAACGTATAAAACCATAAGCCACTAGAAAATATTCTTATACAATTTTTAACTCTGGAATAAATAGATGTTCATTAATAGACTGATCCAAATATTAACCATCCTACAATAATAAAAGGTAACTCTCGAATTGGTTTAACACCTAACTAATATGGACCCGACGTTTTAGCTAGCGGTTGAGAAATTAAAGAAAGAAAAAAGAGAAAGTCACTTTTTCTAATCTTGTTTAAACTGTCGGTTAATTTTTTAAATACTAATACTGCTAATCATGAGGAATCTAATTTGCTAAAAGAACTCAAATGAAAGAAGGATGTGTCTTATAGTTGAAGCTAATATTAACTTAAGATATTATATGACAGAAAGAATGTATTATCCTAATATACAAAGGGACCATTTCCCTACATTTGTAGGTTATACAACGCAAATGGTTCGTTATAAGAAATTTAATAAGGGTTAATAGGGTCCCGTATGTCCATAGCACCATCCCTGTCTCAAATTTAAAAATTCTTTGGATCACAGTTCTTGAAAAGATTAAGCAAAATAATATTATCATGGTTTGGCCGACTGCATTAACTTAGGAATTATCATAAATAAATTATGTCATTATTGTGACAGTCTTTGAAGCTACCTTCCATAAAATATTTCAATAATAATCAAATCATCGGCAGCCACCAGGAATTAATTAGGTTAATCTTAAGTTAGAACTCCCCCCACCCACCCACCCACCCACCCCAAATAGCCCCACTTGTTACTAAACTTTTAATTTCCTTAATAATATTTTTATGTTTTTCCTCATATTGTTTTATATGATTTTCTCTTATATTGTTTGTATCAACCAACATTCAAGGGGGTGGCCTAAACGAAGTGAGATGAAAATCAAGGAAGACAAGAATTTAAAGTAATCCTACTTGAGGCAAAAAATGTTTAGGTTATTTCTTTTTATATGCTTAAATGTTGAGGAACAAAGTTACTTAATATCTTTGTTGGTGGAACACAACAAACACTTTGTGAAATAATCTAAGAACTCAAAAATTTAACCGGACGTTATGTTATATGATTGAGATATAGACAAAATGACTCGGATGCATGAAAGATAAGAAGCACTTTGACCCAGTTTGGACGCACCTTAATTATATAAAAGAATTCCATCTTCTAAACTATTTTTGTTGAACATATAAGCAACATTTTTCTTCAAAACAAGTTCTTTAATTTGATCTATAGCGACTAATGCTGAATCTAAACAAAAAACTTGCTCAAATTTTAAAAGCCCCAATTTAGCTCGTCAAAGCAGCTGGTTAGGTATTTTAAAGGCCTAATTCATAAAATATTGTATTCTAAGAAATATTTTAGTGGTGAGTTGCAGTGGTGACCACCCCCCACTTCCAACCAAGAGGTTGTGAGTACAAGTCACCCCAAAAGCAAGGTGAGAAGTTCTTGGAGGGAGGGATATGCCGAGGGTCTATCGGAAACAGCCTTTCTACCCTAGGGTAGGGATAAGGTCTGCGTCCACACTATCCTCCCAGACCCATTGGTGGGATTATACTAATATTTCCTGTTCTCAGAAAATTCACCGTCCAGCTGGTATGATTTTTTTTCCTGAGGACAAAAGGTTTTCCACCCTTGTTTCCAAAAGGAAAAAAAAAAAAAAGAATTGCATAATACTCAGTTTTAGTTGCATTGTTTTTTTCCTTTTCAAATCTCTAATATTCTAGGTCATGAATAAGATGGATCGATTAAATTAAACACTTACTAAAAGCGATGTGCACGTCAATTAATCCGACATAGATACAGCATACCTGGTTCTTAATTAGTACTTAATTTGATTTATTATTAGAAGGCATCGTAATGTTTATTTGGTTAATATTTTTTATGTTGTTGGTCAAAGAATATAAAATTCGCCGATTATTCCAAAAGATGTAAGAGCTGCCTGCCTAATGCTACAGATGGAAACCCTGGTGTTCTATGTACCAAAAGAGTTGATTCCTGTGGGAATATTTGGTAATTGATTTGCATTCATTTTTTATTTTGTCAACCCAAATTTCAAATTAAACGTTGAAAGTTTTGCATATTTTTAGTCATCCTGATAAAATTGGTAATTTTGATAATATAATCACTAGAACTGTATGTCATTACCATGTTATCGTTGGATCATGGTGTATGACACAATTTCTCAAGGATTTTACTAAATCAGGTAAAATACATATTCAGAAAAAGTAGAATTTTCAGGTAAATTTTCGTTAATTTTCTCTCTTTGTCAATGTTTACTCGAAGATCGTATTAATTATATTCTTTAATTTCACCAGTTAGAAATTTGTTAAAACAATTAGATTTAAAATGTTGGACAAGCAACTGTTAGGGATATAGTACATATACCCTAGATCCAATATCATATTTGATGATTTGAACATATTCTTGTGAACGTCATTTGATATAAAATATATGACATTTGATATTCTTTTATCATTATTATTAAATATTTGATTAATTTGATAAGGTCCTTGATTAATTTTTGAGATTTGTCATCGTGATAGAGATCATGATAATGAGAGCAAAGACTCTTACAATTTAATCTAAATTTGTTCTTGATCGTAGGATTATTAACTTGGACATTAGTAATCCGGTTAGATCAATATTTATGTGATTGTCTTTATAAGATAAAGCTTAGTTGATCTCATTAACTGAATCACATAGATAGATGATGCATATAGAGATATGATCATTGAACCGACTCATTGGATAATTCATAATGGTTAGAATTACCATAAATTGTCAATATGATATTTTTTTGAAGAATGTGATGTAAGAGTTTCCTTTGACCTGAGATCGTCATAGTAATTGACAAGTTATTTATTGTGCTTTGATACTAGACACATATGGCCCTAGGGCGATAGTTGAAAGGATATTGGGTATGATTAAATACTTGTAGAATTAGTGATTGATCAAGATGGAATCTATCAACTCTTGGTAATGAGTTTAAGCTCCATGTTGTCATGAATTATAAACGACCAAACTAAGACCTTGGTCAGGGCAATTGTATTAAAGAAGAAATGAGTTTCTTAGGTCATTCAATGGTCGATTGTATTTGACATGAACACATAGTTGGTCGCCTATTAGGACTTGACAGTTGAACCATATCCTAGGGTGATCCAGAGCTATAAGGACAGAAGGAATTACTACATTATTCTTCTACTGGTTCTTGAGAGTAAATTGTATACTTCATGCTATCCGGTCGTGAAAGAGTGTTGCTAGATGCCACCCTTGATTTGTTCTTGATCGTAGGATTATTAACTTGGACATTAGTAATCCGGTTAGATCAATATTTATGTGATTGTCTTTATAAGATAAAGCTTAGTTGATCTCATTAACTGAATCACATAGATAGATGATGCATATAGAGATATGATCATTGAACCGACTCATTGGATAATTCCTAATGGTTAGAATTACCATAAATTGTCAATAGGATATTCTCTTGAAGAATGTGATGTAAGAGTTTCCTTTGACCTGAGATCGTCATAGTAATTGACACGTTATTTACTATGCTTTGATACCAGACACCTATGGCCCTAGGACGATAATTGAAAGGATATTGCGTACGATTAAATACTTGTAGAATTAGTGATTGATCAAGATGGAATCTATCAACTCTTGGTAATGAGTTTAAGCTCCATGTTGTCATGAATTATAAATGGCCAAACTAAGACCTTGGTTAGGGCAATTGAATGAAAGAAGAAATGAGTTTCTTAGGTCATTCAATGGTCGATTATATTTGACACGAACACATAGTTGGTCGCCTATTAAGATTTGACAGTTGAACCATATCCTAGGGTGATCCAAAGCTATAAGGACAGAAGGAATTACTACATTATTCTTCTACTGGTTCTTGAGAGTAAATTGTATACTTCATGCTATCCGGTCGTTAAGGAGTGTTGCTAGACGCCACCCTTGATTAGTATATTGATGTGATCAATTTACTACCGGCTTAGTATTGAACCTATGGGGTCGCACACTAACGAGTGTTCTGATCTTTGCTAAAGGATTAATTACTTTATTATTTGATAATTAAATTAAAGAATTTAAATGGTCAAATGAATTTAGTTATTAGTCCAAATGAAATATTATTATATTCTTTGCTAGCACAGAGAATATAATTAATATTGTGAACAAATTAAAGTTTTCTATTTGGAATAGAAAATTAAATTATTTCTCTTGATTGAAATATATATATATGTGTGATATATATATTTGTATATATATATATATATATATAATTAATATTTATATATAAAGATATATAATATGTTAAGAAAGGACTTATAAGTTAAAACCAACTTTGAGTTGGATTAACGAGAAAGTCCATAAAGGACGTGTAGGCTATTAGAATCCCATGAGCAACGGGATTAGTATTTTCCTATATAATGTAAACCTCCAATTTAGAACTTGTTTTTTCTCTTTTGGTTCCTTTTCTTTAACCTAAGGAAAACAGTTGGGGTTTATATATATATCCATAGATAAATTCAACGTGACCAATACAGCTTCTTGGAGAAGCCGCAAAACCAACAGAGATATCGAAAGAGTCAAGTAATACTCTTGGCAAGAAAATTTAGTTTCTTGGTCTTTTACGTTGGCTAAGGTTTTTGAGAAGAACTTTAGCACAATAGTTCGTTCAATTTATTCACGGGTTTCGTTGATCAAAGAGTTGATAGCAAGGATCGATCTTGGTGTGGATACGCATAGAGTCTTCGCACTATCGAAGAAATTTTGAAACGAGACTCTCTTCACCAGGTACATCTTAGATCCGATCTTTGACATGTAAATAAATTTTAAACACGAAAATATCTGCCTAAGATTGTTATTCCGCTGCGTATTACGAACACCTATATGCAATCCTTCAGTGGTATTAGAGCCGTGGTTTATTGTATCTAAAATTTATTTACGAAATATTTTAATATTATATTTGAAGAGTTCAAACTATAATACATGTGTCTTGTGCAATAGTCAAATCGTTTGAATGCTGATATTGGATAAAATATGTATTCATATAACTATTGAGATAGTTCATAACTTGAATTTGAAATTTTGTATTAGATACGATGAGAATCTATAATAGGTTACATGATTCTATTATTATTTTTAATTGTTATTAGTTCATGAGATGTTAATTAATAATGATATTCTGGCATGAATTATTTTTTTGTGATATATGTGATATATAGATTAAACATGTTAGAAGAATGTTGAATTTTGTTTTTATGTCACGTGCTTGTTCGCTACATAATTTTGAATTATTTATTACATGTGATGTAAATTAATTTAGGATTAAGCATGTAGACAACTTGAACCAAATTCGTATGCTATAAAAGATTTGATCTCCATGTTGTTAAAAGTTGTTTTAATAACAGCTCCCTCTTACTAAAATTTGAGTTCTTAAATAATAAAATATAAGATATTTTATTATAGAGATATCCATCAAAATAAATAATTTTACTTATTTATTGTTTATAAGGAGCGGCCTGACTACCGGGAGACTTATAGTTCGAGAATATGTTAAAATTATTTATTGCATTAGATGCATAGATTGAACGAATTATTCAATTTTTTTACTAGACGTATGGACTACCCGGGGAGTATAATATTTAATAAGTTCATTGCTATCATGATGGTTGAACTCAACTATGCCAATAGGATCGACCTGACTACCAGGGGACTATTTGACATAGAGCTATTTAAAGAAATTGTATGAGGATACAATTGATAAGAGTACCTACCTTTAAAATTATATGTGAGAAACGACTTGACTTCCAATAGGCTCATACATATTGTTAAAGGATTCCTTTACTCCATTAGCAGAAATAAAGATTTCGTAAACTATAATGAGGGTAAATAGTTTAAAATAATTAGTGAAAATATCATTTAGATAAAAGTCCATGTTTTATGATATATGCAAATATGTTCTTATATTATTGCCTTTTCTTTTCTATATTTTAGATTTCTCAAAATGTCTGTTATATCACTGCGTGAAATACTTGAGAAAACAAGTTGGTAGGACCAAACTTTGATGACTGGTATAGAAATTTGAGAATTGTTCTCATGCATGAAAAGCTCATTGATGTGATCGATAAGCCTGCAAAGATAATCCCACCAGAGAATGATGTTCAAGGCACCAAGGTTTATCAGAAACACTTGGAAGAATGCCTTGCTATTAAACACATTATTCTCGCTTCTATGAGTTCTGAACTCCAGAGGAAACATCAGAATATGGATCCAACTGCAATCATTGAATATCTTAAGAAGATGGCTGATACACTGTTGGTAAGAAGATGGCTGATACACTGTTGGACATTGAAAACTATCCAGTTGGACCCCTTGTCAATCATATGATTGTTCTTACCTAAGAACATGAGAAGTTGGGGTACAAGCTTGGTAAAGAGCTTTCTGAAGATTTGATCTTGCAGTCAGTATATGATACTGAATGTTTTCACTGTAAGAAGAAAGTGCGTTGGAAGAGAAACTGCAAGGAGTATCTTGCAACTCTAAAGGACAAGAAACAAGGTGAGACATTAATGAAAAATATTTTCAAGGTTTCTTTAGCTACTACTAATTCTTCACTGTGGGTGTTAGATACTGGCATTGGTTATAACATCTGTAATATGTTGCAAGGGTTCAAGATAAGTAGGAGGCTAAAGAAAGGAGAAGTTAATCTACAAGTTGAAAATGATGCAAAAGTTGTGGTCGTAGCTGTAGGATCAATTTCTTTAATAATGCCTACAGGCAAAGTACTTATGTTGGATGATTATTATTACGTTCTTAAATTTGTTTCAAACATAATTTCAACTTCTATGTTAGACAAACGTGGTTTTTGCATTAATATAGGAGGTAGTTGCTCTATTTATTATAGTGATAATTTATATGTGAATGATTATCTCCAATATAACGTTTGTATCTTACCTAATATGAATGCTAATTCGATTATACATGTTTCAAGTCTTAAGAGGAAAAGAGATGATCAAGTAAATCATGCATACCTTTGGCATTGTAGGCTTGGTCATATTGGAGAGAAAAGAATTAACAAGTTGTAGAAGGAAGGGTACCTTGACAAATATGATTTTGAATCATATCCAATTTGTGAATCTTGTCTCAAAGGAAAAATGACCAAATCTCCATTAACTAGAAGTGGAGAAAGAGCTTCTGAATTATTGGGACTAATTCATACAGATGTTTGTGGGCCCATGAAAATTCAATCTAGAGGTGGATATTCTTATTTCATCACCTTCGCTGATGATATGTGAAGATATGGATTTGTATATCTTATGAAACACAAGTCTGAATCTTTTGAAATGTTCAAAAGGTTCCGTAGTGAAGTTGAGAAGCAGACCAATAAAAGTATCAAAGTACTAAGGTTTGATAGAGGTGGAGAATATCTTAGTGAAAATTTTACCAGATATCTCAAAGAGAATGGGATTCTCTCACAGTGGACACCTCCAGGAACACCACAACACAATGGTGTGTCTGAAAGGAGAAATCGAACCTTAGTAGATATAATGAGATCTATGATTGGTTTCACTGACCTTCCAATAAATTTATGGAGATATGCTTTGGAAGCAGCAACATACTTACTTAATAAAGTTCCCATTAAGTCAGTCTCTACAACACCATATGAGATATGGAAAGGATGTAAGCCTAACCTTAAACATATTAAAGCTTGGGGTTGTCCAGCTTATGTTAAGAGACTACAGTCTGATAAACTTGACTCAAGATCTGATAAGTGTAGGTTCATTGGTATCCCTAGGAAATAATGGGATATTATTTCTATTACCCTTCTGACCATAAAGTGTTTGTGGTGAGAGGAGCAACCTTTTTGGAAAGGGAATTTCTTTTAGAATGAAATTATAATGGAGAAATAGAACTTGATGAAGTTCAAGAAACTAATAAATCAACACAATATAAAGATCATACGACCCAAGTTGAAGAACCTTTATTGGATGTTTTAAAGTTGCCAAGGAAGTTGTCATCTTCATTGGTTGAAGTTCAAGGATAGGTTAATGAACCACTTCCAAACCAAATTGAACAACAACCCAATCCAGCACAAGGTGAACAAGTTGTACAAGTACCTCTAAGAAGGTCTACACGAGAATGTCATGTACCAACTAGATTAAAGTTAATGGTAAAAGATAATGTATCAAATGAGGTTGATCATAATGATGATGACCCTAAGACCTATGAAGAGGCTATACAAAATTCTGATTATGAGAAGTGGCAAAAGGCCATAGAATCTGAAATTGTATCTATGAAAGAGAATAAAGTATGGACTTTAGTTGAACTTTCAAAGGATATAAAACCTATAGGTTGTAATTGGGTTTTTATGAAAAAGATTGGAGCATAGGGAAAGGTAGAGACGTACAAAACCCGTCTTGTTGCCAAGGGATATCGTCAGAAAGAAGGAGTCGACTACGACGAGACGTTCTCTCCCGTGGAAATGCTCAAATCTATTCGGATTTTGCTTGCTATAGCAGCATACTATGATTATAAAATATGGCTAATGGATGTGAAAACAACTTTCCTTAATGGTGAGCTAGAAGAGGATGTGTACATGACATAACCTGAAGGTTTTACATCTTTGTATGATCATAATAAAATTTGCAAGCTAAAAAGATCCATTTATAGACTAAAGAAAGCTTCTCAAAGTTGGAATATTCACTTTATGAAAAGTTCAATTTTGTTAGATGCGAAGAAGAACCTTGTGTGTACAAAAAGGTTAGTGGGAGAACAATTATATTCTTAGTGTTGTATGTTGATGATATATTGATCATAGGGAATGACATACCGGCATTACAAAGTACCAAGATTTGCCTATCCGAACAGTTTTCCATGAAAGACCTGGGAGAAACAACTTATATATTAGGAACAAAGATCTATAGAGATAGATCTAGGAAGCTGTTTGGACTTTCCCAGTCTTTGTTCATTGATACCATCTTAAAGAGGTATAACATGGATAATTCCAAAAGAGGCTGTTAGCGGAAACGTAAAAGAAAGAACACAAGATTTAACGTGGTTCGGATCAAAATAATCCTACGTCCACCAGAGAACAATTGCCCTTTTTATATTAACAAAGGAAGGGGAGATTTCCCAATTACACTTAAGAGAATTTCTCTCTTAACTCTCTACTCACTACAATGTATTGTATTATTTTGGGATGATTTCTACAAGTGAAGGAGTGCATCTATTTATAGAGGTAAAGACCTCCTCTTGATGTCATTGGTGACATCTAACTACCTCCTCTTGATGTCATGGGTGACATCAAAGGACGAAGCTTCCTCCTAGCATCCACACCAACTCTTTCCACCAACTCTTCTAATTGGCATGACATTGTTGACTAAACATAAACCAACATTTTCAGCATGCCATTGTTGACTAAACATAAACCAACATTTTCAATCTCCACCTTGGTTTGCGTTTCGAGCGTGTGAGCAACTCTGGCCAAAACTTCTAAGCTTACTGGGCAACCCCGTTGTAAGAAACAAGAAGAATCAAACCATTGTTGAACATACCACCTCCACCTAGCAACTGTTCTCTTCGGAGTTGCATCAGTTGATGCACACCCCTGCCAAGTCCTTGCAGTGTGCAAACTTAGTGAGCGGGACTATCTTGGTCAACATGTCTGCAGCATTATCGTCTGTGATAACCTTCACGACCTTGATAGTTCCCTCATCAATAACATCTCAAATAAAATGAAATCTGACATCAATGTGTTTAGTGCGCTCATGAAATCTCTGATTTTTCATTAGATGAATAGCACTCTGACTATCACATCTAAGAGTTGATTCCAGCTGAACCAAACTCAATTCCGCTACTAATCTTTTCAACCAGATAGCTTCCTTTACCGCCTCCGCTGCTGCCATGTATTCTGCTTATGTCGTAGACAAAGCGACAATCGACTGCAGAGTCGACTTCCAACTGACGGCACTGCCAACGAGGGTAAAGATGTATCCAGTTGTGGACCTTATTCTATCAAGATCTCCTGCATAGTCAGAATCCACATAACCGAGAATTGAAATACTTGTACCACTTTTTCGAAAGGTAAGACCAACACCAGAAGCTCCTTTGATATATCTCAATATCCACTTGACAACTTCCCAATGCCTCTTTCTTGGGTTGGACATGTATCTACTTACCACACTTACAGATTGAGAAATATTTGGACGTGTGCATACCATAGCATACATAATACTACCAACTGCACTGGCATAAGGAATCTTTGACATATGCTCCATCTCATCCTCGGACTGAGGCATTTATCACTCTGAAAGTTTAAAATGAGGAGCTAATGGTGTACTTACAGGCTTGCACGTTTGCATATTGAATCTCTCAAGAACCCTTTCAATATACCTTTTTTGAGAAAGATGTACAACGTCGTCTTCTCTTGAAATCTCCATACCAAGAATTTTCTTTGTAGCTCCTAAATCCTTCATGTCAAATTCCTTACTCAATAGTTTCTTCAAAGCATTTATCTCTGTAATGTTGTTAGCAGCAATAAGCATATCATCAACATACAATAGTAAATAAATCATTGAGTTACCAGACATCTTCTTGTGATACACACAGCTATCAAATGCACTCCTTGAGAATTCATGTGTAGTCATAAATGCATCACACCTCTTGTACCACTGTCTAGGGGATTGCTTCAAACCATACAAAGACTTTTTTAGTTGGCATACGTGATCTTCTTTTCCCTCAGCTAGGAAACCTTCAGGTTGATCTATATAGATTGTCTCTTCTAGATCACCGTGTAAGAAAGCAGTTTTGACATCAAGCTGTTGAAGCTCCAAGTCAAATTGTGCAACCAATGCTAGTAGCACGCGAATTGAGCTATGCTTCACGACCGGAGAGAAAATCTCATTGTAGTCAATTCCCTCCTTTTGGCTGAAACCTTTTGCAACCAATATCGCCTTGAACCTAGCATCTTCCACTTCAGGAATTCCCTCTTTCTTTCGGTAGACTCACTTGCATCCAACTGTCATCTTCCCCTTTTGTCTTTTAACTAAGACCCATGTGTGATTCTTGTGAAGAGACTCCATCTCTTAAGTCATGGCTAACCTCCATTGTGCAGCATCTTTGCAAGAAGTTGCTTCAATATACGAGGAGGGCTCCAGATCTTTAATCTCTTCTTGTGCAGCTACGAACGCATATGCAATCAAGTTTGCTTGATTTATAAGGCGTTCCGGTTCTCGTGTCTGCCTCTTCTCCCTCCCCTTCGCAATTGTGTATGGTTCATTGATAGCAAGTTCTTCAAGGCCTACATCTTCTGACTCATATTTAACCTGAGTCTCTTGATCCTTTTCCTTGGCAAGCTCCACCGGAAGCTCCACCTGCTCGTTGTTCTTATTTCCTGAAAACTCCACGAAAACTTTACGGGGATCAAGTATAGAGGATTCATCGAAGGTGACATCTCTACTAACTATAAATTTGAGTAAAGACAAACACCAAAGTTTATACCCTTTTACTCCATCCACATACCCTACGAATATGGCCTTCTTAGCCCTTGGTTCAAGCTTTCCTTCATTAACGTGATAATAAGCTGGACACTCAAATACTCGTAAGTATGAATAGTTAGAGGGTTCATCTGACCATACCTCATTCGGAGTCTTAAAGTCAATTGCCGATGCTGGAGATCAATTGACAATATGAGCAGCAGTGTGAACTGCTTCAGCCCAAAATACTTTGGACATTTTGGCTTGTAGGAGCATACAACGAGCCTTTTCAAGAAGAGTTCTGTTCATTCTCTCGGCAACTCCATTCTGCTGTGGGGTATGCCTGACAGTCCTATGTCTTGAGATCCCATGAACCTTGCAGAATTCATTAAACTCTTCATTGCAAAACTCCAAGCCATTGTCTGTGCGAAGATACTTGATTTTCCGCTCCATTTGATTTTCAACCAAAATCTTCCACTCTTTAAATGCTTCAAAAGCATCACTTTTTGCCTTCAAAAAATACACCCAAACCTTTTGTGAGAAATCATCAATAAAAATGAGAAGATACCTCTTTCCGCCCTTCGATGGAAGTTTAGAAGGACCCCATAAATCTGAATGGATGTAGTCTAGCACTACTCTTGTCTTGTGTTTGCCAGTGTTGAAGCTGACCTTCTTCTGCTTCCCTAGAACGCAGTGCTCACAGAAGTCAATCGTGCCGATATTCTCACCTTCCAAAAGTTTACGATTGCTCAACATCTCCAGTCCACGTGCGCTCATATGACCCAGTCTCATGTGTCATAGTTTTGCCTTGTCATCATTAGATAACTGCACTGTAGATGCATTTGGAGAGCCAACAATGGTGCTTCCGGACAATGTGTAAAGGTTGTTCTCTAGCTTTCCTTTCAGCATGACTAAAGAACCTTTAGTCACCTTCATAGTTCATGCTTCGCTCATGTACCTGAAGCTTTGTTCATCTAGAGTACCCAAGGAGATCAAATTCTTCTTCAGATCAGGAACATGACGGACTTGTGTAATAGTCCTCACGATTCCATCCATGGCAGCGAACCCGAATTGAGTCAATGCCAACTATTGCACAAGTTGCATTATTGCCCATTACTACGGTTCCTCCACTTTTCTCATAGCTGCTAAACCAGTCTTTTCGGAACGTCATATGCAGAGTACAAGCAGAGTCTAACACCCATTTGTTTTCATAACTACTATTATTATTACACGATGTTGTTAGTACATAATCATTATCAAAATTATGTACATGTTCAACTGTAGATGCACTCGCCTTTTCCTTGGACTTTGACATGGGGCAATCTCGTTCAAAGTGCCCCTTCTTGCCACAATCCCAACACTCTGTATTCTTCTTGTTCACACGAGACTTTGATCTGTGCTTTGATTTACTTTTTCCCTGTTGGCTAGTCTGGCCTCTTACAAAGAGGACACTTTCCTGGTCATCTCTATCTCCTTCAATGTGCCTCCGCACATCACTAGAGTTAAGTGCCTGCCACACTTGCTCAAGCTTGATAGGCTCCTTACTATACATCATTGAATTCTCAATATCACGATATCCTGAAGTCAATGAAAATAGCAAAGCACATGCAAACGTCTCCTCCTCCCTTTTAATTCCTGCAATCTATACGTCCATGACAAGTTTATTAAACGCATCTAAATGATCTTGTAACAAAGTACCTGACCCCATCTTAAATGTGTGAAGACATCGTTGTAACAACATTCTTGCTGTCACTGATCGGTCTTGGTATAGCCCTTCTAGCTTTTCCCACAACTGTTTGGCCGTCTCTTCGGTACTCGTACTCACTTCACAAAGGACGTTAGGTACAAAGGATAGTTGGATTGCACTCAATGCATCCCTTTCAATCTTCTCCTTGTCGGGAGCTGATATATCTGTAGGATACTTTCCGTCAATAGCATGGATTGAACCTTCCCTCTGTAGTAACGCCATCATCTAGATCTTCCAGATATTGAAGTTGTTGCGTCCATTGAATCTATCAATTTCAAACTTCATGGAACTCATATTTGCGTGTTCTTCCTCCTTGGATCGTTAAAGAATCCTGTCGCTCTGATATCAATTGTTAGCGGAAACGTAAAAGAAAGAACACAAGATTTAACGTGGTTCGGATCAAAATAATCCTACGTCCACCAGAGAACAATTGCCCTTTTAATATTAACAAAGGAAGAGGAGATTTCCCAATTACACTTAAGAGAATTTCTCTCTTAACTCTCTACTCACTACAATGTATTGTATTATTTTGGGATAATTTCTACAAGTGAAGTAGTGCATCTATTTATAGAGGTAAAGACCTCCTCTTGATGTCATGGGTGACATCAAAGGAAGAAACTTCCTCCTAGCATCCACACCAACTCTTTCCACCAACTTTTCTAATTGGCATGCCATTGTTGACTAAACATAAACCAACATTTTCAGCATGTCATTGTTGACTAAACATAAACTAACATTTTCAGAGGCTATCTACCGATAAGCACTGGAATTACTCTCAGTAGGGAGGATTGTCCTAAAACACCTGAAGAGAGAGAACGCATGAGTAGGATCCCATACGCTAGTGCAGTGGGAGCTATCATGTATACCATGACATGTACACGTCCTGATGTGGCTTATGCACTTGGAGTGACTAGTTGATATTACGCAAATCTTGGTGAAGAACATTGGAAGGTGGTGAACATTATTCTTAAGTACTTAAAAAAGACTAAAGACCAATTCCTCATCTATGAAGATTCTGAGTTGAAACTTGAAGGTTATGCTAATGCAAGATTCTCTTCAGATAGAGATGATAGCAAATCTATTTCTGGTTATGTATTCACCTTAAATGGTAGTGTAGTGAGTTGGAAAAGTTCCAAACAAGCTACAATAGCTGATTCAGTAACTTAAGCAGAATATATAGCAGCTAGTGAAGCTGTTAAGGAAGCTGTATGGATGAAAAAGTTCTTAACTGAATTTGGTTTGATTCCTTCAATATAAGGTGTGGTTCCACTGTTGTATGACAATACTGGAACCATTGCTCAAGCAAAAGAATCAAGATCACACCAAAAGTCCAAACACGTTCTGCGAAGATATCACCTGATAAGAGAGATCATTGAACATGGAGACGTCGAGATTAAAAAGGTTGATGGAAAGGAAAATGTTGCAGACCCATTCACTAAAGGTCTTGGCGCAAAGGAGTTTGACAAGCATAAGTGGAAATTGGGGATGAAGTACAGGAGCGATTGGCTCTAGTGCAAGTGGGAGATTGTTAGGGATATAGTAGATATGCTCTAGATCCAATATCATATTTGATGATTTGAACATATTCTTGTGAACGTCATTTGATATAAAATATATGACATGATATTCTTTTATCATTATTATTAATTGTTTGAATAATTTGATAAGGTCCTTGATTAAATTTTGAAATTTGTCATCGTGATAGAGATCATTATAATGAGAGCAAAGTCTCTTACAATTTAATCTAAATTTGTTCTTGATCGTAGGATTATTAATTTGGACATTAATAATCCGGTTAGATCAATATTTATTTGATTGTCTTTATAGGATAAAGATTAGTTGATCTCATTAACTAAATCACATAGATAGATGATGCATATAGAGATATGATCATTGAACCGACTCATTGGATAATTCCTAATGGTTAGAATTACCATAAATTGTCAATAGGATATTTTTTTGAAGAATGTGATGTAAGAGTTTCCTTTGACCTGAGATCGTCATAGTAATTGACAAGTTATTTATTGTGCTTTGATACTAGACACCTATGGCCCTAGGGCGATAGTTGAAAGGATATTGGGTATGATTAAATACTTGTAGAATTAGTGATTGATCAAGATGAAATCTATCAACTCTTGGTAATGAGTTTAAGCTCCATGTTGTCATGAATTATAAACGACCAAAGTAAGACCTTGGTCTGGGCAATTGTATTAAAGAAGAAATGAGTTTCTTAGGTCATTCAATGGTCGATTGTATTTGACATGAACACATAGTTGGTCGCCTATTAGGATTTGACAGTTGAACCATATCCTAGGGTGATCCAGAGCTATAAGGACAGAAGGAATTACTACATTATTCTTCTACTGGTTCTTGAGAGTAAATTGTATACTTCATGTTATCCGGTCGTTAAGGAGTGTTGCTAGACGCCACCCTTGATTAGTACATTGATGTGGTCAATTTACTACCGGCTTAGTATTGAACCTATGGGGTCGCACACTAACGAGTTGTTCTGATCTTTGCTAAAGGATTAATTACTTTATTATTTGATAATTAAATCAAGGAATTTAATTAGTTAAATAGATTCAGTTATTAGTCCAAATGAAATATTATTATATTCTTTGCTAGCACAGAGGGTATAATTAATATTGTGAACAAATTAAAGTTTTCTATTTGGAATAGAAAATTTAATTATCTCTTGGTTAAAATATATATGTGATATATATAATTAATACTTATTTTATATAAGATATGTTATATAAAATAGTAATAAAATATTGATGGAAACTTACTATAATATGTTAAGAAAGGACGTATAAGTTAAAACTAACTTTGAGTTGGATTAACAAGAAAGTCCATAGAGTCTCGGTGTGGATAGCAAGGATCGGTCTCGGTGTGGATACGCATAGAGTTTTCGCACTATCGAAATTTTTTTGAAACGAGACTCTCTTCACCAGGTACGTCTTAGATCCGATCTTTGACATGTAAATAAATTTTAAACACGAAAAGATCTACTTAGGATTATTATTGTCTTCCGCTGCGTATTACGAACACCTATATGCAATCCTTTAGCAAAATCACAATGTAACACGAATAATTTATCTTATGTTATCCATGCATCGCGTGGTTATACTACTAATCCTTACTCCTTATTAAGAATCAAAGAATAAGATTGCGGACGTTAATTACGGGTAAATCACTTTCATTTGTCATTTGTGGCACGGGATAGCCCCTACAACAAATTAAGCTTTTTTACTTGCTTCACAAATCAAATCTCATACTACTACTGCTACTATTGGCATAGCGTTGTACTAGCTAGAAACCAATGTGTCCCTTTCTCATTCTTTTCCTCCATTAAATCTTCACTTCACATGACTCAACCTTTGCTCTCTTTTCCGCATTAAATTTCTCCCCATCACATGATTTTTGTTCAATTTAACTTTTAAACGACAAATTGAGTTTGAGGTCAAACGCAGTTATCAACTTATTCATATGTATGTTTAGGTGTGGCAAAAGGAGTGTCGAGTCAGATATGGGGATTGAAAACGAGTAATGTAAAATTGGACAAATTATTCTATCGGGCCTATATTTAAAGCGGATACAAAAATGAACTAACCGGCGAAAAATATAGATATTCATATGATCCATGACTTTTTGAATATGATCACTTTTAGGAATATTCCTAATCTCCCAACTTAAGGAATCCCAAATTTGAGTTTACAAATATAAAAGTTAAATTCATTGGTAATTCATTGGTTATCTATTAAGTGAATAATAAAAAATTTATTCATATTTGACCCATTTTTAAAAAGTCCATTATGTAACATATTTTTTAGCGGATAATATGGATGGATAACTATTATTTTTAATGGGTTCTCTCATCAATCATCTCTATGTATGCCAAATAAATGTACAAATTAAATAGGTGTTTCTAATTCAAACGGACTAGTATATCAAACAATGATCACAATGAACAACTTCACGCGTGATTGCAGCAAATGCAAGGAAGAAATTAAACCGATAAGAATAGATCGTTAAGATTGTTTTCACGTGAAGAAATTACGGCCCGTTTGTCTATAAAAAAAAAATCTTTCAAAAATGCGTTTATTCATAAAATTTTACAAGTTTTTGGAAGTTTTTTAAAAATGATGTTTTCAAAATTTTAGGTTTTGACCACCTTTTCAAAATTTTCAGAATTTTCCCGTTAACAGTTTTTTCCCATATGAAATGCATGTCCAAACATAATTTTAAATTTTAAATATCATTTTCAACTTAACTCTAAATACTTTTTTTTTTTTTCAAATTTTTTTTTATGTCCAAACGCCTACTACATCATGGAACTTCAGTTTTCCCTGTAACTCTTTTCCTTCTAGATGACATACCTTTGTCTCTTCTGCAATACTTTTTCCCCAAAAATTCGAGAGAAAAAAAAAAAGGCTGTGAACGGCGATGTGTTTAGGTAAATTAAGTAATAATGATGATTAGCAAAATGGATTGCCAAATTCTCTTGGACAAAAGTGGTTACTAAGTCAATGTTACTATTAGGATTCGACAAAGAAATCCCACCAGTTTTTGTTGATTTGAAAGACATTTGCCACACATATAATCATACTATATGATAATTAATTAAAGTCAACTTTATAATTAGTGACAGCAAAAAACCATCAAAACTAGAAAATCACACCAGAAAGTCCTAAATCTTTTTTATTCTCAGTTCTCAACCTTCCAGAAATCAAGAAACACGGGTTTCATGTTGAAACGGGTATGACCAAATTTTCCTCTTTTATTTTAATTAGTAATAATGTTATTATTTAAACTAGAAATCCAATAGCATTTTAAAATATACTAATAATCTAGTCCTGTTACGTGTATGGTTTTGATTGTTTATCTAACAAATTCGAGCAAAATCAAATTTTAATAACGAAATGCCATGTTACACTGTTTCCTCTAACAACCAATAACATTAATAATCAGTGTTTCTAATCTCACATATTGGTCCAACAGCCATTACTATTTTTAAAACATGTTTTAGGAGGAAGGAGTTTTATTCTTTTTCTGAGTTTTTTTTAGAGGAACATCAACGCAGCAAATTACAATAAAAATATCCCATTAATGCAATAAAAATATTTACGGAAATAAATTACATTATATTAGGTGTCCATTGAAGGAGACAGTGAGATATTACTGGGGCATATTCATGGATTGCCTTGCTAATAATTGGATTACATAATTGATTATGGGATCTTAACAGTACGGACCGCTGTGTTTGGTTAAGTGAAAGGGTTATATGTTTTGCTTAACACGTTTAGACATCAATTTATCTTTCTATTTTTCTTTTTCTTTTTAAATCCAATCACTTGAAGGTCTAATCTTTAGAATTAATTAGAAGCATCAGAATATATAAGATAGACACCCCTTTGATAGAGCTGCCCAGTGCCCACCATGATTTTGGGGAAAGACGAAAGGTGTCAATTTTTGCATGAATAATTTAGTAGGTGTTTGGACTTTGGACATAAAAGTTGTAATTTTTTTTTTTGGGAGGGGGGTGTGAAATAGTTTTTTGAGTTAAGTTGAAAATAGCATTTGGATTTTAAAATTATATTTGGACATATATTTGATTTGGAAAAAAATTGTAGTTTGTGAGTGGGGAAAAAGTTTTTTTGAAAAATTTGTCAAAATCACTTTTTGGTTTTTAAAAACCTCATTTTTTAAAAAAAATCCAAAAATTACAAAATTTCATGTACAAACAGGTTTTTGAAAAAAAAATCGAAAAAATAAAAAAAATTCTATGGACAAACGGGTAGTAATATTTTGTAATTTATAGCCTCGAAACTGTCCTATCATAGGATGACAACTAGGAGTTTGTTAGCCTGTTTGGCAAAAAATTGAGGTGTTTGACCAAACTTTTGGAAGGAAAAAAAAATGCTTTTGAGGAGAAGCAGAAACAGTTTTGGAGAAGCAAAAAAAAAAATAGTTTCTCTCCAAAAGCACGTTTTTGAGAAGCACTTTTGAGAAAAATACACTTGGAAGCAGTTTTTTAAAGCTTGGTCAAACACTAATTGTTGCTCAGAAGTGTTTTTCAAATTAATTAACCAAACACAAACTGTTTCTCACCAAAGGTACTTTTGAGAAAAGCACTTTTAAAAAAAAACACTTTTCAACAAAATTTAGTTTTGTTTTATTGTCTTTGCTATTTGTTTAACTTATTCATTGTTTTTATGAGAATAATAACATGAGTAATTCTTATTCAAACTATTGAGTATTTAATATAGTGATTAACCTCGAATTGTTGGGTCTGAGGTTCAGATCTCATGTGAATTTGGTCTATTAGTTGAATAGCTCCCTTCTAGTGGACCATGGTCCATAAGCAACTAAGTATATCTGTATTTTAATTATCAAATAACTAATACTTTTATTTATAATCCCTATCTAGTAGTTTTTGTTATCTCAATATAATTTGGTGAAGTGCTAACAACTTCAATGAGTCTTCCCTTCTCTGGCTCAGACCCTTAATTTCCCAACTTTATCGGAAAAAAAATAGTAATTGAAAAATAGTCACAGTTTCAAAAATAATTGAAACTTATCAATTTTTTCATGTAAAAATAAAACCTGAACAAAAATACCCTTAAAATCCAGAAAGATTCTATCATAATATGCTGGGGTTCGAATTTTTTACATATGAGCTTACAACATAATGTGCTGGAATTTCATAATGTGCTGCAGTTCCAACATAATATCCGGGTTGTTTATATGCAGGAGTTCCATAATTCTGCATATTATGCTAGAACTTTCCGTGTGTTGGAGTTCCAACATAATATGATAGAAGTTTATACGCAGGAGCTCCATAATCACACATATTGTGCTGCAATTTTTCGTGTTTCAGTAAAACAGTAGTTATTTTTCAATGACCGTGGAAATGCTGGTTATTTTTTTATGAAAAACTACCAGCTATGTCCATTTATAAATAGCTTATTACAAAAATTGGCCAATTCATAAAATATTACTAATATTAACCATTGGTCTTTCCTTTTCCCTTCAGCTAGCCATGTATGAACTCTTGAAGGTTTAAACATTAATATACTCATGATTTCTTCTTTTTCAATCTTGTCCTGTTTTCAATTTTGTAACAAACCAATACTACATATGAGCTCGAAATTTTTACATATGAGCTTCCAGCATAATGTGCTGCAGTTCCAACATAATATCCGGGATGTTTATGTGCAGGAATTCTATAATTCCGCATATTATGCTGGAACTTTCTGTGTGTTGGAGTTCCAACATAATATGCTAGAAGTTTATACGCAGGAGCTCCATAATCACACATATTGTGCTGGAATTTTCCGTGTTTCAGCAAAACAATAATTATTTTTTAATGACTGTGCAAACGCTGACTATTTTTTGATGGGAAATTACCAGCTATGTCTATTTATAAGTAGCTTATTACAAAAATTGGTCAATTCATAAAATATTACTAATATTAACCAATTAGCTATTTGTAGCCAAAAAAAAGTTTAATTTTTTTTTGAGTGGGTATTATTAGAATAGATTGGGTACATCTTAAAGAGCTTGAATCTCAGTTTTGGAATGATTTGGTCAAGTTTTGAGGTGGTTTGTATTGAAAATTCGAAGTAGAAGATAAACAAGAAAAAAATAATACGTGTATCTCACTATGTATCATTTGTGTATCACATTGTATCATATTTGTATCAATTGTGTATCACATGTATATCCATGTATACTTGTGTGTGAGATACATGCGTAATACATGTTTGATACATGTGTCGCAGAAGAATTTTTTGAACTCGATTTAATTACGAATTTTGACACCAAATCAGTCCAAATCACCTTCAATCTTCCTCAAATTTTGTATATTGACTCATCTATATGTTTTCAATGAATTTCGACCATACCCATTGAAAAAGGTCATTTTTTGCTTAGATTTTTGAAATCTTGTATATATATTTCTTTGTATTTCATCACCTTATTTGCTACCTCATCCGTGTTTTCTCCGCGGAGAGAAAGTCCGGGTTCTGACATTCGTGGGGGGTAATAACTCATTTCCTTTTTGGGAATTTGGGTTTTGAAGAGTCGTCACCTAACGGATTATGGTGCGTTAGGGCACCTAGAGCGATTAAATCTTGGATTGGTTTGCATTATCAGAGATTTAGGGTAATGGCTTGAAATAACCTTGAGGGGAAGGTGTTAGACGCCCATCTCGGTCCACAACTGTGGGTCCCCGCTGAACTTATATTTGTGAATTAGTCATTTAACAAATAAGTAGTTGAAATATATAATTGCATATAAAGCATATTGGACATTGCATGACTCAAATAATAAGACAAAGAATTTGATCAAGTTGTGTACATATAGAGAAGTAAAGTTTTAGGCAAAGGGAATTTGGGAAGGAGGGGTCCTAGGTTGGTTAGCCTACAGGATCACCCCACGCAATGTCCGATAAACACTCCTCAATGAGGGACTACACGTGACATTAGTGCGTAGTCATCATATCCCGTTCTACCCAAGTCCCTCCCCTTGGCCATAGCCTAAAGCGTTCTAGTAACCTCGACAATGTCCTATGCATGCACTACCCGTCCCTTCTTTGTGGCCCTGAAGGTATTTTAGGGCCTCTAAATCTGGGCAGTTCTAGACAACCCCTAAGGTGCTTTAAAAGGAGAAAATCCTAGGCGACATGCAAAAACACATAGGACTTAACATACAAATGCAGACAGAAGCACTTAAGAGGCCCAGGTTTACCTCCACAAGTAATGCACATAAGCAGCACGTCTCAAACACAAACAAGAGCAGTTTTTATTAGAGAAAAGATCTAAACAGGATATCTAAGTGGATGTCAATGCACAGAAATATGCAACTTTTCTTTTTTTATTATAAACTTGACAGTAAGGTCCTAATCAGTTTGCCTACTGATTTTAAACTTGTTGAGTCTGAACAACTTTAAGTGGCAAAATACGATTTCAGAGTTGCAGAATTTAAAAATGCCCTATAGATTTGCCTAAACACAGAACAGTGATGTCCTAAGAGCATCATAACTACGTTGATATAGTAAAACATTGATTAAGCCAATTTTAAATGAAATGACACGAATTAGACTGACTTGTGTAACTAAATTGATTTTAATTCTACAGGACGAATTTATGATTTTATTCCCTATAAGCATGATACCTAATTATTAAGAGCTGATGTTAGAAACTTATAGGCATGATTTCTAGTGGAAACAAATGTAAGTGTCTGTTGTAACAGAAATCAAACTTGATCACATTCTAAGGCATGATGTCTAATTATAAAGCCATTAAGGTAATATAGGCATGATTTATATTATTGAAACCCTATAGGCATGGTTACTAGTATGGTAAAGCAAACATAGCAAGAATATTAACAAAATCCTATAGGCATTGTTTCTACCCGTTTTATCCCACAGATATATAACTACACACTCCTTTTCACTAATCACCCCAATATTCGTTTACAATGAATATTAAAAACCAACATTGAATGAATTACCTTAATAGATAAAGAAAATAAAAAGTTACATTATAGGGAGCCTGCAAGTAGGCCAGATTTCCAAAACATCAAATGCTCAGATTGTTTCATAGCCTTTCTCAATATCCGGGTGTGTCGGAGTTCCCTAAGGACCTCAAGGGATCCCGGGCAGTGCTCACACCCAGATTTCACAATCATATTTGAGTAAGTGTAGTGTGGAAGGGCCATCTTTAATGCATCAGAGTTCAGAGGGATCTCATAGGGATCCCTAAGCAGTCACACGTTAGTAGGGCAAAACTTAGGGATCTAAGAATAGAGTGAGAGTGCTTGACATAGTTTTGAAAGAAAGTTTAAGTAGGAAAACAATTTGAAAAGAGACTTGAAAATAGTTTTGTAAAACAATAAAGGAGTTATTCAATAAGAAAGTTTTGAAAAGAGTAGGGCAATCAACAAACAACAGACCAACCTCAGAACCAAAACAAGTTCAGCATCACACATAGAACAAAGAACCAACACAGGTTTAGCACCACAAGCCTTCTCACAAGGGTAAATGTGAATTGGGGACAGGTAAAACACATAATGGTAAACACATAGCAGGCAGAAGTCTTTGGAATTGGTACAGATATGCTCAGAAATACTGATTAGACATAGTCACAGAATCAGCAATGCTTAAGGGGTTCAGTATAGGATCAACATAATTTAAAATCAATCCAAGAATCATACAAGTTTAGGAGTGCAGACTACTTTACAAGGAGATTCATACCAGAAACCAGATAGAGCAAGATCACATGGAGACAGACTACATAGAGAGGGGGGTAACATATTCATACTGATCCTAAGGAAGGGAGTGCATAACATGCTAATAATGTAAACATATCCACTACAGGTTTCACAGCAAAGCCATACGTAACAGTAGACTAGAAACATGATGAATTGAAGTAATAAAAGGACCATATTATTTTTGGAACTTGAATTGAAATCAGAACATACTAGTAAAGAAGGTAATAAAAACAAAGTGAGGAGCAAGAGAGTAGAGTAATCAGCCTTGGCTTGCAGCCGGCTGACTTAGAACAATAGCAAGTAACCCGAGAAAAGAGAGCAGAAGAGTGTTTTTGTGTGTGAGAGAGTTTTTGAACCAATGTGTTCGTGTCTTTATGCTAATGAAAGAGCAAGGTACTTATAGTTTGAAAACAGGTAGAAAATAAGGCAAGAATCATAGTTTAGCAGTAATTATGAAACTATGTACTAATTAGAATCAAATCAGTGTAAGTGTTTCCTTTCATTAAGGAGTTAAATTTAAATGGTAATAGGCAAATACTAAATAAGAAAGGACATCACATAAGGCTGAATATAACAAATAAGGAAATATTTTAAGCATAGTACAAGCACACAACATGTAACAAAGACTAGGTTCAGCAGATTCTAATCAAGGAAAATACTTAAGAATCAGTTGACAGCATGCTCGACCATAGATTAAGGTAAGAAAATATCTTAAAGGTTAAAATCAATAGAGAATATCACAAGAAATCAGTGAAGGATCAGTCGCAGAGATTCAAAGATTCAAAATAGCAAATAGTACTGATTTAGGAGAAATTGGCACAAATTTATGAGAACAAGCGGAATAAACACATAATAGGCAAGAATCAGAAACCCTAATAAGCCAAATAGAGTAAAATAACACAAAATTAGGGATTCACATAGAGCATATCATGAATTAATAGAATAAACATGATATAGGCGGAAGAAGTAAAAGTCAGAGACACTGATAAACAAAATAGGGTAAAACCACAGAGAATCATAAGGCTCATGAGAAACAAGCACATATATAGATTAAGCAAACATTATCACAAAACAGATTCAGAATCCAGGATTAAAATCAAGAAACTTAGGGTTTTCAACATAATAACTCAGATAAAAAGAGAAAACTCAAATAAACGTTTAAACATAGTGAAAATCATAGATTAATACTAAAATCATAAGAAAAAGCCATTTTGAAAAGGGGTTAAGAAACCCTGGTTTGAAGATGAAGAGTCGTTTTAGAAAAATCGGAAAATCTTTAAGGAAAACAGCAAAATAACTCGGAATATACCCAGATCTATTACAGATCTAAAAAATCAAGAGCTAATAGTTAGGGTTTCAGAGAGATAACCCAAAGAGAAAGAGAATCGGCCTAGAAACCACAGGTTCTAGCCGGAGATGGCAGGATCTTACTCGGACAGGCCAAGAATGGCCTAAGAATGATATGAAAAACCGTGGGGGTGAGTTGAAATGCCTCTGATTCCTTTGAGGACCTCAAGGCAACAGTAACTCGGTGTAGGAAGGAGCCATGGGGGCTGGGATGGTGGTGAGACCACCATAGTTACCGGCAAGTCGACGACCGGTGAGAGCTTTAGGTTTTAGCAGAGAGAATTTGAGAGGTGAGGGGAGAGTGTAATGGCGGAGTGAAAGAGAGAAATGAGGGGAAATAGGGGTTAGTCTCTAGGGTTAATTAAGAAAATGGGAGATCTGGACCGTTGATTAAAATTGATCAATGGTCCAGATTAGATAAGGGATTGGGTCGGGTAGGATAAGGTATTGGGCCTGGGGTATTTGGGCCATTTTAATTGGGTTGGAATCTGATTTAATTAGGCTATAATTGAAATAAAGTGGCTATTTGTTAAATACCCAATGTAAATTAATTGAAATAATTTACAAAAATAGTTGTTAATTATAAAAATAAATTTTATGCGTAGAAAATAATTTTAAAATGTTTATTTAGTATTTAAAAAATACACATGATTAATTTCTGGATGAAAATAGTACAAAATCATATGATTGGGCTATAATTGCAAAGTTATTGCAATTATAGCCAAGAGATACCAATTTGGCTAATTATAAATTAATTTGGTCTTAATAGGATCAAAAATAATACCTTACATCAATAGATGCTTTTGAAATCATTTGTGTGGTAATTTTGTAATTATTTCTTGGAAATAAAATGATGGATAAATTAATAAAAATATAGAAAAATTGTGGGAAAATATCAATTGCTAATCAATGCATGATTTTGAAGACATATATGCAATTTGAAATATTTTCTGGAAAAAATTGGGTATCAACAGCTGCCCCTCTTTACTCGGGAAGGATAAAAGAGTTTTCGGGTAAAGAAATGATGGCCAATTTTGATCGGACGGGATATTTTGAAAGACAGAGGCCAGACTCCGGTCTTCGAGTTGCCTATATATCCCTACTTTTACAGGAATCAGACCATGTGTAGTTCTGGATTCATCGGCAGAATATGCCGAATAAGTCATTGCGAGAACGGACACGAGGTGCCGAATTGGTTAGGGTTCGGGACAGTTGAAGGAACTGGAGCGAGATCGCTCCTGCTAGGATGGCGGTTTCTTACTAGTCACCTGCAGATAAAAAGGATGCTACGAACATGTATTTATGTGAAAATTTAAACATGATGTAGGTTCCATTTTGGACTGTGAAGGTTGTCTTTGGACGGTTAAAGATGACGTCCTTGGACCATGTCATCCTGGGCCATGAATTGTTTAGTGAGGGATTCGCAGGCCATAAAATAATGTTCTCGGGCCATGACAAATGGTGCCTCAGAACCATGACGCCTTTGAATAATGATATGCAAATTTGCGGGATCCTCAGGCCATGGCATAATGTTTCCCGGCTATGAGGATGATACCTTTTAGACTATGACGCCTTTAGATAGATTGGAGATATTTCAGCCCATGATATGCAATAACATGATGTTAATAAGACATGACTTGGTCTTGTGAAATGGAGGGCAGAGCTTAGCCCGATCGAAAAACAAATAAATAGTGCTAGAAATAGAGCAATATTTGTGCGAAAAGGGACAGTGCTTAGTCCCTTACTAATGTAGAGGCAGAGATTAGCCTCATGCAGATGTGGAGGCAGGGATTAGGCTTGTACAAGTATGGAGGCAGGGACTAGCCTTATGCGGATTTGGAGGCAAGGATTAGCCTCATGCAAATATAGAGGCAAGGATTAGCCTCATGCAAGTAGGGAGGCAGGGATCAGCCTCATACAAATGGAGGCAAGGGATTAGCCTCATGCAAGTATGGAGGCAGGGATTAGCCTCATGCAGATATGGAGGTAAGGATTAGCCTCATGTAAATATGGAGGCAAGGATTAGCCTCATGCAAGTAGGGAGGCAAGGATTAGCCTCATGCAGATAGGGAGGCCGGGATTAGACTCATGCAGTTATGGAGGCAAGGATTAGCCTCATGCAGTTATGGAGGCAGGGATAAGCCTCATGTAGTTATAGAGGCAAGGATTAGCCTCATGCAAATGGGGAGGCAGGGATTTGCCTCATGTAGTTATGGAGGCAAGGATTAGCCTCATGCAAATGAGGAGGCAAGGATTAGCCTCATGCAAATAGGGAGGCAGGGATTAGCCTCATACAGTTATGGAGGCAAGGACTAGCCTTATGCAAATGGGGAGGCAAGGATTAGCCTCATGCAAATAGGAGGCAAGGATTAGCTTCATGCAGGTATGGAGGCAGGGATTAGCCTCATGCAGATGGGGAGACAAGGATTAGCCTTATGCAAATAGGGAGGCAAGGATTAGCCTCATGCAAATATGGAGGCAAAGATTAGGCCTCATGCAAGCAGGGAGGTAAAGATTAGCCTCATGCAGGTATGAAGGCAATGATTAGCCTCATGTAGAGAGCAAATAGTAAGTAATAGTAGCATATGTCTTAGCCGGAGATGTATATTCGATGTCTGATGGCCTGATTGATAGTAATCTTGCTACGTGCATATATCTACGGATGTTATCGTTACGTCAGATGTGCCTGCGTTTAAAGAAAAATTGTAAGTTCTGTGAGGGGAAGGTTGGTTCGTGCTTCTGTCGGCTGGCTTTGCTTTGCTCCATTCTAAAAGCCTTTCGAGTTCCCCTGGGTGACACCTGACTATTACGGAAATAAAGTTTTCAAAAAAATATGCAATTATTGATAAAAAAAATAGAGTTATTTTAGAAATATATTGATAGATTAAGTAATTTTAGATGAACTAGTGACTGTAACACATCTCAAAGGCATTGCAGCTCTCTTATATTGGAATTTTGAGGGTCCTCCTCAAAATTCTTCCCCTGTTTGGTAGATAATCTTTTGACCATTGGCGGATGATAGGCCTTACTGAACCTTATTCGGAATTTTGAGAATCTTTCTCAAAATTCTGCCCCAATTTCTTAACCAATTTCTGACTTCCTGGCATGCGACGACATTGGCTGGACTTACTCTGGAATTTTGAGGGTCCTCCTCAAAACTTTTCCCCAGTTTTTGATCTTGGGGGGAAATGAAAATTTTATTATGATATGACCGAACTCATAAGGCTGCCTACGTATTCCCTCTTAAATAGGAATCAGGCCAAGCGTAGTTCAATTATATCAAATGAGGAAGTGTAAACAATCTAAGCATAGTATCTCTGGACTGCATTTGAATTAATTTGTTTTGGCCAGATTTCTCCATTCATTTCTGCAAGTAAGAGTTCTCATCCTGTCAGCACCCAGTGAACCATGTACAGACCTTACCAGTTGGGAGAGAATTTTCCTTTGGCTTTATCTTGATGTGGGAAGATCTTCTTCAGCACCAACTGACCTGGTGCGAATTGCCATGGTTTGGCCCTTTTGTTGAAAGCTCTGGACATTCTGTTTTGATAAAGTTGGTCGTGACACACTACATTCATCCTCTTTCCATCGATGAGGGCCAATTGTTCATAACGACTTCTTATCCATTCTGCATCGCTGAGTTCAGTTTCTTATATGATTCTCAAAGAAGGGATCTCCACCTCGGCTAGGATGACAGCCTCGGTACTATAAACTAGCATGTAGGGGGTTGACCTGATTGATGTGCGAATCGTAGTGTGGTATCCCAATAATGCCAAAGGTAACTTCTCATGCCATTGTTTGTGGTTCTCTACCGTTTTCCTTGGTATCTTTTTGATGTTTTTATTGGCGGCTTCTACTGCTCCGTTCATCTAAGGTCTGTAGGCTGTGGAATTCTTGTGCTTGATTTTGAAAGATTCAACATATAGCTTTCATAAGATCACTGTTGATATTGGTGGCATTATCAGTAATAATGGACTCGGGAACTCCGAATCGGCAGACAATACGATCCTTGACTAAATTTGCGATGACTTTCTTGGTTACAGCTTTGTAAGATGCAGCCTCTACCCATTTTGTGAAATAATCAATGGCTACCAGAATAAACCTGTGTCAGTTTGAAGTAGTGGGCTCAATCGGACCAATAACATCCATTCCCCAAGCGACGAATGGCCAATGTGAGCTTGTTGCATTGAGCTCGTTTGGCGGCACCTTTATCATATCGGCATGCACCTGGCATTGAAAGCATTTACGGACATACTGGATACAATCTATTTCCATGGTCATCCAAAAGTAACCAACCTTATGTATCTTCTTAGCTAAGACAAAACCATTCATATATGGGCTGCAGTTCCCAACATATACGTCTTCAAGCAGTTTAGAAGCTTCTTTTGCATCAACGCATCTCAGTAAACCTAAATTAGGAGTTCTCTTGTACAAGTTTCCTCCGCTGTGGAAGAAATGATTGGACAATCTTCGGAGTGTGGTTTGCATGCTCCAAATATTCTCCCTTTGATAAATACTCCTTGATATCATGGAACCAAGGCTTTCCATCCGCTTCTTCTTCGACATGAGCACAATATGCCGGTTGATCATGGATGCTCACCAGAATGGGATCAATATAATTCTTATCTAGATGTTGTATCATAGATGACAATGTGGCCAATGCATCGACAAACTCATTCTGCATTCTGGGCACATATCGGAATTCTATCTTCGTGAACCTCTTTCTCAATTCCTGCACATGGTGCAGATATAACAATATCTTGGAATTAATGGTGGCCCATTCTCCTTGTACCCGTGCACAAGCAAATCTGAATCACTGATCACTAGTAACTCCTGAATGTTCATGTCGACTGGCATGTTGAGTCCTAGTATGCAGGCTTCATACTCTGCCATATTGTTGGTGCAGGGAAATAGGAGTTTAGCAGATACCGGATAATGTTGACCCATTTTTGATACCAAAACTGCTCCAATGCCCACTCCTTTGAAATTTGCGGCTCCATCAAAGAATATCCTCCAACCGTCATATGCTTCGGTAATGTCATCTCCTACGAACGATATTTCTTCATCAGGAAAATATGTTTTCAAGGGTTCGTATTCTCCTCCTACAGGATTTTCAGCAAGGTGATCCGCCAATGCTTGTCCCTTGATCGCCTTTTGAGTTATGTAGACGATGTCGAACTCACTCAATAGTATCTACCATTTGGCCAACTTTCTAGTTGGCATGGGTTTCTGGAATATGTACTTCAGAGGGTCCATCCTGGATATGAGGTATGTAGTGTAGGCACAGAAGTAATGCCTCAATTTCTGAGCTGTCCAGGTCAAAGCACATCAAGTGCGTTCAAGCAGAGAGTATCGTGCTTCATAAGGTGTGGACTTCTTACTCAAGTAATATATGGCTTGCTCCTTTCTTCATGTCTCATCATGTTGTCCCAAAACACATCTGAAGGCTCCATATAATACAAATAGATAGAGTAGCAAAGGTCGTCCTGGTTCTGGCAGGACCAGAACTGTTGGTGTGGACATGTACTCCTTGATCTTGTCAAAAGCTCTCTGACAATCCTCTGTCCAGCTTGTTTCAGCATCTTTCCTCAGCATCTTGAATATGGGTTCACATATGACTGTGGACTGTGCTATGAAATGACTGATATAGTTGAGACGTCCTAGGAAGCTCATCACGTCCTTTTTGCTCTTAGGTTGTGGTAACTCCTGAATAGCCTTGACTTTAGATAGATCCAGCTCGATCCCTCGACGACTGACAATGAATCCTAATAATTTTCCTGCGGGAACCCCGAATTCACACTTGGCGTGATTTAGTTTCAAATTGTACTTCATTAGCCTGTCAAAGATGATCTGCAACCCTCTTGGATTTGATAATGACGTCGTCCACATACACCTCTATTTCCTTGTGTATCATATCATGGAATATGGTTGTCATGGCTCTCATGTAAGTAGCCCCAGCATTCTTCAGTTTGAATGGCATCATCTTGTAATAGTATACACCCCACAGTGTGATAAAAGCTGTCTTCTCTGGATCTTCTTCATCCATCCAGATCTGGTGATAACCCGCAAAGCAATCCATAAAGGATTAGAGTTCATACTTGCCGCAATTATCGATCAGGATGTGTATATTTGGCAGTGGGAAGTCGTCCTTGGGACTCGCTCTGTTTAAATCCCTATAGTCAACACATACTCTGACCTTCCCATCCTTCTTCAGAACTGGCACAATGTTAGCTAACCAGGTTGGGTACTCAACCACCCTGAGAACTTTGGCTTTGATCTGCTTGGTAACTTCCACCTTGATTTTCAGGATCATGTCTGGCTTGAACTTTCTGAGTTTCTGCTTTACTGGCAGACACATAGATTAATGGGTAGCTTGTGAGCCACTATACACGTGATCAAACCGGTCATGTCATCATATGACCATGCGAAAATATCCTCATACTCTTTTAGGAAGCGAATGTACTCTTCCTTCTCTGTTGGTGACAAGTGAATGCTGATGCGAGTCTCCTTGACGATCTCGGCGTCCCCCAATTTTACTGCTTCGGTTTCGTCTAGGTTGGACTTAGGCTTATTCTCAAAGTTTTCAACCTCTCTGACAACTTTCTTGGGTATCTCATCTTCTTTATATGAATCACTATCCTCATGTTGCGTTGCCTCATTACATGTCACAGTCACTGGTTCATCAGAAAAAGTAATAATAACGATGTAGAAAGAAAAAGTGTAGAAATAGTAATGAATAATAAAGAGTAAATGCATTTGATTAAAACCAAAAAATCATTTAGACAAGTACGGTTCGGTAAATCAAGCATTTATTTTGAAACAAGTAAATCTTAAAACAAAATTACTGAAAATCTTAAATGCCTAGAATGGCTATAGAAGTAAAATCTACCAAGCTACCCAGGGACTCGGCGGGCTCGAGATGATGTGGCAGTCCAGTTCCTGAGAACGGCTTCGTTTTTTATGATCTGAATAGTGAGGCCTTCTTTCTCCTCTTTCTCGATTATGGCACTACAGTCCATGTCCTCATCCTCCAAGAACAAATTCTTCAACCCAGCTAGTGCTTCCTCTTCTGCAGTCCCCCATATCGTATTAGCTTGGTGAAAAGCTTGTTCCAAACGTGGCACTAGTTGCTCGAGGGGGTAGTACGGTCCACACCATGGAGGCGACCAATTTCTATACTCTTGCCATATGTACTGGTATCCGAGCCCAAAGGTGGTACCATGATTTTTCAGCTGTATTGGTTTGGTGATACCTTGGAGGTTCTTTCCCAATCCTTTGCCGGGTTCATATCCAAACCAGGACAATATGCTTTCTATTTTACTTCTCCACCATTTATCCTTCTCGATGGAATTGACCTGTTCAATGTGATGATAAGTTTCCCCTCCTAGCTAATTGCTGGGATGGTTTGACTAGTGTAAATGGAGTTACTCCCATCTCCATGAATGATCACTTCCTGACGATTCCATTCGAATTTCACGGCTTGATGTAGTGTGGAAAGCATGGCTCCAACGGCATGGATCCATGGTCGGTCCAACAGAAGGTTATATAAGGCTGGTATGCCGAGTACCTAAAATTCGACATCAAACCAAGTTGGCCCTGCCACACCTCCTTTTTCCGCCCCCGCGAGGGCGTAGGGAGTTTTTTCCAATTAAAGGACAATCGAAACGGGATTGGTTTGTTTATTTCAGAGTCGCCACTTGGGAGATTTAGGGTGTCCCAAGTCACCAATTTTAATCCCGAATCGAGGAAAAGAATGACTTCATATTACAGTCTGCGTACCAGAAATCCGGATAAGGAATTTTGTTAACCCGGGAGAAGGTGTTAGGCATTCCCGAATTCCGTGGTTCTAGCACGGTCGCTCAACTGTTATATTCGGCTTGATTATCTGATTTTATGCAAATATGAACTTATGTGCAAATTTTAACTTTTTACCGCTTTCATAATTATTATTATTTTTTACAAGGAATTGCAACGTTGTGAAAATGTATCTCGAACCGCGTTACAATCAATGTACCCGTGGTCGTTGACACACTTTGACGCCGTTGAGATTTTGAATTTGGGCAATATCAATGTACACCCGATTTTAAGGAAATTAAATTATTAAAGGTGCGCCTAAAGCGACTAGCGTATCATCTACTTTGGGTAGGGCCGTGGATTTTTGCTAAACGGTCCATCCCGAAGTCTAAGCAATTTTAAAGCAAATATTTACTGAGGGCCCCACAATTTTGTATTTTTATTCGGCGAGGCTCATATCATTCTTATTTTTAAAAGAAATTTGCAACGTCATGGACACGCATCTCGAATCACGTCACAATCAATGTACCCGTGATTAGAAACACATTTCGACTCCGTTGAGATTTGGATTTGGGTCACATAAATGTGCACCCGAGTTTAAGAAGGTAAGATTTATTAAGGCGCGTCCTAAAGAGACTAACGTATTGTTATTTTAGGAAGAGGCCGTGAACGTTCATTAAACGGCCAAATCCAAAGTCTAGTCAATGGTTATGTATTTATTGAGGGCCCCAGCGATGTGTGATTTATTTGGCGAGGCTCGTCTCATTTTATTTTAAGGATAAACCTACAGTGACTATATTTTCTATTAAATTCGTCTCTAAAATAAAAGAAAATCTCTTAATTATTTACATGCTGAAAAACGTAACTTATTAGTTATTAGTTTACGGCTAATGCGAATGGAAAATTGCGATCGAGTTTGTACAAAGAAAAACTGCTTTCATTTTTATATTTTGTTATTTACTAATGCTAGAACATGAGATAGATACACAATAATATCAAAAACAGATTAATTATTCTCCGATTAATTTAAACTAACATTATTAGATGAAGAAATTATACATATGCAACCTCATTACTCATTAATCATTCAACTACATCTTTATACAAAGAAAGAAAAATTATATTCAACCACAAATCTAAACAGGAGGAATTCAACAGGAACAAAGCCTGATTAATATTTCATTTTTTTTGCTTCAAGCCGAGATTGTACAAATGTGTACCTGGAAACAGCAGTACAAGAACAAAAGAAGGAGAAGTCAGCAGCAATAATACCACAGCAACAACAGATTCGGCAACACCGCAAAACCAGTAACAACCAGTAGAATAACCCAGCAGCGGATTGAAAAATCAGCAATACCAAAGTGCAATCACAGTCAAAGAAGAAGAGATACGGATACAAGATGCAGTAGTTTCGGATTTTTGAATAACACTCAAGAAAAGACAAACAGAATTTATTCAAGTAGAAGTTCAAGTTGTCTTTCTCTTTTACTCTCTAACACTCTTGAGATGTTTTCCAGAATCTATTACCCTCAAAAATATTCTCCCAAATAATAATCTCTAAGTCCTCTCAATAATGTTCAACCCCTTTTCCTCTCAATGTTCCAGTCTAATTCCCGTCCCCCTTTTTTTCTCAAAAATCTTCTCCCCTTTTTCTCTCTCTCAATGTTCAAGTCCTCTCTCTATGTCAAGAATAACTCTTACTTATAGCAAGACCTTTCTTGAATTCCCAACCCCAAATTATTCCCCCAATGGCATGCTTTGTCCCACTTATTAATGTTTTCTTAATAATGCTTTCTTAATGGGTTCCTCGGGTCGCCCACCAGTATAATGCGGGAATACATTTCATGTCTTTACCATTAGGCGCCCACCTGTATAACAAGGGAATACATTCCAGTCTTTACTTTTCAAGTGTTGAAGTTGGGAGCCTGCCCATAGAACAGAGGCATACACTTTAGTCTTTACATTTCAAGTATTGAAGTTGGGAGCCCGCCCATAATAACAGAGGCATACATTCAGTCTTTTCATTTCAAGTGTTGAAGTTGGGAGCCCGCCCATATAACAGAGGCATACATTTCAAGATCAAGTCAGAAGACAATAAAACATAGGGTTACAACAAGAATCCTCAGTAGGAAACAATAAAAATCCCCAGCACCGGGAAACGGAAGGTTGCAACAAGAGGTCCCAGCACAAATTTAGGCGCATGAGTCAAAAGGAAGAAAGGACGCGTCTTGAAAGAAGCAGCTGGTGAACATTAAATCATGCCCAGCATAACAAGTCTGATGAAGTTGGGAGCCCGCCCATATAACAGAGGCATACATTTCAAGATCAAGTTTGAAGACAATAAAACAGAGGGTTACAACAAGAATCCCCAGCAGGAAACAATAAAAATCCTCAACACCGGGAAACGAAAGGTTGCAACAAGAGGTCCCAGCACAAATTTAGGCGCATGAGTCAAAAGGAAGAAAGGACGCGTCTTGAAAGAAGCAGCTGGTGAACATTAAATCATGCCCAGCATAACAAGTCTGATGAAGAGAGCCGTACCCACCAGAGGAACCGCCGAAAAGCTTGATGAAGAAAGCCATGTCCCTAGCGGACCGAGCAAAATGATGAAAACTGGTATTCAAAAAAGCAAAGGGCCAGTATCATTCCCAAATTCACGGAAGAAAAGCACCGGATGAAACACAAGCCGACAAGAAAGCAAGGCAACAAGAACAAATTTCAGTCTAGCCTAGCTTCTTGTTTTCTTTTAAGCACGGTGTAACAAGGAGATCGGTAAGCAGTGAGTAATAGCATGCAACAGCAGTAACATTGCAGTCCCATGGTAGTCTCAGCTACCAAAACTTCCCGAACTACATTAACATGATTCCCCTTTAGCCAGGGATATGTAGGAAACCTTTGAAGCAAAGGTTCGGTTAAATCTTTTTCAAAAAATGCTTCACACGAGTATTCGAATGGGCAAAATCGCTCGCTTTATCTTTGCGCGAAAACCCTTCGTGTCTTCGGGCAAAGAGGGGCAACTGTAAGCACGTGATTTTTGCCCTATATGATAATTACTCCCAAAAAATTCAAAATCAAATGATTTTCCTTGGTTTGCAATTTTGTGAGATTTTGTGATATTTTTGGATATTTATTTGTATTTGTCTGTGTTTGCTTATTTGTTAAATTGATAAAAAATACAAAAATATGTCGCATTTTGCATGTAGGATTTAATTCTACAATTTGTTAGTAATTAAGTTTGTTTACAAAAAATGAAAATTACAAAAATAGGCATCTTTTGCATTTTTAGCATTTAATGTCCAGATATACAATTTTATGCTTAATTATTACTTAATTGTGCGTTAATTGTTATTGGGAGTTAATTTGCACTTTTATAACTTAATTTAGTTCTTAATAATAATTTAAGTATTTTTATAATTTAGTTTTAGAAAATAAAAGAAGAAAAAATAACAAAAATACAAAGAAAAATCGGATTGGGCCACTTCTTCAAATTTCAACCTCAGGCCCAAATAATTGTCCAATCTTCCCCATGACCCAGTCCAATTCAGACCGGGTCGACCCGGTCCGCCCCATTAACCCAAATACCCAACACCCCTCTTCATTTTTTTCCCAAAAAAAACACAAAAGAAAGAAAAGAAACAAAAACCCTAAAAACCTAAAAAACTACCCGCCCCCTCCATCTTCTTCCTCTCCAAAACCTTCATCCCAAGTCATCCATGGCTGCCTCCCATGGCTTCTTCTGCGTCCATGCCCAAACACCACCACCAAACAGGCCCGTCAACCATCGTCCACTGCCCGAACGAACCCAACTGTTGTTGCGTCGTCCGCTTCAAGCTCGTGCTACTGCTTTTGTCTCTCGATGCTGCCCTTGTTTCTGAAACCCCATGGATGCCATGTTTTCAGCTCGTCGCTGCTGACTCCATGGTTGACCGAACGCACCGAACAGCTTCAAGCTCGAACAACCGAACGCACGAACATCTGCTTCTGTTTCGCGAGCTGCTGCCTCACTTCGTCTTCTTCAAGCTTGAGCATCGCCATGGCCAAGCCATCTCCAAGATGTTGCCTCACCTTCATCTTCTTCGTCGTCCACTTCAAGCTCGCGCTGGTGCTTCATCTTCCCCATACGAATGACCTCCGTTACTGCTTTGTCTTCGCGCGAACAACTGAACGCACCCCAGCTGCTTCTGTTTCGCATCGACTGCCGCTACTGTTTCGACGTACTTCTTAACAAGGGGACACACTTCCTAGTCTAGTTTATTGAAGTTTTACCTGTAGGAGACGCACTTCCTAATCAAGGTCTTTCAAGTTTTTTTAGGAGACGCACTTCGTAAATTGAGATTTTATTCATAGGAGACGCACTTCCTAGTTTAGCCACCGAAGTTTTCACCCCTAGGAGACACACTTCCTAGTTTAGTCTTTAGTTTAATCTCATCATTGCATCAGTAGTATAAGTGGGTTACAATTTTGCTAACGACTCACAAATCTTCCCTATGCAAACTCGGATATGAAATTTTGTTTGTTTTGGTTGTCAGGAGCCCGCCTGTAGAATGGAGGTTGTTATGTGTTGAAGATTGAAGAAGTCAGGAGTCCGCCTGTAGAACAGAGGAACATCTTTCAAGGTCAAGCAGTAACCCATTGGAAGGCAGAAGGTTATAACAGAAATCCCTAGCATTCAATCCAAGTTAGAAATAGCAGAAGCTCGCCTCAAGAATGCGAGTCAACAGTCTGCTATGATCAACAGAAGCTAGATATAAAAAAAAAATGAATCCAAAGTACGGAAGTGGAGAATAGATGTGGTCTGCTCAAGAGCCAGCACCTACAACAGCAAGTATCAAGGTTCAAATCCAAAGTCTGTATGAAGCACCATTCAAGACTCAAGATCAAGTTTCAGAAGACTTATAGATAGGAATCCTTGTAACTAGTGGCTGATAGGCTTAGTTAGTCTTTTTCATTTTTCATTTTTGATGTAATGACAGGACCGCGGACCGGAACCTCAACGGATTGGCACCTCGATCGACTCTTCACCTCGGTACACTCTACCATCTCCCTCATTTCCGAACTACACGTGGCTTGATTCCTTTATAGCCAAGGATATGTAGGCAGCTCAGATACCAAGGCTCGGTCACATTCCCTTCCTTTCCTTAGTGTAGTCCCTCCAAATAATGGTCGGGTCAAAAACATGTCTAGTCGTTCTTTGTCGGAAAACTCTTTGTGTTTCTAGTCAAAGAGGGGCAGCTGTAGACGTGTGATTTTTGACCCTCCCCGAGAATTTTCACATTTTTAGCGTGAATATTTAAATTAGGTCTAATATAGCTATTTGGACTATTTTACTTTATTTCGTCGCAAAAGAAAAATTACAAAAAATATATATATAAATTTTACCTTATGTATTTCTCATAAACTTGAAAAAATACCAAAAAAAAGTACCTTTATATAATTTCGAAAATTATATAAAAATATAGTTTTATTAATGTTTTGTAGTCCTTTTAATCTGGAAAAGTACAAAAAATAGTACTTTATATTTTATCTTTATATAAAAACGAAAATGACAAAACTATTTTAATCTTGAAAAAATACAAAAAAAAGGAGAAATAGTTTTGTTTTAAAAGTTAGTCTTATTTTGGTAGTTATTTTGCTTGCATAGGATTAATTAAATAACATCGTGTTTTTATTCTCGGGTCTGGACAAAGAATAATATTTGGGTTTAAATTACCCGTTTTAGGCCTAATTTTTGGACCTAGCCTATAATAATCCGAGCCCACCACGCATGGAGGACACAAGTCTTAGACCCCTACACACGTGGGGCCCAATTTTTTGAACAAGACACAAAAATGCACGGGGGACAAGGGCAAAGGGAAGGGGAAATTTTAAAAGCAAAAGAAAGATTTTGAAAGGAGTGGAGCGGACAGAAGGTGAGGGAAAAGAGGAGTGAAAAAATTTTAAAAGCAAAAGTTTTTGAAAAGGGGGATGGCACGTGAAAAGTAGGGAAAAGAATTTAAAAAAGCAAGAAATTTTGTTGAAAAAGGGGGATTTTTTTTGTTGAAAGATTTTGGACTTGGTTTTCTTCTTCTTCCGAAGGAGTCTATGACTGGTTTTTTGAAAAAAAAAAACAGATTTTGGACTTCATCTTCTTCTTCAAAAGAAATAAAACAATGGAAAACCCTAGAACAAAACCCTAAACCATCGTCACCCCTCCAAACCTCTCCGTCACCTTCCCGTCGTAACCAAAAACCAGTCGCTTCCAGCAGCCCCCCACGCACCAGCCCCGTCGAGCAGCAGTTGTTGCTGCTGCGTCGTCACTGCCCCTCGACCCTACTGTTACTCACCGGCGAACGCCATCGGACAACCCCGACCACAGCTGCTTCACCATTTTTCAGTCCAACGAGCAGCTGTTGCTGCGTGCCAAGCAGTTGTTGCTGCGTTTCCGAGCAGCTATTGTTGCGTGTCTTCGCCTTCATCGCCAACGACCCCTCGTATTCTCAGCAACCAGTAGCAGCGTCGACCACTGCCCAAATGACCCTCCATAGTTGCTCCTTCCTCAAGCCAAACAACCACCTAAACCAGCCTCTCCTCGTCTCAAACCCCCCAGAAGCGACCAACTAGTGCAGCCATGAAACCACTCTTGAGTTTGCCGTTCGTGTTATGAGTTCCGTCGAGTTTGTTACTGTCCATTTTTTGGCGAGTTCGAGATGTTGAAACTCAACGTTGCTGTTAAACGTGAGTATTCATGTTACTTTTGTTGGCTCGGTGTGTTCTTTGCTTTCACGTCTCGTCTCGGTAAATTTGAGTAGTAGTAATATATTTGTCATATTTTAAAATTTATATCGTGATTGCACTTTTGTATTGCTGATTTTTCAATCCGCTGCTGGGTTATTCTACTGGTTGTTACTGGTTTTGCGGTGTTGCCGAATCTGTTGTTGCTGTGGTATTATTGCTGCTGACTTCTCCTTCTTTTGTTCTTGTACTGTTGTTTCCAGGTACACATTTGTACAATCTCGGCTTGAAGCAAAAAAATGAAATATTAATCAGGCTTTGTTCCTGTTGAATTCCTCCTGTTTAGATTTGTGGTTGAATATAATTTTTCTTTCTTTGTATAAAGATGTAGTTGAATGATTAATGAGTAATGAGGTTGCATATGTATAATTTCTTCATCTAATAATGTTAGTTTAAATTAATCGGAGAATAATTAATCTGTTTTTGATATTATTGTGTATCTATCTCATGTTCTAGCATTAGTAAATAACAGAATATAAAAATGAAAGCAGTTTTTCTTTGTACAAACTCGATCGCAATTTTCCATTCGCATTAGCCGTAAACTAATAACTAATAAGTTACGTTTTTCAGCATGTAAATAATTAAGAGATTTTCTTTTATTTTAGAGACGAATTTAATAGAAAATATAGTCACTGTAGGTTTATCCTTAAAATAAAATGAGACGAGCCTCACCAAATAAATCACACATCGCTGGGGCCCTCAATAAATACATAACCATTGACTAGACTTTGGATTTGGTCGTTTAATGAACGTTCACGGCCTCTTCCTAAAATAACAATACATTAGTCTCTTTAGGATGCGCCTTAATAAATCTTACCTTCTTAAACTCGGGTGCACATTTATGTGACCCAAATCCAAATCTCAACGGAGTCGAAATGTGTTTCTAATCACGGGTACATTGATTGTGACGTGGTTCGAGATGCGTGTCCATGACGTTGCAAATTTCTTTTAAAAATAAGAATGAGATGAGCCTCGCCGAATAAAAATACAAAATTGCGGGGCCCTTAGTAAATATTTGCTTTAAAATTGCTTAGACTTCGGGATGGACCGTTTAGCAAATCCACAACCCTACCCAAAGTAGATGATACGCTAGTCGCTTTAGGCGCGCCTTTAATAATTTAATTTCCTTAAACTCGGGTGCACATTGATATGGCCCAAATTCAAAATCTCAACGGCGTCAAAGTGTGTCAACGACCACGGGTACATTGATTGTAACGCGGTTCGAGATACATTTTCACAACGTTGCAATTCCTTGTAAATAATAATAATTATTATGAAAGCGGTAAAAAGTTAAAATTTGCACATAAGTTCATATTTGTATAAAATCAGATAATCAAGCCGAATATAACAGTTGAGCGACCGTGCTAGAACCACGGAATTCGGGAATGCCTAACACCTTCTCCCGGGTTAACAGAATTCCTTATCCGGATTTCTGGTACGCAGACTGTAATATGGAGTCATTCTTTTCCTCGATTCGGGATTAAAATTGGTGACTTGGGACACCCTAAATCTCCCAAGTGGCGACTCTGAAATAAATAAATAAATCCCCTTTCGATTGTCCTTTAATTGGAAAAAACTCCCTTGCGCCCTCGCGGGTGCGGAAAAAGGAGGTGTGACAGCTCTGGCGACTCCACTGGGGAACTAGACCCAGAACCACTGGTTCAGGGTTAGAAATTCGAGCTTTAGATGAATTGTTATATTTGGTTTTATCTGATTTCGTTACATGTTTGGGCTCAATGTGCTAAATGATATTTTTACCGCTTTGATATTATTTGAACTGTATATAAACTGTGCCGAAACCCTTCTCTTCTTACCTCCGGGGAGAAGCTCGCTGGTCGAGACTCCCTATTCTGTTAGTGTCAATACCTGAAATAAGAAAGAGACCGGACAAGTTACAAAGCCGGACGATCCCGCGGGTCCCCGGTGTCACACCTCCTTTTTCTGCCCCGCGAGGCGGGCAAGGGAGTTTTTCCAATCAAAGGACAATCGAAACGGGATTGATTTGTTTATTTCAGAGTCGCCACTTGGGAGATTTAGGGTGTCCCAAGTCACCAATTTTAATCCTGAATCGAGGAAAAGAATGACTCCATATTACAGTATGCGTACCAGAAATCCGGATAAGGAATTCTGTTAACCCGGGAGAAGGTGTTAGGCATTCCCGAGTTCCGTGGTTCTAGCACGGTCGCTCAACTGTTATATTTGGCTTGATTATCTGATTTTATATGAATATGAACTTATGTGCAAATTTTAACTTTTAACCGCTTTATTATTATTGTTTTTACAAGAATGTGAACATCGCTTAAAACACGTCTTTGGACTGCGTCACATGAAATGCACCCACAATCCGGAACGCATTTTATTTGTTGTTTTGAGATTTGGATTTGGGTCGCATGAAATGCACACCCGAGCTTAAGAAAGTAAATTATTAAACACGCGCCTAAAAGACTATCGCGTTATTATTTTGCGGAAGCCGTGAAATTCGCTAAACGACCCTCCTGAATTCTAAGTAATTTTAAACAAGTATTTACTGAGGGCCCCGCAATTTGTGTTTTTTATTCGGCGAGGCTCATCTCATTTATTATTTTTTTTTAAAATAAAAAAAGAATTTGCAACGTCATGGAAATGCATCTCAGACCACGTCACAGTCAATGTACCCGTGATTAGAGACACATTTCGATTTCGTTGAGATTTGGATTTGGGTCACATAAATGTGCACCCGAGTTTAGGGAGATAACATTATTAAAGGCGCGCCTAAAGCAACTAGCGCATTATTATTTTTTGGTAGGGCCGTGAAATTTGCTAAATGGCCCGTCCCGGAATCTAAGTATTTTAATATATACATTTTTTGCGAAGGCTCCGCAATATGTACATTTTATTTTTTGCGAAGCTTGCCTCGTTTTTTTTTATTATTATTTTTATTTTAAAAGGATGTCATTTTTACGCCTTTAACCATACTAAACCTTACCGCTTCTTTACAACTAAAATCTCATAACTTGTTAAAAGTTTAATAAAAGAAGTTAAGCGCATGAGTGTTTCGGGCGTAGTAACAACAGGTACTAATACTAATTTTGTCCAAATAAACTAAGAAAACGAAGGGAAAAATGAATCAACGTCAAACTGTGTCCTAGACCTCCTAATACAACTAAATCAAATGACATCAAGTAAACAAGAATAACATAACACAAAGATGAACCAAAATGCATACGGTGAAACATAAGCAGAAAGTTATCATACCAATTTCTATATTACATCTTCGAACATTTAAAATAGCGTTTCTTTAGCTTATACATTGAGGTTTACTAACCTTTGAACCTCGGCAAACTCAGGGCGACAAACACGACTCCGACGGAACTCAAGTCGGACCTCACTGAATGAAGAACAACGACGGAACCTCGGACAAACACCTCGACGTACCAGACCTCGATGAACCAAAGACGACCTCGATGGAAATAGAAAACTCGGACCCACAACTGTCAACAACCAAGGATTGTTTGGTTGCTGCGGAGGGAACTGGGCTATCGACGGGGAACTGGGCTATCGACGGGGAACAACCAAGGTGACGAGATGGAGGGAACTGGGCTAGGATATGGTCGATGGGGCTGAATGATGAGCAGCAGTGGTTGTGGGGAAGCTGGAAGTGGGTTGTTATCGACGGGGGAGTGCGACGACGGTGAAGGCATGCAGAAACAGCTCCTCGGAAATGCAGCAAAGCTGAAAATGGGGGAGCAGCTCCGGTCGGGGTTGTCCGGTGGTGTTCAAGCGTTAGGGGGAGAGTTTGCGACTGGTTTTGCTTGGTGTTTGGACGTGGGCGACGGACAGCGACGACGATGGTGGAGTATGGTAACGGGCAGCAGGGTTTTGGGTGTTTGTTGACGGGGGTCGACTGGTTTGGGTTGTTGATGGTGGCTTTGGGGTGGTGTTCGGACGGTGTCGAGGAGGCAGTGGTTGTTTGACGACAAGGGGAGCGGGGTTGCAGATAGGTTTTGGACCGTAGGGTTTGGTTGATTGGTTGACGGACTGGTTGCGAGACGACGAGGGAGATGGTGTCGTCAGAGCAGGTGGTCGTTTGGACGTGGTGTTCAGGTGACGACGGTTATGGCATTGGAGTTTTGGAGGGGACGGGTGGTGTTTGGACGGTGGTGATGGAGTTGGGCTGGTAGTGTTTTTTTGTTAGGTTTTTTGGTGCCGGGTCTGCTAGGATGAATAGTGCTTCTTCCTTTTTTTCAAACAAATTTCCCCCGTCCAAAAATTTCCAAAAAGATCCCCTTTTTCCAAGTCTTTCCCCGTGCATTTGTATGGTTTTACCCAGGGAAATGAGCCCACGCGTGGTGGGGTTCGAGACTTGTGTCCCCCACGCGTGGTGGGGTTCCCCATGTGTCGTGGACTCGGTTTATTTTGGGCTAGGTCCGAAAATTAGGCCTAAAACCGGGTAGTTTGAACCCGAATATTATTCTTTTGCCCGGACCCGAGAATAGGAACAGGACGTTGCTTAACTAGTCCTATATAAGCAAAATAGCTACTAAAATAAGACTAATTATTTAAAACAAAACTATATTATTATTTTCTTAATATTTTTCAAGATTTAAAATAGCTACAAAATATTAATAAAACTATTTTTGTAATTTTCGTTTTTTATATAAAGATAAAATATAAAGTAATATTTTTGCATTTTTTCCAAATTAAAATGACTACAAAACCTTAATAGAATTATATTTTTTTTTGTAATTTTCGAAATTATATAAAGTACAAAAATAAAGTGCAATTTTTGATTTTTTCAAGTTTATGAGGGATACATAAACTAAAATTTTTATATATATTTTTTGTAATTTTTTCTTTTGCGAGAAAAATAAAGTAAAAATAGTCAAAATAGCTATACTAGACCCAATTTCACATATTCACGCTAAAAATGTGAAAATTCTCGGGGAGGGTCAAAAATCACGTGCTTACAGCTACCCCTCTTTGACTGGAAACACGAAGAGTTTTCCGACAAAGAACGACTAGACATGTTTTTGACCCGACCATTACTTGGAGGGACTACACTAAGGAAAGGGAGGGAATGTGACCGAGCCCTGGTATCTGAGCTGCCTACATATCCTTGGTTATACAGGAATCAGGCCACGTATAGTTCGGGAATGAGAGAGATAGTGAAGTGTACCGAGGTGAAGAGCCGATCGAGGTGCCGTTCCGTTGAGGTTCCGGTCCGCGGTCCTGTCATTACAACAAAAATGAAAACTGAAAAAGACTAACTAAGCCTATCAGCTACTAGTTACAAGGATTCCTATCTCTAAGTCTTCTGAAACTTGATCTTGAGTCTTGAATGGTGCTTCATACAGACTTTGGATTTGAACCTTGATACTTGCTAGTTGTAGGCGCTAGTTCCTGAGCAGATCACATATGTTCTCCACTTCCGTATTTTGGGCTCTTTTCTTTCCTTTTTTCTTTTTTTTCTTGTTTTTTTGTTTTTGTGACCAGCTTCTGTTGATCATCCCAGACTATTGATTCGCGTTCTTGAGGCGAACTTCTAACTTGGATTGAATGCTAGGGATTTCTGTTGTAATCCTTCTGCTTTCCAGTGGGTCACTGCTTGATCTTTGACAGGCGGACTCCTGACTTCTTCGATCTTTGACATACCACAAACTCCGTTCTACAGGCGGGTCCCTGACAATCAAAACAAACAAAACAAACAAAATTTCCTAACCCAGTTTGTACTGGGAAGGTTTGTGAGTCGTTAGCAAAATCGTAGCCCACCGATACTGCTGATGCAGTGCTGAGAGTGAACTAAACACTAGACTAGGATGTGCATCTCCTATGGGTAAAATCTCTATTTAGGAAGTGAGTCTCCTAAAATAAAATATAACCTAAAATGTATCCTTGTTATACAAGTGGGCGCCTAACTTCAATGCTTGAAATGTAAAGGCTGAAATGTATTCCTCTGTTCTATGGGCGGGCTCCCAATTTCAACACTTGAAATGAAAAAGACTGAAATGTATTCCTCTCGTTATACAGGTGGGCGTCTGGCTTCAACAAAATGTATTCCTCTCGTTATACATGTGGGCGCCTGGTTTCATCAGACTAAGATTTTGATCCTAGGAGAAGATTCGTCAGACTAGGTCTCTATCTTAGGAGAAAAATTCGTCAGACTAAGATTTTGATCCTAGGAGAAGGTTCATCAGACTAGGTCTTGTTTTTTTGGTATCTTAGGAGAAAGATTCATCAGATTAAGATTTTGATCCTAGGAGAAGGTTCATCAGACTAGGTCTCTATCTTAGGAGAAAAATTCGTCAGACTAAGATTTTGATCCTAGGAGAAGGTTAATCAGACTAGGTCTTGCTTTTTTGGTATCTTAGGAGAAAGATTCATCAGACTAAGATTTTGATCCTAGGAGAAGGTTCATCAGACTAGGTCTCGTTTTTTGGTATCTTAGGAGAAAGATTCATCAGACTAAGATTTTGATCCTAGGAGAAGGTTCATCAGACTAGGTCATTTTTTTTGGTATCTTAGGAGAAAGATTCATCAGACTAAGATTTTGATCCTAGGAGAAGGTTCATCAGACTAGGTCTCTATCTTAGGAGAAAAATTCGTCAGACTAAGATTTTGATCCTAGGAGAAGGTTCGTCAGACTAGGTCTCTATCTTAGGAGAAAAATTCGTCAGACTAAGATTTTGATCCTAGGAGAAGGTTCATCAGACTAGGTCTCTATCTTAGGAGAAAAATTCGTCAAACTAAGATTTTGATCCTAGGAGAAGGTTCATCAGACTAGGTCTTGTTTTTTTATAGTTTTTTTATTATTTATTATTATTATCTTCAACAGCCATTTAGGAGGAAATGCATCTCCTATTGGTGAAACTAAAACAAACCTAGGAGGAAATGCGTCTCCTATGGGTGAAACTAAAACAAACCTAGGAGGAAATGCGTCTCCTATGGGTAAAACTTAAACTTAGGAGGAAATGCGTCTCCTATGGGTGAAACTGAAACAAACCTAGGAGGAAATGCGTCTCCTATGGGTGAAACTAAAACAAACCTAGGAGGAAATGCATCTCCTATGGGTAAAACTTAAACTTAGGAGGAAATGCGTCTCCTATGGGTGAAACTGAAACAAACCTAGGAGGAAATGCGTCTCCTATGGGTGAAACTAAAACAAACCTAGGAGGAAATGCGTCTCCTATGGGTAAAACTTAAACCAAACTTAGGAGGAAATGTGTCTCCTATAGGTGAACTCTAGTGATTCCAAACTAGGAAGTGCGTCTCCTATGCGTGAACCATTTCCTTCTTCTTCTTCTTTTTTTTTTGAATTATTTACTTACCTGCGTTGTCTTCCCTCGAAACTGTTGGGGATGATTTAGATGGGGATGACTTTTTCCCTTTTTTTCTTTTTTCTCTTTTTTTCATTATTATCTTTTATTCTTCTCTTTTTTCTTTTTTCTTTTTTTTTTAACTTTTTTTTTTGTTTTTGTATAGCTTCTTCCTTCGAAGACTACCTCCATTGAGAGTCGTTTTGCCTTTCCCCGAAAGGAACCGCTGAGGATACCGACTTTCCAACCTTGTGTTGGACTCCTCGCAACTGCTAGGGATAACGCTGTTGGGAATTATTTACTTACCTGTTGGGGGGTAAAATGTTATCAGCTGGGGGTACCTGACTTCCAGAAAACTTTCTAAATGGAAGGAAAATTTTCTGCCCCAGTTTGATAATATCCCTTGTGGCATGCGTTTCTGCATCAATGCCATTTCCTTTACCTGTTTCAAATCAAACAAAATTTTGTTAGTTTAAAACATGGTGGTTGGTTGTGATACTCCTACTGGGATGGCTTTCCCTTCCTCTTTCATCGCTCTGTGCTCCTCAACTTGTTGGGGATGATATTATTTGCTGGGGATAATCCCTTTCTGCTGGGGATATCCCTCTTCTTTTGTGGTATAGCTCGGAAACTTGGCATTTTCCCCGACCTTTCAGTCTAGTATGGATTTCCCAAATCCTGCTCACTGCTCTCCTTGCTCTGTTCATGGGCCTTGGCCTTGAGGTTTATAACCTTGGTTTTGGCAAGGATATCTCTCTTGACGCTCGTCAATCCTTTTGTCAATTCCCTTTGCGGGGGATATCTTTTTTGACACCGGCCTCGCGCTTGTTCTTTGTTGACTATATCATTTGGAGGTACTAGTCAGATCTCATCTTGAAAAGCTGATGGCATATTTGAAGTCATTTCATACTTGTTCTGACCAGACAGACTCTATTGGGGAATTTTTCTATGAAAGGAGAAAGATAAAAGAAACAAAATAAAAGACAAAGGAAACGATGACTCTTTTACAAAAGAAACTATAAATAAAAATCTATCAAACGCAGATACCGACTCTAATGGCCACGACATGCGTATGTGGCCTATCCTCTACCGTCAATCATCTTTTAAGATCTTCAATTGGTGATTCCCCCTCTGATTCTCAATCTTATTCGACTTGTAGTGCCCGAAGGGTTTTCACTATCAAGTCTCTCTCGTTTTGGTTTTCTCTCAGCTTTCACCGCCTTATGGTGCCTGTGAAGGTTTTCACCAATAAGACTCTCTCGTTTTATATCTCTCTCCAGCTGAGGATTTGGAGTGTTGCCAGTATGACTCTTTCTTTTGGAGATTAGAGTCCTTTCTGCTGTGGAACAGAATGTCATGTTCGCCGGTAAGACAACATTTGTCTGACTTGGCATCTTTTGAAGACTGATCAGAAGGTCTTTCTTGGACCGTAATGTGGGTTTTGGATCGGCTAGAAAGAAAGGGTATAAAAGGCTCAAAAATACATTAATTTTTGGGTTATTAGTTACAACCTTCGGAATTAGACTTATTTACAACAAATGCAACTTTTGCCCCAGTTTCTTGCTTGGGGATATTTTAATTGATTTTTTTTCATTTTTCAAAACTATGACCGAGCCGTGAAGCGCCTACGTATCCTCTTTGAGGAATCAAGTCAAACGTAGTTCCCAATTCCTCTTTTTCATTTGATTTTCTTTTTTTTCTTTGTTATCATTTTTTTTCTTTTCTTTCTCTCTTTTTTTTCCCATGTTCGTATCTCCTAGTCGTTGCTACTGATTCCGAACGAGGGGTATGAAAGAAAACAAATAAGGCTCAAAGGGCTAACGAAGGATAAAGTGTTTAGGTAGCAGAACAAAATGCCTTCGTCATTCCAGTCTTCAAAACATACCAAGTGCAAACAACACAATTTAAATTTATAGTCTCTTCTGATGGTGCTGGACTTGACAATTATATTCAACATTTGTTTGTTCATTTGTCACTTCTAACGCACCGTTGGGCGATACTCTAACTCTCATTATCTTGAACAACCCTCATGCCAGCTTGGCGAATCTTGCTTTTAACGGTTTTCTTTGTGCTTAACTTGCCCCAGTTCCACATGACTAGAGCCCTGAATAATCTCAAACCGTCCTTATTTTCTTTAAATGGTCTGATTTCCTTTCCGGGGTTTTATGATTAACTTTTAAGATTAGGCCCAAACTGGGTGCGCATGTCATGTCCCTAGAATCGGCATTGAACGAAATGATAAAGGACTAAACAAAAGACGATTGGAACTAACAAAAGACCGGTTTTGTATTAGACTACCGGCGAAATGGTTTGAATAATAAAACAAACAAAACAACCAGAATAAAATCCTAACACAAACTGGACAAAAATTAAACAAACTGCTATGACAAAATGGAAAGATAAGAAGGTTTGACACAGGACAAAATCCGAATTATAACCTTAACAATCCGAACAACAAAAATGACCACAAAATGAGCCACCACAAGCTTCTCTCTTGCTGACCAAGGAACGAAGCGTCCTTCCACTTTATCAAAAATTGGCATCTTAGCCACTAAGCTTTGTATCAATACTGCCAAGACCATTACCCGCTTCAACATCGTCACCTTCTGTCAACAAATTCTCGATAGGGTTCGAGTGCTCCGTGTCACTGTTATTGATCACAATCCGCCCTTCTTGGATCATTCTTTCTATTTCTCTTTTCAAATCCCGACAGCTTTCAACATTGTGCCCCTGGGCATTGGAATGGTATTCACACCTTTTAGAAGGGTCAAAGCTTCTTGCACGTGGGTCCACACGATTTGGAGGAATAGGTGCAATCATGTCATGATTCTTTAATTTCTCAAATAAGCTTTCGTAGGACTCTCCTATTGGTGTAAAATCATCTTTCAACCTTTGTTCCCCTTTATACCACTGGCTTGGCTGTGGGTTATAGGGCACCTGAAAATTTTGTGGAGACTTCTGGAGATTTTGTGATGCTCGTGCTCGCCTCCTGAGGTGTTTTGGTGGCTGGACAACATACTGAGGTGGAGCGACAGAGTATTGAGCATCCTGAGGTGGATAATACTGCTCAGGGAGCCATAGAAAATCTGAGGAGGCTGCTCATACCTTCGAGATGTTCTCCTGGGACCTCTTCTAGACCCTGATGTCATCATGATTTCTTCAATCTCCTCATTTGTGTCGCTAAGATTATCTGACTCAACCCGGACAGCCTGAGTTGCGGCTTTAAGAACAGCTTGACTTATAATTTTGCCTGTCTTAAGACCATTCTCTACCATTTCTCCAATTTTGATTGCTTCCGAGAAGGTTTTGCCAACTGCGGACACCATGTTTTGAAAGTAATCTGGCTCTTGCGCTTGAAGGAAGACAGTAATTAGCTCGTGGTCATCCATGGGTGGCTTAACTCGAGCTGCTTGCTCTCTCCATTTTATGGCATATTCCCTGAAACTTTCACTTGGTTTCTTCTTCAGGTTTGAAAGGGAAATGCGGTCTGGGGGAATGTCGATGTTGTATTGGAACTGTCTGACAAAGGCCTGTGCCATGTCATCCCAGACATACCAGCGAGACATGTCTTGATCCATAAACCATTCGGAGGCTACTCCCGTAAGGCTTTCCACAAAATAAGCCATCAACAATTTTTCATTTCTTCCTGCCCCTCTCAGTTGATTGCAATACCTTTTCAGGTGGGCTATGGGATCTCCATGTCCATCGTACTTTTCAAATTTGGGGGTCTTGAAACCAGGCGGCAAGTGGACATCGGGGAACATACATAGATCTTTGAAGGCAACACTCTTTTGGCCTGCTAGCCCTTGTATGTTTTCCAACCATTGTTCTAAGCTTTTCACTCTTTGGGTCATTTCTTCCTGTACCATCTTTCGGGCAGGCTTCTCAGTTTTTGCGGCAAGATCAAACGAGTACGAGTGATACTCAGGAGAGTGGTACTGCTTTTGTTGTGTCGCAAATTGTGACTCGTGACGAGGAACCTTCCCACTCTGAGTCTCTGGAGCACTTGTAACAGCTTCGACGTTAGTTGTCATTTTTCTTTGAGGCACAAACCAACCACCTCAACTTTCTTCACAATTCAAAACCAAATATGTTAGAATGGACTCAGTCGGTCCTTATTATTATCAATATATATATTTATTTATTTATTTATTTATTTATTTACCTTTGTTTTTTTTTCTCTTTTTTTCTTGTTTTGTTACCATTTTTTTTTTTTTTGCTTTTTTGTTGTGGTCGAATCTTATGGAGATTGCCTATGTATCATGACCCCGCATGAATCAGACCTTGCGTAGTTCGGACTAAAGATAAACAATACTCGACATTTTTTTTTCAATTTACATACTGAAAAATCAAACAAACCACATATTCTAATTAAAGATTTATAAACTCAAAAACAAAAAGCTAGCTCATTTTCTCTGTTCGACAAATGCGACCAAACGGTTATTTTTGCAAATGTGGCCTCTTCCAAATTCATATGAATTTTGAGGTCGGGGAGGATTATTTTGGCACTTTACAAACTTGTTCATTCTTTTACAAAAATAACCTTTCGACAACTGAAAGATACTCTAAGGCTATTTCGGTAAGAACGGTTTAAGACGCGGCCGAAGCTGGCTCGGCTTATTTTGACCAAAAATCCAAACGGTATCCACCTGACCGCTGACTCTTTGTTTTTTTTTTTCAAATTGCAATAAAAACCTGGTGTTGCAAACACGGCCTTTCGACGTCTCGGGGACGAAGATTTTTAGGCTGTGGGGGTCCATTGGACCAAGTCTTAAAAAATGACCCAAAGGTGGTTGTTTATGCAAAGTCAGCCTTCCGGCGTCCCTTTCGGGAACATTCGGCTATTTATGACAAAACAGCATCACCTGACTTATTTATAACTCTTTTTTTCATCGTTTTTCAAATTAGAAAAGTCAATATTGCAAACACGGCCTTTCAACGTCTCGGGGACGAAGATTTTTAGGCTGTGGGGGTCAACTGGACCAAGTCTTAAAAATGACCCAAAGGTGGCTGTTTGTGCAAAGTCAGCCTTCCGGCGTCCCTTTCGGGAACATTCGACTATTTATGACAAAACAGCATCACCAAAATTTGACATATATTTTTGTTATTTATTTATTTTTGACTTTTTTAGCAAAATGGTGGGGTTGGACCCGATGAGGGTTGCCTACGTATCTCACATCCGGTGAGAATCAAAACCGCGTAGTTCGGACAAAAGAACTAATTTTAAAGAAGAAAGGAAGCATTTTTTTTGGTTGATTTTCTTTTTAAAAGAAACACTTCTAAGATATATTTTTTGAATTTTAATTTGCTTTTTTTTTATTCTAAAAAAGAAGAAGAAAATATTTTTTCGGAATTTTACTTTTAATAAAAGAAATGCTTCTCAAAATATATTTTTTTGAATTTTGAATTTTCTTTTCAATTTTGAAAAAAGAATCAAAATATTTTCGGATTTGTTTTTTTTTAATATTATTTTTTTTAAAAAAAACAATTAGAAAGACTTTCTAAAGAAGTCAATAATGGAAAAAATATTTTTGGATTATTTTAATTTTGTGTCATTTTCATAAACAAATAAATAAAACATATTTTAAAAACAAGACTCTTTTTTTTCATTTTTATGGCAAGACAAACTATTTTCTTTTCTATTAATGTTTTTTTTTAAAAGAAAAAACAAGGCAAAACAATAATGATTTTTTCTGCTTTTCCTTTGCTTTAATAAAACAAACTAATAAGACATTTTTTTTATTTTCTCAATACTTGCGACAGATAATGAAAGACTCTACTTGAACATTTGTTTTTTTTTCTAACAATAAGTAGTTATATCTCTACACTGTTATTTTCTCCTCTTTTTCACTATTTTCTAATTTGTGGATGATGATGAAAACATACACAATCTTTTTTTCGAATTTTCAATGTTTTATATATACATATATATATATATATATATATATTTTATTTTTTATATTTTTATATTTTCAAAAATGCGGCATGGGGGACATAGGGAATTCCAAGACTTCTTGGATTCCGCAAATGTTCCCCATGTGCGTTTCCCGAAAAATGAAGCATGGGGACATAGGGAATCCCAAGACTTCTTGGATCCCACAAATGTTCCCCATATGCTTTTCCCAAAATGAAGCGTGGGGGACATAAGGAATACCAAGGCTTCTTGGATTTCACAAATGATCCCCATGCTTTGATTAAAATAACATCAAGCTGGAAATGACCCAATGACCCATTCGCCCTTGAATAAATACAACATGTAGCACATAGGATGCCAAAAGATGGTCTATTATTTTCAGGTTGCTTGTCCTAGACGGACCCAACCCATGTGTTGAGTCCCCTAAGTCAAATGCACATGATGCAAATAAACGCTCCTACTAGGGATCCGGCATGTGGCTTTGTTATACTAGGTTCAGAACCTGGGTGTTTGTTCTAGACATCGCTTACCCGAGCGGACAGCTCGATCCGAGAAGGGGCAGCGTACCGGGAATACAGAAGCTTCACCGGCTTAGCAACTTGTCCGAACCTCGTTCTAAATTGGGATTTGACACTATACAGAAAAGAAGTCGTACGAAGTACACCCTTCTTCATGATTTAGAAGACTCAGGGAGGATAGGGGTTTTGGCACAGTTTATATACAGTTCATGTAATATCAAAGCAGTAAAAGCAGCATTTAGCACATTAGGCTCAAAACATGTAAAAATCAGATAATAAATAAAGCCAAATAATAACAATTATTTTAAGTTCGAATTCTTAACCCTGAACCGGTGGTTCTGGGTATCATCCCCAGCGGAGTCGCCAGAGCTGTCACACCTCTTTTTTCCGCCCCGCAAGGCGGGCAAGGGAGTTTTTCCAATCAAAGGACAATCGAAACGGGATTGATTTGTTTATTTCAGAGTCGCCACTTGGGAGATTTAGGGTGTCCCAAGTCACCAATTTTAATCCCGAATCGAGGAAAAGAATGACTCCATATTACAGTCTGCGTACCAGAAATCCGGATAAGGAATTCTGTTCGCCCGGGAGAAGGTGTTAGGCATTCCCGAGTTCCGTGGTTCTAGCACGGTCGCTCAACTGTTATATTTGGCTTGATTATCTGATTTTATATGAATATGAACTTATGTGCAAATTTTAACTTTTAACCTCTTTATTATTATTGTTTTTACAAGAATGTGAACATCGCTTAAAATACGTCTTTGGACTGCGTCACATGAAATGCAACCACAATCCGGAACGCATTTTATTTTATGTTTTGAGATTTGGATTTGGGTCGCATGAAATGCACACCCGAGCTTAAGAAAGTAAATTATTAAACACGTGCCTAAAAGACTATCGCGTTATTATTTTGCGGAAGCCGTGAAATTCGCTAAACGACCCTCCTGAATTCTAAGTAATTTTAAACAAGTATTTACTGAGGGGCCCACAATTTGTGTTTTTTATTCGGCGAGGCTCATCTCATTTATTATTATTTTTAAAAAAAAAAAAAGAATTTGCAATGTCATGGAAATGCATCTCAGACCACGTCATAGTCAATGTACCCGTGATTAGAGACACATTTCGATTTCGTTGAGATTTGGATTTGCTTCACATAAATGTGCACCCGAGTTTAGGGAGATAACATTATTAAAGGCGCGCCTAAAGCAACTAGCGCATTATTATTTTTTGGTAGGGCCGTGAAATTTGCTAAATGGCCCGTCCCGAAATCTAAGTATTTTAATATATACATTTTTTGCGAAGGCTCCGCAATATGTACATTTTATTTTTTGCGAAGCTTGCCTCGTTTTTTTTATTATTATTATTTTTATTTTAAAAGGATGTCATTTTTACGCCTTTAACCATACTAAACCTTACCGCTTCTTTACAACTAAAATCTCATAACTTGTTAAAAGTTTAATAAAAGAAGTTAAGCGCATGAGTGTTTCGGGCGTAGTAACAACAGGTACTAATACTAATTTTGTCCAAATAAACTAAGAAAACGAAGGGAAAAACGAATCAACGTCAAACTGTGTCCTAGACCTCCTAATACAACTAAATCAAATGACATCAAGTAAACAAGAATAACATAACACAAAGATGAACCAAAATGCATACGGTGAAACATAAGCAGAAAGTTATCATACCAATTTCTATATTACATCTTCGAACATTTAAAATAGCGTTTCTTTAGCTAATACATTGAGGTTTACTAACCTTTGAACCTCGGCAAACTCAGGGCGACAAAAACGACTCCGACGGAACTCAAGTCGGACCTCACTGAATGAAGAACAACGACGGAACCTCGGACAAACACCTCGACGTACCAGACCTCGATGAACCAAAGACGACCTCGATGGAAATAGAAAGCTCGGACCCACAACTGTCAACAACCGAGGATTGTTTGGTTGCTGCGGAGGGAACTGGGCTATCGACGGGGAACTGGGCTATCGACGGGGAACAACCAAGGTGACGAGATGGAGGGAACTGGGCTAGGATGGTCGATGGGGCTGAACGACGAGCAGCAGTGGTTGTGGGGAAGCTGGAAGTGGGTTGTTATCGACGGGGGAGTGCGACGACGGTGAAGGCATGCAGAAACAGCTCCTCGGAAATGCAGCAAAGCTGAAAATGGGGGAGCAGCTCCGGTCGGGGTTGTCCGGTGGTGTTCAAGCGTTAGGGGGAGAGTTTGCGACTGGTTTTGCTTGGTGTTTGGACATGGGCGACGGACAGCGACAACGATGGTGGAGTATGGTAACGGGCAGCAGGGTTTTGGGTGTTTGTTGACGGGGGTCGACTGGTTTGGGTTGTTGATGGTGGCTTTGGGGTGGTGTTCGGACGGTGTCGAGGAGGCAGTGGTTGTTTGACGACAAGGGGAGCGGGGTTGCAGATAGGTTTTGGACCGTAGGGTTTGGTTGATTGGTTGACGGACTGGTTGCGAGACGACGAGGGAGATGGTGTCGTCGGAGCAGGTAGTCGTTTGGACGTGGTGTTCAGGTGACGACGGTTATGGCGTTGGAGTTTTGGAGGGGACGGGTGGTGTTTGAACGGTGGTGATGGAGTTGGGCTGGTAGTGTTTTTTTGTTAGGTTTTTTGGTGCCAGGTCTGCTAGGATGAATAGTGCTTCTTCCTTTTCAAAAAAATTTCCCCCGTCCAAAAATTTCCAAAAAGATCCCCTTTTTCCAAGTCTTTCCCCGTGCATTTGTATGGTTTTACCCAGGGAAATGAGCCCCACGCGTGGTGGGGTTCGAGACTTGTGTCCCCCACGCGTGGTGGGGTTCCCCATGTGTCGTGGACTCGGTTTATTATGGGCTAGGTCCGAAAATTAGGCTTAAAACCGGGTAGTTTGAACCCGAATATTATTCTTTTGCCCGGACCCGAGAATAGGAACACGATGTTGCTTAACTAGTCCTATATAAGCAAAATAGGTACTAAAATAAGACTAATTATTTAAAACAAAACTATATTATTATTTTCTTAATATTTTTCAAGATTTAAAATAGCTACAAAATATTAATAAAACTATATTTGTAATTTTCGTTTTTTATATAAAGATAAAATATAAAGTAATATTTTTGCATTTTTTCCAAATTAAAATGACTACAAAACCTTAATAGAATTATATTTTTTTTGTAATTTTCGAAATTATATAAAGTACAAAAATAAAGTGCAATTTTTGATTTTTTCAAGTTTATGAGGGATACATAAACTAAAATTTTTATATATATTTTTTGTAATTTTTTCTTTTGCGAGAAAAATAAAGTAAAAATAGTCAAAATAGCTATACTAGACCCAATTTCACATATTCACGCTAAAAATGTGAAAATTCTCGGGGAGGGTCAAAAATCACGTGCTTACACCCGGTACGTAGCCCCCTCCTCGACTCGAGTTGTCCGCTCGGGTACACAGTCTAGAACAAATACCCAGGTTATGAACCTAGAATAACTGAGCTTCATGTTGGATCTCTAGTAGGAATGTTTATTTGCATCACGTGCATTTGACTTTGGAGGCTCAACATAGGGGTTGGGTCTGTCTAGGACAGGTGCACCAAAAAATGAAAATGACCATCTTGATGCATCTTACTTGCTACTACTTGCGCATTTATTTGTTTCGGACTTGTGTGTTGACTGACTTGTGAATATGAGGAATAATATTTTGAAACTGAAAAAAAAAAAGAAATAGCAGTTAGGGAATTGATTGTTTATTTTTGAAAAAAACCAAATGCCCAAATACTGTCAAAACTCAGCCGAAATTTTAAGAAAATGAAAAAAAAATGTCTTATTAGTTTGTTTTATTAAAAGCGAAAAAAAGTCGTTGTTCTTTGTTGATTTTCAAAAAAAAAATAGAAAAAATATATAGTTTGTCTTGCCACGAAAATGAAAATGAAGAAGAGTCTTATTTTTAAAATGTTTTTTTTATTATTTATTTGCTTATGAAAAATAAAAAAATAAAAAAAAGAGTCTTTCATTATTTGTCGCAATATATATATATATATATATATATATATATATATATATATATATATATATAAATCCGAAAAGTTTTTTTTATTTCCAAAAGATATATATATCTTTATTTGTTGCAAAGAGTATTTGTCTTGCCAAGAAAATTCAAAGTAAAATTTCAAAAAGATATGTCTTGCAAAAATAATATAAATATCTTTATTTTCCATTGTTGATAAAACAAAAATAATAAAAATGTTTTCTTTTTTTTAAAAAAAAATCCGAAAATATTTTGATTCTTCTTTCAAAATTGAAAAGAAAATTCAAAATTCAAAAAATATTTTTTAGAAGCATTTCTTTTACTAAAAGTAAAATTCCTTTCTTCTTTTAAAGTAGTTCTTTCACAAATTCAAAAAAAGATAATAATAATAAAAAGAATAAGTTAGTTCATCTACTTATTCTTGAATACCCGAACTACGCGGGATTGATTCTCACCGGATGTGAGATACGTAGGCAACCCTCATCGGGTCCAACCCCTTTTTTTGCTAAAATAGCCAAAAACAAATAAATAAACAAAAAAAAAACATGTCAAAATTTTAATTTTGTCATAAATAAGTCGGGTGATGTCCAACCCCCCTTTTTGCTAAAATAACCAAAAACAAATTAAAAAAAAAACATGTCAAAATTTTAATTTTGTCATAAATAAGTCGGGTGATGTCCAACTCCCCCCCCTTTTTGCTAAAATAGCCAAAAACAAATAAAAAATAATAAAAAAAAAACATGTCAAAATTTTAATTTTGTCATAAAGAAGTCGGGTGACGCTGTTTTATCAAGACATAGCCGAATGTTCCCGAAAGGGACGCCGGAAGGCTGACTTTGCATAAACAACCACCTTTGGGTCATTTTTTAAGATTTGGTCCAGTTGACCCACACAGCCTTAAAAATCCTCGTCCCCGAGACGTTGAAAGGCCGTGTTTGCAATATTGACTTTTCTAATTCGAAATACGATAAAAAGAGTCATAAATAAGTCAGGTGATGTTGTTTTGTTATAAATAGCCGAATGTTCCCGAAAAGGACGCCGGAAGGCTGACTTTGCATAAACAACCACCTTTTGGTCATGTTTAGGATTTTGGTCCAGTTGACCCACACAGCCTTAATAACCTTTGTCCCCGAGGCGTTGAAAGGTCGTGTTTGCAATATTGAGTTTTCTATTTTTGAAAAATGATAAAAAGAGTCATAAATAAGTCTGGTGAGGCTGTTTTGTCATAAATAGCCGAATGTTCCCGAAAGGGACGCCGGAAGGCTGACTTTGCATAAACAGCCACCTTTTGGGTCATTGTTTTAGATTTGCTCCAGTTGACCCGCACAACCTTAAAATCTTCGTCCCCGAGGCACTGAAGGGCTGTGTTTGCAACACAGGGTTTTTTTGTAATTTGAAAAGAAGAAAAAAAAATAAAGAGTCAGCGGTCAGGTGAATACCGTTTGAAGTTTGTCATGATAAGCCGAGCCAGATTCGGTCGCGTCTTAAACCGTTCTTGCCGAAATAGCCTTAGAGTATCTTTCAGTTGTCGAAAGGTTATTTTCGTAAAAGAACGGACAGGTTTGTAAAGTGTCATAAAATAAGCCTCCTCGGCCTCAAAACTCATGTGAAAGTTGGAAGGGGCCACGTTTGCAAAAATAACCATTTGGTTAAAATTAGCAAACGGAGGAAGTAAGTTGGCCATTTGTTTTTGAAGTTTGCAAATCTTTTGATTAGAATACGTGGGTTGTTTGATTTTCGAGTTTGTAGGTCATCTTCAAACCTTTGAAACCCAGTTTGTTCTAATATGAAAATTGAAAAATGTTTATTATTGTTTATCTTTTATTGTCCGAACTACGCAAAGTCTGATTCATGCGGGGTCATGATACGTAGGCAATCTCCATAAGATTCGACCACTATTAAAAAAGAAAAAATAAATAAATAAAGGAAAATGTGGGAGATTTTCAGAGGGGCACAATTGTCTAACTGCTTAGGTGCATTGTATCTCTGATATATGATTGTTTGTCAAATGCCCTAACACTAATGTGATGGCTTCCCTTTGTTGTGTTCATATATAGAAAAGTGGTTGGTTGTGGTAACTCCTCCCTGCAAAGCAAAGTCAAAGGACAATGGCTCAGAACCGCAGAACCGAGTGGGTCGGTACTGATGACCGACAACAATTGGTCGAACGGAACAACGGGTTGGTAGAAGAAGTGAAAATGCTGAGACAGCATGTGGCAGACATGTATCAGGCATGGATAACTGGAAGAGCACCACCCCCTCCACCGCCAAGCCTCTTGAACTCTGTCATTACCCAAGCACCCAACACCATAACAGAAGATCCTCCGTACTTTCCATCCTGACCCACTTATGGCAGCTTTCCCAGCTACCCGAGTATCTCCATCACTCCTCAATGCTTCTCCGCTCCCCAACACCATTTCTTTCCCTGTGACCTTAAAAGCCATACTTCACTTTCCGGGTACCCGGCTCCACGAAATGCCTACCCACCCACACAAGCCTACCAAAAGCCATCTGGAGCAGGTTTCCGGCCCTGTTAACATGCAAGAATGAAGAGGTTGTTGAAACAGGGAAAGGCTCTCACCCCTATCGGAGTATCTTATGCCAGTCTGTTTGGAAGGCTAAGGCATGCTGGCTTGATTGAGCCACTCCCCGCATGTACTCCAAACCCACTTGCAAGGAACTTTGATCCGGCAGCGCGATGCGCATACCACGCCAATGTCATAGGGCACAACATTGAGAGCTGTCATAGTTGGAGAAGGGAAGTAGAGAAAATGATCCAAGAAGGGCGGGATTGTGATTAATAACAGTGACATGGAGCACTCGAACCCCCTCGAGAACTTGCCGACGGAGGTTGATAATGTTGAAGCTGGTAATGGTCTTGGCAGTATTGATGCAAAGCTCCGTGGCTAAGATGCCAGTTTTTTATAAAGTGGGAGGACGCTCCGTTCCTTGGTTAGCAAGAGAGAAGCTTGTGGTGGCTTATTTTCTTGTCATTTCTGTTTGTTCGGATTATTAGGATTGTAATTCGGATTTTGTTTTGTGTCAATATCTTTCCGCTTATCTTTCCGTTTTGTCACAGCGGTTTGTTTAAGTTTGTCCAGGTTGTTTTAGGATTTTATTCTGGTTTGTTTCATTTGTCTTGTTGTTCAAACCATACCACCGGTAGTCTAAAGCAAATTCGGTCTTCTATTATTTCCAGTTTTCTTTTGTTTAGTCCTTTTATCATTTTTATTCAACGCCGATTCTAGTGACATGACTTGCACACACAATTTGGGCCTAATCTTAAAAGTTAATCATAAAACCCCGAGAAGGTGATCAAAGCATTTAAAGAAAATAAGGACGGTTTGAGATTATTCAGAGCCCGAGTTATATGGAACTGGGGAAAGTAAAACACAAAGAAAACCGTTAAAAGAAAGATTCGCCAAATTGGCATGAGGGTCGTTCATGATAATGAGAGTGTCGCCCAACGGTGCTTTAGAAATGACAAATGAAAAAGCAAATGTTGAATATAATTGTCAAGTCCAACACCATCAGAAGAGGCTACAAATCTTTGTTTAAATTGTATTGTTTGCACTTGACATGTTTGAAGACTGGAATGACGAAGGCATTTTGTTCTGCTACATAAACACTTTATCCTTCGTTACCCCTTTTGAGCCTTATTTATTTTCTTTCATACCCCTCGTTCGGAATCAGTAGCAACGAAGAAAAAAAAAGAAAGAAATAAAACAACAAAATGAAAAAAAAGAAAAGAAAAGAAAAGAAAACAGAGGTGATAACAAAAAAAAGAAGGGAACGTCAAATGAAAACAGAGGAATTGGGAACTACGTTTGACCTGATTCCTCAAAGAGGATACGTAGGCACTTCACGGCTCGGTCATAGTTTTGAAAAATGAAAAAAAAACACAATTAAAATAATCCCCAAGCAAAAACTGGGGCAAATGTTGCGTTTATTGTAAATAAATCTAGTTCTGAAGGTTGTAATTAATAACCCAAAATCGATGCATTTTTGAGCCTTTAATACCCTTTCTTTCTATCCTATCCAAAAACCCACATTACTGTCCAAAGAAAGACCTTCTGATCAGTCTTCAAAAGATGCCAAGTCAGACAAATGGAGAGTCTTACCGGTGAACATAACATTCTGTTCCACAGCAGAAAGGACTCTAATCTCCAGCAGAAAGAGTCATACCGGTGACACTCCAAATCCCCAGCTGGAAAGGGATACAAATGAGAAAGTCTTATCGGTGAAAACCTTCACAGGCACCATAAGGCGATGAAAGCTGAGAGAAAAACCAAAAATGAGAGAGACTTGATAGTGAAAACCCTTCGGGCACTACAAGTCGAATAGGATTGAGAATCAGATGGGGAATTGCCAATTGAAGATCTTGAAAGATGATTGGCGGTAGAGGATAGGCCACATATGCATGTCATGACCATTAGAGTCGGTATCTGCGTTTGATAGGTTTTTATTTATAGTTTCTTTTGTTAAAGAGTCATCTTTTTCCTTTGTCTTTTTTATTCTGTTCCCTTTTATCTTTTTCCTTTCATCGAAAAATTCCCCAATAGAGTTTGTTTGGTCAGAACAAGTGAGAATTGACTTCAAAATATGCCATCAGCTTTCCAATTTTACAAAATGAGATCTGACTAGTACATCCAAATGGTATAGTCAGCAAGGAACAAGTGCGAGGCCAGTGTCAAGAAAGATATCCCCAGCAAAAGGGAATTGACAAAGGATTGACGAGTATCAAGAGGGATATCTTTGACAAAACCAAGGTTATAAACCTCAAGGCCAAGGCCCATGAACAGAGCAAGGAGAGCAGTGAGCATGATTTGGCGAAATCCATACTAGACTAAAAGGTCGGGGAAATGCCAGTTTCCAAGCTATGCCACAAAAGAAGAGGGATATCCCCAGCAGAAAGGGATTATCCCCAGCAAATAATATCGTCCCCCAACAAGTTGTGGAACGCAGAGCAAGGAAGGAGAAAGGGAAAGCCATCCCAGTAGGAGTATCACAACCAACCACCATGTTTTAAACTAACAAATTTTGTTTGATTTGAAACAGGTAAAGGTAATGGCATTGATTCCAGAAATGCATGCACAAGGGATATTATCAAACTGGGGCAGAAATGTTTCCTTCCATTTAGGAAATTTTCTGGAAGTCAGGTACTCATTCGGGGAAGAATAAAGATAACGTCAGTCTCAAGGGAAGTGGTCGTAGAACCAGTGTTGCCCCAACATAATAAGTTTCAATGTAGGAAGTTGTTCCCCAGCAAAGGGATGAAACTTGAGCTCAGAAAAAGCAAGAGGTCAGCATTATTCCCAACAGCCTTCCGAAGAGTGAAGCACTAGTTCTGAAGGAATCAAATCCCCCAGCAGTGTTATCCTCGACAACGTTATCCCCAGCTGATAACATTTTACCCCATAATAATAATAATAATAATAATAATAATAATAATAATAATAATAATAATAATAATAATAATAATAATAATAATAATAATAATAATAATAATAATAATAATAATAATAATAATAATAATAATAATAATAATAATAATAATAATAATAATAATAATAATAATAATAATAATAATAATAATAATAATAATAATAATAATAATAATAATAATAATAATAATAATAATAATAATAATAATAATAATAATAATAATAATAATAATAATAATAATAATAATAATAATAATAATAATAATAATAATAATAATAATGCAGGGGAATGAAACATCCTACTCAAAAGGAAGTAGTTCTGGAAGGAGTAAGATAACATATTTACTCAGCAGAGTTATCTTCAGCAGTGTTATCCCCAGCGGATCATCGAGATGTAGAAGCATCTTCGACGGATTTTCGACCAAATTTCAAGAGGGTCGGACAACCCATAATGGGGAAGGAAGAAAGGGAAAATTCATCCCCGGCAAAATAATCCCCAGCAAGTTTTGAGGTAAGATATTTTCAAGTCTTAAGGATATGACGGGTTCATCCGCCCTCAAATAGGATATGTTGGGTTCATCCGCCCTCAAACAGGATATGTTGGGTTCATCCGCCCTCAAATAGGATATGTTGGGTTCATCCGCCCTCAAATAGGATCTTATTTTCGAAGTTGTTGTCGAAGACAGGTGCCCACCTAAATAACGAGAGGAATACTTTTTTCTTATTTGTTCATTTCATGTTCTAGGTCGCCCACCAGTATAATGCGGACATACCACATTTCTGTCTTTACATTTTTGTTCTAGGTCGCCCACCAGTATAATGCGGGAATACTTTCTGTTCTAGGTCGCCCACCAGTAAAATGCGAGAATACTTTCTGTCCTAGGTCGCCCACCAGTAAAATGCGGGAATACTTTATGTTCTAGGTCGCCCACCAGTATAATGCGGGAATACATTCATGTTCTAGGTCGCCCACCAGTATAATGCGGGAATACATTCATGTTCTAGGCCGCCCACCAGTATGATGCGGGAATACTTTTTGTTCTAGGTCGCCCACCAGTAAAATGCGGGAATACTTTCTGTTCTAGGTCACCCACCAGTAAAATGCGGGAATACTTTCTGTTCTAGGTCGCCCACCAGTAAAATGCGGGAATACTTTCTGTCCTAGGTCGCCCACCAGTAAAATGCGGGAATACTTTCCGTTCTAGGTCGCCCACCAGTATAATGCGGGAATACATTCATGTTCTAGGTCGCCCACCAGTATAATGCGGGAATACTTTCTGTTCTAGGTCGCCCACCAGTAAAATGCGGGAATACTTTCTGTTCTAGGTCGCCCACCAGTAAAATGCGGGAATACTTTCTGTTCTAGGTCGCCCACCAGTAAAATACGGGAATACTTTCTGTTCTAGGTCGCCCACCAGTAAAATGCGGGAATACATTCATGTTCTAGGTCGCCCACCAGTATAATGCGGGAATACTTTCTGTTCTAGGTCGCCCACCAGTAAAATGCGGGAATACTTTCTGTTCTAGGTCGCCCACCAGTAAAATGCGGGAATACTTTCTGTTCTAGGTCGCCCACCAGTAAAATGCGGGAATACTTTCTGTTCTAGGTCGCCCACCAGTATAATGCGGGAATACATTCATGTTCTAGGTCGCCCACCAGTATAATGCGGGAATACTTTCTGTTCTAGGTCGCCCACCAGTAAAATGCGGGAATACTTTCTGTTCTAGGTCGCCCACCAGTAAAATGCGGGAATACATTCATGTTCTAGGTCGCCCACCAGTATAATGCGGGAATACTTTCTGTTCTAGGTCGCCCACCAGTAAAATGCGGGAATACTTTCTGTTCTAGGTCGCCCACCAGTAAAATGCGGGAATACTTTCTGTTCTAGGTCGCCCACCAGTAAAATGCGGGAATACTTTCTGTTCTAGGTCGCCCACCAGTAAAATGCGGGAATACTTTCTGTTCTAGGTCGCCCACCAGTAAAATGCGGGAATACTTTCTGTTCTAGGTCACCCACCAGTAAAATGCGGGAATACTTTCTGTTCTAGGTCGCCCACCAGTAAAATGCGGGAATACTTTCTGTTCTAGGTCGCCCACCAGTATAATGCGGGAATACATTTCATGTCTTTACCATTAGGCGCCCACCTGTATAACAAGGGAATACATTCCAGTCTTTACTTTTCAAGTGTTGAAGTTGGGAGCCCGCCCATAGAACAGAGGCATACACATTAGTCTTTACATTTCAAGTATTGAAGTTGGGAGCCCACCCATAATAACAGAGGCATACATTCAGTCTTTTCATTTCAAGTGTTGAAGTTGGGAGCCCGCCCATATAACAGAGGCATACATTTCAAGATCAAGTCAGAAGACAATAAAACAGAGGGTTACAACAAGAATCCCTAGCAGGAAACAATAAAAATCCCCAGCACCGGGAAACAGAAGGTTGCAACAAGAGGTCCCAGCACAAATTTAGGCGCATGAGTCAAAAGGAAGAAAGGACGCGTCTTGAAAGAAGCAGCTGGTGAACATTAAATCATGCCCAGCATAACAAGTCTGATGAAGAGAGCTGTACCCACCAGAGGAACCGCCGAAAAGCTTGATGAAGAAAGCCATGTCCCTAGCGGACCGAGCAAAATGATGAAAACTGGTATTCAGAAAAGCAAAGGGCCAGTATCATTCCAAAATTTACGGAAGAAAAGCACCGGATGAAACACAAGCCGACAAGAAAGCAAGGCAACAAGAACAAATTGCAGTCTAGCATAGCTTCTTGTTTTCTTTTAAGCACGGTGTAACAAGGAGATCGGTAAGCTGGAATAACAGCATGCAACAGCAGTAACATTGCAGTCCCACGGTAGTCCCAGCTACCAAAACTTCCCGAACTACATTAACCTGATTCCCCTTTAGCCAGGGATATGTAGGAAACCTTTGAAGCAAAGGTTCGGTTAAATCTTTTTCAAAAAAATGCTTCACACGGAGTACTCGGATGGGAAAAATCGCTCGCTTTATCTTTGCGCGAAAACCCTAAAAGAACCTGGCCCTGTGTTCCTAGTGTAAGCACGTGATTTTTTCCCTATATGAGAATTACTCCCAAAAAATTCAAAATCAAATGATTTTCCTTGGTGTGCAATTTTGTGAGATTTTGTGATATTTTTGGATATTTATTTGTATTTGTCTGTGTTTGCTTATTTGTTAAATTAATAAAAAATACAAAAATATGTCGCATTTTGCATGTAGGATTTAATTCTACAATTTGTTAGTAATTAAGTTTGTTTACAAAAAATGAAAATTACAAAAATAGGCATCTTTTGCATTTTTAGCATTTAATGTCCAAATATACAATTTTATGCTTAATTATTACTTAATTGTGCGTTAATTGTTATTGGAAGTTAATTTGCGCTTTTATAACTTAATTTAGTTCTTAATAATAATTTAAGTATTTTTATAATTTAGTTTTAGAAAAATAAAAGAAGAAAAAAAGAAAACAAAAATACAAAAAATCGGAATTGGGCCTCTTCTTCAAATTCAAGCTACAAGCCCAAAAAAATACCCAATCTTCCCAAACGACCCAGTCCATTTCGAACTGGGTCGACCCGGTCCGCCCCATTAACCTAAATACCCAACACCCCTCAACATTTTTTTTCAAAAAAAACACAAAAGAAAGAAAAGAAACAAAAACCCTAAAAAACATAAAAAACTACCCGCCCCCTCCATCTTCTTCCTCTCCAAAACCTTCATCCCAAGCCATCCATGGCTGCCTCCCATGGCTTCTTCTGCGTCCACGCCCAAACACCACCACCAAACAGGCCCGTCAACCATCACCCACTGCCCGAACGAACCCAACTGCTGTTGCGTCGTCCGCTTCAAGCTCGCACTACTACTTTTGTCTCTCGCTGCTGCCCTTGTTTCTGAAACCCCATGGATGCCATGTTTGCAGCTCGTCGCTGCTGACTCCATGGTTGACCGAACGCACCGAACAACTTCAAGCTGGAACAACCGAACGCACGAACAGCTGCTTCTGTTTCGCGAGCTGCTGCCTCACTTCGTCTTCTTCAAGCTTGAGCATCGCCATGGCCAAGCCGTCTCCGAGCTGTTGCCTCACCTTCATCTTCTTCGTCGTCCGCTTCAAGCTCGCGCTGGTGCTTCATCTTCCCCATACGAACGACCTTCGTTACTGCTTCGTCTTCGCGCGAACAACTGAACGCACCCTAGCTGCTTCTGTTTCGCATCGACTGCCGCTACTTTTTCGACGTACTTCTTAAAGTCGAGTTCGTCGTTGAGTTAGTCGTTGAGTCCGGACAGATTTATTCCCATTTGAGGTTCGTCAAAACAGTCCATACAATCGAATTCGTCGTTGTTCATCTCCGGTTAGTAGTTTTTGAGTTTTATTTTGTCCGTATTTTGTTTTGATATTTTCGAATCTAAAATCCGCAAATGTTTATTTTGTTCATGTCTATGGTTAGATACTTGATTTTTGGTTTTGTTCATGTTCATATGTTTTGTTAAATTGATTTTCAGATTTCAAAATAGAAGTTTAATTAGTTGTTTTCATGTTTATTTCATGTTTGTATTATTGTTTAGGTAAATATTTGTTAGTTTAATGATTGTCGAATTCAAATTGAAATTTAATTAATTATTTCTTCAATTTGTTTCATGTTGTTATGTATTTTCCAGAAATTATTAATGTTGTTTGAGTCATGTGAATCCGTCATGTTTTGTTGCTTAAAAAATAGATTTAGTTCATGTTCATCTTAGTTTGAAGTTCATGTTTAAATCCAGTGCTTTAATGTGAGTTTATGTGGGTTTTTGATTTGTTGATTTAGTTTGAATCATATATTTTTGTTGTTTGTATTGTTGTATCTTTGCTCATCCATTAATGGTCTAAATTAACCAGGATTGATTCCCAATATGGTTGATTCATTCTATTAATTTTGAGTTGTGGTGTTCATCGTGTTCGTGTAATTTGTTGTTGAAGATTGTTGAGAAATTGGTCATCTTGGCTATATTTTGGTTAAGTTATGATTAATCGATTGTTTAGAGCTGATGGGGGTAATTTGGTAAATTGCATTGCATTCGGGGGTAGAATGATAATTGCAATAAGGTCGGAGGGGTAGTCTGGTAATTGAACATTATTATAATTGTTTATGTAGGCATGAGAGACAAAATATAATGGGGTGGAGTTTTGATGTACTTGTTTAACATAATGGGGGACAAGACAAAACATAATGGGAAGGAATATTGTACTTATTTAATGTAAGCATGGGGGACAAATTGTAATGGGTTGTGGTGGATGTATTTATTTAATGTAGGCATGGGGGACAAGGTTTAAAATAAAGAAAACATTAATAAGTGGGACAAAGCATGTCATTGGGGGAATAAAAGGGGAGAAGATTTTTGAGAAAAAAGGGGGACGAGAATTAGACTGGAACATTGAGAGGAAAAGGGGTTGAACATTATTGAGAGGACTTAGAGATTATTATTTGGGAGAATATTTTTGAGGGTAATAGATTCTGGAAAACATCTCAAGAGTGTTAGAGAGTAAAAGAGAAAGACAACTTGAACTTCTACTTGAATAAATTCCGTTTGTCTTTTCTCGAGTGTTATTCAAAAATTCGAAACTACTGCATCTTGTATCCGTCTCTCTTCTGCTTTGACTGTGATTGCACTTTGGTATTGCTGATTTTTCAATCCGCTGTTGGGTTATTCTACTGGTTGTTACTGGTTTTGCGGTGTTGCCGAATCTGCTATTGATGTGGTATTATTGCCGCTGACTTCTCCTTCTTTTGTTCTTGTACTGCTGTTTCCAGGTACACATTTGTACAATCTCGGCTTGAAGCAAAAAAATGAAATATTAATCAGGCTTTGTTCCTGTTGAATTCCTCCTGTTTAGATTTGTGGTTGAATATAATTTTTCTTTCTTTGTATAAAGATGTAGTTGAATGATTAATGAGTAATGAGGTTGCATATGTATAATTTCTTTATCTAATAATGTTAGTTTAAATTAATCGAAGAATAATTAATCTGTTTTTGATATTATTGTGTATCTATCTCATGTTCTAGCATTAGTAAATAACAGAATATAAAAATGAAAGCAGTTTTTCTTTGTACAAACTCGATCGCAATTTTCCATTCGCATTAGCCGTAAACTAATAACTAATAAGTTACGTTTTTCAGCATGTAAATAATTAAGAGATTTTCTTTTATTTTAGAGATGAATTTAATAGAAAATATAGTCACTGTAGGTTTATCCTTAAAATAAAATGAGACGAGCCTCGCCAAATAAATCACACATCGTTGGGGCCCTCAATAAATACATAACCATTGACTAGACTTTGGATTTGGTCGTTTAATGAACGTTCACGGCCTCTTCCTAAAATAACAATACATTAGTCTCTTTAGGACGCGCCTTAATAAATCTTACCTTCTTAAACTCTGGTGCACATTTATGTGACCCAAATCCAAATCTCAACGGAGTCGAAATGTGTTTCTAATCACGGGTACATTGATTGTGACGTGGTTCGAGATGCGTGTCCATGACGTTGCAAATTTCTTTTAAAAATAAGAATGAGATGAGCCTCGCCGAATAAAAATACAAAATTGCGGGGCCCTCAGTAAATATTTGCTTTAAAATTGCTTAGACTTCGGGATGGACCGTTTAGCAAATCCACGACCCTACCCAAAGTAGATGATACGCTAGTCGCTTTAGGCACGCCTTTAATAATTTAATTTCCTTAAACTCGGGTGCACATTGATATGGCCCAAATTCAAAATCTCAACGGCGTCAAAGTGTGTCAACGACCACGGGTACATTGATTGTAACGCGGTTCGAGATACATTTTCACAACGTTGCAATTCCTTGTAAATAATAATAATAATTATGAAAGCGGTAAAAAGTTAAAATTTGCACATAGGTTCAACAGGTATTAAATCAGATGATCAAGCCGAATATAACAGTTGAGCGACCGTGCTAGAACCACGGAACTCGGGAATGTCTAACACCTTCTCCCGGGTTAACAGAATTCCTTATCCGGATTTCTGGTACGCAGACTGTAATATGGAGTCATTCTTTTCCTCGATTCGGGATTAAAATTGGTGACTTGGGACACCCTAAATCTCCCAAGTGGCGACTCTGAAATAAACAAACCAATCTCGTTTCGATTGTCCTTTAATTGGAAAAAACTCCCTACGCCCTCGCGGGGGCGGAAAAAAGGAGGTGTGACAGGCCCCATCTGTAAACAAAGGTTGATTTCCCCGATCGTGGCCCTCTAGGACCCATCGAAAGCCTTCACATTCATGTTTCCTACCTGTATCTCATGGAACCCCTTATCCAACCTTTTTAGAGTGTCCAATAGACAAATATTTATGCTTGAACCTCCGTCAACTAGGGCCCTGGCAATGAACTTGTCTTCAAATTGCACCGTAATATGCAATGCTCGATTGTGATTCAATCCCTCAGGCGGTAGTTCATCTTCGTGGAATATGATCTTATGATTTTCCAGTACTTTCCCAACCATGTTGGCCATTTCTCCGCCAGTGATGTTATTAGGTACGTAAGCCTCGCTCAACACTTTCATTAAAGCGTTCTTATGTGCCTCTGAATTTTGCAACAGTGACAAGATAGATATTTGAGCAGGGACTTTGTTCAGATGGTCAACAATAGAATACTCCTTTGCTTGTACTTTCCTCCATAGGTCATCTGGCCCGGTCTCAATGATAGGTTGCCTAGTACTGGCCTCCTTACTTGAACCTCCCAAATGTTCAAGTGTATAGACTCTTCCGGTTCTAGTCATTCCTTGTGCAGCGTCAGATTCCTCTACCTTGGCCTTCCCTTTTCGCCGAGCCTCAGCAACATAATCCCAGGGTATTGATTTTAAGTTGAATGGAGGTGTAGTTGATACCATCACTGTGAAAGGTGTCACCACTTCTACTTCAAGTGGAACAAGGGTGGATGCAGGCGGAGCCACCTCTACCTCGAATGGAACTGATGCAGTTACCTCAACCTCGATTGGTGACTGAGTCTGTACCACGATAGGAGTAAGTGTGACTGCAACTTTAAAGTCATCGCCTTCTCGAATAAGCCCAATCGACCCCTCAGGGTCCCATTCTTCATTCGTCTCTATCACATGTATGTCACCACCTCTATGATCAGGGAGGGGGTTGTCGCGGACATTAGGTGCGGCTTCTTTTACCTGTATGACCTTGTTGTCAATTAGCATTTGGATCTTATCCTTCAATGTTCGGCACTCAGCAGTGGTGTGCCCCTTCATACCAGAATGGTACGCATAAGTTTTGTTCAGATTGATACATTGGGATGGGTTTTCTAATGCCACAACGGGAATAGGAGTTACGTAACCTACGACTTTCAACCTTTCATACAACTGGTCGATGGGCTCAGCAATGTCGGTGTATTGTCTGGGTGGGTTTCGATCGAAGTTGGGTCTTGGTCTTGGAAAGTTTTGGCGAGTTGGGGCTGATTGAAAATGGGATGTTTGGGAGTTATAGGTGTAATGGACAATGGCTGGTTGGGAATATCTGGGAGATGCAGGCTGATATATAGGTGGTGATGCTTGGTATGTGGGTGGAGGTGTTTGACATGGTGGAGGTGTTTGGTATGTGAGTGGAGGTGTTTGATATGTAAGTGGAGATTTCGGGCCTTGGGCCACCATTACTGCCCAATATCTCTCTTCTTTGATATGCTGCCTGATTGTAATGCCTTGTTTATGGCCTGTAGTGCCGCAAAATTCGTTACCATCCCGCTCTTGATTCCTTATTCGATTCTTTCTCAGAGTTTGATAATATCAGAGAATTTATGATTTTCGATAACCATCAACCTTTCATAATATTGCGGACCCAGTGCTCTGACGAAGAATTTATTCATTTGTTCCTCGTCCAAGAAGACCTGACCTTGGCCGCTTCCGACCTCCAACGAGTAGCATACTCGCGAAAAGTCTCAGTAGGTTTCTTCTTAAGATTCTGAATGCAGAAAACATCTGGTGCATTCTCTATATTGAACCTGAACCGGTCTATGAAATTTGACGCCATACTCACCCAATTAGACCATTTCTTGGGATCTTAGCTAATGTACCAAGACAAAGCAATCTTCAGTAAGACTCCTCATAAAGAGTTTCATTCGGATCTTTTCATCTTTCTCGACCCCTACAAGCTAGTCATAGTAGGTCCTCATATGAACCCTGGGATCACCTATGGCATCGAACATTTTAAACTTTGGAGGTTTGTATCCCTCCGATAGTTCTACATATGGCTGGATGCATAGGTCTTCATAGTTCAACCCTTTCATTCCTTTGCCACCTTGAACTCGGCTGGTCAGCTTCTTGAGTTCTTCAGCCATGTTTTTAATGAGCATGTCCTTTTTGGAGGATTCCGGTGTATAGGAGATGGGTTGGATGGAGTGAGGTACGGTTTCTACTTATATAGGGTTGCTTTGATGGGTGCCAGGGACTTGGGTATAGTGATGGTCGTTGGTGGAGTTTTGGGGATCGGATATGGGTTGTGGTGTGTTTTGGGAAGTGTGGTAAGTAGTGGTTGGTGGGTACTGAATTGGTTGATGGTGATGTTGTGACGGAGTCGGTATTGGCAATGGATTGAGATTTTGGGGTGGAGTTGCATATTGATTTGGTGCGGGAAGATTTTATGGATGTTGGTTTTATGTGTTTTGGGGAAGTGATGGGTTCTTTGTATTTTGTTGGTTGATATCGGGGACATTCAGGGTGAGTGACAAGTTTGCCAAGTTGCGAACCTGCTCAAGCTCTCCTTGTAATTCCAATATCTTTTGTTACAATTTCAGGACTAGATCATTTGGGGCCGGAGTACTACGGTCATCTGAGGTTTCTGCGTTCTCAACATTCTTCTTTTGGATACCACTTAAGTCGTCCATTTTTGCTTTTCCTCTGCCTTTTGTATTGCTTGGAGGAGGAGGAGGTGGAGGGCCTCTAGATCTGGTATGATATGCTGATGAGGCCAGTATGAGTGAACCAACCTAAGGGAATGGGAATAATCAAAAATAAGAGAAAAAAACAAAAAGGTAACAAGTCAGTGAGGATTCTGAAATGTTTGCTGTATTTAAACATATATTGCGGAAATGTAAATTCGCGTCTTAATTTGGAAGCCTCTTTGTGCCCGAGGTAGGCCTAGCGACAAATAAATTTGGAGAACTTTAAATGCCAATAAATGCCTCATTTCATAATATAAAAATAGATGAATCCCAAAACGACACTAAGATAATAAAAATAAGTCACTACTGGCACTTGGCCTTATTACATTTAGGAAAGCAAATAAATCTAGCCTATTTGGTCCCAAAAGGACCTTCCTCAAGATGAATGCTCTTGTCGATCAAATCTTCCAGTTCCCGTAGGTTTGTCAATAAGAATGCCTTTGCCAGATGTCTTCCTTCGTTTCCCTCAGCGTTCTGGCAGTCGGTGACTCTCTTTCACACTTTTCCTTCCAATTCCATCAGACTATATTCCAGGTATTCCAGCTTTTCACTAGATTTGACGGCCCTTTCTTTCCATTCACTGACTTGGTCATTTGATGGAAGATTTCTCCACCAATCTAGAAAGAGTGATAGCGTGCTAACCATACCGAAGCTGGGGACCTCGTGCCTCATTTTCTGCAAAACAAAAGGGTTAGGCCTTTCTCCCCCACCAGACTCGACTATTTATACATTCATGATTAGCATATTGGCATTTAGTTCTCCAAATTAATACACATAACGTGGTTGTGTCCGTTAGGATTATGGAAACCCCGGTGGACTTTGGATATGGCTCATCTTAAAGGATCATTATGTGGACAACATAATTGATCCGACTAGGTTTGACCATGATGCATGCACAATTTTGACCAAAGTAAGGTTACTATAGGGTTTTAGACTGGTACCCTCAAGCAGATAACTTGAGGCGAAAATGCATGGAACCATTGACTGCACCGCTGATCGACTGGTTTTATGGCAAATAAGACTTTCCGACTTTAAGGGTAATAAATAGGAAGAACACAACCACTCATTAAGCGTTGCTATAGGATTTGATACGCACGAGTGGAATATGATGTGGAACATGATTTATACAACAATTAATAGCATGTAGTTAGATATTTGCATGTAGGAAAAATAAATACAGTATATAAATAATTGAAATACAGTTACGGAAAAGGAAAATAAAGAGACAAGTCAGTTTCATGAATAAAGGAAATATAAATGCTTAAAATAGGCAGTTAAATTCAAATAAGGGGAAAGGGTACGAGATAAAGCATGCTTGGACTAATTCATAAAAATAAGTACGTTATGATAAGAGCCTAAAGGTATCCCTAGAAGAGTCGCCATGTTGTCACGCCCCTTTTTTTTCCCTCCTCAGAGAGAGTCTGGATTTCGACATTCATGGGGGTAATAACTCATTTCCTTTTTGGGAATTTGGGTTTTGATGAGTTGCCACCTAACGGATTATGGTGCGTTAGGGCACCTAGAGCGATTAACTCTTGGATTGGTTTGCATTACCGGAGATTTAGGGTAAGGGCTCGAAATAACCTTGAGGGGAAGGTGTTAGGCACCCCTCTCGTTCCACAACTGTGGATCCCGACCGAACTTATATTTGTGAATTAGTCCTTAGCAAATAAGTAATTGAAACACATAATTGCAGATAAAGCATGTTGGACATTGCATGACTCAAATAATAAGACAAAGAATTTGACCAACTTGTGTACATATAGAGAAGTAAAGTTTTAGGTAAAGGGAATTTGGGAAGGAGGGGTCCTAGGTTGGTTAGCCTACAGGATCACCCAACTCAATGCCCGGTAAACACTCCTCAATGAGGGGCTACACGTGACATTAGCGCGTAGTCAACATATCCCATTCTACCCAAGTCCCTCCCCTTGGCCATAGCCTAAAGCGTTCTAATAACCTCGACAATGTCCTATGCGTGCACAACCCGTCCCTTCCTTGTGGCCCTGGAGGTATTTTAGGACCTCTAAATCTGGGCAGTTTTAGACAACCCCTAAGGTGCTTTAAAAGAAGAAAATTCTAGGCGACATGCAAAAACACATAGGACTTAACATACAAATGCAAACAGAAACACTTAAGACCTAAATAAGCGGCACGTCTCAAACACAAACAAGAGCAGTTTTTATTAGAGAAAAGACCTAAACAAGATATCTAAGTGGATGTCAATGCACAGAATTATGCAACTTTGCTTTTTTTATTTATAAACTTGACAGTAAACTTTTCATAATAAACTTGACAGTAAGGTCCTAATCAGTTTGCCTACTGATTTTAAACCTGTTGAGTCTGAACAACTTTAAGTGGCAAAATACGATTTCAGAGTTGCAGAATTTAAAAATGCCCTATAGACTTGCCTAAACACAGAACAGTGATGTCCTAAGAGCATGATAACTACGTTGATATAGTAAAATAGTGATCAATTTTAAAACGGACTCTTGAGTTCCTATATGCATACTTTCTAGCAGTAGTGAATAAAGGCAGTGTTTAAAAGATCGATTAAGGAAACAGACAATTGATTAAGCCAATTTCAAATGAAATGACACGAATTAGACTGATTTATGTAACTAAATTGATTTTAATTCTATAGGCCGAATTATTGATTTTATTCCCTATAAGTATGATATCTAATTATTAAGAGCTGATGTTAGAAACTTATAGGCATGATTTCTAGTAAAAATAAATATAAATGTCCGTTGTAACAGAAATCAAACTTGATCACATTCAAAGGCATGATGTCTAATTATAAAGTCATTTAGGTCCTGTAGGCATGATTTCTATTATTGGAACCCTATAGGCATGATTTCTATTATTGGAATCCTATAGGCATGGTTATTAGTATGGTAAAGCAAACATAGCAAGTATATTAACAAGATCTTATAGGCATGGTTTCTACCCGTATTACCCCACAAATATATGACTACCCACCCCTTTTCACTAATCACCCCAATATTCGTTTACAATAAATATTACAAACCAACATTGAATGAATTACCTTAATAGATAAAGAAAAATAAGAAGTTACACTATAAGGAGCTTGCAAGTAGGCCCATATTTCCAGAACCTCAACTGCTCATATTGTTTCATAGCCTTTCTCAATATCCGGGTGAGTCAGAGTTCCCTAAGAACCTCAAGGGATCCTGGGCAGTTCTCACACCCAAATTTTACAACCATATTTGAATAAGTGCAGTGTGGAAGGGCCAGCTTTAATTCACCAGAGTTCAGAGGGATCTCATAGGGATCCCTAAGCAGTCACACATTAGATGGGCAAAACTTAGGGATATAAGAATAGAGTGAGAGTGCTTGACATAGTTTTGAAAAAGAATTTAATTAGGAAAATAATTTGAAAAGAGACTTGAAAATAGTTTTGTAAAATAACAGAGGAGTTATTCAATAAGACAGTTCTGAAAAGGGTAGGGCAATCAAAAAACAACAGACCAACCTTAGAACCAAAATAGGTTCAACATCACACATAGAATAAAGAATCAAGACATGTTTAGTACCACAAGCTTTCACATAGGGGTAAATGGGAATTGAGGACAAGTAAAACACATAATGGTAAACACATAGCAGGCAGAAGACTTTGGAATTGGTACATATATGCTCAGAAACACTGATTACACATAGTCATAGAATCAACAATGCTTAAGGGGTTCAGTATAGGATCAACATAATTTAAAATCAATCCAAGAATCATACAAGTTTAGGAGTGCTGACTACTTTACAAGGAGATTCATACCAGAAACCAGATATAGCAAGATCACATAGAGACAAACTACATGGGGGGTGGGGTAACATGTTCATACTGATCCTAAGGAAGGGGAGTACATAATATGCTAATAATGTCAACATATCAACTACAAGTTTCACAACAAAACCATAAGTAAAAGCAGACTAGAAACATGATGAATTGTGGTAATAAAAGGACCATATTATTTTTGGAACTTGAATTGAAATCAGAACATACTAGTAAAGAAGGTAGTAAACACAAAGTGAGGAGCAAGAGAGTAGAGTAATCAGCCTTGGCTTGCAGCCGACTAACTTAGAACAATAGCAAGTAACCAGAGAAAAGAGAGCAGAAGAGCATTTTTGTGTAAAAGAGAGTTTTTGAACCAATGTGTTCGTGTCTTTGTGCTAATGAAAGAGCAAGGTACTTATAGTTTGAAACAGGTAGAAAATACAGCAAGAATCATAGTTCAGCAGTAATTATGGAACTATGTACTAATTAGAATCAAATCAGTATAAGTGCTTCCTTTAATTAGGAAGTTAAATTTAAACGATAACAGGCAAATACTAAATAAGGAAGGAGATTACATAAGGTTGAATATAACAAATAAGAAAATACTTTCGGCCGGTGGGAGATTTAGGTTTTAGCAGAGAGAATTTGAGAGGTGATGGGAGAGTGTAATGGCGGAGTAAAGAGAGAAATGAGGGGGAGGGGGGTAGTCTCTAGGGTTAATTAAGGAAATGGGAGATCTGGACCGTTGATTAAAATTGATCAACGGTCCAGATTAGACAAGAGATTGGGTCGGGTAGGATAAGGTATTGGGCCTGGGGTATTTGGGCCGTTTTAATTGGGTTGGGTCTAATTTAATTATGCTATAATTGAAATAAAAGTGGCTATTTGTTAAATACCCAATGTAAATTATTTAAAACAATTTACAAAAATAGCTTTTAATTATAAAAATAAATTTTATGCATAGAAAATAATTTAAAAATATTTATTTAGTATTTAAAAAATACACATGATTAATTTCTGAATGAAAATAATACAAAATCATATGATTGGGCTATAATTGCAAAGTTATTGCAATTATAGCCAAAGGGTGCCAATTTGGCTAATATGAAATAATTTAGTCGTAATAGAATAAAAAATAATACATTACATCAAGAAATGCTTTTGAAATCATTTGTGAGGTAATTTTGTAATTATTTCTTGAAAATAAAATGCTGGATAAATTAATAAAAATATAAAAAAATTGTGAAAAAATATCAATTGCTAATCAATGCATGATTTTGAAGACATATATGCAATTTGAAATACTTTTTGGGAAAAATTGGGTGTATATATATATATATATATATATATATATATATATATATATATATATATATATATATATAATCACCTTATTTGATACCTCAATCATGAAATTTCCTTTTCGTCTTGCATCTAATGTTGCTAATCATGCTTAAAAATATTGAAGGAGATCCTTGCGTGTGATTCTTGTAGAGAAAGAACTTTATTTATTTGGGTTTTCAATTTTTATATGTATTTGGCTAGTTTTGGTAAGTCTATGATTAATTGCTAGAGGATGATAAGTTGAAATTTATTTGGGATATTTCTGTAAGATTCCCTTTTTGATTACCAGTCCGAAAACTGACTAGCCCGTGCTATTTTCGCAAATTTATCACTGCAATTATTAAGCTTGAGATATTAAGCCCAGACATTACAAAGACATGCAGTCCAAGTCTAGTAGGCGTCCATTTTGGGCTGTATACAGAGTCAAGATTACCGATAGGCCCATTTATCAGGCCCAAAACCGAAGGATTCTTTCTCTTCCCGCTCAATCCTCCCCACTTTGAAATTTCTTCACAGACTTTAAGTTGCAGTTGACAAGACATTTGATTTGCAACGGTACTACAATTCGAAGCTTCAAAATTCGGCACCACCATGACTTCTCGAGCGGGTAAAAACTCTTCACTCCTCCAATTAATTTTCCATCTCGATTCAGGGTCGTAGTACTAACATGGTGGAATTTGAGACACAGCTGATTTGTGGGCAGAACTCATAGTTGCTGAAAAACTTCAATTTGATTGTCCCTCCGATCAACCTCAGGAACCAAATTTTGCTGTTGTATATCGACGCCAAAAATCCCATATTATTCCCCAAGATGCTGACAGGTTTCTCTTTATATTGTTTTTCAGTTTTCAAATTTCCATATTTTTTTTGGTGGCTCGCTGAAGTTTTTAACTTTTTTTTACTTTGATTTGTTTTCAGGAGGCTATCAAATTCAACTTCTAGTTACGAGAATCGGCTGAGTTTTCTCCCTGTTAAACGAATCAGTTGGAATCGTTCTCTTTCTACTAGGTTTTGCCTTCTGCCCTAATTTTATATTTCCCCCCTAAATTTCCACTGATATCAAAATCTATCTCCTTGGATATGCTTACAAGGATTGTGCTTGTAGTGGTTTTAGCTTATTCACTTTTTTTCTTTTATAAGTAGTTTTAGCTTAGTAGAAATGGAAATAATCTGGGATAAGGTTATTTAGGAAGCAAATACTCAGATTTACTGAAACAAGCAACAGTTTTGTCTATACTAAGATGTGTAGTATATGAGTAATATGACGACAAACAATCAGTAATTTTGAAGAATGTTTCCTGTAAGAGCTTAAAAGCTGTCTAAATTCCATGTATCATTTTAGGAGAGCCCTTACCTCCAGCGTCTGGGCAGTATATCTTCATTGTTTTGTACTTAGCAATAAAGCTTATTCTATTGGCTAGCTCACTGGAGGAAACATATTGCCAGAACAATACAAACTTACCCGACCTAGATGATTCTGTTACTTGCAAAGAAAATTTGTCTCATCTATCCGTTTCCCATTCAGTCATTAAAATGGATTTAAGACTTAAAGATGTAAACAGTTCTCAGATTTTTTTCAGTATGTTTAGTCTCCTTGTTAAGAACTTTTTTTGGGTACCCCAAGTTGATGAATTTACTGGGGCTTTGACTTCACTTTTTAATTTAATCCATAACCCCTCCTCACCCTGTTATGTATCATGGTAATTCCTAGTACATACCTTCTCTTTCTTTGTCATATTCGCGAACTCCAGTTAGCTATTCGTTTCTTCCACTTTTGTCTTTCTTATTGAGGGGTTTCTCTTTTTTCACTTTATTTTGTTGACAGAGGGAGAACTAGTGTTGCTGCTACTGTATGTGCCGAATTACATCCTCAAAAAAGGAAGCCTGGACGAAAAGCAAAACCACCTCTTCCAAGGGTAATTTGTTGAAAAAATTTCCCAGCTCCTGCAAAGCCGCCATGTAGTTGTTGTTTCTTTTCAAAAGGCATCAGTTAGCTAATATTTTGTTTATCATACAAAATCACATGTCTTCTATTTCTAATTCCTCATACTTTGTAGGGTAAAAAAGTTGAAGCCGCAAACTATGATAAAGAGAGAGCGTATTTTCAAGAAGTTGATGATTTCGAACTAATGGTAGAAAGCCCCTCCCCAAACAAATGCGCTACATGGACTACAGGCATCCAAACTGACGCTATCATTATATCACGTCTGTCCTCAGTTCTACAGAAATGGTTGATTTCTAAGAAACTTAACCATACCTATGCACCCCCAGCTTCACTATCGAAGATATTAGAAACCCCAGCCTCACGCAAAGAATCTGCTTGTGGAGTTATTTATGGATCCGCAAATGTGAAAACCCCTGAAAAAAAATCACTACAAGTTCCGTCTGGCTTGTACTCCACCCAGAACAAACACTTTGGTTCCAGAGATGAAGATGTGTCCGGAGGGCGGCCTTTATCAGAAACAGGCATTGGAGAAATATGTCCCATGGATGAGGGAGGTTATGAAGATATTGAAGTTGGTGTTAGTAAACTTTCTCTGACTTCCAGGCCGTCTTCAGTGGATGCTCACACTTGGGATCCATTTTTGGCTCTATTGGCAGCATGCGGACAGTCTGCTCCTTTAACACTACTGGAGATACTATCAAAGTATTGGTGCGGCTCCTATGACACTTCCACTTTTGTTCTACTTCCTCAAATCAAATATCTCCTTAGGCATATCTTTCTTCTTAGTCAGATTTGTACTGTCTTTGGTACTTGTGGAGCAGCGAGTTTAACATGATATTTTTTTTCAGCTGATACAATTATCACTAGAAACTGTCAACTTTGCCTTTTGAAAAATCTTAACTAGGATCATTAGACATATAACGTATAATGTATATTTTCTTTCAGCTGATACAATTATCACTAGAAACTGTCAACTTTGCCTTTTGAAAAACCTTAACTAGGATCATTAAACATATAATGTATAGTTGCACGAAAGATGTTGTCCACCTTGGTACTCTTAGATGTAGATCTGGCTGACGCTTCTTAATCTCTAACTCGTTATCTTTTATACTTTTGGTGAGAATGCTCCTAATAGTGCTCTTGAACCATGTAAGAATGGTTGAGGATAAATACAGATATGGATTCCCTTGACCGGAACACCTTTAGCTTAGTACTGTTATAAACTCATGTACTAGTGCTCTCTTTTGGTGCATGTGATCTTAGCTTTGAACTATATCTGAATGGCTATCTAGTTAATACTTTGTATAATTTGGCCTTATCAATCAGTACCCATTCCTTTTCATGAAGAATCAAATTCATATTTGTGTTGGCAATAGACTTAATTCAGCCTGATTTTTGCTCTTAATTTTAATTTCTCAAAGCATCTAGTTTTGTAAACTGAACTATGTCAAATGCAGTGAGCCACAAACAATTGCCAAGGTGGGCGAAGGCACATTTGGTGAGGCCTTTAAGGTTGGCGAAAATGTCTTCAAAATTGTCCCATTTGATGGAGATTTACGAGTAAATGGAGAAATTCAAAAGGTATCCAGTTCAATTATATTTCTTGTGCAATTGAATAGGTTCCAATTTCATTATATTGAGATACAGCCTAAGTAACATGCATATGATCATAGGGTAAGCAACCAATTTTCTGAAAATATTTAAGTCACTCTGATTCGAAATTTGTATTTTGATACATTTCAGAAATCAGAAGAACTACTTGAGGAGGTCATACTCTCTGGTACTCTCAATAGCTTAAGAGCTCATGAGGGTCATCTCCTGAATTCCTGTTCCACCTTTATACAGACAATGGAGTAAGTTTTATATATTCTTAGTTAATCTTAAAGCAACTTTTTAACTTTTTGGTCCTTGTTCTGAACCTCTGTTTCAAGACAAAATCTGTGTTTAGGAACATCTAAAGGTCCTGTGTGATTTAATTTGCCTGTGTTGGTTTAAACTTGTGCTTAACCTCAGAATCTGTCATGAAACTACTAACTTTTGCTACCTAATGAGGAATAGTTCTTGTAAAAACCTTATCAGTAATAAGTCTTGAAAAAATCATCCATATATAACTGTCACCTCTAATGACTGATATTCTGTTAAGTAAAACTGAAGTTCTTCCTGCGTGCTGTTTTCTGCACTCTTTGTATACTATTTCTTAAAGTAGGAGAAGAGCAATTGTTGACCACTCATGTACAATTGGTTTCACCTTTCTACAGCATGAGGGTGTGCCAAGGCCATTATGATGCATCTCTATTAAAAGCGTGGGAAGACTGGGATGGGAAGCATGGTTCAGAAAATGATCATCCTAAGGAATTTCCAGAAAAACAGGTTCCTTGCAAAGCACAATTTACTCCTTTTCTACTAATTGCTAATAGTTGCCTCCCATTGTTCATCTATATTCTATTCTTTGAGTGGATCTTGTGTCTAGGCAGATTGATATTTTTCTTGCAGTCAGGGGATAATTACTTTGACCATTTTAAGTGCCACTGACTTAGCTATTGCATACCTTCCAGTGCTATGTTGTCTTTGTTCAAGAACATGGAGGTAAGGATCTTGAGAGTTTTGTGCTCTTGAACTTTAACGAAGCGAAGAGTTTATTGGCCCAGGCAAGTGATTGAATATTTTTCTTTTGGCATTGTTAAATGTTAACCAAATATCTCATTCATTATCAATTGCTTGACTGCAAAATCTGCACTCCAGATAACTCTTGCTTTGGCTGTATCTGAAGCTGCATATGAATTTGAACATCGCGATTTGCACTGGTTCGTTTTCCATGTGATGATTTTTGTCATTTTTTAAATCTAGAGTAGGACAATGCTTTGTTGAACTTTTCTGTGCGCTAATAATTTTCTTATCATAGGGGAAATATTCTATTACGTCGGAAAGGTTTAGATACGGTGCAATTCACTCTAGAGGGAAATGAAATACATGTCAGAACATATGGATTATTGGTTTCGATAATTGACTTCACTCTTTCAAGGATAAATACAGGTGTTCACCCTTTCTTTATCCCTTCACAATCTTGTACTTGAATTGATTAGAGATTCTTATCCATGTACGTACTGATCACAGGTGAAGACATACTTTTTCTGGACCTGTCATCAGACCCTGAACTCTTTGAAGGTCCAAAAGGAGATAAACAGGTATGACTGCCAAAGAAGTCCCATATATCATCAGGTGTTTTAATACTTCATATATTTCATTGTTTTGTGGCATGTATGCAGTCTGATACATACAGGAAAATGAGAGATGTCACAGGCGAATTTTGGGAAGGAAGGTATAAATACTCCTTTCACTTTCTAACGATAGTGTATATTTCTTCAGTTTCAAGGTTATGTTGCCACAAAATTATTCATAATTCTCCATTTTAAAACTGTTGGCATGTTAGATGTCTGGAGTTCACCACTCAAATAACATCCTATTTTGTGTAAGCTGTTGTCAGAGAATTTGAATTGAACCAAAATTACAACCGTGCAAGTTCTGTTATCTCTTGTAATCAGTTAGCTTTTGCTGCTTAATGACCTCTGGCACACAGTATTGGTGGCCAATTTTCTAAATCACGGAAACCATCAGCGGGAGGCTTTCCTGTTTGATGGTGTTTGTCTTACATTCATGGATTTCATTTTCAAGTGGAGACTCAGAGGAACTCACCCATAATGAAAGTTCTATGCTAGGTTAATGGGTTTCTAGTACTAAAGCATAACTGCCAAAGATGAATCATGCTTGTTTTTTGTCATAACACTGTGGACTGGTCTGTTTCTTCTTGTTCTTCTTATAGAACTCATGGACCATCACTTGTTGATAAATGAAGTAGCATTCTATTATGGTGTGGCTGAATTTCAGACCTCAGTGTTAGCACCTAAGAAGTATCTTCGTTATGCAAATCACCAAGGCTTTAGTGACTGGATTATTTGACTCTGGGATTTGACCTTTTGCCTTCTTTTCTTTTTTTAATCTGCGTGTACAGTTTCCCCAAGACAAATGTGCTGTGGCTACAATACTTGGTTGATATACTGCTGCTAAAGAAATCATATGTGAGTATTCTATGACAACATTGGTTCCGTGTTATTATCAGTTCATATCACCTTGTCGAAACTGTTTAGTATTATGCATGGTAGTATGTCCTCATTTTATGCAATTGGCTTTCTGTTTCTAACATATGTTGTATTTGGTTGGAATGTGCATCCCGTTGCTGCAATTTCAGCTGCATGCACTTTGATATTCTAATAGATTATTTTGACCATGTAATTCCATGCTCTTCAATGAAAAATAAAAAACAAAATCAGACTGATTGGTCAATTTCCTCCAATTGTTATCCTTTGCCTGATAGTCTGGTATTTAATAATTTGGGATTTAAATCAAGCTCATAGTATATTCTTTTCGGTTCAAAGTTAAGTGGCCTAACTTCATGAAAATGTTGCAGGAAAGGACCTCCAAAGATGAGAGGGATCTACGCTCTCTAAAAAAGCGCCTAAATAGCTATGGTTCAGCAAGAGAAGCAACATCAGATGTTTTCTTTTCTGACTTGTTCGTCATATTCCAGCATTGACTGGCAAAAGAACACCCAAGAAAATAAGTATTGTTTGCTGTGCCTTTGATCTTTTCTGAAAGTGATCTTTTAGAGGGAGGTTTGTATCAAGAAACCAACTTGGTTTCCTTTTCTTCTTCTGTCTTCATTTTATTTCATTTTTTTCCTGTATCATATTTTTGATAGTAAACAATGTTAAGACCCCTTAGTGGATCTCCAGTAGTTGGGATATGATGAGCATCCCTCATAGGACATTGAATTCGTGTGGTTGCCAATTTTTTACTCTGAATTACTGTAGCTTTTTCCCATTTGTCTAAGCCGCGGTGGGAAGGTAAATCTGTATACGTATTTGATGGAATAGCCGAAGTGTCCGACACCATTTCTAAAGAAAAAGAAGAGGGAAATGGTCGCACTCGTGCTTTGTCCCAGAAGTTGTGGGCATACAGCTCATGCAGACGATGCTTATCATCTTTTCTCCCCAAAATTTTCTTTCGTCAAAGTTGAAACTATAGTGGTTCCTTACAATTATTTTATTAGTAAGTATATTTTGTCCTGTATGCTTGAAGCTAAAACTTGACAAGAAATCTATTGCAATTCCCGGCTTTACGGCAAATTGTATTGGATCTTTTTTACTTTCGTGATTTTCGTCATCACTAATCACAAAGTTTAACCGTTTAACTTTACAAAACACAAACAATTTTGTAAAATATACAATTTGAGCGACGCTTATCTTGACTTTACCTTATCTATAACACTATATCACTTATCTCGACCTTTTAATTAGTTGACTAAAATACTTATGTAGGGTAACTATAACACTTCTGCCGACCTATTAGTTAAATATCAAATTTGAAAGCAATACAAAGAAAAAGCTACTAGTATGTTGTATTGGTTGTTGCTTTTTATCTCTTTGCTTTTTTGTGAAAAGAACGAGCAGACTTCTTTCTAATTGTTAGTTGTTTATTCAATTTAGATAGGCTGATCAAATCTTTTCACCTGTCGGATGACTCAGATTTAAGGGATTACGAATTTGCTCACATGGAAATGGATACTTTGATTTGGCATATTAAATTCGAAGGATTTAAGTTTTCGTTTACCCTGTATGATTTGACATATTTTGAAAGGTTATTTATCATTTATTTCAGATTATAAACTCAAAGTTTAAGCTTAACTAATTCGGCAAGTTATTACTCTATATTAAGTTACGTCATCATATTTGATACGAAGAGTTGTTAGTGCATAAAATATAAATCCATGCAATTATCTTTCAAATTAATTTGTTAAATTCTTTTTTGTACTATCACTACATAAAAACTTAAATTCTAAATGGAGATGCAAAATCCATATTGTAAGATCCAGACAACTAGAGCAAAAAGAGAAACCGAATCCACAAAAACCTCCTAAAAGCTGGTTGCATGATCATAAATAACCTTTTTATTAAAGCAGACTCAGCACATGTATCTCTTCTGGACTATAATTTATACGCCAGCGGTCCTAAAGCTAATGCACTAATTCTTGATAATCATATTTTATTTTGTTTGTTTTCTTTATTTCCTCTATTTTCCTTTGAATATAAATTTACGCTTTGTTTTCAGATTTAAACGAAAAGCGTTGGTTCCATTGATACAATTCAACATCACTTAGCATTGTGATTATATCTAAGTAGCAAGTATGACAAGATTAATTTAGTGTTTTTTTTGTCTCCGTTACGGTTTGAACTTGAAATATTATGGTTCTTCACCCATTTCATTGACCACTAGACTATACTTTTGGACACAACAAGATGTCATTTCTATTAACTATTGTTTAAATAATATTAAAAAATGAGAATACTCGTGACCTTATATTCTTAAGCCCACTTCATGATGTAGCTAATTTTCAAGTTCACTTTTTTCCTATTGAATTAGTAGTAGAAAAGACAAGGATCCAACTTAATTTACTACTACCAGGAACCATTTCTGCCGACAAGTCTTTATATAACACGATGATGACGATCAAAGGGTATAGTAGGATGGATGAAATTTCTTCAATTATAACAGAAGGCTTCAGGTTCGAGCGTATAAATATAAAATTTCTTGGTATGAAGTGTTCTACGCTGCTTAGTGAACATATTCGTTGTAAATTTGAATTAATCGGGGCCAATAAGCTTCTTATACCAAATATGGTAAAAATACAACATAAGGCTGCTATTAATGTTGATCCATGCCTCTCTGTGAATGATTTGTTCGACAAAATATGCATGTTTAAGTCTAAATCGAGAAATTGAAATTCCAAATCATTGCCCTTTCCTTTTGCCAAGAAAAGGAGTAACAGATAAAAAGGCAAACAGAAAGTGTCAGCAGCTCCAATTCCTGTGATGCACCAAACCTATATCTGATTTATCTTTGACCGTTTAAACGAATTTTTTTGACATTTCAATACCCACCATAATCACTTTTTTATTGGTTGTACCTGCGATTCAACTTTTCCTTTTGCTGAGCAGAATGGTGGAATTTGTGGTCATCAACATGAATCTGGACAAGGGCATCTCATGATACTATTAGTACATACCTCCTTTTTGTAGAGTTTGAGTGGAATTAATCCTACCTTGTTCTTGTTTTTGTCCAATGACCAAGATAAAGTGTTAGAAATAACCGTATCTTCAAGATATTTTTAGTGTGACCCACATATAAGGTAATAAATTTATTTACCTTGTCTTCCAAAGAAAATAATATTTCAGATAATATTCTGTAGTTATACATATATGGTAGTTACTTTGATGGAAAGAAATTATCATATATTAGGAGTCCCTAGGGTAATTATAATTTATGGAGAAGTCCCTAAGGCTAAAGTATTTGCCTAAGAGTCCCTAGCCTACCTATAAATAGGTATGTGACTCTATCAGTCTGACATTCTACGATAGGTACAGGCTAGAAGACTCCCTAGGTTTTCTGTCAAAGTTTTACAAGGCGATTCTACAACAGTTGAACAATTATGGCCGAAAATACGTTCCTTGTATAATTTCCGCTGCGTTGGCTCTGTATGTGTATTCAAATTTCAACATGTGGTATCAGAGCCATCCTTTAATTGTACTGTTCGGTGTCTCGTCCTAGTTGAAATTGTATGGACAACGTACTAGTGAGTTCCATAGATTTTTTATGACAGTGGGATGAAATTGAAAATCTAAAAACAAACTAACTTTGCAAATCCTAGTCGTTGTCGGTTTTGGTTTGTACTAAATCCCGTAGTATCGTTGCCTAGATGTTCATGACAGAGCTCTGGAACTATGACAGTGGGAAGACTTGTCGCGTGAAAATAATACTCCATAGTTCTAATTATCGCTTTAAGTTGTCTGGAACCACATAATTCTTTGTAATTTCTGAACAATTATATATGAAAGTTTCATAGAGAAGATAAATGTTGAGATATTTTATATGGGCTTTTCCTTTACTGCCATCAATTGTTTATTGAACCTTTTTGGGCCACAACTCATATGTTTAATCTCAAGGGGACTATCATATTATTTAACTTTTGTTTCGCACCTTCTGAATTAAGTCACTGCCTTATTTTATAACTTTTGAGTTGCTAGAAATTTTGAAGTGTCACTTAGCAATTGAGGCTTCATTCTCAACACATTGACTACCTCGTTTCGAATAAGATTATAATATAGTAATATTTTTATAACTTTTATGATAAAAATCAAAATATGGTGGTTGTCTACTCTTTCTCCATGATCTTTCTCTCAAATAGTTAATGACATATTCATTGACATATTTTCTATGTTCAATGGCATATTCCATTACATATTTTCTTCACTTTTCATACCTATATAAAGACCTTGTAATAGATAGGAAAATACATACAATTGAAGAAGAAAATCTCTTCCTTCTCTCTATCTCCATTTCTTGTTCATGTTTTACTAAATTGCTTTTATTTCCTTGTTCCATATTATTACATTGAGTTATATTTCATAACACGTTATTAGCACGAGTCTCTAACCAATTATATATATATCTACAAAAAATTTCCTACATCCAGAAAGATTACAATTAGAAGTTATACATATCATCACATGGTTAAATGTAATGAGAAACTACATATGGTAAGTAATGAAATGTAAGAAGGTATTATTATCTTACACTTGTCATTCCTCTAAAATCTCATATGCACACAACTTCGTACTACACCTGTATTGCATAAGCACATATTAATATTACATCTTTTATATCACATGAATGGAATAAAATTTTCGAAGTTCTATATGTGAAAATCATAGTAGCAGTTAATTGTTGATATGATGCATGTCATGGTAACCAAAGATATTTTATATAAATTGTCTTATGCATATTTGTGTGTTGACTATCTTCAATCTGTCCTGCCGCTTTTAACATTTTCTTTTACTTGGATGAATATTTTTTTTCCTTTTGGATTTTTACACTTGCATGTAGTACAAAAAAAAAGGAATAAAAAATTGGACATACTGATTAAAAGCATAAATCATCTTGAATAAAACAAGAAATATTTCACATCTTTATCTAGGTTGATTAATTACTTCTTTGAAATTTGGAAAACAAACCAGCTATTGAGAAAGTATACTTCATAATTTATGGTCGTATCATTTGAAAGCAAACAATAATTAGTATGACTATTAGAAGAGGTATTTTTGAGTATCCATGACCTACTTGATGCTTGCTACTGACTTACCATTTTTAAGTATTTTATATGAATGATGCACAAGCTACAACTGGTAAGTTGTTACCTATAATGTCACTTTTCAGGTAATATAATTATGTATTAGTATTATATATGTGTTGTTACCTATATAGTGTACTTTTGATAAATTTATTCACTAATTGCTTAGTTGAATTGAGTGAAGGAAAGTCATGGCGTTAAATCAAATCCAATAGGTAGGGTATACCCTGAAAACCACAATATTTTTTAGAGAGACTCAATAAATATTATGACAATGATTTTATGATCGTTTTAAACTCTAATAGAATTTAGAAGAAATATTCTGACTACAAACCGTTGTATTTCATATAGATGCTACAAATAATTAATAAAGATTTACGTTGATTTGAGATTTGTACACTTATTTAAGAAAGAAAATTTGATTTGCTAAGTTGCAAATTAGTTGTGTATAACTTTCTTGGCATGTGATTGAAATTAAGGCTTGAGAATGAATCTCAATATTGTTTAGCCTATTATACCATTGATTGAGGGTAAGACATCGGGATCAAGTCCTGATGCTCTATAATGATAAGAGTTGGGTTTGAGTCCCAATTTATTATGGTCTAACATGCCTTTATATTGGTAAGACATTGGGTTTGAGTCCCAATGTACCATATTGATGATATAATGATGACTAAAGAAAAATAATATATTTTTCATGAAAAGGCATGAAAATTGTCCCACTTGATTTGCTCCATTCTTGAAGTAAATGTGATAGCAGTGCATAATAAGTTTCAATGAAGACAAGTGGTTGAACAATGAACGTGGCCGTTCCAAATATCAAAATAATAATAATCAGCACTATGATTATAAAAGAAGAACAATAAGGGTTCTCAAAATAGTCCTTCAAAATGTGAAGGCAATGTTTACCATCAAATTGATATGAAAATAATAAAGCACGTCGCTGATTATGATCCATTCCTTGAAGAGAATGTGACTTGTGATAAGCATTGAGAATGCAAACCCATTCCTAAAGTTGAATGTGACAATATATGATAAAAGTAATGAATAAAGACATGCAATTCATGATTATATGAATACCACACAACTCACCTCTAAGGGAGGTTTGAGTGAAATAAAGAGAATAAATATTATTATGTGGTTACATGAATATGTCATTGGTCGCGTACATGTGATACGCCAAAAGTTATTTTGTCATGCCTTATAAAAAGTTATTAAAGGCAAAATTAAAGCAAGAAATGATTTTGCTTATGATGATTCTGACCATGACAATTTATTATGATATAAGTTTCTCCGTGAAGGAGACATTTACCATATGAATGGTATGATACAAGATCTTGTAGTATAAAAGTTGTTAAGAGCTCCGGAAAAACTAATTTGTTACTATCCGGATGAATAAAATTATTCATGACATTGATATTGTAAAGTCTCAAAAGAAACTTTTTGAGTTTCAAATGTATAAGTCAAAGTGGTTGGCATATTGAGACTATAAATGAAAGAAAGATTGAATATCTTCATATTTCTATAATCATACCGGGTAAATATGAAAGGTTACCCGATTTTCTTTCTATTTGTACTACACAAAAATATAAGCATGATGCTGGAATCATATACCACAAGTAAACTAGAGGTTTACTAAAACAAATATTAATTGGCATGACCAGTTGACCATCTCGGTTCAATTATGATGCGAAAAATTAATTGAGAATTATATTGGCATATATTGAAGTAATAAAAGTTTCTTTAAGAATTCTCTTGCGATGCTTATTCTCATGATATACCAGTTAAAGGTTGAGATTGAATCCCTTGATTTCTGGAACAAATAAAAGGTGATAAATATATGGGTTAAGTCACCTGCCATGTGAACCGTTTATTATTATATGATTTTAATAGATGCATCTATTCTATGGTCACATGTGCATTTGTTATCAACTTGCAGTTTGGTTTTTGCAAGATTGTTTGCTCAAGTTATTAGAGCACAATTCCAGAATATAAATTATGATGATTTATCTTAATAATACTGGTTTAAATCTAAGTTGGTTTAGCAGAATTTGTATGCCTCCAATTATAGCTAAATCATTGGTTATGAGAACAAAATTCCCAAAAACAAAATTTGATATGAGATGTATTATTTAATATGCAACATCACTTGTACGCATCTAGCCGAGTTATAAAAATTGACATAGCATCCAATTCCATTTATTTGCAATATCTATTTGTTTTAGGAGAATTTTTCCTTTGTTTTGGGTTGCCGCTGTTTCTGCTTTCAGAAAAGATCACTTTGTTTAAAAAAAAAAAAAAAAAAAAAAACCCTATCCTGATTAGACCATAGATAATAGAGGTTAATATTATTTTCATGAGCACGTCCCTATCTTCTTTTCCAGGAATTTCTCGAGTAGCTCCACGTCACTATAGATCACTTTGTTTCTTTTCGTAATGTTGTTTCTTCATTTGGATTTACGGAGAACATTATGGATCAGTGTATATACTTTAAGATAAGTGGGAGCAAATATATTTTTCTAGTCTTATATGTGGATGATATTTTGCTTGCAAGTAGTGATTTGGGATTGTTGCACGAGACTAAACAGTTCCTTATCCATAATTTTGAGATGAAGGATATGGGTGAAGCCTCTTATGTCATTGGCATAAGAGGCTTGTGAAGCCTCTTATGTCACCCATAATTAAAGGTGACAAATTCTCATTGAATCAATGTCCACAAAATACATTGGAAAAGGGGCAAATGAAAGACATTCCCTATGCTTCGCTTGTTGGGAGCCTTATGTATGCACAGGGCTGTACTATACCTGATATTGCTTTTGCGGTAGGAATGCTTGGCAGATATCAAAGTAACCCTGGTCTTGACCATTGGAAAGCTGGTTAAAGGGTCTTGAGATATTTGCAAGGAACCAAGGATTTTAAGCTCACATACAAATGCTCTGACCCATTGGAGATGATTGGATATTCAGACTCTGATTTGGGTGGATGCAAAGGCACTGGTAAATCTACTTCAGGATACATTTTCCTTCTTGATGGAGGTGTTGTGTCTTGGAGAAGTGTCAAGCAGACCATTGTTGCAACATCCACAATGGAAGCTGAATTTATAGCATGCTATGAAGCTACATCACAGGCGTTATGGTTGAAAAACTTTATTTCCGGCCTTAGAATTGTCGATTCCATTTCAAGGCCATTGAGAATTTTTTGTGACAATTCAGCTGCAGTTTTCTTTTCTAAGAATAATAGAAGTGGCAGCCGAAGCAAGCACATCGACATAAAGTACTTGATGGTTAGAGACTATGTGAAGAAGCAAGATGTGAATTTTGAGCATGTTAGTACTGCTTTGATGATTGCTGATCCTATGACTAAAGGCCTGCCGGCTAATATTTTCAAGGATCATGTAACCCATATGGGGCTTAGTAGCTCAATTTAGTCTTGCTTTGCTCTCTAACAGTTTGTCTAGACATTATGTTTATTTTGACATACATGATAGTGCACATTTTGGGTTTTTCATGTATTATTTATGATCATTGGATCAATAAAGTTGAACTCTGAATGACTTATATTAGGTCATTCGTAAAGTTGTTAGACGCTTTGTTAGAATATATTGTTCATTGTAATACATGGAAGGAAGTGTTTGTTAAAAACATGACCGCCATAATTCGTATAATAATATATTCTAGTTAAAGTGGTTGTTGCATAACTTTTAGTTGAGTGATAAAGTTTATGACCATATTATATGTTTATCTCTCATAAAGGATTATGTGATTTTAGTATGTGGGCCAAGTGGAAGAATGTTAGAAATAACCGTCTCTTCTAGAGACTTCTAGTGTGGCCCACATATAAGGTAATAAATTATTTACCTTGTCTCCCAAAGGAAATAATATATCAGATAATACTTTGTAGTTATGCATATATGGTAGTTTCTTTGATGGAAAGAAATTACCATATATTAGGAGTCTCTAGGGTAATTATAATTTATGGAGAAGTCCCTAGGGCTAAAGTATTTGCCTAAGAGTCCCTAGCCTACCTATAAATACGTATGTGACTCCATTAGTCCGGCATTCTACGATAAGCACAGACTCGAAGACTCCCTAGGTTTTCTGTCAAAGTTTTACAAGGCGATTCAACAACACTTGAACAACTATGGCTGAAAATACGTTCATTGTATAATTTTCGCTGCATTGGCTTTGTATGTATATTCGAATTTCAACAAAAGGTAAACCAAATTTTTTCTCTCAAGGATCCTATTAAATAGAAATAGAGAAGAAAATAGCTAGAAAACTTGAATTCATTCTGCATCCTCAAATTCAAAGATACGGACGTTTCTCAGCGTCGAATAATCAAATACTATGTAATAATATATATATATATATCAAGCACGTGTATAAATTAAACTATGACAATAGGCTGATATAGCAATTGAGTTCCAAAATGACAAAATTGATAATTTATCTACCTTGGTTCTTGATTTTATCACTCAGCCAAATAATTGTCCAAAAATATGTTACATTATCTTTTTTTTTTTTTTTTCAGAGAGAAGCTTTTTCTTTACACTTCTTAATATGTTATATGTATTTTGTCACTTTTTGTAGTTAAAAATCTTCCTCAGGTCAAATTTATCCGGCAGATGTATAATATCAGTATAATTTATCCGACAAATATGTATAATCTTGTATAATCAGTATATATTGGATAGAAAAAATAAACACCGCCAGCTATTTGTCTAAAAGGTTCCTTTTCATTTTATCTACTCCTTAAATTCCATTTCCTTTGTCACCTTCTTCGATTTTTCTGTATGTATGTGAGTATGTCCCAACACTTTGTCACCTTTCCCAACAGTTAGTTTATTCTAAATTAGCATTAATTAATTACTGTATAAGCTATTTTAAGATATAAAAATTTTGAACGTACATTAGATCTCTTTTTATTAAGGTATATAGAATTCGGATTTTACCTTAATTATCGTGAAGAAAACAAAAGGTGCAGTGAATCAGGGGTAGAAGTAGTGTGAATTACTTCAAAATAGAATATTATGGTATATCCTGGTCTCAGGTTGCCACTCCCATCCTTTTCTGTATACGCTAAAACATGGCTCCACCGACCACTATCAATGTTCCCTTCTATACATAATAAATAATACTATTATATTCAGATCAATTTATGCATATCTTGATTATTCTATCACTGTTGAAAACATAATTAAGCAAATAAAAATATACTCTTTTTAACCGTTTAAGCTTTTAGGTGAGATAGTCTATCACTTTATATGATATCAAAGTAGGCAAAGGTCCTGGATTCGAGTCTCATCGCCACCCAATATCAAAATAATTTTACGTGTTTGGTCATCAAAAAGAATCAACTCACGTAAGGGGCGTGTTGAAGATATAATTTATAAATAGAAGTGTGCTCTCTTTAACGGCTTAAACATTTAAATTAGATGGTTACACAATTACGTATATTATCAACGCATGTACCATATAACTCTACTTATAAAAGCTTAAAATGAAATTATCTAGTGAATATAATCTCCATTAAAATTGAAATCTTAGTTTCTCGTGATTTATGTTCACTTTATTGATCACTAAATCAGGCAGCATGATCCTTTGCCCCTTTCAAAGATAAGGTTTCCACTCTTTACTTTCTATATGCATGTAGTATTGTCTGCAATTTTGCCAAGTGTTACATTTTAGTACTATGAACTCAATCTTTCAGAATTAAAGACATGTATGATGGAGCTAAGATTCGGGTTAGGACAGTAGGAGACGACTCTGAACATTTTCCAGTTATTACGGGGTTACACCAAGGGTCTGCGCTCAGCCCATTTCTATTTGCCCTGGTGATGGATGCACTGACTCATCATATTCAAGGGGAGGGGCCATGGTGCATGCTATTTGCTGATGACATTATTCTAATTGACGAGACACGAGGCGGCGTCAACGAGAGGCTAGAGATTTGGAGACATGCTCTTGAGTCTAAAAGTTTCAAGTTGAGCAGGACGAAGACGGAATACCTCGAGTGCAAATTTGGAGTTGAGCCGACGGAAGCGTGAGTTGAAGTGAGGCTTGACTCTCAAGTCATTCCCAAGAGGGGTAGTTTCAAGTACCTTGGATCGGTTATTCAGGGGATCGGGGAGATTGACGAGGATGTCACACACCGTATAGGGGTGGGGTGGATGAAGTGGAGGTTAGCGTCGGGAGTCTTGTGTGACAAGAAAGTGTCACCGTTACTAAAAGGTAAGTTTTATAGAGCAGTGGTTAGGCCTGCCATGTTATATGGAACTGAATGTTGGCCGGTAAAGAACTCACACATCCAGAAGATGAAAGTAGCAGAGATGAGGATGTTGAGGTGGATGTGCGGGCATACAAGAATGGATAAGATTAAGAATGAAGATATTCGAGAGAAGGCGGGCGTGGCCCCCATAGAGGACAAGATGCGGGAAGCAAGACTTAGATGGTTCGGGCACATTCAGAGGAGGAGCACTGATGCACCGGTGAGGGGGTGTGAGCGACTGGCTGTAGTGGGCACGCGGAGAGGTAGAGGACGACCTAAGAAGTATTGGGGAGAGGTGATCAGACAGGACATGGCGCGACTTAGGATTAATGAGGACATGGCCCTAGACAGGGAATTATGGAGGTCGAGTATTAAGATTGTAGGTTAGGGGAGAGTTGTGAATATTTCTACAGCACAATAGAGTGAGACTAGCCAGTTAGGAGTTAGACTAAGAAGGTTATTGGTCGTCTATTGATGCAGGGCTTTACCTGCTAGTTTTACTATACCAGCCATCTTTTTCGTATTTCGTATTCTGTATTTCATATCTATTGTATCGCTGTTATTTTATTATGCATTTTTATGGTACTAATATATCGGCTTCTGTTGTTTTTTGAGCCGAGGGTCTCCTGGAAACAGCCTCTCTATCCTTCGGGGTAGGGGTAAGGTCTGCGTACATATTACCCTCCCCAGACCCCACGTATGAGATTATACTAGGTTGTTGTTGTTGTTGAACTCAATCTTTCAGAAATTTCTGCTAAAAGAATCAATGAAATAACAAAAATAATTTATGCTTTTCCACAACAGAGAAGCAAAAACAATTTTCAATATTTTCTTCATCACAAAGTAATCACCTTTTTTTCCTATATATATTATACATCTAGAAAGTTACATATTCGTTTCTCTTTTACTTTCTCTGCTTCTCTACCCCACCATTGTTTATCATCTACTCATACCTTTTTTTCCCTTTCTCCCCTTTGCTAAATATATAGTACAACTTTTGTCATGTTTTTCTAAAGACCAACATTATATAATTCCTATTATAGTTCCATTGGGATCTCTTGCTCAAGTCACATACATTCAAGAAAATGTCCACCATTATAATGACTAAAGGAGCTTCCAAATTCATCTTCTTATTCTTCTTGTCTATTCTTCTTGCCTGCATTTCTGGTTAGTGTACTTTCTTGATTTGAATATTCCAAGTTTCTTGTTTTTGCTGATGATTCTTCTATTCTATGACTACTGTGTTTTCTGTCTATGTTTAAGATTCTGCAATGAATATTCACCATTTTTTGTATTCCTTGCTTTATGTTAAGACTATTGGTCAGTTTTCCTTTTCCTTTTTCTGTGATCAAGACTATTGTGGGTTGATGTTATAACAATTGATGTAAGTTTCACCACTTGCTGATATATTTGATTTCTGTAGTTAGACAAGTTTGCTCTGAGGGGTTGATGGTTCAAGCTGTCTTACATACTTATTTTGGACCTATTTGCAATATTTTTGTTTTTTTCATCTTCTTTTCTAATTTATTGTGGGGGGGGGGGGGGGGGGGAGTGGAATCAGGTACTTGGAACAAAGCCTAGACAAGAATTTGACCAACATTGAAAGTGACAAGACAGTTATCTTATTAGAGAAAGTCAGTGTCATTCTCTTTGATTTATCACCAATTTTCACCAGAAAAAGATGTTTATAGTAAAATAAAGCATGTTAGATTTACCATGGCCAGTTAGAATATGGCTGCATTGGTTGAGATCTCATGTTATAAGAGCTACAAAACATTAGTTGAACTCATGTTAAATTATGGCAAACAAGTTGCAGCAAGTTAAAGATCTTGTAAATGTTCTTTGCAGGATTATCGCCAGCTAAAAATTTCGAGCACAAAGGACTTGAAAGGGAAAAGGAACAAAAATTCCATATTTTCGCGAAAGGACTGCTCGAATTGTTACCCATTAGAGCATTTAAACATGACTCGATCGATCCAACAACAACTGGATTTCCTACAACTCCTGTAGTAAATCCTGTCACCACTCCAGTTAATATGCCTCCTGATAATTCAGCTCCAGCAGTTGTTACTGTCCCATCCACAAATCCTAATGCTGGAATTCCAAATCTTGGGTCTACACCTCCAGCAGTTCCTTCTACTACCCCGCCGACTGACACGAACCCCAATCCATCGGTACCAATAACTAATCCAGTTACCACTCCTAGCACAAATGCACCTGTAAGTAATCCTGTAACGGCGAATCTAACCCCAGTAGGTGGTGTTCCAGTCACCACCCCGGTAACGCCACCTGCAACCACAAGCTCTCCTGCTACCTCAGGGCAGAGCTGGTGTGTCGCGAAGAATGGAGCGATGGAAACTTCACTTCAGTCAGCGCTTGATTATGCTTGTGGAAAGGGAGCAGATTGCTCAGCCATTCAGCAGGGTGGAAGTTGTTATAATCCCAATAGTCTGCAAAACCATGCATCATATGCTTTCAATAGCTATTTTCAAAAGAATCCAGGGCAAACAAGCTGTGATTTTGGGGGTGCTGCCATGATAACCAACTCAAACCCAAGTAAGCAAACAAGGATTCTTTATTATATATCCTGCCTTACTGTTATAAATCAGCATCTTCTTATTTTTTCTGATCATTAACATACTGAAATATAGGCACTGGTTCTTGTGTTTTTCCTACATCGGGGTCTTCTACATCATCGTCTGCGACACCAACGCCTGGAACTCCAGCGCCGACAACAGCCTCGTCAACAGGTGGTGCAGTACCAGGGTAAGGGGAACTTTCATTTGCTCCATAAGTCTACAGAATACTCTCTTCGTTGTAGTTTATATCGTGGTTTTGACTAGGAATGGAGTTTAAGAAAGGTTAAAAGACTTGGCACATACAAAAGTACTTGTAGAACTTGTGTGCTTAAACATCCCATGACATTTATATGGGTATAAGAGCATGTAAAATGAGAAGTTTAAAATTAAACGATTTTCAAATAAAAAAAAGTATCATTCTTGCGGGAACAAACTAAAATGGAAAGTGTCATATAACATGGAATAGAGGGAGTAATCTATATGCTTTTCATTAACTTTGTCCGGTGTAATTTTGCAGCTCTGTAGCACCAACAGTACCGAATGGAGGCGACTCTGGATTTGGAACGATGCCGGGCATTAGTGACAGTATCCCTCCCACTGCAACCACCTCATTGTCCATGTCAAATGGCATGCAACCCTTAGTTGGCTGCATCTTTCTTGTCACCTCCATTGTGACTAGCAAGCTTATCTTGGAGATTTGAGGAAATTAAGAAGTTCAGTTACCAAGTAAGAAGCTGGATTTTCAGTTTCTAGCTATGTACAGTTCTTGAGGAGTAAATGGAAGCAGTTAGGAGTACTATCAAGGTTTAGACATTACATACCTATACACTGCTTTAGTATAGTTAATTATCCTGCATACCACCTACTTAGATGTAAAATTCATATATTGGTTTTAGAGGCCATTATCTACATCCATCAATATATAAGTTTAATAGGTCAGATGTTCCACTGTTATATTGTATTATTGTTTAGGAAGTAGGTTACTAGTCCTGGATCTCATATGATCAATCATTGTATTAGTTTACTACTTTTTACATTTGTTTAGGCAAAGTTTTATCTTTTCATCCAGAAAATCTTATTTTTAGATTAACTATTGTAACGTCCATAAAAATAAACATGGCTTCAACTAACACTATGTTTGGATCATTGTTACCCATCGTTTTATAATGTATTGTATTGTATCATTTTATGGATACATTTTTATGTATACAACGTTTGAATAGATTGCATTGTTTGACTATATCGTACTGTACTGTAGCTGATAAGTTCACTAAATACCGCCAAAAGTCTTAAATAAAATTTATCAAAAATTATACATAAAAATAATTTAAGAATACCTCGTTCTACTAATTTATCATTAATTAGTAGCTTGGAAACAAGAGCAAAAACCTGGAAAAAAAAAGGTTAACTAATATTAGCAATAAAAAAAATTAAAATGATGGAAAGAGACAAAGAATCGGATAGAGATTTGGATAAAAAGAATGGGGCAAAAAAATAATGATAAAATAAAATTATGAGTAATAAGTAAGAGCATAATTGGAAAAGAAAATAGAAAACGATTCCACCATATCAAATCGGTTGTTTCATAAAATGGGACTTTTGATTGTTCCGGGACAATACGATACAATTAATTTTTAAAAAAACAATCAAAATAAATATTATTTTGGGATAACAATACAATACGATATATTAGGGAACAAAAGTTAATTATATGTTTGCTCTTTTGTTTAAATAACAGTGATGTCTTTGCAGTTTGCGTGCACCTCGCCATTATTTGGTATATGGAAACTATGCCCTGAAAGCTTAGGCATTATTCGCTGCTTTCATTCATTCTTATACCTTCATTCATGGGTACAGCCTAACAGGGACAAAAGTGTAAAGCAGTATGCAGGATTTCTAAAAGAACAGCAAGCTGGCGATGCCCTAATAGTTAAGAGGGAGAATAAACTAATAGCCGATTTTCTCTTTCGGTGCGGTGTATTGATGGCCACTTTAAGTTGATTAATCAATAACCGCATGCACTAACGCAAATTACGTGCTACATTATCGCCGTGTAAACCTCCAAGATTAAAGAGGATTTTTAAATCTCAATTTATTATATTGATAGTGTACAAAGTTTTCTACATCAGCTTATAAATTTTAACTTTGAATTAACTAATTCCACTTGTTATGGATAATTTACCGATAATCATCTTTCAAGTGATTATATAAAAACTAAACTCATTAAAGAGTAGAATATGTTTTGTCTTCTACTATTAGGTACTTGTAGTATAATTTAATAAATTAAAGTCACCAAGAAAGCATCTTCCAACATTACAATTCATTGGAGGCTGATTCAATTTTTTGACTAATTCTCGAAATAAACATAAGAGACTAGGACTTCTCACCAGAAAAATACCAAGTACAGACATTAATAGGAGACAAGAAAATAATGTGACGGGTCTCTGCTGATTGGGGCTAGCTAAAATAATTAGTGTCGTGATATTTGGCATGCAATTATGCACTCTGAGAATATGATTATAGTATAATCTAAAGTACTGCGTTGATCTAATAATTGAGGATCAAAATGATGGGTTCAGCTGTGAGAGCGTGAGGTACAAATCTACAGCACTCCCTAATCTCTCCCCATGTTGACTACAAGCTAGCTACATATCTCCTTTATACAACGTTAAATACATATATTATTATCACCGCTTCGAAAAGAGGACTAATACCAACATAGACATTGACACAACAATCTTGAACCCTGAGGATTCCCAGAAGTTCTGTTTATCATTGCTGGAAGTTCCGACTTGCTTAGTTGCTAATTGGTCTCTGAGTTCCTTAATAGCTTTGTCACGGCGTTCTCCCATCTGTATTTATATCACATGTATGACGCTTTCAGTAGTTTTCAATGTGCTAAGATCTTATAAATTGGTGGGAAACTTAACAAATTAAATTCAGAATTCTAGAACTAAACAAATAGGTTTCCGATATCAGATATAATTTCATCAATGTAGCAGTAAAGAGTAGAATTACCCTTTGGAGTTTGCGAGTTTGAGTCCGCGCCTCTTGGAGACAGAATTCCAACTTCATAATCCTCTTTTTCAACTCTTGATCAGCTCTACGATGCTTTTCTAACTGTCCAGAAAAGAGGTAGAGATTCATGAGAAAGAATAACTCAGTGTCGTGGAATTTAGAGAACCTGGAAAACATGTATCAAACCTGAGACTCTAACTCCTTGGTTTTTAGCTTCCAATGGGCAGACATGATCCTGATTTCATCCCTGAGTTTGGCAATTTCTTCATCTTTACTCGTCAACAGCTTGTTCATCTTCTCAATATTCTTTGGTGAGACCTCATCTAAAATCTTCCTCAATTCACAATCTTTGTTTGCTCCAGATTTCGCTAATGCTTGCATGATATCATGCTCAATTCTCAGGACTTCATCTTTCAATTGCATTTGGGATGATTCCCTTGCTTGGAGATCCTTCTGCAAAAGATCTAATTGCTCACCAAGTTTATTTACACGAACTTCATGTTCCTTCAATGAACTGTTTTTCTCATCCAACTCTTTCAAAAGTGCCAAACACTGAAGCTGTGCAGATTGAGCTGATGCAGCACTTGCATCTGCAGTTGCTTGAGTAGCAGAAAGCTGTGATCTAAGATCATCCAACTGCTTGAGATACTGGATCGCATTCAGAACTTATATTATTAACTGCTTACAAATACAACAACAACAAAAACATACCCAGTATAATCCCACCCCACATAGTGGGAAACTGCTTACAAATATGTCCAAGGAAAAAGACTACTGCATTATGTTATTCTTAAGTGGTTTTATTACTGTTACAAGTGTCAATAATACATAAACCTAACTGAATGAGCACAACGTAGTCATGTTTAAATGCCAAAATAACTGGCTCATGATAATCAGTGCATATTTGAGTTTTGAGGTTTAAAAGGTTCTATCTACCAGTGTCTTTCCTGACAGGATCTTCCTCAAACTGTAACAAAATATAAACTAAAAATAGAATTGGGTAGCAAATATTGGAGGAAGCTAGATCGTGAGAACTGGGTAAACAGTATCAGCTTGAACTCAAGCTAAGCAGAAACAAGAGAATTTATGCTCTAGAAAATTGAAATGAAGAAAAAAAAACAAGCTAGCCTCCAATAACTACAACTTCAACCACCCCAAATAAAAGATAATAGAAATTATGAAAGAAGAGTAAGAAGCCAAACCCAATCAGGCCAAAAAGCAAACAGACCATTTAATGATTCCATTCAACTGCTTCAATTGATAATTTATGCATATTATTCCATCTGTGCAGTAATTACTTTCTTTGCATTGAGGACAAAAGAACTGCATCTCTCTACATTTCAGAAATAACCCACTCTTATTGTAACAATAATGGAAAAGTCAAAAGCAAGTGAACAAATTAGCTAGTATCTTAAATTAACCGGATGAGAACATATTCATTACAGAAGATTCTACTTATGCAATCCACAGAATTTGATTTTTCATTCAATCTTAAATGTACCAAAATAGTAAGTGAAGGGTTTAATAGGAATTTCATCAATTAAGGATACTATATATAACTCTTTACATTTGAAGTATGACACTTGAAAAGTCAAAACTTTTAGGAGTTTAAAGAAATATTATTATGTGTTAGTCATGCTAATTTCCTTTAATTTTAGTTTAATACACTTAATGGGGATGTATCATCATATGTTTACCTTTATCACACATCATCTTTTTTTTCAATTCAAATCATTTCATCAGTAACACACCAATATGGTGTGAAAAGTTTGAACCAACCACAAATATCTATCAGGTTGACGTAGTCATACATACATTTTAACTTTATATCACACATAATTGAGAATGCTACATAAAGTTGTGCACATAAGTTACCCCTAAATACATCAGGTAAAAAAGCTGTGGGGGAGAAAAAGAAATGAACTCAATATACTAAAAGTGCTATTTAAGATTCTCATTTGAGCACTCTTTATTTGATTCAGCCAGTACAATAACTATGTTAAATTCAACTAATCGCTTTTCTAACATCTGAGGATTCAAGTTTCTCAATTACCAGCTTATTCAGAGTTCAAGCAATGATATATGCCTCAACATCTAAAGGAATCAAGATACATAATACCAAGAGAACTCGACTCTCATAATAAATATCATTTCCAAGAAGCTGGTAACACAAAAGGCGAGCATGGGTTAGAGCTTCCTTTGTTAGCTTAATGATTTAAAAAAATTCTCAATCATATGGCATCATGTTAATCCTCAAAATTATATGCAGTAATGATGACCAGAGATTGGGAGCCCAAGTGGACTCAACGAACCAAAAGATGTCCATTTAATTTTCAATGCCGAACAAAGGGGAAGAAAGTGATGTTTACAACCCAGTGCTGGCCATCTAAAAGCCACTAACATGTGTAGCCAAAAAGTGGTTTGATTTGTTAAATGGTAAGTCGTCCAAGATTCCTCTTTATCTCACTAACTCAGCTAAAAGAAACAAATTTTTTGAACCATCCAAGACCAGACAAAGTACTTGGACCACTCGGTTCATAAAGAACTACTAGAGACAATAATATTAGATTAATTACTCAATACTATTCCTCAATTTCCCAAAAGGACAAACAAAAACAACCAAAAAGTAGCTTCAAAAGATATCCATCATCATATTCCTTTCAAGTATCTGTTTTTTCAGTATTTCCAAATTAACCCAGGTGCCTCCCACGCAAGATCTTGGAGCCCAACTCCACCCAGATCCAAAACCACTAAATTTATCTAAAATTCAAAACCATCAAACCAAATATGCAAGAAATAGTTGCACTAAAAGATGCATAATTTTTCAAGTCGAGTGACACTCATGATTATTACCTTCTCGGTGTTTAAAGAAGAAATTTGAAGCTGCCCGTCTTTCTGCTCCAAATTCTTTTGCAATTTACTTATCTCTTCTTCCATTTTTTTAGCTTTACTCTCTGCTACCTGATAAAACAAAAAACACACAATAATCAGACAAAGTCCAAGAATCGCCTGACCCACACTTAAAACTCCACTTCACATATAAAGGAAAAAAGACAAAAAAAAAAAAGTAAAAAAATCATTTCACACAACAATAAATCATACTAAATCAATTTGACCTGTCTTGTTAGGGTTTCACGAACAAAAGACTGTTCTTGAGAAGCGAGACGGTTGCGAACCTCCTTGAGCTCCGCCGCAAGCGACACCACATTTCGCCGGAAATTCTGTTTCTTCTCACTCAGATCCTTCAACAACGGATCCACCACCATACACGACGACGTCGTTGACGACGTTGAAGATGAAGATGACGGCCTTTCTTCCACGGACATCACCGTAACACTACTGAGAATCAACTACAAATCCAGAGTGAACTTTGCTTTCAACTACGACATCCGATGCTTCGCCTGTGAAGTGTATAAAACCACCCAAAAAAAAAAGGAAAAAAGATAAATTGAGTTGCTTCTTTCTATGAACTTAGCAATTAAAGCTAACAACCTATCACCCTTTGCATGTGAACATGTAGGGTATGCATTTAAGTCGCTGACCCATTTTAGAATTTTCAATTAATTGATATTCCAATAACAATAATGGAAACAGAATACTGATAATTATACATGTAAGATTATCACGTTTTAAAATTTCAAAAAATCATTTTTTATGGTTTATAATATTTCATGAATCAACCTCAAAATGGAGATAGAGAGAGAGAAAAGGACAGATCATTGTTTTGAGAGAGAGAGAGAGAGAGAGAGGAGCAAGTGGACAGTCAAATGGAGGGTTCAATTTGCTTAAATCCACACGACTCTTACACTTCTCTACAGAAAAATCAAGAGACACGTTTCTTACACATCTCAAAAAGAATCCTTCTTTACACACACATGCATGAACACACCTGAGTTTACAGAGAGGAAAAGGAGTAGCAAAAAAGAAGAAAGGATAAACTCATACTCTAATTAAAAATCACTACAAACACGTTCAAATCTAGTTACAGAGAATTAAAAAGACAAAAAACTAATGAAGCTAATAACGAAAAAAACAAATAAGAAATATATATATAGGTAAAAACACTTCAATTTACCGGCGAGCGATTGATCTGGGGTCAAATGATCGGACGGTGGAGGAAGAATGGGAGGTAGACAGATTCGCCAAAGCGTGGGGTGATTTTGAGGGGGTGGGTGGGGAAGAGTTTAATGCAGCAGTGAATAAGGGAAGCTGAGACTTAGCTACATGTCTAAGCAGAGAAGAGAGAGAGGAAGGGGGATGTGGAGGTTCGGATTTTGAACTTTAGGTTCGGAGATTCCGAGCCTTTTGTTTGTCGACTTGACAGACAGATAGGATTTTGGTTTGGAAACTGGTGTAGGTTGGGGTTCTCCGAGCCTTGGGTTTCGGACAAAGGACAAATTTCGAACCTGGGGCATAAAATGACCTCAGCGCGGCAAATCTGAAAATTTTCGTCAATGGATGAGATCTTTCCACGTGTGCTACGTACGACCGTCATGTTCCGATTTTGATTAAAAAAGGAAAAGAATTGACTAATTTCACATGCAATTGGAAACTATAAACCCCTCAAATCTGAATGATTTGTATACTAGTATTAGTTTACACGCTGTCAGAGATTTGTTTGACTATGCCTAATTAGGTTGAGACAAGAATTTTTATATTTACGTAAAATAAGGAAAAAGGAAAGAAGAGAAATTTGAATGATTCATTAATTCAATTAACCTAATTAGTTTAACTTACATGTGAGTGGCATTGAAATATCTATTCCAGAAACTAAGGACACCATATCCCTAATCAATCTAATTCGGCCAATTTTTTTCCTTCAATACGTCTTAGTGTCTTACACATACAAATTTGTAAGCAAATATTATATATTTTATATATATTAAAGGATAATTCAAATAAAAGTGAAATCATTAAGATACAAGAATTCAATACGTATTACATATAATGGTAAAATTCGTATTAAATATTACATAAATATTCAACTTCCACCCTTAGTATGCTCCCATAAATTATCTATTAATGTATTACGAAGTACAAAATGAGCAACTTTCACTCAATGCTATAATGATTTTGGTGTATTTGAAAATGATATACCTCCCTGCTAAGTTATTGTGTTATTTACCGTAGTTTTAATTTTTATTTTAATTTAATATATTTTCAATTTTCATGTATTTTCAATTTTAATGTATTTTCAATTTTCACTTCTCAATTTTAGCAGCATATAATATTTTATATTCGCACCTTTTAATTTTAGCAACATCTAATATTTTATATTTGCGCCATTCATTTTTTGAGATGATTATATATTCTTTGTACAATTATAACTTATAATAAAATTAACTTACAATTTTACATAAAAATAATAAATGCATGAAAATTAATTTATCTAAATTACACGCCAAAGTTAAGATGTAAAATTAATATTATAAAGATATTACGTAAACATAATTAGGTATATATAAAGAGATAAATTAAAAGAGTTAAATAATAATAAAATATGCATGAATAGTAATAGGGAAGATGAATAGTGTCTCCCATATTTGGAAGAACACTATCCATCCCCCATTTTGGAGGCAAAAATGGAAGAGGGTTGGAGTTTCATTATAGCAAAAGTTGCCCCCATATAGAAAAATGGGGGAGGGTTGGAGATGGTCTAATTCCGTAAATGGCAAAACAATCACAAACAAATTCTTTCATTTCTAAGAGTGTCTTTGGTACGAATGAAAATATTTCTCATGGAAAATATTTTCTCAGAAAATATTTTCTTAAAAAATGGGTAATTTTGTCACTTTTTTTTTTCTTATTTGGTTGATGAGTGAAACTTTTTTAGGAAAATAAAGTGTTTGGTTAGATAGTATAAAATATTTTTAGGGAAATAATTTTTTATGCTCCTCTCCTCAACCCGAGTCCGAAACTTAAATAATGGTATTTTGGACTCAAAATACCATTATACAGTTTTAAAAAAGTTACATTTATAACTAAAACACAGTATTATACTGTGTTTTACTTCAATTTGGGCCCACCAATATTCCATATTCTTAGGATAACTGACAATATTCGTATTATACTGCATTTTACATTAAATTTTTGGGCCCACCAATAAGTGTTACGTGGATAACTGACATAACAATAATTCAAATACATAAAGTGTGGTATTATACTGCGTTTTACATAAAAAAAAATCTGCACCCCAAGTTAGGACTTGCTTTATTTAAAGGCGTTAGGATTTTATGAAAATCCATTCAAAACTTTCCTTCAAACTTTCATTCATACTTCTCTTCTTGTTATCAAGCATTTTTTTTATAATATTTGAAGAGCCAAAAATAAGGGTTTCATTATATTGGAGGGTGAGGTTGTAATGGAGAATAACTGTGTGAGGTATAGTTCACCTCCACAGTGTCATGTTAAATTGCCGCTTACAATGGAATACGATAAATTGGTATCGTTGTTATGTAAAAAAATGAGTGTGAGGAAACGTTCGGTGAACCTTAAAGTAACCGGTAGATTTCCGTATTTTGTGACTCCACGGGAGTTTGCTTATTATTCTGAGTTTAACATCGAAGATGATGAGACTCTTAGAGATTTTTTGCGGATTCCGGATGAATACAGGGAATTTATTGTAATAAAATTGTTGGAAATGTACGTCAAGGTTGAAGACGTTCCCAATAATGAGGGCATGCATAGTAGGGATAACCCCCAGTCATCGGGTGGTTATTCTGGAGCAGTTTTTGCCGGACAGATTCCTGATAAAAGAGCTTGCCTTGATTTAAACTTGTCACCACCGGCGAATGAGCAACCACAAAATAATTTTTCGACTTTATATACTCCACAAGACAACTGGTAAACTTCAATTTTTCTACGCTTTAGCGATGTTTATTTTAAGTCTTTTGAATTGGATTTGTATTAACACATATATTTGTCATATGGGGTACCGTCCGGATATGAATTTTACAAGTTATGACCCCATTCCTAATTGGAATATGCGTAGCTCTGGCGTGTTGGACCACGGTGGTCCATCTGGGAGTCATCACCAACAAGAAAATGTCCATCATGGAACGTCAACACAGTACGACTTGTAAGTAAAGTGATATAGCTATATGTAAATTATTTATCTAGTTGAGTAGCTTATCATTTTGTTCTTTTTGTGCAGTGAAAGCGAGTAACTTGATGTTCCTAACCTCACATAGTTGCCCATAGACGACGTGTTGACTCATGATTTTGGCAGATGCACAGAGTCAGGAAGATGATAGTGATTATGACAACAATGCCGATGAGTTTGGAGATGACACACCCTTCCCTGATGAGGATGATGACGAGGAGGAAGTGGATGTCGAACCTGAGCTGACGAGGGAGCATGCTCTTCCACCTCCCGTTAGACCAAGAGTGTACGAGTCCCACGTGTCGTTTCATGAGCGGAATATTCTCTACCTTGATAAATTACCAAGTATGTCGGACGTGGATGCCCTCACAAGAGATGATGACGAAATTTAGTCAGCAATGTGGGATGAGTCTAGACCAGCGGTGCTGACAAATGGCATGTATTTTCTCGATAAAGCTAGCCTTATCAGGGCTGTAAAAATCTACAGCGTAAGAGAGTGTCGTGAGATGACGGTAAGGGAGTCAACTACGGAGGTGTACAAGGTTTTATGCCGTAGAGACTTTATGGGTTGCCACTGGATGTTGCGTGCTAGCAAGAAGAAATCATGGTTGTGGAAAGTGGGTAAATATATTAGCACTCACATATGTGAAATGAACACATTCAATGAGAATCACTTCAACCTGGATGTAGACTTGATTTCTCTTGTCTTGATTCCATATTTGGAAGTGTCAATTAGGTTCAAGATTAAAGAGTGTATTACAGCCGTCCACCAGGAGTATGGTTGTACTATAACCAAAAGAAAGGCATATCTCGGGCGCAAACGTGCCTTTGAACTTATTTATAGTGTCTGGGATAAGTCTTTTTCATCTCTGTCCAGGTACATGACTGTACTGCAACACTTTAACCCCGAGACTATTGTTGAATGGAGGAGTGAGCGGAGTCCGGACAGACCGGAATATATTTTCAACTATGTGTTCTGGTCATTACCAGCAATTGATGGTTTTGTGCATTGCCGTCCTGTAATTTTCATAGACGGTACTCATGTCTATGAAAAGTAATATATTAACCTTTTGATTGTAGTTGTAGTAGATGCCAACGGACAAATATTTCCACTAGCTTTTTCCATTTCTGCCAATGAAAGCGAAGAGACGTGGATGCTTTTTTTGAACCACTTGAAGCAGCACGTTGTCAAATAGCATTCAAGTATTTGTCTAATATCTGATCGACACGGTGGCATTTTAAGTACTGTACGGCATTTACCTGAATGGCAGGAACCCTATGCATACCACCATTACTGTGTGAGGCACCTGAAGGCCAATTTCCAGAAGAAATATCACGACAAAGCCTTGTATGATTTAATGTGGATGGTTGTAACTGAGCACCAGCAGTGCAAATTCACGAGGCGCATGAAAGCGATCCGGCAATTAGATCCACGAGCCTATACTTGGTTGATGGGACATGAGCTTTACATGTGGACATTACATATTGATGGCGGCAGACGATGGGGATCCCTGGCTACAAATGTGTCGGAGTCATTCAACGGCTTGTTGAAGTCTGCCCGTGGATTGCATGTCACTGCCATGGTCCGGATGACATTCAACTAGATTGCGGAGAGGTTTGTTGAAAGGCATAGAGTTGCATCGGTATTGATGGACAGGGGTGTTCAATATTGATAAGAAAATTTGAGAAGTACAGGAGGCGAGCACATTGGCATTCATTTTTACAGTATGATCACGACCGGGGTATTTTTGAAGTTAAGACCGCTATCCGCGGACACTGGGGGAATAATCTACAGACGATGAATGAAGCCAGCAAGTTGTGTTCATGTAGGAAATGGACCATCTACTACATGTCGTGCGCATATGCCTTGAAGTGCTTTCAACAAGTTGGTTTAGGGGCAACCAACTATATTGATAAGCAATACAGTGTCGCTGCATACGTAGACATGTATAGTGGGTTGTTGCAGCTATTGGGTGTGGAGCATTATTGGCCGTCGGAACCTTTTAAAATGGTGTGTAATAAGGACTATTTCTGCAAGCTTCAAGTGCAAAAGAGAACGCGTATAACAGAACCAAATGGATGTTGGTGACACCATTTATGCGAGTAAATGTGGCATATGCTCGCAAGCAGGACACGACCGCCGTAAATGTCCTTCAGGTGGTGTGTGTGGCGGTGGTAATCCAGCTCCTGATGCAAGTTCGTCGAATGTACCCATCTATCAAGGATATACCTAGTCTTTTGTTTTCGTATTATTTTTTGTAATACGTGTTTGTACTTGTGTATGTTGCAATATCTATCAAATAAAATTATGTTCCATAATCTTGTTACATCTTATTTTTTAACATGATCTTTTGAATTGGGAGGCTGATATGGTAGTTCAAATATTCAACTTATTGGTGTTAGTAAAGAAACCAATCTTAAAATTAAAAAAAAAACTATAAAATCAAGATATCCTTTATTATCCTTCTTAAAATCTAATATGTAAAGCGTGGTATAACACTATATTTTGTGTGTTGTCTTGTCGGTCTGAAAAAAGCTGAACTGACTGTGCAAAAGCTGTTTTGTTTCGAAAAAATTTAATATGTAAAGCATGGTATAATACTACGTTTTGTGTGTTGTCTTGTCGGTCTGAAAAAAGCTGAATCGACTGTGCAAAAGCTGTTTCGTTTTGGAAAAAATTAATATGTAAAGCGTGGTATAATACTATGTTTTGTATGTTGTCTTGTCGGTCTGAAAAAAGTTGAATCGACTGTGCAAAAGCTGTTTTGTTTCGGAAAAATTTAATATGTAAAGCGTGGTATAATACTATGTTTTGTGTGAAGTCTTGCATATAAATAACTGGCGCATTCTAGTTATTTTTTGCGCTTAACAATAACCAATAGCAAATATTTTCATAAAATCAAGGTTTCTTTTTACGCTTTATCAAATGTCTCAACAACCCCTTTATGTCCCAAGGTGCGAGTGCGTCAAAAAATGCATGATGCACGATTGTTGGGAAGAAGTTGGACGCCGCTACTTGGCGTGTATGAACAAGTTTTATAGGCAACCCGACAAACCTACTTGCAATTTTGATTTATGGATTGATGAACTATGTGAGCAGGAATACTATAAAGACAAGTTGTATCATCTTCATAGTTTGTATTTGAAGCAGTGAGAAAGAGAGCGACAATCCAAACAAGAAGTTGCGGAGTTGAAGGCGAAACTCAAGGAGGTGAAAGAAGAAAAAAAAGCTGGAAGACCAACTCAAGTGGTTGGAGCAGAGAATACTCGGCGGTGGTGACGAAACAATGGCATGTACTTGTTGAGCGTAGTAGTGTATCTTTATGTTTCCCTTGTCATGTGTTATCATTAGTTGTACTGAATTTATGTTTTGTTAGGTTTGCTATGTTTGTGTTTGTGTTGAACTGTTAAACTAAAATTGTTGTTCAAATTATGTTAAAATAAAATTGTTGTTAAAATACAATTCTTGCCATTATTTACATAATGTAGTATTTACACAAAATACAAACAAAAATAAATCAATGAGTCCCGCAGCCTGTGTGCTTCAGTGCAGCCGCTGGCCTGAGTCGCATCCCCTGTCGCCCGGGTACACTATCAGGATCATCATCATCAAGTCGCCTCTTTATGTGAGGATAGGGGTGGGCATTCGGTCGGTTCGGTTCGGTTATTCGGTTTTCGGTTTTGTAAATATGATAACCGAAACCGAACTGAAATAATTTCAGTTCAGTTCGGTTTTTTAAATTTCAGTTCGGTTAATTTTGGGTCGGTTTTCGGTTTGAACATTATCATATTGGCTGGGCTTATTCTGCTTAATAATTGGACTAATTTGTTGGTTGTTTCCAAAATTTTGAACTTTTTGAATGTGTTAAGTCATAAATATGTTCTTTTCAGTGTAAGCCTGGATTTTTTAATGTGCTGCTAATTACACGGTTTACACCTCTACTTGGTCCATACAAGATCCCACAATCATACAAACAAATATAAACTAGGGAGTAGGGAGTAGTTAGTAGTTACAACCAAAAGAGCACTACATTACAGAACCAAAAAACCAAAATAGCTATGCTGCTTTGCTGCCACTGGTTACAAGTTACAGCCATGGCCCATGAGAGAACAAAAAACTTAGAATCTATGTTACTTTGCTGCCATTGTTTAGTACAAGCATATTACATAACCAAAAGAGTAATCCAAAAGTTAGAATGTTTTCATGCTGCTGAACAGCTGAAGTCTCAAAACCAGATAAATAATTACATTAAGTAGCATGAAACAAGTGAAGTCTATTTACTATAGCATCACTTCCATCTAGGCGCCATGATCAAACCTTTGCAACAAAAGACATAATTATAGGTCAAAAACACAATTGATTTATAATAAAGTATATCAATGTTATATCTTCAAATATACAGAAGGCTATCAACTTACCAGTTACCACACATGGTACATGTTGCAACTATATGTCAATAATAGTTGAATCTTTTGCACTATCAGCCAGATCTAAGGAAAATATAGAAGAAAACTTTGTCATGCATCATCAGTGTTAAGTAAACTATTTGTAATATAATAAAGGAAAGACACAAAATAATTACCAAGTTCTAGTTGTTCTAGATACTCCAAGTCTTCCTCAACTTTAATAGGAATAGGTTCACTTCTAAGCCAATCTTGAAGACAAATAAGAGATTGCACCAGTTTAGGCGTCAACGAACTCCTGAACGAGTCAAGAATGCGACCTCCCGTGCTGAATGCACATTCAGATGCAACACTTGAAATAGGAATGGCTAATACGTCACGAGCCATCTCCGCAAGAATGGGAAATCTAGGCTCATTGATTTTCCACCACGTTAAGATTTTAAAGTCATCTGTTTCAGGCTCAAGATCTTCAGCAAGATATCTTTCTAACTCTGATTTAGTACCTAAACCTCCGGTCACTTCCTTATGTTTCTCAAATTCTAATTTTGTTCTCATTGTTCCTCTTTTTAAAAAGCTACCATAACCACTGACAGTAGTTGTTGTGTTTCCAGATGAAGCAGATGATGTTCCTATTGAATTTTTTTTAACATAATAATCAAACAAAGAATCCATATAATTTTTCACCTCTAAAATCAATTCTTTCCCTTTGTTTTCTCCAAACATCCTCACAATTGCAAAAGGAACATATTCAAGCTTGTTACGGGGATCCAAAATTGATGCAATAAAGATCATTTTGTTCATTTTTTCAGGTTCACCCCAATACTTGACAAATTTTTCTTTCATTTTTTTTGCCATTTCTTTCAAACTAGTATCTTCATGTTCCATCCACTCTTTCAATATAAGATCAAGCTCACAAATTTCAACAAAATGCACATTGGAAGTGACATAAATAGAACCAGAAACCCTCAAAGTAAGCAAATAAAAAGCTTCAAGAAATTTTACCATTGTTCTCACATTATCCCAGTCAACACTTGTGAGATCACCTGCACTAGTTCCATCTTCACAAACATAGGTACGAAGATGATGCAACAATCCAATATCAAAGAAACTATATTTGTCAAAGGCAAGCTCAAATTGTTGTGCTGTGTCTAACATCATGTATGTAGAGTTCCATCGAGTTGAAACGTCTAAGCATAATGATCTCTTAGAAGTTAACTTTTGAGATTCACAACATTCTTTAAACTTTCTAATCCTAGCGGGAGATTGTCTAATGTATCTCACAGCTTGTCTAACTCTCTTGATAGAAACACCAATTTCTTTCAACCCATCTTGTACAATGAGATTAAGTATGTGAGCCATACGTCTAACATGCAGGTGTTTACCATTCATTATATTAGTTCCCCAGGTAGTCAATTGTTTAGACACTTCTCTTACTGTGACATCATTGGAACTAACATTATCTACAGTTATAGTAAATACATTTTCCAACCCCCAATCAAGCAAACAATTAGTAATTACCGATGCCATATCATCACCCTTATGACTAGAGATAGGACAAAAGTTTATTATCCTTTTATGCAATTTCCAATCTCTGTCAATAAAGTGAGCAGTAAGACACATATAGTTTATTCTTTGTATAGAAGTCCAAGTATCTGTTGTAAGACAGATTTTAGGACGTGCTTCATTGAAGGAATTCTTCAAACTATGTCTTTGTTCACAATAAAGTTCATAACAATCTCTTGTCAATGTTCTACGAGAAGGAATTTGAAATTGAGGCATTGTGACTCCCATAAACTTCTTAAATCCTTCCTTTTCAACAAAACTAAATGGCAGTTCATCCAAAATTATCATTTGAGCTAAAGCTTTCCTACTAAGTGCTTGATCAAATTTCCAAGTGGTAAGCACCCCTTCATTTGCCCCATTTGAAGCTAGTAGAAAACTGATTTGTGTTTGACTATTATCCATGATACGGGGCATTTTGGGACACTTAATGAGATGATTGTTCATTGATGTAGTACCATTACCTTTCGTAGCAGCAGCATAAGTTTTTTGACAGTAGTTACATTTTGCTCTTTTAGCTCCACTAGGATCATCATATTTCTCAAAATGTTTCCAAGCATCAGATCTAGGTTGCATCACTTTCCTTTTCTTTGGAGCTTCATCAGGACTGTCTGGACTGAGACCTTCAGTATTAGGTAAGCTATCATTCGAACCCCCACCTTTGCAGGTTTCGCTTACCCTACTTCCATTTTCTTCCATCTACAAAAAAGAATACAAACATAACAATAAAATACTGAGCAGTGATACAAACATAACAATAAAATACTGAACAATACGATGGTGATGAAATTGATGCAATGTTGCATCAAACACAAGTACACAACTCTCAGTGAGTATGACCCATGTAATGTAATGAGTATGACCTTGCTTAAAAAAATTACTGACCAGTGAGCTTTTCTTGTTTTAATAACAAGTTAGAACTTAGAACCTCTCAACAACACTAAAATCAACAAATATTACAAGAAAATGGACATCACATTCAAGAGTCAAGACTCAAGACTTCTTTCTATGTTGCATGCATCTTTAAGTCTTTAAATACTTACTTTTCACAGGAAAAAAATAAAAAATAAACTGAAACGAGAGAAAGAAGAGAAGATCGGCGAGGGTCGAGGAGTAGAGAACACAAAAAAAGAAGAAATGAGCGAAATATAACAAAAATTAACCTTACCTTCCACAAGAAATTTGACGACAATGATAGATCCCTAGCGTATTTGGGAAAACCACCACTCCACCAGTTTATCAATGGAAGCCCTAGCGTATTTGGGGAATTGGGGGCGAGCCAGCGAGGAACTGCCGAACTGAGAAGTGAGAAGTGAAGTGAGAAGAGAAGGGAGAAATAAAAGCCCTAGCTGCCTAAGTTCCTAACTGCCTAAAAAAGTAAGAATGAGAAAAGAAAAGGAGATGATCAGCTGATGCCTGATGGGCAATTGGGTATTTGGGTTTGGGATGGGTTGATTTTAATGGAACATAAACTTGGGCCTTAGCCTATATTAGTATTAGTTCGGTTTTTCGGTTAACCGAAAAATGTAAATCAATAACCGACAATCGAACCGAAAAACTGAATTTTAAAAATTTTAATTTGAAACCGACCGAAAAAACCGAATAACCGAAACCGAAATTTAAAAAAAATTGGTTCGGTCGGTTTTTTCGGTTCAAACTGATATATGCCCACCCCTATGTGAGGATGCACAACATCGACAGTGCAGCTGGCAGGATCGATAGAAGGGGTCGTCGAGCCATCAACAACTACAAAACAATTACTAAGCTTAGCATATGAAAATGTATATTAGTAATGTACGTGTTAAGTAAAAAATATTTTCTCACCATGGTCTCGTCGGCCTCCTGAGTATAAGCATTTATGGTGTCCTCATCATCGCATACAGTGGCCTCCGTGATAGGTTGGGACGAAGACTTAATAAGAAAATTAAAAATTAATTTATGGTAAATCATTAAGGAAAATAAAACAAATTGAAATTTTATAGTAATACAAACATACCTGCGCCTGTGATAGATCCACATCAACTGCCGAGGATGGGGCATAACTCAACCTGCGCCTGCTATGCACATCTCGGATTGGCCGATCCTCAGCTGTGGTAGATGGGCCTGAAAAGAACTGGTATACATCTCCGTCGAATGTACCCGTGATCAACAATAAATATAACGGGGTGACCTGCGATGCTAGCAGATCCAGCTGAAGGCTGTACGATGGCATGCAACTGGAAGGCTCGTCTAGCCGAGGGAAATAACCTGGATGATCATCTCTAAGATCCTCATCAGATGGCTTAACAGGTGGGTCGACAGGTGCCTCAATGCCCCCTTGCTGGGGACCACCAACTCGTCAGCTCCCGCGACCCCGTGGGGCACCCCTGGCTCGTAGGACAACCCTGCCTCGTGGAGCAGCCCTGGCTCGTGCCCGACCCCTACCTCGTGGTACATGCCTAACCCGATGGTGATGCTCTGGCGCCGCATACTTAGCCTCGTGATCCAACCTCTTGTCCTCTCTGGCTCGCTGCAGGGTCCGGAGAGCCAGTTCTTCCACCTGCCGGCCATACTCAACGACTGTAGCATTATCGGCATGTTGCTGCATCTCCTGTCCCAACTGGTAGAACATGTGATGCCCAATAACCTACACAACATTTAAAATATTAATTACATAATGCTATATCACAATTATAAGTATGGGTTCCAACAAAAACATACCAGTGTCTCATACCTCCCGACGTATGGTCTGAACCGACCGCCAGGTACATGAACGGGGTTCTCGATCATCAGTCGGGTGTGACGGCGGTACCATGACGTATAGAGCCCAATAATCGTCGCCTGGATTTGTGAAGGTGGTGGCAGAATCAGGTCCTCTTGCTACTCCCAAATAAGGACCTGCGCCTCTAGCCATACTAAAATTGCGTCGTCCACCCTCGAATGATCATCCCGCTGATAATGAGTAGCCACCCATTCAGGCTCCCTCGGTATAGTCTGGGGATGGTCAAACTGACGAAGTACCCGCTCTGTGGCATGATGCTCCACAACATTGAGGCACATCAGCAGGACGAAAGTGCTCTAAAGCTGTCGGTCGATCGAGCAATAATCGGGCAGATCAGGTAGCAACTCGTCGATGTATGGCGTCCAGATGAATTATAAAATAATAACATAAAAGTGAGTATGCGCAACACAAGTGAATTTATAACAAGTAAGTTTAGATACATATTTACCTGTGCGGCCTCCAGCATATCTAAGACATCCCTGACAAGGGGGATATTATGATGAGCATACTGCCTCGGTAGTTCCCACGCCGGAGAATCCACCTCCTAGATAGAGGGAGAAACGAAGGTGCTACACCTGGCACTAATGGTGGTAAAGGTGGCTGCAATGGCAAGACCCGTTGCCAGGCCCAAACCTAATATAAAAGGTTGACATAAAATTTAAGTCATTTTGACTATATAGAATTCGAAGTAATGAACAGAGTATTCGAATATGTTGTCACCTGTAGAAGCGGTAGAAAACCACATATGTCCACCTGGGTGCCCATGCTAGCCCGACACATACTCCTGTACAGGTAAGCGAGAACAACAACACCCCAGTTGTACTGGGGTAACTCATCTAGCTGCTGGAGATGATGTAGAAAGTACATACTCACTAGATTTCCTGAAGTGTTCGGGAACAAGACACCCCCAAAAAGAAGAAACAACGCCAACCTAGTGTACCGGTGAATATGGAGATCCTCTGTCTCGCCGGTAATGTCGGGGTGCAATACCTCCATATACTCTCTGGTAGCTGTCACAGAAATGCGACTACCCCCTCTAACTGCAGCCTCACCCTGTGGCCTGAAACCAGTATACTGCCCCAGCAAATCCAAATATTGGGCACGCATCATAGCTCTCATATACTGGGGCAGTGCAACACCCAGTCCATCAACATGCAGCCCATATAAAACTTGAACATCCTGAAGCGTGATGATGACCTCTTCAGTGGGAAGGTGAAAAGAGTGCGTTTTCGGTCGCCACTGCTCTACCAACGCCGTGATGAGAGACCAGTTGAGCTGCAGCCGCCCAATCTCAAAAATCCTAAGGAAGCCTGTAACACGCAAGTGATGAACTACGCGGGTATGTATCTCTGCCTCAAAAAATCGTCCGGTCTCCTGGCGCGGAGACTCTGATCCAATAGATGTCCCTCCCATACGTAGGCGGACCTATGGTCGCCCTGTAACACTAATATCTGATCCGAGGCTGGTCCAGGATGCACAGGCAGCAAGTCTATGTCGTCTACTGTAATTTAAACAATATTAATTGTGTGTTTGTTTTATAATAATTAATATTTAATTATTTAATAGGACAAAGTATATAACTATGGGTTCCAGACTCGATATTTGGGGCCCAGTAGCACCAAGCTATCCTGAATTCTTATGTGTGTCAATTTCAATATTTTTAGAATTTTGTTTGTATTGTAATAAATATCTATGGATTCGAGGCCCGATATTTGAGGCCTAGTAGCACCAAGCTATCCTTAATTCTTGTTTGTGTCAATTTCAATATTTTTAAAATTTTGTTAGTTTAATAAGTTAAATCATTAATTTTTAATGGGACAAAGTATATAACTATGGGTTCTAGGCTCGATATTTGAGGCCCAGTAGCACCAAGCTAACCTTAATTATTATGTGTATCAATTTCAAAAATTTTAGAATTTTTTTAGTTTAATAAATTAAATAATTAATTATTTATTTAGACTTTCGGTTTTTTGCACCCCGTTTTGGTCTTGCAGCTATTTTTAAAATATATATATAAGAATCCTTTTTTTAGAAGAAAGATTATATATATGTCCAATTCCTCTCACATTGGAAACTGCGCTCAATTACTATATTATTCGCGCACCTACCTACCACAATTCGGTTCTTACGGAATAGGGGCATACTCATATAAATAATTTCCTAACTAACCCAATTGGGGTGATAGACCCGCGAACTTGTTCGGATAGGTGTTCACCCCAAAGTGTTCCCGGACCGCATGCATACGAATCAGGCTTGTTGTATTTAGTATACAGCGTCAAGCAGTTCCGCTTTCCCCTACCGATGATGTGCCGAGAAGGCACTTTACAAATAATAAGAGGGGCAATGAGAGCAGAGAAAGAAAGCTAACCTAAAGGTAATTATTTCTCTAAAGGGCAGTTGCGAGCAATAACATCTTACACTTTCCCAAAGACCAATACACAAGTGATTCGCCATAGTCTAATCGATTGAGGAGGACAACCAATGACCGAGCTTGAGGTGGGAATAAAGAGAATCTTCTATAAAGAATCTTCCTTTTATCTCCGCAGAAAGCCTGATTTATGCTAGAGGATTCAATCTTCCTTGAGGTTTTAGTGGGAGTTCCTTTTTGATGCCCATTCGCGAGTGGCTAAAGGGAAACGCAGGCGCGAGTCTCCCTATATTAAAAAAATTCTTTCCAGGCTCGATATTTGAGGCCCAGTAACATCAAGATATCCTTAATTCTTATGTGTGTCAATTTCAATATTTTTATAATTTTGTTTGTTTAATAAATTAAATAATTTATTATTTAATTGGGCAGAGTAATATCTATGGGTTCCAGACTCGATATTTAAAGCTCAGTAGCACCAAGCTATCCTTAATTCTTATATGTGTCAATTTCAATATTTTTATAATTTTGTTTGTTTAATAAATTAAATAATTAATTATTTAATTGGGCAGAGTAATATCTATGGGTTCCAGACTCGATATTTGAGGCTCAATAGTACCAAGCTATCCTTAATTCTTATGTGTGTCAATTTCAATATTTTTATAATTTTGTTTGTTTAATAAATTAAATAATTAATTATTTAATTGGACAGAGTAAATATCTATGGGTTCCAGGCTCGATATTTGAGGCCCAATAGCACCAAATTATCCTGAATTCTTATGTGTGTTAATTTCAATATTTTTAAAATTTTGTTAGTTTTATAAATTAAATAAGTAATTTTTAATTGGACATGGTATATAACTATGAGTTCCATACTCGATATTCAATTCGACAACATATATTAATTTGTTTGTTCTGTAAGTTTGTTTTATAACTTAAATAATTAATTTTGTAAAGTGTAATTGGATAGAGTTTGTAGTTAGTAGATACTTAAACTAGAGAGATTCTACGCTAAAAGGCTCTATATTTTACTACGCTAAAAGGCTCTATATTTTATTACGCTAAAAGGCCACTATTATTTAAGCAAATAAATAATTTAAACTAAATAAAAATAACAAACATATGAACATAATATTCACGAAATTACATATAAAACAGTAAAAGATATTTGTGAACAGTTTTATAAACAATAAAAATTATTTCTCAACTTTTAACTATTTTTTTAAAACACTAATAATTTAATTCGAGTAAAAATAACATACAAATTTATTCGCAAACATAACACAAATCAACGTGGAAACACATTCGCATATGCTCTACGAGTTTCGACATAAACTAAATCGGAATACCTCGATTTATGTTTTTTGAAATGTCGAAAATTTGAAAATTTGAGCCCGAAAGAAGGAATCCACAACAATCGAAGGCTTTGGTTGTATGCTGGACCTACACTCTTCACTTTTTGTGTGACGGGTGGGGCCCAAGGATTTTTTTTTTAATCGGAGGGGGGAAGGGACCACAAAAAGGGGAGGGGGGTTTAAAAATGAACCAGTGGTTCTGTCGTGGGGAAGAAGACAGGTTATGTTTTTTTTTATAGGAAAACGCAGTATGATACTACGTTTCCCTAAAACGTAGTACTATACTGCATTTTCCTATAAAAAGTAAACTATTAAATAAAACGTAGTATTATACTGCATTTTACTTTAACGGCTAACTTTCCGTTAAACTAAAATGCAGTATAATACTGCATTTTAGTTATAAATGTAATTTTTTTAATTGTATAATGGTATTTTGAGTCCAAAATACCATTATTTAAGTTTCGGACTCTCCTCAACCCACCTTCCCCAAAATCCTCATGTTTCTTGTACTCCCCCCCACCACCACCACTGTAGTTTCTTCAACAATTTAATTATTTTTTTCAAAATTTATACAAACTCAAATGAACTAATGTGCTGTTTTACTTTTTCACACAATAATAACGTTGAAATTCGAGCTCGATAACCAAAAAGAAAATACTTTATTTGAAAAAATATCATTTCTACAACATGAAAAGAAATTATTCATTTTGTTGAATGAAAGAAAATACTTTTTTTACGTTATGAAAAGAAAATACTCAGTTTGTTGAAATGAAAGAAAATACTTTTTCTACATCATGAAAATAAAGTACTCACTTTGTTAAAATAAAAGAAAATATTTTTTCTACATCTTGAAATCTTATTTTGTTGGAAAAAAAAAATACTTTTTTCCATTTCAGGAAAAGAAAATACGTAGTTTGTTGGATGGAAAGAAACTACTTTTTCTACATCATGAAAAGAAAGTATTCATTTTGTTTAAATGAAAGAAACTATTTTTTATACATCATGAAAAGAAAGTACTAATTTTATTGGAAAAAAAAAACTTAGTTTATTGAAATAAAAGAAAATATTTTTCTATATCATGAAAATAAAGTATTCATTTTGTTGAAATATTTTTTATTACATCATAAAAAAAGTATTCGTTTTGTTGAATGAAAGAGATGAGGATCTGATGGGGGGGTAGAGGGTAGAGGGTTGGGGGTGGGTAGGGTGGTGGTTTGGGGGGTGGGTGGGGGTGAGTTGGTAGGGATGTGGAATATGATGGAGAAGGTCGAAAAAAGAATTTTAGAAAATATTTTTCCTTTTTTTGACAGGGAAAATATTTTCCTACAATTGGAGAAAAATGAGTTCATTAAGAAAATATTTTTCAAAACATTTAAACCAAACAAACGTAAAAAAATTAAAAAACCTTTTTCGAAAAATATTTTCCTTCCTACCAAACACACCCTAAATCTTTTGATTTATGTCCTCCGTCAATCTTCATTTATGACTCATTCTCCTTTTTCTTTTTCATCTCAATTCACGATTTTCTTTTTCAAGAAAACTCAAATGTGAGTGGTAAATATTTTTTTTTTGAAAGACCGATCAATTGAATTAAACTGATCCAATTCGCCAAAAACCCACCAAGTTTTAGATTCAGGTTTCATTATTATTTTTGATCATCTAAATTTCGACAGATTTATCGATCATCCAACCTCCTATAACTCATTTGACATGCGGCTGGGTAAAATTTGTCTTTATATCAAGGTGACATGTATTCATCGATATTTAGTGAACGTGGTGAGTCTAGTGGCTAGAAGCTTAACTGCTCATTTAATTAGGAATCTTCACTTGATTTCTAGTTATTTTGTTTTTTTGTGTGAAAGAAAAAAAATGTTAAGAATGTAGTTTTAAGATTTGTTATTTTATGTAATTTAAGTTGATGAAACTTTTATCATCAACGTGAAATTAAGGAATTTAAGAAATATTAGCACTATATATACAAGAGAAGCATCATAGGTAGTTTCGCCATTAACAAGAAGAGTTTAAGATGTGAGATCTAACCAATTCAAAAAAAAAAAATTCAGAAAATTCAATATTCTATTAGTAACATTTTGGAAGCCCGTAGATATATGAACAGAATGATAATTAAAGTTTTATGGATAAATAACTAAGTTCTATGGTTAACTTATGTTTATTGCAAATAAATATATAAAAAAGAAAATCTCGAAGTAGACATTTAAGTCATTTCTTTTTTCTTTTTCAAGAGAACCAACGACTTGTATTTAGTGTTATCCAAGCTAATAACCTCTCTTTAGCTCTTTACTTTGAGAGGCTTAAAGTGGACTTCACTTAAATATAAAGTATTCGTATCTTATTTCATTGTGTAAACAATGTACAATATAAAGCTTATTGACCCTTTCGTCTCATTCTAATGAAATTTGAACACTATAAGGATTAAAGTATAATTTGGACAAGCATACTGAGATTAGCTGTATCACATATTTGGTCAGTGCTAGTTAAAATATATGAAAAAGATGAGAAAGGTTTTTTCATATTTGTTAAATTTAGACAAGATATATAAAAGTGATCGGCAGCTTCATATTCACAGCGATAACATGTGAGAGATTCAAGAGAATTTATAGTGTTTTAATCGCTAATCTACCGCTTAGTGGTGGAGGTACTCTATCATTAGAGTAAACCTCACTAGTCTAGTTTTCACATTTTGTTTCTTTATCGTTGTAGGTCATTTATTGTTGGGAAAAAAAACACAATTAGCCGCTCAAATACTTTTGGTTACACCCGCTTAGCCATAAATTTTTATTCACTATAAACAGCCATAAATATTTCTAACTGTTGTTAGTAAATCTAATAATAATAAAATAAAAAAGCTTAACCAACCAAATTTCAAAATCAATTTTAACCTTGTATAGGGTAAAACATGCTATGCTAAGTGGCCGCTTAAGAGAGTGACACGTGGAGCCTAAGGCGGGTAATAGTTAAAACCGAAGCAATTATCCCGTTTGTTATCGGAATGAATGACACTTATAAATAGGCAATTAATACCCTCCGCCCGTTAGCATTTAATGGAGAATGTTCCACAACATTTAGTGCACTGCCCGTTACAAAAGAATATGACATTCATGACTGCCGTTATATATATCCTTCAATGACCCTCATAATTGGTATTGAAGAGGGGTTTGATCCTAGGACCTTATTCCCTAGGTGTAGCTATAAATAGTGAGCTCTATTATCATTGTAAGGGGACACAAATTTTCTGGCAAACTTTTGCTATAATCTACTCAAAGCTCTATACAATTTTATCTTCTTACTTTTGGTTTCATTATTGTTGTGCCCGGAAGTTTCGCTGCCGGAATTACTATTTCTGCTATTTCATCTTCATATCAAGGCTAATTGTTACATATTTTTTCAATTCCTTTATTATTTCAGGATCGAATTAATTCACTTGTTTAGAAACGACATATAAATTCAACCGTACTATTTTACGAGTAAACAGTTTGGCTCCCACTGTGGGGCCTATACAGTCGTTTAATTAAGTTGATCCTTGTCTCTTTTAATAACGTGTTTTGATTATTTGTCTTAGCAAAAAATATAAAAATGGCAAATAATGGTGTTAACAATACATACAATCTTGAGTCTCAAAGAGATCAACCTCATCATGAGAATTCAGTTAGCGACACCCACAATGAGGGGAATGGTGCCACGCCGGTCCATGATTTTCAGTTTTTTGTGTTATTCTTATATGCCATTTTCATGTTGAAAATTCATGAAAAAGCAAGAATATTTAGAAATAATTTTGAATGTTTATTTCATTCTTATGCCATACCTTACATTTAAGAATTCTAGAATAAGTATGTTTGAAATATTTAGACTTGAAAAGTCACAAGAAGAAGTTTTAGAAAGAAAAGATTTTTGGGAGTATCCTTTATTTTGAGAAGGGGTCATCGTCCAGGCCAAGGATCCTGACCAAGGCGTTGACTTCCTGAAACTACTTGTGCCAAAGTAGGGAGCACATGAGCCGAGGGTCTCGTTGCTGAGAAATTACTTAGCCATGCTAAGGTATGATACATGAGCGCTCAGAATCATGAAGCGAGTTGTACCTCGTGGATTGGGCCTATTAGATCAGGTTGGGATCGAACCCGTGCCGATCACACGGTGACTGAGAGAATTAAGTCAGGATAGTTGGAACTCCCAAAGTATAAAGTGAAGTATTTTTTTTAAAGAAAGAAAAAGAAAAGAATTTCTTTTAGAATATTCATAAACTACTATTATGCAATCATTTTAGAATTGTTCTTATAATCTTTATATTTTACATGCATTTAGAACCTTTGCTCGTAATGTATATGTTATTAAAGTTTCGCCCCCCGTTGTTGAGACTCACTAAGTACAATGGATGGTACTGTCATTCTCTTTTGGGAACCTACGTTGGTCTGCGGTACAACGTAGGAGCCGATTTTGCAGGCGAGCAGGCTACGGGTTAGGACTTCCTTCTCTTCTAGTGTTATTGGTGAGCTCCACTTTTGTTCGTGGAGTATTCCTTTGAGTCATCTTTATTTAGTTATTTCTTTGTTTACTTAGAGAACTGGCTAGAAAATCTCATGTCCTGAGCAGTGCGTCAGTTTATCAGTAGAGGCTTCATAGATATAGTCGTTGGGTCAAGATTCAGATGTTTTTATAATAACTTAGCAGTAATTCAGTAGTTACTACGAATAAAGTTTTGGAGTTGATTTATTTAAATATTTAAATTAATCAAAAGTATTTGGTTAGAGTATTACCTTGTTGCATATAAAGTTTGGAGTTATAATAGATTTGATAAGCAGAGATGGTTCGCTCGGTCATGTTTAGTGATCGAGTGCCAGTCCCGGCTTGTACAGAAAATGGGTCGTGACAAACTTGATATCAAAGCCTCAGGTTTATAGAGTCCTAGGGGTCTATGAAGCCATGTTAGGAGAGTCTTGTTTATATGTATGAAGCGCGCCATGCTTATAAACAAGAGGCTACCAACATTTAGGAAAAGTCTCATTTTTCTCATACTTTAGACCGTGCAGTAGATCCTACCTCTAAGAAATTATCTAATGTATTCATTTCTCTAAAACTCGCAGAAATGGCTCGTACTCGCAACTCTGACACTGATACTCAGGATGCTGCTCAAGAAACTATTGCTACTATTGTGACTCAAGGCAGAACTTAGAAGGCTTTAACTCAGAAAAGGAAAGGTAGATCCACAAAAGGGGTCCAAGTACCCCGAGTTGAACGTGAAGAAGGGATGGATAATGATGAACAAGTATCTCAGGATCTAGTGCCACCCCCAACAGCAGCTCCGGCTCACGCAACTATATCTCGCGAGGTGGGTCAGATATTTAATGCTGTCAACAGTGCTATGGAGATGTTTAAAGCCTTTATGGCCAACCAGAACGAGAGAAGAGATGAGATTCCACCTCAATCAAATAGACAGAACAATTCTGAGTCCTCAAGAGTGAATGAATTTTTGAAGTTGAGTCCTCCAGTGTTCCATGGTTCTATAGTTGATGAAGATCCGATATTGTGGCTGGAGGGTGTCAAGAAAGCCCTCCGAGTGATGAAAGCATTTGATGATGAAGTTGTGGAGCTAGCTGCTTACCAACTTAGAGATGTGGTCGGCACTTGGTTTGAGATGTGGGAAAAGGGAAGAGATGAAGATGATGGTCCGCCTACTTGGGAAGAATTTGAAGAGGCCTTCATGGCTAACTTTATCCTAGAAGAGGATAGGGAAGCTAAGACTACAGAGTTCGAACAACTCAAGCAAGGGAATAAAAGTGTGCAAGAGTACTACATGGAATTCATAAGGTTAGCTAAGCATGCTCCTCACATGGTTAAGACAGAAAAAGTAAAGATTCACGGGTTTGTTGGCGGTTTAACTTACCACATTAAGGATATGACATCAGCTGCAGCACTAGGGATGACAACCTTCTTCTCTGTTGTGGGATTTGCCAAACACTTAGAAAAAGACAGACAACAAAGGAGAGAAGAAAAAAAGCATAACAAGAAAGCCCGGACAATGGGCAGGTTTAATGGTACATCCAGCGGAGGTGGAAGGGATTCCTCTAATAAGGAATCATTAGCACCAGCTCAGTCTAGTCATCAGTCAGGTGGTGGGTCTTCCTTCAGATGTACTCAGAGTTATGGAAATCAGTTTCGCCAGAACCAGAATTTTAGGACATCATCCTCACATAGCCAGAGTTAGGCTGAGCAACATTCACACCAACAAGGTCTTTGTGTAACATGTGAGCGGCAACATTCAGGTCAGTGCAAGCTCGGGTTTCATGGTTGCTATCATTGTGGAGAAATTGGTCATATAAAGGCCGACTGCCCAAAGTTGCAACGTAATTTCAATGGTAGATCAACTCATCCTTCTAGTTCCTCAGCTACTGTAGTTGTACCACCTCAGGCTCATGGTTCTCATAATCAGACCGGGCATGGGGCAGGTAGAGGTGTAGATCGAGTTACTCAAGGAGGGGGACAACCTTGTTTTTTTGTTACACTTGATCGTCAGAGTGCAAAGGCATATGCAGAAGTTATTACAGGTATACTTCTAGTCTGCTCACATAATGCTTATGCCATAATGGATCCAGGTTCAACGCTTTCATATGTGACTCCATACTTTGCAATTAACCTCGGGATAGAACTGGAACAACTTAGTGAGCCATTCCTAGTATCTACTCTAGTTGGCGAGTCAGTGAAAGTCACCAAAGTCTATAGAGGTTGTATAGTTTCAGTCCAAGGTCGCAACACCTAAACCAATCTCATAGAGTTAGAAATGTTGGATTTTGATGTGATCATGGGTATAGATTGGTTATCTTCTTGCTATGCCATGTTAGATTGTCATGCTAAGATAGTTAGGTTCCGATTTCCAAATGAAAAAGTCTTAGAGTGGAAGGGTAGTTCAGCATCGCTTGTAGGTAAGTTTATTTCTTAACTTAGGGCACAAAGAATGATCGGTAAGGGGTGTCTCGCCTATTTGGCTCACATCATTAATCTAGAATCAGAACCACTAACTCTTCAGTCTATGCCAGTTGTTAGAGAATTTTTAGAAGTTTTCCCAGATGACCTTCCCGGACTTCTTCCCGAAAGAATCATAGACTTTGGCATTGATCTCATGCCAGGCACTCAACCCATATCTATACCTCTTTATAGGATGGCTCCAGCAGAACTTAATGAGTTGAGAGAGCAGTTGAAAGTCCTTCTTGACAAGGGCTTCATCAGGCCGAGTGCTTCACCGTGGGGTGCCCTGGTCCTATTTGTCAAAAAGAAAGAAGGGTCTCTCAGAATGTGCGTCGACTATCGATAGTTGAATAAAGTTACCATTAAGAACAAGTACCCAATGCCAAGAATTGATGATTTATTTGATCAACTTCAGGGTGCAAAGTACTTTTCAAAGATAGACTTGAGGTCAGGGTACCATCAGTTGAGAATCAAAGAAGAAGATATACCTAAAACAGCCTTTAGAACTCGCTACTGGCACTATGAATTTCTAGTGATGTCCTTCGGGTTGACAGATGCTCCAACTGCATTCATGGGCCTCATGAATAGAGTTTTCAAGCCATTCCTGGATACTTTTATTATTGTGTTTATAGACAATATTTGGTGTACTTTAAGAGCAAGGAAGATCATGCAGAACACCTCAGAATAGCCTTGCAGACCTTGAAGGAGAATGAGTTTTCTGCCAAGTTTTCAAAATGTGAGTTCTGGTTGCAGTCAGTGGCATTCTTAGGCCTTGTGGTATCTAGTGAAGGAATAAAAGTAGACCCTCAGAAGACAGAAGTAGTCAAGAACTGGCCTAGGCCTACAACGTCAACCGAAATCAGGAGTTTCTTGGGGTTAGCTGGATACTATAGAAGGTTTGTAGAGGGATTTTCCTTACTGACAGCTCCATTAACTAAGTTGACTCAGAAAGCAGTTAAGTTCCAGTGGTCAGACGCTTGTGAGCAAAGTTTTCAAGAGTTAAAGAAGAGGTTGAGCCGTGGTAACCGTGCCGATAGGTTCGGGTGGGCTCACAGTGTATTGTGATGCCTCCAGAGTTGGTCTTGGTTGTGTTCTTATGCAAAATGAAAAAGTTATTGCTTATACTTCCAGGCAATTAAAGAATCATGAAAAGAACTACCCCACACATGACTTGGAGCTTGTAGTAATGATGTTTGCATTAAAAATATGGCGACACTACCTTTATGGCGAGCATTCTGAAGTGTTTACAGATCACAAAAGCCTCCAGTACATTTTCAAGCAAAAAGAATTAAATTTGAGACAGAAAAGGTGGCTCGAGATACTGAAAGATTATGACATCAATATCCTTTATCACCTGGGTAGAGCTAATGTGGTAGCATATGCACTTAGTAGGAAGTCAATGGGTGTCTTGGCCCATCTTGCAGTACAAAGGCGATCTTTGGGCCGAGAAACTAAACAACTAGCAAATAATGGTATTAGATTGGATGAGACCAAAGAAAGAGGTATAATGTCTTATGCCTTAGCGCAATCCTCGCTTGTTGCGCATGTTAGGGCTAAGCAAGACGAATATCCGTACTTAGTGAAATTAAAAGAAGGAGTCAGAAATAAAGAAATCATTGCTTTCACTCTAGGAAGTGACGGAGTTATGAAGTTGAATGATTGGTTATGTGTGTCTGATGTAAATTGTCTTAGGAAGGTCATAATGGAGGAAGCTCACAGTTCGAGATACTCTATCTACCCAGGTGCTACCAAAATGTATCTAGATTTGAAAGAGTTGTATTGGTGGAAAGGCATGAAGAAACAAGTAGCAGATTATGTGGCTAAATATTTAAATTGCCAGCAAGTCAAAGCCGAGCATCAGAGGCCTGGTGGCCTAGCTCAAGATATAGAGATATCACAGTGGAAGTGGAAGATGATTAATATGGATTTCGTAGTAGATCTACCTCACATATACCATAAGCATGATTCAATTTGGTTTATTGTAGACCGACTAACAAAGTCCATGCATTTCCTACCAGTAAAGACGATAGATTCTGTAGAGTAGTATGTGCAGTTGTACATCAAAGAAATAGTCCGATTGCATGGTACTCCAGTTTCAATCATATCTGACAGAGGCCATCAGTTCACGGGGCATTTTTGGCAGGCATTTCAGAAAAGATTAGGCACCAAGGTCAATTTGAGCACCGCTTTCCATCCACAGACTGATGGCCAGGCAGAAAGGACCATTCAGACTCTCAAACATATGCTGCGAGCATGTGTTATATATTTTGGAGGTAATTGGGATGATCACTTGCCACTTATAGAATTTGCTTACAATAACAACTATCAGGCTAGTATCGGTATGGTTCCTTATGAAGCGTTGTATAGGCGAAGATGTAGGTCTCCAGTGGGTTGGTTAGAACCAGCAGAGGTGTCGTTGATTGGTCCAGAGTTTGTTTGTGAGGCCTTAGAGAAAGTCCAGCTAATCAGAGAAAGACTGAAAGCGGCTCAGAGTCGTCAAAAGTCTTATTCTGACAAGAGGCATCGTGACTTAAAGTTCATGGTTGGTGATAAGGTGTTTTTGAAAGTTTCACCAATGAAAGGAGTTATGAGGTTTGGTAAGAAAGGGAAACTTAGCCCTAGATTTATCGGACCTTATGAAATTCTATAAAAGAAAGGAAACATGGCTTATAAGCTAGCGCTACCCGTTGAGTTATCCTCTGTTCATCCTGTCTTTCATGTGTCTATGCTTAGAAAGTACATTCATGATGAGCCGCATATAATACCTGCCGATACCATAGAAATTAAAGAAGGCTTGACTTATGAAGAGGTACCTATAGAAATTCTCGATAGACAAGTAAGAAAGTTGAGAACAAAAGATTTAGCATCGATAAAAGTTTTGTGGAGTAATCATGATTCAAAAGAGGCTACGTGGGAGGTCGAGGAATATATGAGGAAGAAATATCCATATTTATTTGAGTAACAATGTATGTGAACCTAGGTTTGGCTTGACATTTATATTTCATTTATTAAATACAAGTTAGCAAGTATTCATGTCCTTCCTAGATTATACTTAGTTGTTATAGTAATTTAGTTTATGTCATAGTATATTTAATTCATTAAAGTAATTTACTTGTGCTAAAGTATTGTGCTTTAGATTCTTGTTAGTTATTGTGGTACCTCCTTGCCGGAGTGTGAGTACTTAATTTATGAGCTATGTATGGTGCCTATATATGGCCTGTTATGATATATTTGGTTGCTGTTGGTGTAGGTGTGGTATTTGTGACAGAGATATTTTTTCTGGATAGTCCAATTTACAAGGAAAACTCTGCCGAAATTTTTGAAAATTTAGGGAGTTAGCCAAAATTTTGAGTCACTTGGAAAAGTGAGTAGTGCTAAGAAAAATTTAAGAGGTTCAAGGACCTAAGAGATGATTATTAGCTTAAGAATAAGGCCCTAGTAACATTCGAGGATGAATGTTTTTAAGGAGGGAAGATTGTAACACTCCTCAAATTTATAAAAGTTTCGAGACACGCTAACTATAGAACTAAATTATTACTATTTTTATTATTTATATATATATATATATATATATATATATATATATATATATATATATATATATATATATATATATATATATATATATATATATATATATATATATATAATTGGATATACAATTAGGAAAATATTAACAGTTTTAATATTGTTAATTATTAAAGGTGAGTATCATTAATTATTAGTTAAGTCAAAAAAAAGAAAAAGAAAAAAAGGGGGTAAAACAAATAAAACAACAAAACAAAGGCTTAAAGCCTTGGAATGAGAAATACGTAATTCTTATTCAGAAAGGCAAAAAGGATAGAAGCCTTATTCCACTAAAATAAAACAACAAAAAGGCTTAATGCCTTAGAGAACGCAGACGTACTGCTTGAACAGAGGCAACCTGAAATTGCTCGAAAATTCTAAGGTTCTTTACAAACTAATAATCCTTGAACTCAGGTATATAAAATTCTTTATTGTTAATTATCCTACCGTGGTAGTAGGTAAGAATTGAATAGTTAATTCCCTTCTTCCTCTATATCAACAATAAATTTCATGTGTAGATGTGAAACTTTAAAATTGATTAAAATGCACTGATTGTTGTAGAATCGATTATTTGACTAGTATTAATTGGATTGGGGCCTACGTATTGGCTCGAGAAGTTTTGAGGTGAGTTGATATAACCCTTTACCAAAGTGGTTTAACTCACAAAAGTATACATACAAGGTGTTTGATGAATTGGCTAAAAGAGTGAATATGTATTAATTGAAGTGAGTGAGTTCCTATTAGCTTAAAATTATTTTTTTTGTTAAAGTTAGATGATTTATTTTGATATATATGCATAAATTTTTAGATTTTTGTGTTATTCTTATATGCCATTTTCATTTTGAAAATTCATGAAAAAACAAGAATATTTAGAAATAATTTTGAATATTTATTTTATTCTTATGTCATACCTTACATTTAAGAATTCTAGAATAAGTATGTTTGAAAGATTTAGACTTGAAAAGTTACACGAAGAAGTTTTAGAAAGAAAAGATTTTTGGGAGTATCCTTTATTCTGAGAAGGGGTCATCGTCCAGACCGAGGGTCCTGACCAAGGCATTGACTTCCTGAAACTACTTGTGCCAAAGTAGGGAGCACACGAGCCGAGAGTCTCGTTGCTGAGAAATTACTTAGCGATGCTAAGGTATACATGAGCGCTGAGAACCATGAAGCGAGTGACACCTCGTGGATTGGGCCTATTCGATCAGGTTGGGATCGAACCCATGCCGATCACACAGTGACTGAGACATAATTAAGTCATGATAGTTGGAACTCCCAATGTATAAAGTGAAGTATTTTTTAAAGAAAGAAAAAGAAAAGAATTTCTTTTAGAATATTCATAAATTGCTATTATGCAATCATTTTAGAATTATTCTTATAAGCTTTATATTTTACATGCATTTAGAACATTTGCTTGTAATGTATATGTTATTAAAGTTTCGCCCCCTGTTATTGAGACTCACTGAGTACAATGGATGGTACTGACGTTTTTTTTTGGGAACCTACATTGGTCTGCGGTACAACGTAGGAAACGATTTTGCAGGCAAGCAGGCTACTGGTTAGGACTTCCTTCTCTTCTAGTGTTATTGGTGAGCTCTGCTTTTGTTCGTGGAGTATTCCTTTGAGTCATCTTTATTTAGTTATTCCTTTGTTTACTTAGAGAACTAGCCAGTAAATCTCATGTCCTGAGCAGTACGTCAGTTTATCAGAAGAGGCTTCATAGATATAGTCATTGGGTTAAGATTCAGTTGTTTTTGATAATAACTTAGCAGTAATTCAGTAGTTATTACGAATAAAGTTTTGGAGTTTATTTATTTAAATATTTAAATTAATCAAAAGTATTTGGTTAGAGTATTGACTTGTTGCATATAAAGTTTAGAGTTATAATAGATTTGATAAGCAGAGATAGTTCGCTCGGTCATGTTTAGTGATCGAGTGCCAGTCCCAACTTGTACATAAAATGGGTCGTGACAATGACAAGCGGTATCCGCCACATGTTCGGGAGGTGACTCCCGATGATGCTGATGAGAAGCATGTTGTTGATGCATTAAAGGTCTTACAAGAGCAACAATCGATCATTCTAGGCCACCTCACACGACAAGATGAGGTTATAACGGAGTTAAAGCAGGCATTATTGGGGGATTCCAATAACACGAATAGACGAGGTCTAGTTCCTCCCGGAGCTCCCACAAATCAAACAACGCAGAGGGTTGATAACAACACACCAACGGGCGACGTTGGCTCCGATGGGGGTGGGGGGAGCGGATTCGATCTCAACAATGAGAACGATCCCTTCAAGAATGAACTCTTACGGTTTATGAGGGAAGTGAACGCCCGCATGGACCAAATCCCGGGCGCACCACCGGTGTTAAAAGGGTCAGACTCAAAGAAGTATACTCAGTTGCCGTACAAACCAAGTGCGGTACCAGAATTAATTTCGAAACGGTTCAAAATGCCCGATGTGTCGAAGTATGATGGGACTTTAGACCCTCAAAAACATATTACCACATATACAATGGCGCTAAAGGGGAATGATTTAGCTCTGATGGGTTTTCAATGTCTTAGCCTTATGATTTGATGATCTAACAAACTTACTGTCAAGAACCAGATAGGGAACCCGACACACCTGGTATACATTGCTAATCAACGGACTCATGCTAGGACTCCAGCTAATGTGAACTGCTGCAACTGTAGAAGACAAGAACCAAATCAGGGACCTGGTCCCTTGTGTGTGTCCATAACAGCAGTACGAAAATCAACTATGTACAGCTGGAAAGTGACTGCCACAGAAACTGTGCACACAGTGCAACACAATTCTACAGTCACTTGTCTTTTGACCAACCAAGTGCTTACATCATTCAAGTGATTCCATCAAAGGTGTATTAACAAGAGTATTTCAACAAAACATCACTTGAACACTTGATAATTCACTTCAAGTATTCAAGCCTTCTGAGACAGCGAATTTAATTCTTAAGAGCCTCAAGAACAAAGTTAAACGCTGCTACGGACCAGTTCCTAAGTCTAGTATTTTGTTGTCCTTAGTTGAGTTGTAACTTTGTAATTGTTCTTCATTGTAATTCCTAAATTGCTTAGCTAGAAGCACTGCTTAGGAACCCCTTTATAAAACCATAAACCCTTTGTGTTTGTGTCGTGACTAGAGTTAGTCATGAGTTGAATTCTTTGTATTAGATGTATTGTAAAGTGACTTGTAATAGATGTATTATGAGTTAGTGAGAGATTAAGAGTTTAATTCCTAGATTGCACAGGTTGTAATCTAAAAGTTGCTAATAGTAAAGTTGAAATCCTACTAGTGTAGGTCGTGCTTTTTTATCTCCTTGAGAAAGGATTTTTTCATGTAAAACTACCTGTCTTATTTACTTACTATTTTATTAGTATTCTCAGTAGAAACTTATAGAGGATCTGATACTCTATAATTTGGTGGACTCATATAACCTATCAATTGGTGTGAGAGCGGGTTCCTCCTATTAGGCTAACACCTAGGAAGGATCTTTATGGCTCCTCCATCAAATTTTGAAGAAGGTCAATCTACTTACAGACCACCTAGGTTCAATAGGCAATACTATGGGTGGTGGAAGACAAGAATGCATGATTTTATCATGACTAAAGATTCTGAGTTATGGGATGTCATATGTGATAGTCCTTACATCACAACGAAGAACACCAGAGACCTTCTATTGACGATGCCAAAAACCAGAAAAGAATACGTTGATGCTAACAGGAAAACTGTGGAGAAAAACTTTCGTGCCAAGAAAATTTTGGTGTGTGGAATAGGACTTGATAAATATAATAGAATCTCTGCTTGTGAAACTGTCAAGGAGATATGGGAATCTTTGCAAACAACACATGAGGGAACCACTCAAGTAAAAAAATCTAATATTGATATACTCACTACCAAGTATGAACTCTTTAGGATGAAAGACGATGAATCTATTCAAGATATGCATACAAGATTCACTTCCGTCATAAATGAGTTACACTTACTTGGTGAAATCATTCCTAGGAACAAGCTAGTGAGGAAGATTCTTAGTATCCTACCCAGTTATTGGGAAAGTAAGGTGAATGCTATTATTGAAGCAAAGGACCTGCAGAAGCTGACCATAGATGAGCTGGTTGAAAATATGAAGACCTATGAGATGAAGAGAAAGATAGATAGTGAAAGAAGAGAACCAAAGAAAGAAAAGAACCTGGTACTCAAAGCTGAAAGCAATGACTCAAGTGAGGAGGACAGTGACATGGCTTAGTTAACCAAAAGGTTTTAGAAGATGATCAGAAGAAATAGAGGAATACTAAAAAAGGGCAACTCCAGCAAACCAAAGAACTATGATCTTTGCCATAAGTGTGGAAAGTCAGGGCACTTCATCAAATATTGTCCTCTCCTGAAGCAAGAACACTCCAAGTACAACCCTGAGAAAGTAACAAAGAGGAACCCGGTTCCTGACAAGCACTTCAAAAGGAAGAGATCTACTGACAATGTGGTGAAACAGGCTCTTGCAGCATGGAGAGACTCCTCTAGTGAGTCTGAAGATGAAACTGATACAGGTGACAACTCCATGATGGCAATTGAAAGTGAGGAAAATGGATATGATTCGATATTTTCTTTGATGGCCCAATCAGATGATGATGAGGATGATGGCAATAGTAAGGTAAACTTCAGGGATGTTCATAGAAATTTGAAATCCTACTACCCTAAGAAACTCATGTCTTTAGCTAGTGTATTGATTGATGCTTATCATAGTCTTGTGGAGGATAAAAATGCTTTGACTTTAGAGCTAGGAGAAGCTGAACAAATTAGAGATGATATGGTAGTGTGTGTAGTTGATCTGAAGGAAACCATAAGTGATTTGGAGAAAGAAAAAATTATTTTAACTGAAAAAATTGCTAGCATAGAACATGAAAGAGATGACTTAGTTGTTGTAGCTGTTGACTATAAGGAAACCATTGAGAATTTCAGTATAGAGAAAGAGGCCTTAGTGAAAAGAGTGACTGAATTTGAGGAGGAAAGAGATGATCTCTTGATAGTGATTGCAGATCTAAGGGAAACCATAGAGGGACGAGGAATTGAGTCTAAACCTGGAAATTCTGGAAAAGGAAAAGAGGTAGCTAGTGAGGCACATATTAGGCTTGAAAACGAGTTAAAGGCTGTATAAACTAGCTTGTGTGTTGAAACTGAGAAAAAAACATCTCCAAACTGAACTGGAAAGAGTAAAAAATGATCTTGAAAAGTCCCTTAAGTGGACCTGGTCCTCAGAAGCTATCACTGCCATGTATGTTAATAATGATGAAAACAGGTAGGGAATAGGGTTCCAAAGGAAGAAAATCCCTTACAACTCCCATAACAAGTATGTTACTATTTCGGATAACTGGTTGTGTACCCACTGCGGGAACAATAGTCATTTCAAGGAAAATTGCCAAGCTAGGGTCTAGTCGATTCAGAAAAAAAGTGTTTACTGAAAATGTAACTACTAAAAAAGGACCAGGTGCCACCCATAAAAAATTCATATTGCCTGCATGAACTAAGAGAGCTCTTATTCATCCTCTTACCTACTACAAGGGACCCAAACTTGTTTGGGTTCCTAAAACTAACTCTTGATTTCCTTGTGCAGGGAACAGTGAAAGAAAGCAGTCAGTAATGATTTATGGATAGTGGATGTTCAAAGTACATGACTGGTAACACCATGGACTTTCTTTCACTAAAAGCCCTGCAAGGAGTTAGTGTATTCTTTGTCAATGGGAAAAAGGGGTACATTCTCGGAGTTGGAAAAGTCAAGAAATCACTCAATCACTCTATTGAGAATGTGTACTATGTCAATGGTCATAAGTACAGTCTCTTGAGTGTCTATCAGATATGTGATAAAGGAAACAAGGTGGAGTTCTTGTCCAAGATATGTACAGTTACTAATCTGGTAACTGGTGAAGTGGTACTTGTGGCCAAGAGATACAGGAACATCTATGTTGCTGATTTCGAGTCCATACAAAGTGGTGATCTGAGTTGTCTAAAAGCTGTTGATGATGATGCTGAACTCTGGCACAAAAGATTGGGGCACGCAAGCTTCTATCTTTTGAATAAACTAATTCAAAAGGACCTGGTCCATGGTCTGTCCATGTCAAAGTTCACAGTATAGAAAGTGTGCGATGCTTGTGCTAGAGGAAAGCATGTGAAGTCCTCTTTTAAGCCTAAGAAAGATGTCAGCACCTCAAAGGCACTCGATCTTCTTCATATGGATTTGTGTGACCCTATGAGAGTGCAAAGTAGGGTAGGAAAAAGATACATCTTTGTGATAATGAATGACTACTCCAGATTCATATGGACTCTGTTTCTTAGAACAAAAGATGAAACCTTTGAGGTATTTGTGGCTTTTGTGAAGAAAATCCAGGTAAAGATAGAGTCTAGAGTAGTATGTATCAGATCAGATCATGGAACAGAATTTGTCAATGCCAAATTCGTTGAGTTATGTAATGAGAATGGAATTACCCATAACTTTCAGACCCAACAACTCACTAGTAAAATGCAGTTGTGGAAAGGAAGAATAGAACTCTTGAAGAAATGGAAAGAACAATATTGATCGACAGTGGGATTACAAAGAACTTCTAGGCTGAAGCTGTCAACACTGCCTGCTACTTGGTGAACAGGTGCATGATCAGATCTCTCCTAAACAAAACCCCTTATGAGTTGCTAAACGGAAGGAAACCCAAGCTGACTCACCTAAGAATATTTGGGTGCAAATGCTATGTTCTCAATAATGGAAAGAATCAGCTTGGTAAACTTGATGCCAAGAGTGATGACAAAATCTTTCTGTGGTATTCTTCTCAAAGCAAAGCTTACAAGATATAAACGAGCAAACTCAATGTGTTGAGGAAAGTGTTCATGTAATTTTTGACGAATCATATCCCTCTTGTGAGAAAAGCAACAAGGATGATCAAGATGGGGAGCCCTTACTGGTTCCAAGTGAAGTCATCGACATGACAAATGTAAAGGCAGACACGATGAGCCAAGTGAAGGAGCCAAGCATAGACAATGCTGAATCTTCCTCAAGGGAGCCAAGTACCTCAATTACAACTACTGAAGCTGAAGAAAGAGTGGTTGATGCAGTGCAGGGTACCCCTCAAGTACCCGAGAGAAGAACACAAGGGAACTAGTTAGATATACCCAACTCCTTCGCAAATGAGCCTCATATACCAAACTGGAAACACAAAAACTCTCATCCTCTTGACAACATAATTACCCCTCTAGATTCTGGAGTGCAAACCAGAAATTCACTTGTCTTCTCAGCTTTTCTTTCCCAAATAGAACCCAAAAAAATATCAAGAAAGCCTTGAAGGATGCAAACTAGATTATAGCCATGCAAAATGAGTTGCATTAGTTCGAAACGAATAATGTATAACACCTGGTACCCAGACCCTAGATAGAACCATTATAGGAACTAGGTGGGTGTTTAGGAATAAGCTTGATGAACATGGAAACACTATAAGGAACAAGGCTAGGCTAGTGGTTCAAGGTTACAATCAGGAGGAAGGAATTGATTATGATGAGACGTTTGCTCTGGTTGCTCACATGGAAGATATTAGAATCCTAATTGCTTTTGCATCTCACATGGAATTCACTATATTCCAAAAAATGTCAAAAGTGCATTTTTGAATGGACTTCTTTAAGAAGAAGTCTATGTAAAGCAACCTCCAGGGTTTGAATGTCATGAACACCCTAAACATATGTTTAAACTGGAGAAATCATTGTATGGTTTGAAGCATGCTCCTCGAGCTTGGTATGAAAGACTGTCAAAGTTCCTTTTAGAAAACGGTTTTACAAGAGGGAAAATTAACAATACCTTGTTCCTGAAGAAACGGGGAAGGAACATGCTCATTGTTCATGTCTATGTTGATGATATCATTTTTGGGGCAACAACTGATTCACTATGCGAAGAATTTGCAAAACTCATGGGAAGTGAGTATGAAATGAGCATGATGGTGGAGCTGAATTTCTTATTGAGTCTTCAAGTGAAGCAGTCCACAAAGGGTACATTCATTTGTTAGTAGAAATACATCAAGTAGCTCTTGAAGAGGTTTGATATGGAAGCATCAAAAGTGATGGACACTCCCATTGCAACAAACACTCGACTGGATATGGATGAGGCTGGATCTCTTGTGAATCAAACTATGTATAGAGACATTATTGGGTCTCTTCTCTATCTCACTGCTAACAAACCTGATAGTGTCTTCAGTGTGGGACTATGTACAAGGTTTCAGTCAAATCCCAAGGAATCTCATCTGAAGGATGCCAAAAAAATTTTGAGATATCTTAAGGGAACACATGACCTGGTCCTGTATTACCCCTCAGGTGACAGTTTTAATCTTATTGGGTATGCTACTGCTGATTATGCAGGTTATCTTTTGGACAGGAAAAGTACTTCTGGAATGACTCACTTTCTAGGATCGTGTCTCATCTATTGGACAACAATTGTGCTCAGATCCTATGGATCAAATAACAATTGGAGGATTTTGGGGTACTTACTGATTGTGTGCCTCTTCTATGTGATAACACCAGTGCACTCAACATGGCCAAGAATCCAGTTCAATATAAAAGAACCAAGCATATTGATGTGAGACATCATTTTCTAAGGGACAATGTAGGGAAATGGCTGATTTGTATGAAGTTCTGCAGTATAAAAGATCAAATTGCAGATATCTTCACCAAAGTATTGAGTAGGGGACATTTTGAAATAAATAGGGTGAAGTCGGGGCTATTGAAGCCTAATTGAGAACCTGATTCCCATCAGTTGGCTATGACATTCACCTTCAGGTAAAATTAGCTAGAAGTATTTTCTGGCCAAGTGTAACTTACTTCAATACTGTTACAGGTAAATACGCATTATGATTGTAGAAACTGTAGATGCATTGCATGGGTAATGAAAGATGATTGAAATTCTCAAAGATAGATCAAGAACCTGGTTCATGTACCAAAGGTTAGTAGTCTTGTGCGTTCTTTAATACACGTCTTGAAAAGGTACAAATATCAACTGCCATGTCATCCACCTTTTCAGACTCTGCTATCATGTCTTTTCGTTTCAAATCCTTTCCATCTCCCTCTGAAATGTTGCATCTCCCTAAGCACTACCGCCGTTTTAGAACCGGTTCCTATCTCTCTCTTCATAATTATCCTCTTTCTCATTAAAATCCTCTCTTCTCTTCACTGACCATATTCCCTCATTAGAACTTCTCCAAGGAATTTTATACTCTATCTCTTCAATGGTTGACAAAAACTCCGAAATCCCTTCCTCAGTCATCACTAACCCAGAGAAAACCCTTGAGGCCTCTATCCTCGATGAACCTTCTGTTACCATCCATGTCCTAACCACTGAAATCACTCCTAACCCAGAGTTCCCTTCACCCTCCAATTCTAAGGCGACTATCTCAGAACCCCCAAAAGTTGTTGATCCTTCGTCTTTCTCTTCTGAGATTCTCATTGACCAAGGGAAAAGTGGAGAACAGGTTAAAAGTTCTAGGTTGTAGAGGTTTCTGCCATTGTTGCTTCAGAGTATACGGTGGCCATGGAGCCTATCGAGGATGCTCCTGTCGTGACTATCTTTGTTGTGTCTGCAGATGGAGTTTTGCATGAGATAAATACCCAAGTCTCAGAGGAATGAGACACATGGACTGGTGGGAGAAGGAGCTATGGTGATTATTGAAAGCTTTGCACCAGTAGAAACTACTGAGCCCTCTTATGAGGGACCTGACCCCTCTCCGAAGGAAACAGGTCATGGCTCCCACTCCCAGGTCAGTTCTGCTCCTGCACCTTCTCCACACTTTGTTGTTGAGCCCTTGGACATTATAGTCTCTGAGATGAGGTCTAGATATGAGGAAGATCAAGACAACATTGCTTTTGATGCATTCATAGTCAAGTGAAGTGCAGTAATCTCCCTTGAGTCTTCTACTAAGCGACCTACTACTAGGTTGCAAGCAAATGTAGCTTATGACTCTGCCCTTCAAAAGAGCAAAAAGAGCAGTAAGAAGAAAATGAGGAAACTGTTGAAAAATAATGAAGTAATGTGTGATTAGGATGTCCCTATGGTAGAAGTTGAAGAGGAAACAACAGAGGAACCAAGTTCCTAAGTGAGAAGGTCCCAGAAGAAGAAGCAATCTGCTTTAGTGGAGAATGTTACAACCCCCAGTTCAAAATTAAAAGATGTTGTGAGTGAACCCTCAACTTCTGATGAGAATATGTTGGTCAAGTCTAAGGAAAAAGCAAAATCAAGTGTTGTGAAGTTTGGCAAGAGAAAGTTGGAACCTGTTAAGGAAACTTGGTTCTGTGAAAAAGGTAAGAAGTGAAACTAGTTCTGCTTCAGAATGATTGAGGCACCAAAAGGTCCTGTCGGGTCACACTTTTGACCTAGCAATTTCTGATATGGTTGGTATGAGACAAGTACTTGCAATGGTTGAGTTTCAACGGTGTTGGAATCTATTCCAAATAGATGCACCCAAGGTATATGAGGATGAGGTTCAAAGCTTCTATGCCAGCCTCTTCTCTATTGATACTGACCACATTTGCACCTTAGTGAATGAGGTGGATATCGTGTTTGATATGACTCTGCTTGGGGATATTCTTAAAGTCCCTATGGTTGGTGTGTCTACTGTGAAATATGTGTGTGGGTCAAACTTCCGAAATGCTGTGGTGAAGGATAATACAAACCAGAAGGGGGACCAGGTTCACAAGAAGGCCTTACTCCATGTTTATCAGTTTCTCTTCGAGTTGGTGAATAAGGTTCCGTTACCTCGTGCTGAGATCCATGACTTCTAGGTCTGACCTGTATCTAATGGAGAAACTGGATGGCTTTACACCTGTGAACTTGCCTGCCATCATGATCGAACATATGCAGAAGCTAGAAACCTTCAAGGATGGCAATCATGGTCTTCCATGTGGGTTCCTTCTTACGCCAGTGTTTAAGTTTTTCAAAGTGCCACTGGGACAAGGCAAAGTAGGGACCAAGAAGCAAAGCTTCTCTCAAACAACTTTAGAAGAATGTGAGTGCATTGAGAAGAATGGGGGGGGGGGGGGGGGGTTAGGCAGTACATCAACAATCTCTCAGCTCATCAATGCTCAAAATAGTGCAACTGAAGAGATTCAAAGGTTGAAGGAGAGGAATGCTATCCTGGAAGGTCAGCAGGCTCAAGGGGACCCAGAGTCAAATGAGGAGGTGGTTCGTTTGACAAAAGAAAATGCTGATCTCAGGGCACAAGTTGAGAACCTGAAAGCAGAACTGCTCAACGAACAAAAGTCGGCGAATGCCCGAATAGACCTAGTTCTCTAAACCCTTGCTGCAGCTTCCAAGCCCTCTACTCCTAGTGTTCCCTAAGCAACCCTTTCAGTGACCAGTTTTTGGATTGTCTACTTTTGTTTTAATGACTTGGTAGTTGTGTTTGTTTCTTTATTTTGATGTGGATGGGATGTATCAGTACTACTCCCGATTTCAACAGTCCAATCTTTCCTTTGCTTTATAAGCAAAGGCATATGTATCTATATAAAAACTATCCTCTTTTTGCTATCTAAATGCTTGTGTTCTCTATTTCTCTTTTCTATCATGTTGTGTGCACATATGTGTCATGAGTTAGCTAGGCTAGACTTCTTTATACTGATTGCCTACTTGTGTATTTTTAATAATGCCAAAAGGGGGAAGTATAATTGAAACAGGGATCTGACTAAGGGGGAAGCATAATGTTAGGGGAAAGTTGTGAAGTTCTCGTTGCTTCATCTGGTTATTTTCTGCTCTAAACATATGCTATCAATGTCTAAGGTTGTCATCATCAAAAAAGGGGAAATTGATAGGTTTTCAATGTCTTAACCTTATGTTTTGATGATCTAACAAACTTACTGTCAAGAACCAGATAGGGAACCTGACACACTTGGTAGACATTGCTAATCAACGGACTCCAGTTAGGACTCCAGATAATGTGAACTGTTGCAACTATAGAAGACAGAGAACCAACTCAAGGACCTGGTCCCTTGTGTGTGTCCTAACAACACTACAAAAGTCAACTATGTACAACTGGAAAGTGACTGCCACAGAGACTATGCACACAGTGCAGCACAGTTCTGCAGTCACTTATCTTTTGACCAACAAAGTGCTTACATCATTCAAGTGATGCCATCAAAGGTGTATTAACAAGAGTATTTCAACAAAACATCACTTGAACACTTGATAATTCACTTCAAGTATTCAAGCCTTCTGAGACAGCGAATTTAATTCTCAAGAGCCTCAAGAACAAAGTTAAACACTACTACGGACCAGTTCCTAAATCTAGTATTTTTGTTGTCCTTAGTTGAGTTGTAACTTTGTAATTGTTCTTCATTGTAATTCCTAAATTGCTTAGCTAGAAGTGCTGCTTAGGAACCCCTTTATAAAACCATAAACCCTTTGTGTTTGTGTCGTGACTAGAGTTAGTCATGAGTTGAATTCTTTGTATTAGATGTATTGCAAAGTGACTTGTAATAGGTGTATTATGAGTTAGTGAGGGATTAAGAGTTTAATTCCAAGATTTCATAGGTTGTAATCTAAAAGTTGCTCATAGTAAAGTTGAAATCCTACTAGTGTAGGTCGTGATTTTTTATCTCCTTGAGCAAGGATTTTTTCATGTAAAACTCCTTGTCTTATTTACTTACTGTTTTATTAGTATTCTCAGTAGGCACTTATAGAGGATCCGATACTCTATAATTTGGTGGACTCATATAACCTATCAATTGGTGTTAGAGCAGGTTCCTCCTATTAGGCTAACATCTAGGAAGGATCTTTATGGCTCCTCCACCAAATTTTGAAGAAGGTCAATCTACTTACAGACCACCTAAGTTCAATAGGCAATACTATGGTTGGTGGAAGACAAGAATGCATGATTTTATCATGGCTGAAGATTCTGAGTTGTGGGATGTCATATGTGATAGTCCTTACATCCCAACGAAGAATGTCAGAGATCTTCTATTGACAATGCCAAAGACCATAAAAGAATACGCTGATGCTAACAGGAAAACTGTGGATAAAAACTTTCGTGCCAAGAAAATTTTGGTGTGTGGAATAAGACTTGATAAATACAATAGAATCTCTGCTTGTGAAACTGCCAAGGAGATATGAGAATCTTTGCAAACAACACATGAGGGAACTACTCAAGTAAAGAAATCTAATATTGATATAGCTTCAAATTAGTGTAGTAGAGTTGGTATCGGCTATGAAGAACATTTAAAAAGCACGGTTCCCAGGGCTGATGAGGTCCGATCCCAACCAAAGGGATCGTAATTTGTGGTGCGAGTACCACGGGATGAATGGCCACTGGACTGGGGACTGCTGATATCTATGTGAAGAAGTGGCAACACTCTTGAAAAATGGACATCTCAGAGAATTCTTAAGTGACCGGGACAAGAACAACTACGGTCGTAACCATGATAATGCAGAACCCTCGAAAGCAGGGGAAGATACCCCGCGCCAGACGATCAACATGATCTTCGGGGGGAACGAGATCAACGGGGTCACCTTCTCAGCAGCAAAAAAGATGAAGGTATCAGTGACCTATAGCAAGTGACACGGGAAGTCGCTAAAGACGACATCACTTTCACGAAGGAGGACGCAGATGGGTTGTTGCTACCGCACAACGACGCATTGGTAATTTCTTAAATGTATTAGATTTTAAATCAAATGCGGTATAGTGGATCCAAGAAGTTCAGCTAATATCATACAATTGAGGGTATTAGAACAAGCCAAACTCACCGGAAACATCATTCCGGCCATAAAACTCCTCGCCGGATTCAACCTCGCAAGTGTGACAACCCGAGGAGAGATCTTGCTGCCCAAGAACGCCAAATAAGTGATGAAGATGACTCTTTTTGAAGTGGTAGACAGTGATATGAAATATAATATTATTTTGGGAAGACCATGGTTACACAAGATGAGAGTTGTACCATCAATATATCATCAGTTGCTGAAATTCCCAATGCCCAAAGGGATCAAACAGATAAGAGGCAACCAATCGGTAGCAAGGGATATAAATGCAATTTTGGTTTCCAATAGTAAAGGGAAGGAGCACGAAACATTGCAACTACAGGAACCGGCGCCCGCTCCCGAATAGAATGAAGCTAGACGAGGAGGGGGGACCCGCTCCCGAATCGAATGAAGCTAGTGGGGGAGGGGGAGGGGAAGAAGCGTCGGAATCTTATCAAGTGCCGAGATATTTCTAGGTACCAAAAGGGATGGATGCAAAAAAATCTACAACGGAAGAGCTCGAACAAGTAGCATTATTCAAAAAAGTCTTAGAAAGAAAATTCCACTTGGGGATAGGACTGCACCTCGAGCTCAGGTCTGGCTTTATTGAATTTCTTAAATATAATGTTGATTGTTTTGTGTGGTCGCATGCAGACATGACAGGTATCCCAACGGAAGTTGTCGTACACAAGCTAAGCTTAGATCCAAACATCCCTCCGGTCAGACAAAAGAAATTCCCTATTACGGAGGCCAAGAATAAATTCTTCAAAGAAGAGGTAACTCACCTATTTGATACCGGTTTGATCCGAGAGGTAAAGTATCCAGACTGGCTAGCTAATGTAGTAGTATAAGTTTTGCATGTGTGTAGATTATAAGGGCTTGAATAAGACGTGCCCAAAAGACTCGTTCCTACTTCCAAACATCAATCAAATGATTTATGCGATGGCCGAGCACGAGTTAATGAGTTTCCTCGATGCTTATTCCGGGTACAACCAAATTAAGATGAACCCGGAGGATCAGGATAAGACTTCGTTCATAAAGAATTTTGGCACATATTGCTATAATGTGATGCCCTTCGGGCTAAAGAACGCCGGAGCCACTTCTCAACGGCTCATAAACAAGATGTTTGAAAAACATATAGGAAAAATTATGGAGGTTTATATTGACCATATGCGCGTTAAGTCTTTGAAAGTAGGTAATCATCTTAAGCATTTTTAAGAAACTTTTGACATCCTAAGGAAGCATAACATGAAGCTTAACCCCGAGAAGTACACGTTCGGGTCAGCTCCGACAAATTCTTAGGATTCCTGGTATCGCAAAAATGGATTGAGGTAAATCCTGATAAGATCAAAGCCACCGAGGACATCCCCGACCAACTGTCAAGTGTGAAAGAAGTTCAAAGACTCACAAGGAGATTGTCCACTTTGAGCAGGTTTATTTCTCGGGCGTCAGAGAAATACCACCATTTATTCGCGCTGCTCAAAAAGAAAAATAATTTCGAATAAACCCCGGAATGCCATCAGGATTTGATATATTTGAAAAAGTACTTGTCAAGCCCTCCGTTACTTTCAAAATCGAAGGAAGGTAAAACACTATTGGTTTACCTGGCAGTCTCAGAAGTAGCAGTAAGTGCATTTTGGGTCCGTGAGGACGAAGGTACACAATCTCCCATTTATTATGTTAGTAAAATTTTAACGAGAGCAGAAACTCGCTACCTGCATTTGGAGAAGCTGGCCTTAGCTCTCGTAGTCGCCGCTCGGAAGCTGAGGCCTTCCTTCACAAACACGAACTCTCGGGAAGATTGGCCAAATGGGTCATCGAAATGAGTTAATTTGACATAGAATATAAACCAAGGACTGCGATTAAATCACAAGTTTTGGCCGACTTTGTGGCGGATTTCAGTACGGGATTGCTGCATCTAGAAACCAAAAAGACAATAATTATGTCAGAATTGACATTGGGAGTTTGGACCTTATTTGCGTACGGAGCCTCCAACGTAAAAGGGTCCGGGCTTGGCATAATATTAACCACGCTGTCGGGAAAAACCCTAAGGCAAGCCATCAGAACGGGTCCTTTAACTAACAATGAAGCAGAGTATGAGGCTTTGATTGCATGACTCGAACTGGTCCCAGGAATAGATTCCGAGGTCATAAAAATCAAATGCGACACCTAGTTGTTGGTAAATCAGGTCTACGGGATCTTTGAAACCAAAGGGGAGCGAATGCAACAATACGTAATGAAGGTCCAGGCTCTGCTGGCTCGATTTCGGAAGTGGTCGATTAGTCATATCCCGAGGAAGAAAATGCAGAAGAGGATGCCCTGACTAACCTTGATTCATTAACGAAAATGAATGGATTGGATTTTCGGGTGGTAGTACAACTCATGCACTCGGTCCTGGATGTGGATAGCTAGTATGAGGTAAATACGATGAATTTGGTCTGGGACTGGAGGAATGAGATCATCGATTATCTCGAGCACGAGAAGTTTCCCAAAGACTCCAAGGCGTCCCGAGCGATGTGTGCTAAAGCAGCACGATATAGCTTCAAACCAGGCCAACCATGTAGAAAATCTTTCCAAGGCCTACTGGCCCAATGTGTGAGGGTGTCCGAAGCTAATTATGTTATGCGAGAAGTCCACTAAGGAATATGCAAAAACCATTCGGGCGTAGAATCCTTAGTGCTAAAATTTGTAAAGGTAGGACATTATTGGCCTAAAATGGAACAAGACACCAAAGCTTTCGTGCAAAAATGCGATAAGTGCCAATGCTACGCACCGCTGGTACATCAACCGGCATAACTAGTACACTCAGTTCTGTCTCTGTGGCCATTCATAAAGTGGGGGATGAACATTGTCGGACCGCTTCCACCGGCAAGGTAAGGTTTCTTTTAATTTTGACTGACTATTTTTCTAAGTGGGTTGAAACAAGTCCTTATCAAAAGATCGGCGAATGTGAAGTAGTGAATTTCTTGTGGGAGAACATAATGTGCAGGTTTGGAATACCAAAAGAGATAGCATGCAATAATGGGCCACAATTTATTGGTGTAAAGTTCACAAAGAATTACCTGGAGTGTTATGGGTGTATCGAACGACGACCAAATAAGGCGCGGGAGAAACTCTTTTTTCCTTTGTGTACGGAGCAGAAGCCTTAATCCCGGTGGAAGTAGGAGAGCCTATCTTAAAATATTTGTAAACAAGCGAAGAGACGAACAACGAAGCGATGTTGGTCAACTTGGAGTTACTCGATGAAAGGACTTGGCACATATAAGAATGGCAGCCCAAAAGCAGAGAATAAAATGATATTATAATCGAATAGCCAACCTCCATTATTTCAAAGCAGGAGACTTGGTCTTAAGGAAAGTAACTCAAAACACCTAGGAGCTCAACCTATGGAAGCTAGGTCCAACATAGGAAGGCCCCTACCGAGTTTCAGCTGTCACTGAGAAAGGTTTGTACAAGTTGGAAAACCAAGATGGAGAGAAGTTGCTCAGCAACTAGAATGTGGTACATCTCAAGAGATATTATTGCTGATGAACATCACCTGTACTGAAAGTATGTGTTGCACTCTTTTTTCCTTCGTCCAATTTTTGTCCAATTGAGTTTTTCTGGCAAGGATTTTATCGAGGTAACAATAGAAAGCATACTACGAAGAAAGTTTCAACGACAACAATAAGACGTTCTAATAACAAGGCACACAAACATAGAATCACATGGATGGTTAGTTAATTTTTCGCTCGATAGCAAAATTTCTACTGGGAAGTTAAGTTTTCTATCCAACAAAGGTTACCCGATTGTTCACAAATACAAACCACTAGAGGATTGTTAGATAGTCTTTTGCTCGTTAGCATAAATTCCTAAGGGGAAGCAAAGTGTGTTACCAAGTTAAAGATTGTCTAGCAATTCATTAGTGGGGTCCTCGAAGGCGCAAAACTTCCAGCGTTCTAATTCTCATTCTTCACGTTCAAATATGAAGATATGATAACAATGAATGACACGTCAACTGGAAAATGAAAACTAGAAATATAGGTTATATCATCGGGACCGGGGACTGCGCGACCAACCCCGTAGAAAAATGTTATACAAATTAGCCACAAGCAATGACAATCTCTTTTTAGCATAACAAATGCTTATGTACTTTTTGAAAATGAAATATTGTTTCTTATCTGAACGATGAATTGACTTTGTCATTTGAAAGTTTAACAAGTACTTCAATATTTAGTGACGTAATGAATAAGAGACGTCATCTTCAAGAACACCGTAAACATAATAGGGCTCTCTCTTATGAAAGCCCTCGCATTAAATGGTTGATACCTGGAATCCAAATGCCTTCAAAAAATACACTCGAAGCCTTGCAAAAAAAAATGCAAAAAAATATAATTTGCGTAAAACAATTAAGCAAAAAAAAAAAAGAATGCAAAGGTTAAAACTTGCATAAATGTTCAAACAAGAGAACGCAGAGAAACTCGTGCAATACTTGAGCAAAAGATATTTTATTTACAATAATTGTGCCAAAACGGCACAAGTACAAAAGTTGGGAAAAGAAAGGAAAAGCTAAACTGCTACCTCTCCGGAACCTAAAGAAAGAAAAGTGTTCGTGCCCCAAGGGGAAGTAGGTAGATCCGCCGATGGCCCAGCATTTTGGCCCTCATAAATTTGCCCTCAACATCATCACCTTTCGGTTCCTGTTCAGTTCTTGAGAACACAGAACCGGAACCAGAAGAACCAGAAGCATCATGCCCTACCGGGAGACCCTTTTTATCATTCGACTCAAGCTCACGGGCCTTAGCGATTTCGGCATCAAAGACAATGATACATGCATTGGCCTCTTCCAAGGTTTTTTTCCTCATATTGTACATAACATAAGTTTTCTTAATGATGAAGGAAGCCATTTGGTGCTTAAGTTCTTCTTTGAGTTGGGTTACCTCGATAGAAAGGTTTTCAGAGGCGGATCTAACGGATCTGAGGCTAACATCAAGGTCACAGACAATTGATCTAAAGAGCCTATTATGCTCAATAGTTTTCCTATACTTCTCCTCTAACTAGGAATGTTTCACCCCCGCAGCAGCAAGCTCTTCAACTTTGGAGTTTAAGGATGCCTCTAAATTGATCAATCTTTTAGCGGAGGCAGCTACACGATCGGGGGCAGCAAGAACAACATTATGAACTTCAGCCCATTTGGCCTTAGCCTCTTCAAACTGAACCCTCAGCGGGGTGATCTCTTGGCTAAGGGTCTCCACTTCTTGCTCGCTTTGTTGCAAAAAAACCTCTAACATAATGGCCTCAACAACTTTGGTTTCCAGTTCTGAGAGGCGAACAATGGCTTGGTACCGCTCAACCAAAGTTGATCCCGCTCGGAGGTAAGTTCCTTTTTTTCCCGAATCAACCTCTGGAGGCCCTCAGAAGCAAGGAAATTGGCCTACGAAACAAGAAAGGCAAATTCAAAAGTAGTACTAAATTGAAGATAGAAGAAATGACAATGGAAAAGAAGAATATATCACTGCAGCGTTGTGCATGGCATTATTCAACAAGCACTCTCCTAAGAGAGTCTGTATCTTTTTCCAATCTTTTTCTGAAGCCAAAGGCTTCAGATATTTAACAAGTTCCACCAATCGAGATAGCAAATTGCATCCTATAAAGACCGAGAGAGTAATGTTCCTCCTCCCTTGAGGACCTTCTGATGGGGAAGCATAATTTTGCCCTAAATTCCCATGAACTAGGTACTGGGGAAAAGGAACATCTTCTTCTTAGGTAGATGCGGCCGATGGAGATGTTGTAGCAGTTGCTGGCGGAAGAGTTGGCGTAGAAGGTGATGAAGTTGATGGCATTGAAGGATGAGAAGCAGCTGCGATGAATGCAGTGCTAGTAGTTGGTTGCACATCAACCAAAGACGGCAGGGGCCCAATACTTAGCCTCACAGTACCGGGCGCAACGACAAGGATCGGGCAACAGGAATTGGCATTTTATACCATTTCAAACTGCCCCCTGATGTCTCCCAAACTCACACAAATATAGGTTGTGAGGCAGCCGAAGCAATAATAAGAACCCAACGCAAGTCGGGGTCGAATCTACAGGGAATTAGATATGGGATTAGGTATATGTCTACACTAGGTGTATGATGTGCCCAAGATTACACTTTCACATATTTGGTTGTGTCTTTCTACTTCTATTGATTATGCTAATGTTTGCAAATGAAAAGCTAAGAAATAATATTTTTGGTGTTGTTGTTTTTCAAGTTGATAAAAGGTCTAGGGTCGTGAACTCCACCTAGGTGGTTACCTAATGGGTTGTAAACTCTAGAGCAAGTTTGATTGGTTGGGGTTGTAATATAGCAATCACACGCAATTACCCGCTCAATACCTCTCGGTAGTAAGAGTGATTTGCCCAATTTGGCTTTCTCAAGTCCAAATGGGTATTGCATAAAACAAGTGATAAATGCTCAGGTCGGGTCTTGCTATCTCTAGATTCAACCCTTTAATTGAGACTATCAATTTCTTGAGTTCACCCCAATTTCTTGTTAGCCAAGTTTTCCTAGACTTGGTCTCTTTTTCTCAAGTAGAGACCAAGTCAATTAGGCATGAATCAATATTTGCAACCATTAATTCTTAATTTCAAGCAAGAACTAGATTAAATATCACTAACACAATTACAAACAAGCCCTAAATCAAATACTCATTAAGTACCCACACTAGGATTGGGTCACAACCCTAGCTAAAAAATTAGCTACTCATGAAAAATGCAGAAATTAAGATAAAACCCATAATAGATGATTAAGAGAAGAAAATCTAATGTTAAAATGCTAATCTAGTACAGTGTTACCCAATACAGTAAACAAAAACGGCTCAGGTGCTCTCCCAAAAAAAACTTAACCTAAAAAAAGACAAAAAGTTCTATTTATACTAAGCTAAAAATATCTGACAAAATTGCCCATGCGGAGGTTGTACGGCCGCACAATTATGTGTGCGGTCCTCACAATGAGACTTAGCTTGATAGGTTCCAGTTATGCGGCCGCAAAATTCTAGGTTGCGGCCGCACTCTTCCAACTTCAACGGATCGCATATTTTTGAGTGCGACCGCAGTCTTGCTTCTTCGGTCACACAATTATAGTGCGGTCCGCACTCCTTGAGCTTTGGCTTTGGCATTGTGGGATTTCTGCGGACCGCATATTTCTGAGTGCGGCCGCGCTCTTAATTATGCGGCCGCACAAAAATGGTGCAGTCTGCATTTCTTCTTGACCTTAAAATCCCAACTCTCTGAACTTTATCTTCTGCGGCCGCACCAGAATTTTGCGGTTCGCACTTTGCATAGCATTTCTTGCCAGAAGCTTTTTTCATGATCTGCGGCCGCACTAACTTTTGTGCAGTTCACACAATGCTCTTTTAGCCTTGTTTCTGTCCTTATCCAAAATTACTCCTTCTTGAGTTGATTTTAATCTCTTTAGCTCATATTCTAACACTCCTGCAAGCAAGCACATTTCATTAGTTTTTGGGAATACCTTTAAGCAATTTTGAGCTAAAACGAAGGTAAAAGAGTACATATAAGTAGTCAAAATTCCTACTTATTACCCCCAAATCGCCAAGACATCGTCCTCGATTGATGGAACTAACTCAACAGATAGAGCATTATATTGAGATGATAAGGATCGTCGTCTTCTATGTAGAGAAGCTCCCTCATCACTAGCTTCTCCATCATCGTCAATCATCACGGCGTCTATGGCCGGCCCAGGCAGAGGGCTTGGCACCACAACTTTCGGAGACGACTCGGGGGCAGCATTCTTTGCCCTCTTATTCTTTCCCTCGTCCGTAGAGGAACACTTTCCTTTTGGTTGCTTGTTCTCCTGCCGGGGAGTCCGTGAGGAAATACTTGTACCCTAAGCAGGCCTGGAGACCCCTAATCGAGTAAGCGCCTCTTGAAGCAGCCTTGCCGCATCAGTAGGATCAGCTAAAACATCCTCCTCGGGGATGAAAACTGACCCCAGGGGTAGACCTGAATTCAGAAAAAAAGAAGAAGAAAGGATCAATCAATTTCCTCATGTAAGAAACAAAAACGAGATGAGTCAAAGTTGCCATGATTTTTTGCCTTCCACCTGTATTTCAGGGCTAGTTCTTCCCACGTGTGGGTTTTGAGCATAGTGACATCCAAGACTTTACGGACCCACTGTTCCAAGTCTTTAATCCTAGGTGGAACCTATCGAGTTGCTGAAACAGGAGAAGAAAGGAAGATCTATACGGATATGGAAAAATTCTAATGAAAGAAATATTAAATAAGGAAATTACGAGTGTGGTTCCATGATTTCGAAAAGGATTAAGCCGTTGCTGGAGTAATATCATTAGTGGCAACTACAACGAACCGTTCCATCCACCCACGGTTATTTTCATCATCTATGCAAGATAATAGAGCATGGTGGCCGCATTGGCTGAAGTTTATCATTTCCCTACAGAATATTTTGGGGGAATATAGATTCATCACATGAGCTAAGGATAGATTATCTCCAGTCTCTTGGTACAAACACCGAAGACAAGCAATTGTCCTCCACACACAAGGACTTACTTGTGCCAAACACACCTAGTAGCGGAGGCAGAACTCCGCAATAATAGAGTCAAGCTCTCCACTCAAGAAAACGCTCCCAAAGCAAAGGGATATGTGTAAAAGTATGTAAAACCCTCATTGGGTAAGGTTACTCGCTATGTTAGATTAAGAGCAATAATGTCCAAATCTTGGCAGCGACAATCTTCCTTCACAACAGAAATACTGAAAGGGCGGATGGGAAGAAAGGGTATCTGCCAACGACCCATGTACGAGGGCTAACTGAATGGAATTTCTCTTCGAAGTCTTTTGTTGTAACAAGACTTCTAGGGATGATAGTTCTTAGTGTTGGAGGGGCAACGTCCTCGGTTTTGTTCTTGTTCTTTGAGGAACCGGTATTCTTTGAAGAAGAAGTCATTATATATTATAGAAGAAGGAAAATCTTTTTCGATTGAAGAGAGTTAAAGAATAGGACACAAGTTGAATAAAGAAGGCCTTAAAGAGTTTGGAGAGTTATAAAGTATGAATGAAGGAGGTTGTTGCGTATAAGTAAAGGTTTGGGCGGCTAAACTCGTAGTCATGATAACCTCGGCAAAATGTGTTGAATCGTGGGGTGACGCATGTTCAGGGCATTAAATGCGAAGAGACGTGCATCTAATCAACCGTCAGAAGCTTTTCAGAAGGAATCGTAGTAACTCCCGCCAAAAAGAGAGTTTCTACCAACTTCTCGGTGACAAAAGTTATGTCACCGGAAAGCAGGGGGACTATCTGTATAGGGTAAAATATGCTATGTTAAGTGTCGCTTAAGAGAATGACGAGTAGAGCCTAAGGCGGGAGATAGTTAAAACCGAAGGCAATTATCCTATTTGTTACCAGAAGAAATGACACTCGTAAATAGGCGATAAATACCCTCCTTCCGGTAGCATTTAATGGAGAATATTCCATAACATTTAGTGCGCTGTCCGTTACAAAAGAATATGGCATTCATGACTGTCGTTATATATATCCTTCAATGACCCTCATTATTGGCAGTGAAGAGGGGTTAGATCCTAGGACCTTATTCCCTATGTGTAGCTATAAATAGTGAGCTCTATTATCATTGTAAGGGGTCACGAATTTTCTAGCAAACTTATGCTATAATTTACTCAAAGCTCTATACAATTTTATCTTCTTACTTTTTGGTTTCATTATTACTGTGCCCGAAAGCTTCGCTCCGGAAATTATATCTCTGCTATTTCATCTTCATATCAAGGCTAAGTGATACATATTTCTTCAATTTCTTTATTATTTTAGGATCAAATTAATTTACTTGTATAGAAATCACATATAAATTTAACTATACCATTTTTCGGGTAAACAAACGAGTAAACAAACCGAAGTCTTAACAACTCTTGTCAATGACACAAAGCTATTATCTATTCTTTGTTACTGATATAACCTTAAATTCAATCAAAACGCCAAAATTCTCCAGCATGCTTCTTCCTTTCTCAGTCATTCAAGAATTCTTCAGAAACTACCACCACCCCAAAAGGCTTTTGCATAAAACAAGTGTTTCTAGTTTTTTCTTCATTCTGCTATTGAAGCCAGAACCCAAAAAATTTTGTTTCTTCAAAATTCACTTTAACTCTCTAAATTCAATTGTTTCTCGTGGGTTTTCAAATTTCATGTTATTTTGTATATGTCATTCTCCAACTTCAAAATCTATCATAGTCTAAATATATTATACATTAGCTTATACACATTATACATTTAGTATGCAATGTAGAATTGATGCATAATCCATATACAATCAGTGTATATACCTTATACACTTTTTATACCCAAATTATACACTTAATATGTACACAAAAAGGACCCAGAGCCTCCACCTGTACACGACATTACTTCATCAAAAAAATGCATCCCTTGTAAATAGGAGTAAGGCATATTTTCAGTAGTCACCATGGAGAAAAAAGAAAAAAAATCCAGATGCACTACCTAGAAAACTAGTTGACAGTATATAAAGAAAGAGAAAGAGCAATTGGGTTTGAGGCTGAGAACAAAAAACAAAGAAATTGGTGAATGGCAGAAAGGAAAAGAGAGGTGAAAGAGAAAGAAGAGAAGCCGTCAGTTTTTTGAGAACGAGGGAGGCAATGCAGAGCGAGGAGGAGGATGGGGTGAACACTAGGTTTTTTTGGGAAAAAGTGGGGATAAGATAAAAAAGTAAAATAGGGTTGCTAATTGTTTAAGTCGAGTAATGAAAATGAGGAGTCCGGAATCAAAATGTGATTCTTTTGGACTCAAAGTACATAAAGAGATGGTAAAAAAAAGTTACATTTTTATATATAGCGCCAGTTATTGTGGCGCTATACTGTAAAGCTGACACGGCACAGGTATAGCGCCACAATACATACATTTTTTAAATCCCTTCCGTCTTCTTCATCGATTCATTCTCCATTTTTTAACCTTCTCCTCTCTTCTTGGTCCCCCACCCCATACCCGCTTCTGCGCTCCTTTTTTTAAAAAAAAATTTGGGTCCCCCCGACACATAAAACTTGAAGAACGTAGGTCCCACATTCGAGTAGAGCTTCGTGTTATTGTTGATTCACATTTCTGGAATCAAAATTTCAATCTTTTTGCTTTCTGAAAATTCTAAATCGAGGTATTTCGATTTATTTTAAGTTGAAACATTTATAATAATGCATATTATTTGATTTGTATGTGTTCTATTTCGGTTTGTGTTTTTTTTTCGAAACTAGCATGTTAAATTTATCCGGATTTAATATTAGTGTTTTCTAAAAAAATATAAATTTGTAAAATAAATTTGTCTGTTAATATCCTGATTTATATATATGTGTTTTCATGTCTTTTTGTGTTTTATTTGCAATTAAATTTATTTGTTGTTTATGTTTAGTTTAAATTATTTTTTAGCGTAGTAAAATTTAGACCTTTTTAGCGTAGTAAAACGTAGACCCTTTTAGCGTAGTAAAATTTAGAGCCTTGTAGCGTAGTAATGTGTAGTATTTTAGCTTAGAATTCCTTTTGTTTAAGTATCTTATACTGGTTGTTGAAAATGCAAACCTTGTACAATTAAGTTAATAATTGTATCAACACACATAATTAGTAATTTGTACAATTAAGTTATTAAAAATATGAATTTAAATTATAATAAAAACATATAATTATTAATGATAGTTTGGTGTCACTGATCCTCAAAATATCGAGCCCTGAACCCATATATATATATATATATATATATATATATATATATATATATATATATATATATATATATATATATATATATATATATATAATTTGTACAATTAAGTTATTAAAAAATATGAATTTAAATTATAATAAAAACACATAATTATTAATGATAGTTTGGTGTCACTGGTCCTCAAAATATCGAGCCCTGAACCCATATATATATATATATATATATATATATATATATATATATATATATATATATATATAATTTGTACAATTAAGTTATTAAAAATATGAATTTAAATTATATTAAAAACACATAATTATTAATGATAGTTTGGTGTCACTGGTCCTCAAAATATCGAGTCCTGAACCCATCCATATATATATATATATAATTTGTACAATTAAGTTATTAAAAAATATGAATTTAAATTATAATAAAAATACATAATTATTAATGATAGTTTGGTGTCACTGGTCCTTCAAAGTATCGAATGACTCATCTATATATATATATATATATATATATATAATTTGTACAATTAAGTTATTAAAAAATATGAATTTACAGTTGACGACATGGACACGACTATACATCCCGGCCCTCGGACGTTGGATCTATTAGCCCTACAGCCCAGCATAGATCTGAGTATATATGGGACGGACAGTTGCTTACGCAGACTTTCCGGGCTAGGAGAGTGGATCTCTTGTGGGAGTTTTTGAGTCCTCCCCATGTTCTACATCCTCGTGTGGTCCATTACCTGGAGGAGATGGGATTATATAGGATTATTAGGATTGGCTGGATACAACTCGACTATGCTTTGATCACGGCCTTGATTGAGCGGTGGGGACCGGAGACGCACACTTTCCATTTGCCCATCGGCGAGGCCACCATCAAACTCCAGGACGCTGAGATTTTATATGGCCTGTCCACTGATGGCTTGCCAGTTTTACTGCCTGCGACCATGAGATATTATTCGCGGCAGGCATATTGGGATATGCTGCACATGCTCACGGGTTTCATGCCGGAGGACGAGGAGGTAGCGTCTGGGTCCAGTCGTATACAGTTGGTCCCCATTAGAGACCACCTGGTGCAGATCCACCATACTATCACCGACGAGTCAGCGGAGGTGGATGTACAGCGATATACGAGGCTGTTGTTGCTCCTTCTATTTGGGGGGGTCTTGTTCCCGAACACTTCGGGGAACCTAGTGAGCCTCCGTTTTCTGCATCATATTACCTGGTTCGAGGATACATCCATCTACAGTTGGGGTGGTGCTATCATCTCATATCTGTACAGGCAGATGTGTCGGGCTTGCATCGGCTCATAGAGAGACGTTGGTGGCTTTATACCGCTTCTACAGGTGACAACATATTCAAATAATATGTCCATTAGTTACAATTCTACCTAGTTATAGTTAATCTTATACTTTACGTCAACTTTGTATGTTAGGTTTGGGTCTGGGAGCGATTTCTGCAGTTTCAGCCACCTCTACCACAACTACCGGCTAATGTAGAAATTACGCAACTCCCTCTAGCCCGTATGTGTGTTATGAGTCATACTCTTGTACGAGGGTATGATGCCCATCATAATCTCCCCCTCTGCAGGGATGTGTTGGATCTGTTGGAGGACGCACAAGTGAATATCTAACTAAACTTACTTGTTATAGATTAACTTAGTGTTGTGCATACTAACGGTTTGTGTTCTTATTTGATAGTTCATCTGGACGTCGTACAACGATGAGGTGATAGGTACCCTGCCATCGTATTGCACGTTCGGTCGACATATTTGGAGGGCTTCTGTCCCACTCATATGCCTCGATATTGTCGAGCACCATGCCTCCGAGTGGGTATTTCGTCAGTTTGACCTGCCACAACCTATACCGACTCTGCCAGCATGGCATGCTTTAAATTATGAGATGGATGATCAGTCCAGGGCGGACAACACATTTATGGCATGGCTTAACGAGCAGTTGGGTACTTGGGACAGGCGAGGGGACTTGACCCCACCTCCACAACACTTTCCTATTCAACGTTATATGGCATGGTACCACACTGTTTCCCGACTTGTTATCGGGAACCCAGTTCATCAGGCACACGGTCGGTACGTCCCATACGCCGGGAGACACGAGGCCCTGGTATGTTTTCTGTTATTATTAGTTATATACCTGTAATTTAGTGCCAAATATGTAGTTTATATTTTTTACTTTGTGCAGGCGATTGGATTGCATACCGTCTATCATATGGGGCAGCAGATGCCGAGTTATGTCCACGATCCTGTGGCCATACAGGAGTATAGTTGTCAATTCATGGATGTGGCTGCCCAGACACTACAACGAGCCCGATCGGATCAGCGTTTGGCATACGAAGCTGATTATATGGACCCAACGCAGTACCATCGAGGTCGTGCTATCCGACGAGCTGGTGGTGCCCGACGAGCTGGTGGTACCGGACGACGTGGTCGTGAGTGGAGAGGAGGTCGTCCCCAGAAAGAGGGCGTTGAGGCTCCTGCTGATGATGTTGCTGTTGATATGGCAGGTGGCATGCATGAGACGGACATGCCATCTTACATCCTTGGAATTTATCGCACTCCAGTGCCATCGTAGGTGACCCCATCGGGTCAATTATTGATCACGGGCTCAAATATTCAAGGAGTGGATTGGGGTAGATACTTCCCAGGCCCGTCTACCACTGTTGAGGATCGACCGACCCGAGATTTTTATAGTGGGCGCCGACTGAGTTATGCTCCACATCACATGCGCAGGTATGAGTTTATTAGTATTGATTTGAATTTGTTTAAACTGTAACTTATTTATTTTCTTTAACTTTATTAATTTCCTTTTTAAGGCTTCATGCGATGCAGCGGCAGATGACTACATTCAGGATCTAGAGACGATGATGGTAAGATAATATAAATTGTTGTGAATTGTTATGTAGTTTTCTATACTAAGTTTCATATTATTATGTAGCATTCTACTGGAGCTGACCACACCACCGATACATGTCATCCTGCGCCGCATCCGGCTATAAGGAGACGACTTGATGATGATGATCCTGATAGCATACCCGGGCGGGAGGGGATGCGCCTCAGGCCAGCGGCTGCATTGAGACACACCGGATGCGGGACACATTGACATGGTGTAAATAATATTTTTGTATACATTAACAACAATATTTAATCGAATATGCCCATTACTTTTTTTAGTTCTCCATTCGTTTGATAGTTTCATAAAATAAAATTTAGAACAACACAAGCACTTAAACTTAACTTCCACTTCAATTAAAATAAAATTTAGTACAACACAAGCACTTAAACTTAACTTCCACTTAAATTAAAATAAAATTTAGTACAACACAAGCACTTAAACTTAACTTCCACTTCTCACAAGCACTTAAACTTAACTTCTACTTCAATTAAAATAAAATTTAGTACAACAAACAAGGAAAATATTACTATATCACAAACACAAGCACAAACACAAACATAGCATACCAACATAATAAAAATACATGAAATATGAAAAATACACTAAACACATATATGCCAATGTTTAACCGCGATTGCTATTTATTCTCCGCTCCAACCACTTAAATCGTTCTTCCAGTTGTTCTTTTTCTTCTTCTACCTCTTTCAGTTTCGCCTTCACCTCCGCAAGTTCCAGTTTATATTTTTTTTAAGTTCCTTTTGTGCTTCAAAATTCCATTGTGTTTTCCATTTTTCTTCTCTCACCTCCTTCAGGTTCGCCCTCAAGTCTGCAATAATTCTATTGCTTTCTTTTTCATGTTCCCGTTGTCTTAAACACATATTATGAAGAAACTGCAGTTGTTCTCTGTAACATTCCTGATAACATGGTTCATCAACCCATTCCTCAAAATCACAAATAGGTTCGCCGGGAACCTTGTAAAACTGGTTCATACAGTGCCAGTGGCGGCGTCCAACTTCACCACCGTCCCAATAATTTTGCATCAAGCATGTTTTTCCACAGTTGCACTTTGGTGGACGAAGAGGTTGATTCATTTGTGAAATATTTGCTTTTAGTAAAAAAAAAACCTTACTTTTAATAAAATATTTGCTTTTAGTAAATTTTGAGCACACAAAATAACTACAATGAGCCCGTTATTTATAGACGAGACAACACACACATAACGTACTATCTAATGGCGCTATACTTTGCGTGTTAAATATCAGGATGTTGACAAGACAACTTTATGTCAGCTGGTCAGCTTTTTCAGTTCGACAAGACAACACACACATAACGTACTATCTAATGGCGCTATATTTTGCATGTTAAATATCATGATGTTGACAAGACAACTTTATGTCAGCTGGTCAGCTTTTTCAGTTCGACAAGATAACACACACATAATGTACTATCTAATGACGCTACACTTTGCATGTTAAATATCATGATGTTGACAAGACAACTTTATGTCAGCTGGTCAGCTTTTTCAGTTCGACAAGACAACACACACATAACGTACTATCTAATGGCGCTATACTTTGCGTGTTAAATATCATGATATTGACAAGACAACTTTATGTCAGCCGGTCAGCTTTTTCAGTTCGACAAGACAACACACACATAATAAATATACAGATAATTTTATTAAATTATTATTTAAATAGGTAAAATGGGAAAGTACAAATTATAGTTAACAAGCATAATTTTATTTCATAAATCTTGCAACATAGACATAACAACTAATTATTACAACATTAACTCATGGGTAGTTAGGTACACTAGAAGAACACCCACCACGAGCTTGATTAGTTTTGCCACCCAAACCAGCTGAAGGACATTTACGACGGTCGTGTCCTGTTTGCGAGCATATACCACATTTGCGTGCATAAACGGTGTCACTAACATCCATTTGGTTCTCTATACACGTTCTCTTCTGCACCTGTCTTTTACGCAAATAGGACTTGTTACACACCATTTTAAATGGTTCCGGAGGCCAATAATGCTCAACACCCACTGGCTGCAACTGACCACTATATGTGTTTAGGTACTTGGAAACACTATATTGTTGATCAACATAGTTGGTCTCCGCATAACCAACACGTTGAAAACACTTGATGGCATGTGAGCAAGGCATGTGGTAGATGGACCATTTCCCACATGAGCATAACCTTGCTGATTCATTTAAGGTATGTACATTATTAGCCCGATTATTAAGGATAGCGGTGCGAATTTCAAAAATACCTCTTTCGTTATTATACTGCAAAAATGAATGTCAATGTGCTCGCCGTCTGTATTTCTCAAATCTATGCATCGGCATTGGCATAAATTCAACACCCCTCTCCATCAATTTCGTTGCAGCTGCAGACCGTTCAACAAACCTCTCCGCCATCTGCTTGAACGACATCCACACCATGGCTGTGACGGGCAATCCTCTTGCCGACTTCAATAACCCGTTGAAGGACTCTGACACGTTTGTAGTAAGAATTCCCCATCGTCTGCCACCATCCACATGCAACGTCCACTTTTCAGGGTCATGTCGCATTAACCAACGATAGGCTGCCTCGTCTTCTTGCCTGATAGAATCCATATGCCTCCGAAATTTATGTTATTGGTGGTCTGTTGCTGCCATCCACATCAAATCATGTAGATCCTTGTTGGGATGTGCCTTCTGGAAATTGGACTTAAAGTGCCTCACACAGTAATGATGGTATGCATAAGGTTCTTGCCATACAGGCAAGTTCTCCACAGAACTTAATATACCACTGTGCCGATCAGATATTAGACAAATACTTGAACGTTGTTTGACAACGTGCTCTTTCAGGTGGTTCAAAAATAGCGTCCACGTCTCTATGCTTTCATTGGCACAAACAACAAAAGCTATAGGAAATATCTGTCCATTAGCATCCACTGCCACGACTATCAATAGAGTGATATCATATTTTCCATAGACATGAGTTTCGTCTATGGATATTACGGGTCGGCAATGCGAAAAACCATCAATTGCTGGCTTAAACGCCCAGAACACGTAATTGAATATGTATTCTGTTGTTCCCGAATTCTGCTCAAGCTTCCATTCAACAACTGTTCCAAGGTTAAAGTGCTGCAGTGCGTCCATATACTTTGGCAGAGATGCAAATGACTTATCCCAATTACCGTACACAATTTTAAACGCTCGTTTGCGCCCGAGAAATGCCTTTCTTTTCGTAATGGTATGGCCATATTCCTGGTGGACTGATGTAACGCATTCTTTGATTGTATACCTTATGGACGCTTCGAGGTGCGGAATAAGTACAAGTGAAATCAAGTCAATATCCAAGTTGAAGTGATTCACGTTGAATGTGTCCATTTCGCATGTGTGGGTGGGAATGTATTTACCCACTTTCCACATACCTGTCTTTTTCTTGGTCGTACGCAACATCCAATTACATGGCCAAAACCACCTGCGGCAAACAACCATGTATATCATCGGACTTAACTCCCATACCTGCATCTCACGACACTCTTTTACGTTGTTCATTTTACAAGCCCTGCTTAAGAGCGCTTTATCAGGAAAAAGTATCCCCTTTGCAAGCACCGTTGGTCTAGACTCATCCCACATTGCTGTTCGGATTTCATCAAAATCCCTTGTGAGAGCTTCCACATCCGGCACGGTTGGCAAGTTATCAATGTAAGGAATCTCCCTTGAATAAAACGACATTTCGGACTCGTACACTCTTCGTCTAGGGGTCTCTCTCTTCAAATTAGGTCCTTCCTCCTCATCCTGCTCATCACCATCCTCACGAAAAAGGGTGTCTCGTATCCGGATTCATCGGCATTGTTATCGTAATCACTGTTCTGTTCCTCACTCTGTGCATCTGCTAGATCCCAATATAATACGTCGTTTTCGGTCAATTGAGTGAGTATGGGAGGTTCAACTTGCTCGTTTTCACTGCACAACCAACAAAAATATAAGCTACTGAATTAATAAATGCTTTCCATATGGCTATATCACTTCACTTACAAGTCGTAATGTGATGAAATTCCATGATGGGCGTTTTCAATTAGGTGATGACTACCGGATGGGCTACTTATAAAATTCATATCCGGTCAGTACCTCCTATTAAATATGTGAGCGTTAATACAAATTCAATACGCCAAAAATATACATAATTAACACAAATGAAAATTGAATTTTACCACTCGTCTTGTGAATTATGGAAAGCAGGGTATAAATTATTTTCTCGCTGCTCATTCGCCGGCGATGATAAGTTTAAATCAAGGAAAACTCTTTCATCCGGAACCTGTCCGGCAAAAACTGCTCCAGAATAACCACTCGATGACTGGGGGTTATATCTACTACGCACAACCTCATTTTTTGGAACGACTTCAACTTTCACGTACATCTCCAACATTGTGATTTCAAGAAATTCCCGGAATTCGTCCGGAGTCCTCAGAAAATCACTCAAAGTTTTATCATCGTCGATGTTAAACTCCGAGTAAAAAGCAACCCCTTGCGGAGTGACAAAATACGGATATCTTCCAGTTACTTTAAGTATCACTGAACGTTTCCGTACACTCATTTTTTTGCATAACAACGATATCAATTTATCGTACTTTATTGAAAGTGGAAATTTAACATGACACTGAGCAGGTAAACTATAGCCCACGAAATTATTCTCCATCACAACCTCACCCCCCCCCCCAATATAATGAAACTCTTATTCTATGCTCTTCAGACATAATGAAAAAATGTTGGAGAATTTAACAACAATAAACGTTTCAACAAGAGTTAAAATTTTTTTGAATGAATTTCTATACAATCCTGACCTCTTTATATAGGAAATGGCTAGCCGAGATTTTTTTTTATATATATAGCGCCCAAAAAGTTGACACTATATGCTTTTGAATTATTGAAGTCAGGAATTATTGGTGGGGCCAGGAAAAAGGAGTATAGCGCCAAAATACGAGGCGCTATATATAAAACTTATATATAGCGCCAGGTATTGTGGCGTTATACCTGAGCGTGTTAGCTTTTTCAGTATAGCGCCACAATACTTTGCGCTATACAGTAACGACACAGTTAACGTTACTGTATAGCGCCAAGTATTGTGGCGCTATACATAAAAATGTCACCTTTTTACCCCCACCTATTTATGTATTTTGAGTCCAAAAGAACCACAATTGGGTTCCGATTAATTGTTCTTTATTGTTCTAAATGGGCTGCTAGTCCAGTTAATTGTTCTTTATTGTTGGACCACATTCTTCTTCTATATTTACCTCAACCCAACTTAAAGACACATGGCCACTGGTCCATAATAAAGACAACCCAGAAGACCCCTAGTTATCTTTATAATTATAATCTTGTTTTAGTAGTAGCCATTCTTTTATACATATAACATTATTTACATTATATATATATATATATATATATAGTGTGTGTGTGTATTAGTTAGCTGGTTAGTAAATGTTTAGAGAACTCAGTTTATTTCGATGAATAAAATTTTCCCTTTCTCTCTCTCTAAGAACTAGGGTTGTGTTTGTTCTCTCTTCAAATTGCATCAATTACTCGATCGTAACATGATATCAAAGCATGGAAATCAATAAATCGGATCATTAGCTACCGTCCGATGTTATCCTCGAAGGCGGCGGATTTTGATTTTTTGTTCAACCTGTTATGGTGGCCGGAGGTGGTGTTTGCGGTGGTTTTATTAAGACTGTGAATTGGTGCTATTGTTTTTCCCAAGAAAAAAAGACATTTTGTTTTTGTTGGTGAATTGACATTATTGATTTGCTCTATGATCACTTATTTGGAGAAAAAAGGGGTCATGAAAAATTTAATATGATAGGTGAACTTGTACTGTTTTTAGTTGTAAGTATGCTTTAGTCGTTAATTGAGGTCTTATATTTTTCAAGAGTTTTTTAGTATTGTTGGAAATTTATATGCCTAGAAAAAAAAATAACATCAATTTTTTTTTTTTTTGTATAATATTGATCTAACATGAATTTAAATAGAGCGACATGACCAATAAGATTCACATAGTCAACCCGATTTATTTGTAATTGAGGCATAAGTATTATAGGAGTTAATAAGATGCTTGGGGAAGGAGAAAAAAGAATAGATGGAGGAGAAAGAGAGCTCTTGGTCAAAATCAAACCTCTGTCTTTGTTGCATTTAGAGTAAGTATTAAATTTTTGTGAATAGATTATGCACAAATGAAGGGCAAGACTGCGTATAATAGACCTTTGTGATCAAATTCTTCACTGAATCTCGCGCATAGCGAAATCTTAGTGCAGCGGGCTTCCTTTTAGATTATGCTTATAATAGTGGAAGGTCGCAAATATTTGGTGAAATAATTAAGGGTGTGTTTGGTACAAAGAAAAATATTTTCCAAAAAATATTTTCGAATTTTTTCATGTTTGGTTGGCTTAAATGTTTTGAAAAATATTTTCCTCATTAATTCATTTTTCTCCAATTGGAGGAAAATATTTTCCTTATCAAAATGAGGGAAAATATTTTTCAGAACTTTTTTTCAACCTTTTTCACTTTATTCCCCATGCCCACCAACCCACGCTCACCCCCCCAAACCACCCCAACCCTCTCCCCCCGACTACTCCCCACCTACCCCAACCTCTCCCACCACCCACCCTAAATAAAATTATTATTAAGAATACTTTCTTTTCATGTTGTAGATAGAGTAATTTTTTTATTTCAACAAAATGAATATATTCTTTTTCATGATGTAGAAACAAGTGGGATAAGATCACAAAAAAGAAGGTTGATGGAGGATTAGTGCTCCAAAAAGCTGACCTTAAGAACAAAGCAACTCTCACAAATCTTGCTCGGAGGATTTACCAAAATACCGATAGCTTATGGGCAAGAATCCTCATTCATAAGCACTGCAACATGAGCCACACTCAGAGGATAACTAGAACCTCTAGATATCCTAGGTACCCCAAGTCTCCTACTTTGCAGTGCATTCTAAAGGGCTGGGACACTTGCTGCAAAGCAAGCAGATGGGTAGTTCACAAAGGAAATAGAGATAAATTTTTGAATGATACTTGGAATTTCCAACCATCAGGCAATTAGGGAATTGATTGAGGGCCTTCTAACTCAGAATGACCTAAATGCCAAGGTTAACTCAATCTACAATTAAGGGGCTTGGGACTTATCCACATTAACAATGGATCTCTCCCCTAGCATCCTAAACTTACTAAACTCTGTCTTCATTTCCCCAAATCCTACAAAGGAGACACCCTCATATGGGGTATAACTTCTAGTGGCCACTTCTCAAATAGTTCTACTTACTCTTTCCTAAGCAAGGCAGCCAACAACCTTGACACAGATGAAGAAGGCTCCTTCAAATGGATCTGGAAGCTCCAAGCTCCCAATAAAATAAAAAACTTCATCTGGCACCTTACCCATAGGAGACTTCTCACAAGGAGTTACCTCCACAGAATATGGGTCAATTGTGATCCCTACTGCTCTTACTGCAACAATGGTCAAGAAATGATTGACCATATCTTCTTTAAGTGTACTAATGCAGTACTCTTTTGGAATGACCTCTTCTCTAAAGCCTCTAATGAAAATAGACAGCACAGACCAAGCTTCTCTGCTCACTAGTGGCCATCAACCTGGAATTTAATTATGAATAAGCCTTTCAATAGCATCCTTCTCTAGGAAAACATCATCCCCTTCTGTTTCTGGCACATCTGGTTAACCAAAAATAATAATCTCTTTAACAACAAAAAAGAACTTACCAACTCTTCCAACACTATCTCCAAATCCACTGAATACTTCATGTTGACGAAAAATGGTTCCACCAAGATAATTCATCAAATCACAACCAAATGGGAGCCACCAAGAAGAGGATTCTAAAAGTTGAACATAGATGGAGCAGCTAAAAAGAATCTAGGGATAGGAGGAGTTTTTAGAAACCACAATGGAGATAGGGTAATGGGGTTTATGGAGAATATTCCCCATACAACCAACACTGTGGCAGAACTGAAGGCCCTCCTAAAAGGACTCCAACTTGTGGATCAAAATAATCTGGTTCCCCTTGAAATCAATACTGACTCATCTGAAATTATCCAAATGCTAATGATAGGTAGCTTCACTTATGATCCTATAATTTGTGAATGCAGGTCATTAATATGTAGGATGGACATGGTAGTGGTAAAGCACTCTTACCGGAAGCAGAATAAGGTGGCAGATGATTTGGCTAAGTGTGACGACCCGAAGGGTCATCACCGTAGTTCTTCCTTGTTCCGCGCTTTCGAGGCCTTGAAAACCTCGCTTTTAGTTTCCTCGATTGGCGTGCGCAGTTCGGGCACGTAGCCGAAAAGTTTTTATGTTAGAATATGTGAATTATGTGAAAAATTTGATGAATTTTGGTATTAATATGCATAATGTTGACTTCGGTCAACATTTTGGGTAAACGGATCCGGACCTGTGATTCGACGATCCCGGAGGGTCCGTAGAAAAATATGGGACTTGGGCATGTGCCCGGAATCAAATTCTGAGGTCCTAAGCCCGAGAAATGAATTTTTGAAAGAAATTGTTTTTCTGAAATTTGATATGAAAATTTGAAGTGAAAAGGAGTTAGAAAATATAGGTATCGGGCTCGTATTTTGGTTCCGATGCCCGGTACAAGTTTTAAATATGTGTTAAGCACTATCTGTAAAGTTTGGCTAAAAACGGACGTCATATGACGTGTTTCGGACTAAAAATGGAGAATTTGAGTTATGAAAGTTGAAGAAAGAAAATCATGTGTTTGAGGCTTGATCCTATGTATATGATGTTATTTTGGCGATTTGATCGCACGAGTAAGTCCGTAAGATGTTTTAAGGTTGTGTGCATGTTTGGTTTGGAGCCCCGAGGGCTCGGGTGAGTTTTGAATAGGGCCCGGGAGGTCTTGGACTTAAGAAAATGCAGGTTCAGGTGTTGCAGACACTAGCGCAGCCGCGATGCCTTTCTGTGCGGTCCGCGTGGCTGAGTCTGAGGGCTAGGGTTTCAGGTTAACCAGCGCGGCCGCGCACCAAAACAGTGCGGTCCGCACTGGAAGGGTTCAGAAAAGCCCCAATTTTTCTCCCACTCGGCGCGGCCGCAACACATTTTTGTGCGGCCCGCGCCAGGTCCTCAGAAAGGTATACAAGTTCGGAAAATCTCAGTCATTTTTCACTTTTCAAAAACACAAAACCTAAGAGGCGATTTTCCAAACAACGTTTCTTCTCCAAAACGATTGGTAAGTGATTTCTAACTTAATTTCTTTATTCCTTAACATCTTTTAACATAATTTCAACTTCAAATCAAATATTTTCAGGGGTGAAATTGGGTGTTTTGGGTAGAACCTAGGTTTTCTACAAATTGAGAAGTTGGACCTCAATTTGGGGTCCGATTTAAAAACAAATCATATATTTGGATTCATGGGGGAATGAGTAACCGGGTTTTGGTCCGAACCTCGAGTTTCGACCACGTGGGTCCGGGGGTGTTTTTGACCATTTTGGGAAAAACCTTGTAAAAATTTATTTTTCATGCATGGGGAGTGATTCATTTAGTAATTATTAATGTGATTAAGTAACTTATGACTAGATTCGAGCGGATTGGTGGTGGAATCAAGAGGTAAAGCTATACTAGAAGTGTGAGTTGAGTTTGGAGCATTCGAGGTGAGTGTTTGTTCTAACTTTGGCTTGAGGGATTAGGATTTGGATGTTATTTGCTACATGTTAACTGTGGAGTACGGTGTATAGGCATGGTGACGGTTATCTATGCACCGGAGTCTAGCATGACCGTGAGTCGTAGTTGCTTTTAAATTCGAAAGATGTGAAACAGTTGAGCTCATTACTTGCTAATATAATTATGAAGTGATAGTTGAGAAACAGATGAGTTAAAGAAGGAAGTGTGGTATTTTTTCCCTTGTCGAGACTTATTGTTGATTTGTTCTCCCTTGCCGGGATGTTTAATCTTGTTGTATATTCGCTTCCCCGATTGGTTGTGACTGATGATTGGGTAAGGAAGAGCGATTATGCACGAAGGGTCTTTCCGTGCCATGTTTTGATAATTATGCATGAAGGGTCTTTCCGTGCCATGTCTCTAATTATTTGAGCACGAAGGGTCATTTCGTGCCTTGATGTGAGAGTTATGTGAGGAAAAGCACGAAGGGTGATGCCGTGCACTATATTTGACAGTTTTGGTGAGAATTGAGAGTAAAATCACGAAGGTTGGTGTCGTGCAGTTGTTGATTCGCTTGCTCTCTTTCATAGATGTTAATTATTCAGTTTCCATCTCTCTGTTCGTTGGTCTTATATCTAAATTGTTACACCTCACAGCATGTCCCCTCCATATTATCTGTTTAAATTCTGTATATCTTTCCGTTGTTGCACATATATCTGTACAGGTTAATTGTGGTAGGTCCAGTCTAGCCTCGTCACTACCTCGCCGGGGTTAGGCTAGACACTTACCAGCACATGGGGTCGGTTGTGCTGATACTACACTTCTGTGCCCTTTTTGTGCACAGATTCGGGACTAGCTTACGGACCGCAGTAGCAGTAGATTGGGAGCGTGCCTTCAGTCCAGGGACTTTCGAGGTAGCCTAGCTAACGTCCGCAGGCCGGAGTCCCTTCCTATTTTACTTAGATTGTTTCCTTTTTGTATCGGAACAAAGCATTGTATCTTTTATTCAAACCTTGTTTGTAGTACTCTCTAGTAGTTCGTGAGTTAGTGACACCAGACTCTGGGTAGAGATGTATTTAGACTTCCGCATTCGATTTCCGTTATCTAAGTTTAAAGACTTCCGCTTTTATTTAATTGTCTTGTTTTATTTATATTGTTGCGAATGTTATCAGCAATGTATTAATACTTGGCTGGCCTAGTTCCAATAGTAGGTGCCATCACGACTCCCAATGGTGGAAAATCCGGGTCGTGACACTAAGGAAGCAACAAAGGAAGTTTTTTGAACAAATCTAGTATTCTACCAGTTCCTCCGATTTTTGTCAATGATGTATTTTGGGCAGACATCCTAGGAACTGATTCGGTTAGATTTTTTGTGGGTTGTAATATGGAAACAATTCTAGAAAATATTTCTACAGTAGTGGTACTCCAGTACCCAAACCATGCCTCACCTGTATAATGTCTTTTGATAACTAGCTATATATAAATATCCCTTTTAACAAAAAAAAAAAGTATTTTCGTTCATTTCAACAAAAAGAACTTTTTTTTTCATGATATAAAAAAAAGTATTTTCTTTCATTTCAAGAAAACAAGTACTTTCTTTTCATGACGTAGAAAAAGTATTTTTTTTCATTTCAACAAACTAAGTATTTTCTTTTTCTGGAATAGAAAAAGTATTTTCTTTTCAAAAATGAGTACTTTCTTTTCATGATGTAGAAAAATATTTTTCCATTTCAACAAATTGAGTATTTTCTTTTCATGATGTAGAAAAAGTATTTTCTTTCATTCAATAAAATGAGTAATTTTCTTTCATATTGTAGAAAAGATACTTTCTTTTTCAACAAAATAAAGTATTTAATAATTACATTCTTAAAGAAAATAGAGTCCGGGGTGGGGGTGGGGGTGGGGGGAAGGAGTACATGAAACATGAGAATTTTGGGAAAGGTGGATTGAGGAGAGTAGCACAAAAATTTATTTTCCTAAAAATATTTTATACTCTCTAACCAAACATTAAAAAATATTTTCCGAATTTTTTTTTTTTACTCACCAACCAAACAAGGGAAAATAAGTGATAAAACCAGTCATTTTTGAGGAAAACATTTTTTACGATAAAAAACTTTCATCCTTCGTACCAAGCACACCCTAGATGAGGGTTAATTCAGATAGATTGTAAGGTCATATTAGCCGGAGGAAACAAACAAATACATTTTAATTAATGCCTCAAAGACTCTTATGCAAAAAGTTGAGAAGATTTTAAAATTTTATGGATAATTGTACATTTGGTCCCTTAGTTATCGATGAATTCTGGTTTTGGTTCTTGTATATTTGGCTAAACACACGTATCCTTTAATTGACTAAAATATGTGTTATTGGCCCATTCGAAGAAATATGTGATTTATAGATTATTTTTAGAACTATATTGCTCTCAATATGAAGTACTAGTACAAACTTAAAACAAAACATTAATAATTGAATGGTTTAGCATTTAATAATTGGTTAAATTTGTGAAGTTTTATTGTCAAGAAGATAAAAAATGCACATCTATATATATATTAAAGTAAGAAAGTACCATATATAATTGCATTGTGGTTAAGCCAAGTGACAAGTTAATAAATGCAAATAGTATATGGTAACTTTATTCTATATTTGACTATGTTATATATATATATATATATATATATATATATATATATATATATATATATATATACATACATACATACATACATACATACATACATACATTCGAATTTAAAAACTTTATCTATAAATTCAATGATCATATGCAATCATGCTAGGAACTTTTATTATCTTTTTTGATTATTTAAATACTATTGCGCCTGTGGTAAAAAAAAACTATTCCATATAACTATAAAGCTTTTCACATTTAAAACCCTATAATTAAGTTCTTTAATACAATATATCTAGATTTGAATAAATCGAATTTCTTTTAAAATAAATGTAACATATAGGGTACACGTCTATGGTTATCCAGATAACAAAAAAGAGCTTAAAAATCGAATAAAAGTTTACTTACATATATAATCTATATATATATTAAAGCAAGAAAGTTATCATATATAATTGCATTGTGGTTAAGCGAAGTAGGAAGCTAATAAATGCAAATAATATATGGTAACTTTATTCTATATTTGACTATGTTTATATATATATAAACTGAATTTGAATTAAAGAATAATTTTAAATTTATAGATAAAGTTTTTAAATTTGAAATTAAAATAAAAAAGAAATTTATCTTTTTTTTTGTCAAGTTATCGTACTTAATTTGGTTAATGATCATATGCAATCATGCTAGGAACTTTTATTATCTTTTCTGATTATTTAAATACTATTGCGCCTATGGTAAAAAAAAAATATTCCATATAACTATAAAGCTTTTCACATTTAAAACCCTTTAATTAAGTTCTTTAATACAATATATCTAGATTTGAATAAATCGAATTTCTTTTAAAATAAATGTAACATACAGGGTACACTTCTATGGTTATCCAGATAACAAAAAAGAACTTAAAAATCGAATAAAAGTTTACTTACATATATAATGAAGTAAACCTACATGCTGGAGAAAGAAACATCACAAAAATCAGTCAATATTCAAAAAACTTATTTTTTTCTTTTTTGAAAAAACATTTGTTTGAAGGATCAATTGGTATAAATGGACATCAAATAAATAACAAAATTTTGTCTATATATTTGCTATCATTAATTTTAATTTAGCACTTACTAGGAATTGATGGGTATAAGCTGAAACATCTTCATTTAGCTGCAGTCAAGCAAACATTGCAAGAGTTTAATATTTTTTTGTTGAAGAATATCAGTTTCGAATCACTAGATTATGTGAAAAATTATTTTTCTCGAATTTAACAAGAGGGACAGTGGTTTTTAATTGATAGTTTTTATATCAATTTTCAAGTGTAACAAAAAATATATTTTAAAAAAACTGGTATGACATGAATTTTTTTTTTTTAAAAATGTAAACAAATTATTTCAAAATGGGATTATTTTTAATATAATTTAATTTTAAAAATAAATGGATAAGATATTTTTGAATTTTGTAGAGTTTTTAAATTATTATAATAGAAGTCATATCATGGATAAAATCAAGAAATCGAAATCTTATGTAATATTTACATAAATATCTGGCCAGATTTATTATTTACTTTTTATAGTTAATATCCATAGATGATATACTGGGAATACACCATTATACACATATTGTATGTGGATTATATATAAATTACAAAATCTTCAATTTTTTAATTTAAGTGGTAAGGCGAGCACTTATTTAGGTTGATTAGATAAGGCCAAAAGAAAAATATGGAAGAATCTATATATCTATATCTATCTATATATATTAAAGCGAGAAAGTTACCATATATAATTGACATTATGGTTAAGCCAAGTGACAACCTAATAAATGTCAATAGTATATGGTGACTTTATTCTATATTTGACTATTTTAGTTAAATACAAATATATATATATATATATATGTGTGTGTGTGTGTGTGTGTGTGTGTGTGTGTGTGTGTGTGTGTGTGTGTTTGTATATTTGAATTAAAAGATAATTTTGAATTTATACATAAAGTTCTAAAATTCGAATTTAAATTAAAAATAAAATTTATCTTTTTTTATCATGTTATCATATGCAATCATGTTAGGAACTTTTGTTATTTTTTCTAATTATTTAAATATTACTTCGCCTCTAGCAAAAAGAAACTACTCCATATAACTATAAAACTCTTTCACATTTAAAATCCTATAAGTATAGTTCTTTGAAACACTGTAGCTAGATTTGAATAAAATGAAATTCTTTTAAAATAAATTTAATATATAGGGTACACGTCTATGTTTATCTAAATAACAAAAAAGAGTTTACAAGACCAAATAAAAGTTTACTTACATATATAATAAAGTAAACATACTTACTGGAGAAAGAAACATCACAAAATCAGTCAACATTAATAAAAAAAAGTTATTTCTTTTTTCTTCTTGAAGAATATTTGTTTAAAGAGTCAATTTGCATAAATGAACATCAAACAAATAACAAAACTTTGGCTATACAATTGCTATAATTAATTTTAATTTAGCGCATTCAAGGAATTAAAGGGTAGAAGCTGAAACCCCTTCATTTAGCTGTAGTCACGCCAATATTGTAATGATATAATATTTTTTTCTTTGAAGAATATTAGTTTTGAATCATTAGATTATTTGAAAGGTTTTTTTTTCCAAACTCAACAAGAGAGAAATTGATTTCTAATTGATAGTTTCTATAACGACTTTTAAGTGTAACAAAGAGTATATATAAAGAAAAAATTGGTATGACGTGAATTTTTTTTTAATGTAAACAAATTATTTCGAAAAAACTCTTTACTTTTTTTAATTCAAAGATAATAAAAAGATAATATATTTTTGAACATTAGTAGAGAGTTTTATAATTATTTGTAATAGAAGTTATATCATGGATAAACTCAAAAAACTGAAATCTTATGGAATATTTACATAATATACGGCCATATTTATTGTTTACTTTTTATAGCTAATATAAATAGATATACACCGATAACACACGATTATACACACACATATATATGAATTATATATAAATTACACATCATTCAATTTTTTAATTTAAGCCGTCGGGTGAGCACCAATTTAGGCTGATTAGATAAAGCCAAAAGAAAAATATGAGACAATTTAAACCAAGGAGTAAAAATATAATTAAAGTTCATATGTAGATAATATTTTATTAAAACTCATCCTTTTATAGTGAAATAAATTAATTTTTTTGTAACAAAAAATATAATGACATAAAAAATAAGATAAAAGAAAATAAATATTGAAAAAAATGTTAGAAAGATCTAAAAATGAGAAATAAAAGATGACAACAAATTTCTTCTTATGTTTCATCTTTGTTGAATATAAAAAATTTGAAAGTTAATCTCATCGATTTCAAATATTTTTTTTTCCAACTCAAATACATAGATTATAAGATAAGGATATCTTAGAATATTTTTTTTTAATTTACATTATATATCATTTTTAAAAATCACTATTACTAACAAACTGATATGATATTCGAATTTGAATTGGAACGCAATTTGAGTAGTTTGCATTGAGGTTAAGCCAAGTATGGTATCGAAAAATAAACTACTAGACAATTTTAAGACAATATATGCAATATTTTATAATAATAATCAACTAATTTAACATTTAATAATTCAAAGAATAAATTTTTTGTATATATAGGGTATTAAAAATTCAAATTCTGGAGCTAGAGATATCGATAAACTTAAAGTGGAGTCATACTGAAATAAATCCGGCCAAAGAATCATTTAAATTTTAGATAGCTGATTAGAGTAAATTTTAAACTAATGATAATATCTTCACTTGCATCATTATAAAGATAATCATTATTATAATATATATGAAGTTTAGAAATTGAAAGTTCAAAATAGAAATATTTTTTGAAAGATAAAATCATACCAAATAAGAGTTCAAATCGTATTATAAGAGTCACGTCGTAATCAAAGAATCGTTATATCGTGTCAACCTTTGTGCTTTGCCATAAATATGAGTTATTATTTCACTTTGTGGTTATTTTTAGGTTCCAATGACACATATGAGAATAGTGCAAAAATAAAATTATCACTAAGAGAATTGAGAAAATGTTAGTCTTTTTTCATGTAGTGTTTCTTAATTAATATATGAAGATTATCTATAATTATTTAGAAGGTTTAAATGTTAAGGTTATTTACATATAATTCAAATAACTCAGATATTTAACATGGTTAATGTCAACTATCAAAATGAAGTAAAAACAATTCAGTAGCTAAAGAATTTTTTATATTTTTAGATAACCAACTAAAATGAGTTTTGAATTAAGAATAATATTTTCAATTATATTATTATAAAAATAATTATTATTGAAAAATAATGTTTTAGTAACTGAAATTTTAAGAAAGAAATATTTTTTAAGAGATATCAACACACCAAATAAGAGTTCAAGGAGTAGTAAAAGAGTTAAGTCTTATCCAAAGAGTCATTCATTGTCTCAACATTTGATTGTTTTGCCATAAATATGAGTTATTATTTTGCTTCCTCACTATTTTTAGGATCCAATGACACCGGTAAGAATGATATAAAAAATGGTTAATTTTTTTATGTAGTTAATATTTATGATTATCTATATTTACTGAGAAAGTGTAAATTTTAAGATTACTAAAATACAATTCAAATAACTTAAATATTTGACACGATTAACGTCTGCGCATCCGCGCGGGTACTAATACTAGTATCAATTAATGATAGGTTATTATTGATCCATACAAAGAAATCGATATGTATTTGAGACTAGGGTGTGTTTGGTATGACGGAGAAAATATTTTTCAATTTTTCCATGTTTGATTGATTTAAATGTTTGGTTGGTTGTTTTCCTTCCAACCAAGAGGGGTTGCTCTGATGGTAAGCAACCTCCACTTCCAACCAAGAGGTTGTGAGTTCGAGTCTCCCCAAGAGGAAGGTGAGAAGTTTTTGGAGGGAAGGATGTTGGGGGTCTATTTGGAAACAACCTCTCTACCGCAGGGTAGGGGTAAGGTCTGCGTACACACTACCCTCCCCAGACCCTACTAAGTGGAATTATACTGGGACAGGGTTGTTGTTGTTGTTGGTTGTTTTCCTTATCAAGAGAAAGGAAAACATTTTCCAATACTCCTTCTCAACATTCTCCATCATATTCCCCACCCCACACCCCCACACTCACTCACCTAACCCCACCCCATGCCCTCTCTCCAAAAATATTCTTTTTCGTCACCACCCACTCCCGCCCAGCAATTTTTTTTTTTTTTTGTCATTTTAGATTTCTGCTTTTCGTTTTTTTACACCACCCCCACCCCACCCCTCCCCCTCCCCCGGATTTTTTTTTAAAATATATTTTCAGTTTTATTTTTTTCATCTTTCGGTTTACAGGTTCGAAATTTTACAAATTCCAAAGTTATGAGTTCGGAGGTTTATGTGTTTGAAAGTTTAAGTGTTTAGAAATTATAAAGTTTACGAGTCCGAAATTTTGCGGTTTCAAAAGTTTAGCGATTCAGAAGCTATGAAATTTGTGGGTTCGGAAGGTTGTTGGTTCGAAAGTTTATGGCTTCATGTTTATTGTATCTAAATTATTTATGAATACTTTTGAGAAAATATTTTCCTTAATTTGAGTACCAACCGAAAAATAAATAAAATTACTACTTGTTTTCCAAGAAAATATTTTCCACAGAAAACATTTTCCATTATACCAAACACACCCTTAAAAGTGGTGATTTCCAAAATTTAAGAACTTTAAATTTTGAACAGATTTCAAAATTTTCTAAAATCTGTAGACATCGCCAAAAATTTCCGGGAGTTGCTTTGGTGAAGTAGTTCAACAATTTGAACAAAATGATTAATACTCTTATTTGGCCAAGCTTTTAAAATTAATTTATTTTAAAATGTGTTTTTCTCAAAAATACTTTTCAAAAGATATTTTTGATGTGAATCAATTTGTATTTGACCAATTAATTGGAAAGCATTTTTAAACAGTAATTGATATTTGGCCAAATATTTGTAATGTGCTTTTATGCGAATATTTCCAAAGTACTTTTTCGATGAAGAGCTATTTTGTTTTGCTTATCAAAATTTACTTTTACTTCTGCTAGGAAGTATTTTTTTTCCTTTTAAAAACTTGACCAAACATCTAAATTTTAGCAACAAAAAAAATACTTTAAACCTAAAAGAAATTGGCCAAACAGTTTATAAGCGTCTGTGGTTAGAACTTAGAAGAGAGAGTCAATTATTTACGCTTTGAAAATTACTTTTCCTATTTGAAATGAGTGTAGTGTAAACTCACTTTGATTTTGACGATCAATTCTATGTTTTTTTAATATCTTCATAAGACAAAAAATTGATATCACTGACGAAATTAGTTAAATGGACCTTAGCTATCATAATACATGTTTTTAGTTTTAATTTTCTTATCATATTTAATTTTTCTATTTTTTAAATAAAAAATAACATATTTATCATAATTGATTTTTCCTTTTATGAAAAGGAAATATAATTCTTCATATTTGGCTAGTCTTTTAAAAAAATTAACTTCTACAAATTAAGGATCGTTCTCTTTGATTCAATATCATCCACAACATAGCCATAGTTTAAAAGTCTTATTTAGGGGTTTGTGAGACACCTTCTCTTTGTGAGGTTATTCTCTCGATACTTTGTACCCTCTTTTATCTAGTGGATTGCTCATCTCCGCATGTGGATGTAGGTCAATTAACTGTATTTTAAATGTTTGTGTTTCTTTTTATATATTTCTATTTTGTTGTCTAATTTATTGCACCAAAGTTTGCTTCATCAACTTCTGCATGACACCTGATTATTTCGATCTTAACAATATTTAGTGTTTAGTTCGTTTAATCTCATACGATTTAGTCATTTAAGAATTTAAATTAGTTTCATTGATAATATCAGTTTTAGTTATCACTAGTATTATCACCCGCGCGAATGCGCGGACACTAACCATGTAATATATTTGAGTTATTTGGATTATATGTAAATAATCTTAAAACTTAAACTTTCTCTATTAAATATAGATAATCATTGGATATTAATTAAGAAACACTACATGAAAAAGATTAACCATTTCTCAAATTTCCTAGATATAATTCTATTTTTTTTATACCATTCTCGTCGGTGTCATTGGATCCTAAAATTAGTGGGGAAGCAAAATAATAACTCATATTTATGAACAAAACAATCAAAGGTTGAGACTATGAAGGATTCTTTGGATACGACTTGACTCTTTTACTACTACTTGAACTCTTATGTTGTGTGTTTATCTTTCAAAAATTATTTCTATTTTAAAATTTCAGTTTCTAAAATATTATTTTTAAATAATAATTTATTTTATAATAATGTAAGTGAAAATATTATCCTTAATTCAAAACTAATTTTAGTCGGCTATCTAAGAATTTAAAAAATTGCCAGTAATATTTTTTTCCAATGTGACTCCATTTTGATATTTGACATTAACCATATTAAATATCCGAGTTTTTTGAATGATATGTAAATAACCTTAAAATTTAAACCTTCTAGATAATCATTAGATATCAGTTACGAAACAGTACATGAAAAAGACTAACATTTTCTCAAATCTCGTAGTGATAATTTTATTTTTTTGCACCATTCTCATTGGTGTCATTGAAATCTAAAAATAGTCAAAAAGTGAAATAATACTCGTATTTATGTCAAAGCACAAAGGTTGACACAATATGAACAATTCTTTGGTTACGACATGACTCTTTTACTACGACTTGAACTCTTTATTTGGTATGTTGTTATCTTTCAAAATATATTTCTATTTTGACATTTCAATTTCTAAAACTTTAAATATATATATATATATATATATATTATCTTTATAATAATGCAAGTGAAAATATTATCTTTAATTTAAAATTCACTTTAGTCGGCTATCTAAGAATTTAAATGATTCTTTAGCCGGTAAAATTTTATTTCAATATGACCTTATTTTGAGTTTATCGATATCTCTAGACACATATTTTGAATTTGGAATACCCTATATACAGAGGTGGATCTAAGATTTATACTTGATGGATTCAATTTTTAAGGTTTTAGCATTTAACTCATTATATTTTTAGAGTTATGAGTTCATATCTACTATGTTTATAATTTTAAGAATGTTTTACATATACATTTTTGCTCAGCGTGAAAAGTTATGGGTACAATGAAACTTGTTGTCAACACTCTACATCTGCCTCTGCCTATATATATATAAATTTTTTGTTCTTTGAATCACTAAATGTTAAATTAGTTGATTGTTATTGTATAACATTGCATATATTATTTTGAAATTGCCAAGTAATTTTTTCTCGACACCATACTTGGCTTAACCTCAATGTAAACTACTCAAATTGCATCTATATTCAAATTCAGATATCATATCAGTTTGTTAGTAATAGTAATTTTTTAAAAACGACACACAATTTAAATTAAAAAAAATTCTAAGATATCCTTGTCTTGTAATCTATGTATTTGAGTTGAAAAAAATATTTAAAATCGATGATATCAACTTCCAAATTTTTTATACTTAACATAGATGACACAGAAGAAGAAATTCGTTGTCATCTCTTATTTCTGATTTTTAGATTTTTCAAACATCTTTTCTATATTTATTTTCTTTTATCTTATTTTTTATATCTTTTTTTTTTTTTTTTACAAAAAAACTAATTTACTTCTCTATAAAAAGATGAGTTTAAATAGAAATTGTCTACATAAGAACTTTATTTATATTTTTAGTGTTTAGTTGAAATTCTTCCATATTTTTCTTTTGGCTTTATCTAATCAACCTAAATAAGTGCTCGACTTACCACTTAAATTAAAAAAACTGAATATATATATATATATATATATATATATATATATATATATATATATATATATATATATATATATATATATGTGTGTGTGTGTGTGTGTGTGTGTGTGTGTGTGTGTGTGTGTGTGTGTGACTATAATAAGTATGCATATATAGTGTCACTTTAGAGATTCGCATTTATTAGCTTGATACTTGGCTTAACCACAATGCAATTATATATGGTAGCTTTCTTGCTTTAATATATATATAGATATAGATTTTTAAACTCTTTTTTGTTACTTGGATATATTACTTGCTTTAATATATATATATATATAGATTTTCATATCCTATATGTTATATTTATTTTAAAAGAAATTCGATTTATTCAAATCTAGCTATATTATTTTAAAGAACTATAATTATAGGATTTTATGTGTGAAAGAGTTCTATAGTAATATGGAATAGTTTTTTTTCACAGTCGCATTAGTATTTAAATAATCAGTAAAGATAACAAAAGTTCCTACCATTATTGCATATGATCATTAACCGAATTAAGTATGATAACTTGACCAAAAGAAAAGAAAATTTCTTTTTTATTTTAATTCAAATTTAAAAACTTTATCTATAAATTCAAAATTATTCTTTAATTTAGTATATATATATATATATATATATATATATATATATATATATATATATATATATATATATATATCTCACCTTCTCGAAGAGAAAATCGTAATATATATACATACATATATATATATATACATACATATATATATATATATATATATATATATATATATATATATATATATATATATATATATATATATATATATATGACTGTGATGACCCAAAAGGTCATCACTTGTGTTGCAAGTGAATTCAGTGTTTCGAGGCCTAAGACCTCCTTTTTACCCCACCTTGATTTACGTGCGTGGTCCAGACCTATATCTGGAAAGCCTTCTATGTGAAAATATGAGAAATAGAAATTTTAGAGTTAAAAATTTGATTATGGTTGACTTTGGTCAATATTTTTAGCAAACAAACCCGAATCCGTATTCCGACAATTCCGAGAGGTCCGCAGTAAAATATGGGACTTGAGCGTATGACCGGAAATGAATTCCGAGGTCCCAAGCCTTAGAATCAATTTTTGAAAGAAATTGTTTTACTGAATTATCTAAGAAATAAAGAAAAGAATTAATGTATGAAACCATTGTTATCGGGACCGTATTTTGGTTTCGGAGCCTGGTACCAACTTGTTATAGTATTTGAAAAGATAACTGTGAAATTTGGTGAAAAACGGAGTTTATTTAGCGTGAGTTGGACTTCCGGTTGAAGAGTTGTGAACTTTGAGAGTTCTTGATGAAAATGTTGAGGTTTGAGGTTTAATTCATGCTTTTACATGTTATTTTGATGATGTGATCATACGAGTAGGTCCATATGATGTCTTTGAGTTAGTATGCACACTTAGTTTGGAGTTCCGAGGGCTCGGGTGAGTTTCGGGTAGGTTCCAGGATGTCTTAGTTGAGGTTTAATTCATGCTTTTACATGTTATTTTGATAATGTGATCACACGAGTAGGTCCATATGATGTCTTTGAGTTAGTATGCACACATAGTTGTTGTAGGTTCAGAGAAGTGGAAGGCCTCTGAACGGACCAATGCAATCTGCACAAAGAGGAATGCTGCCGCGGAGGGGCTTGTGCGGCCGCACTGGATTTTATGCGGACCACGGTGAGGGCTTTGCGGCTGTACTAGATTTTGTGCGGTCCGCAGTGAAGAACATTTCACTGGTCCGACTTCGGAAACCTATATCTTTTGATCTACAAGGAATTTTAAGATGATTTAAAAACAAAAGTTGTAGCCCTTCGTGTCTAGTTTTCAGAAAGCTAAGGATATCACTATTTGGACATCTTTAGAGAAAGTTTTGGCCAAAATACTAAATCATGTCACTGCAGTCCACATGGGAGCTGTGCGACCGCAGTTGATTTTGTGCGGTCCGCACATGGTAGCTGAAAGTAGTATATTAAGATGAGATTTTTAGTTATTTTTCATTTTTCAAAATCCCAAAAACATAAGAGGCGATTTTTCAAAAAACCTTTATTCTCCAAAACATTGGTAAGTGATTTCTAACTCGTTTTCTCCAATCATTAATATCTTTTAACATGATTTCAACTCAAAATCAATGATTTTCATGGGGAAATAGGGTGTTGTGGGTAGAACCTAGGTTTTTCAAAAATTGGGGATTTAGACCTCTATTTGAGGTCCGATTTCAAAATATATCATATATTTGGGTTCGTGGGGGAATGAGTAATCGGGTTTTGGTTCGAACCTCGGGTTTTGACCATGTGGGCCCGGCGGTGATTTTTGAATTTTTGGGTAAAACTTTAGAAAATTCATTTTCATGCATTGAGGTTAATTCATTTAGCACTTATTGACGTAATTAAGTAACTTGTGACTAGATACGAGCGAATTGATGGTAGATTCAAGGGGTAAAGCTATAGTTGAATCGTGAATTATGTTCGTGGCATCGAGGTAAGTATTTGGTCTAACCTTAGCTTGAGAGATTAGGAGTTGTGTCTTATTTTCTACATGTTAATTGTGGAGTACGACGTATATATATGGTGACGAGTATCTATACGTTGGTGTCAAGCATGCCCGTGAGTCTTGTATTATAATTGTTATGACTCCGTTGTGGTTTATTGCGCTTCATATGTTATTATCACCTTTGTTCCCTTGCCGGAATGTTTGTTTGATATTAATAATCCCTTGTCGGGATGTTTGTTTTGATAGTATTGTTCCCTTGCCGGGATGTTGTTAAAATATCATTGTTCCCTTGCCGGGAAGTTGTTATATTACTCTTGTTCCCTTGCCGGGATTCCTTGTGATTATTGTTGGCTTATAACTGAGAGCGGGTGGTACGCCTACTACGAGATATAATGAAATGAGAGCGGATGATACGCCTACCACAAGATATAATAAAATGGGAGTGGGTGGTACGCCTATGACAAGATATAATGAAATGGGAGCGGGTGGTACGCCTACCACAAGATAAATGAAATGGGTGCGGGTGGCACGCCTGCCACGAGATACAGGAAATGAGATCGGGTTGCACGCCTGCAAAAAGATGTGAAAAGAAAGTGAAATCTGCCTTTGTTTTCCTTATTCTTGTTAGTGGTTGGATTTTGATTCCTTTATACTTCTCTTGATATTCTGTTTTACCTGTTTTCCCCGAAGCATGTTTCCCCTTCCCATCTTTATTTGCTTATTCTGCTTTACTTTCTGCTGTATATTATATAACTGCACAAGTTTATTTGGTAATCTGGTTCTAGCCTCGTCACGACTTCGCCGAGGTTAGGCTAGACATTTACCAGCACATGGGGTCAGTTGTGCTGATACTACACACTGCACTATGTGCAGATCCCAGAGTAACTTTCGGACCATAGTGTGGAGGCTACCGTCAGTCCAAGCGGAGATCCAAGGTAGACCTGCAGGTGTCCGCAGGCCCTGGCGTCTCCTCTATTCCTATTTCCTGTTTCATTTTTCTTTTATTCAGAAACAGTGTATTGTCATTTTCTTTGGACTTTGTATGTAGTAATCTCTTAGACCGTTTGTGACACTGTAACACCAGGTTTTGGGTGCTTTAGGTTTTAAGAGTTGTAATGGATGCAGATTCCAGATATTTAATTGTTATCTTCCGCTTAATTATTTAAAGTTTCGCTATTTTCATGTTATCGTCTTATATTTGTTAAAAAGAAATAATTGATTAATGAATTAATTAGATTAAAGGTTTGGCTGTCCTATCTCACATTAGTAGGCACCATCACGACTCCCGAGGGTGAAAAATCCGGGTCGTGACAAGTTGGTATCAGAACTCTAGGCTACATGGGTCTCACAGTTCACAAACAAGCTTAGTAGAGTCTGAGGGATCGGTACAGAGACGTCTGTATTTATCCCCCAGAGGCTACAGAGTTAGGAAGAACTTCACATTTATTCCTTTCTATCGTGCGGTTTGGTTCCTCAATACTAATTGAATTTCTACTCTGTTCTTTCGCAGATGGCGAGAACACGCACTTCCTCATCCACTGACCAGCAGCCCGAGCCCCCAGTAGCAGTTTCCACGAGGGGCAGAAGGCAAGACCGAGGCCATGCTAGAGGCCGAGGTAGAGGCAGAGTTCAGCACCGAGCAGCAGCACCATCGGCGGAGCCTCAGGTTGATTTTGATGATGAGGTTCCGGCCCAGCAGTTTTGGTAGGCCCAACTCAGGTCCTAGAGGGGTTTATTGCTACCCTAGTTCTTCAGGATGCTCTGGTCCGACTAGTGTGCCTTATGAAGAGTGTCACCCGGGAAGGTTTGCTTCCTGTAGCACCAGTCGTCTTTCAGGCCGGAGGAGGAGCCCAAACTCCTGCTACTCGCACTCCGGAGCAGGTAGCTCCCCAGATTCAGACTCTAGTAGTTTATCCAGTTGGACCAGTTCAGCCAGGTGTGGTAGCTCAGACCGGTGATTGAGCAGCTATGTCTGCCGATGTTTTGTGGAGGCTGGATAGGTTCACCAAGCTCTTCATTACTATTTTCAGCGGTGCATCTACTGAGGATCCCCAAGATTATCTAGATAGTTGTCACGAGGTTCTCAGGAACATGGGGATAATTAAGACCAATGGGGTCGATTTTGCTACTTTTCGCTTGTCTGGATCTGCCAAGACTTGGTGGAGGGATTTCTATTTGGCTAGACCAGCTAGATCGCCAGCTTTGACTCGGGAGCAGTTTACTCAGCTATTTCTGGAGAAGTTTCTCCCCATCACTCGGAGAGAGGCCTATCGGAGGCAGTTTGAGCGTCTCCAGCAGGGTTCTATGATTGTTACCTAGTATGAGACCAGATTCATCGACTTGGCTCGTCATGCTCTTGTCATACTTCCCACCGAGAGAGAGAGAGGGTGATGAGGTTTATTGATGGTCTTATTCAGCCGATTCGCCTTCAGATGGCTAGGGAGACCGGGAGTGAGATATCTTTCCAAGAGGCAGCCAATGTGGCCCGGAGAGTTGAGATGGTTCTGTCACAAGGAGGTGGTCATGGGTCGGACAAGAGGACTCGTCATTCAGGTAGATTCAGTGGCACCTAGTTTGGAGGTAGGGATTCATATGGTAGGGTCCATCCTCCCAGGCCTTTCCAGTCAGCACTTTAGGTTTCTCATGGTGCTTCAGGTGGTCGTGGTTCTCAGATATAGTATTTTGATCAACAGTCCTATAGTGTACCACTAGCTCCAATCGGTGCACCGCCACTTTAGAGTTTCCAGGGTCGTCAGCCCCAGTAGTCGAGGGCTTGGTTTACTTGTGGTGACACGAGGCACATTGCTAGGTATTATCCTCGAGCACCGAGTAGCTCTTAGCATCAGGGTTCCTGTGCCATGGTTCAGGCACCAGGTGTTCCACAACCTGCCCAGCTAGCTAGAAGTGGGGGTAGAAGTGCTTGAGGTAGAGGTAGAGGTATTAAAGGTGGATCTCAGGCCGCTAGAAGTGGAGGCCAGCTAGCAGCAGGCCATCCTAGAGATGTAGTTTAGGGTGGTGGGGCCGAGCCCCGATGTTATGATCTTCCATCTAGGCCCGAGGCTGAGGCTTCCGATATAGTTATTACAAGTACGGTTCTGGTTTGTGATAGAGATACTTCAGTGTTATTTGACCCAGGGTCTACGTACTCGTATGTGTCTTCTTATTTCGCACCATGTCTGGTCATGCCTAGTGATTCTTTGAGTGATCCTGTTTGTGTGTCTACGCCGGTGGTTGATTCTATTGTGGTAGATCAAGTCCATCGTTCATGTATAGTTGTGATTGGAGGTCTTGATACTCGTGTAGATTTGCTTCTTTTGGACATGGTCGATTTTGATGTCATCTTAGGGATGGACTGGTTATCACCTTACCACGCTATCTTGGACTGTCATGCCAAGACTGTGACCTTAGCCTTACCAGGTTTATCTCGTTTAGAGTGGAGAATAACTCCTGGTCATTCTACCCGTAGTGTTATCTCTTATGTGAAGGCTAGGTGTATGGTCGAAAAGGGATGTTTGGCCTATTTGGCATATATTCGTGATTCTAGTGCTAAGGTTCCTTCTATTGATTCTTTGCCCGTTGTTCGTGAGTTTTCTGAGGTTTTCCCTTCAGACCTGCCAGGTATGCCACCCGACAGGGATATTGACTTTTGCATTGATTTGGCTCCGGGCACTTAGCCCATTTCTATCCCGTCGTATCATATGGCCTCGCCTGAGTTTAAAGAGTTGAAAGAGCAGTAGCAAGACTTGCTTGAAAAAGGTTTCATTAGACCTAGTGTTTCACCTTGGGGTGAGCCGGTGTTGTTTGTTAAGAAGAAGGATGGATCGATAAGAATGTGTATTGATTACCGACAGTTGAACAAGGTTACAATCAAGAATAAGTATCCATTGCTGAGGATTGATGATTTGTTTGATCAACTTCAGGGTGCCAAGGTATTTTTGAAGATTGACTTGAGATCTGGCGACCATCAGTTGAGGATTAGGGCATCCGATGTCCCTAAGACAGCTTTCCGCACTCGGTACAGGCATTATGAGTTCTTGGTTATGTCATTCGGGTTGACAAATGCCCCAACAGCTTTCATGGATTTGATGAACCGAGTGTTCAAGCCTTATTTGGATTCGTTCGTGACAGTCTTCATTGATGATATTTTGATATATTCCCGCACCCGGGAGGAGCACGAGCAGCATCTTAGAGTGGTTATTCAGACCTTGAGGGATAGTCAGTTATATGCTAAGTTCTCGAAGTGTGAGTTCTGGTTAAGTTCAGTTGCATTCCTGGGTCATGTTGTATCAGTGGAGGTTATTCAGGTTGATCCGCAAAAGATTAAGGCAGTCAAGAACTGTCCTAGACTAGCATCAGCTACAGAGATTCAGAGTTTCTTGGTATTGGCAGGTTACTATCGCCGGTTCGTGGAGGGGTTTTCATCTATTACATCCCCGATGACCAGGTTAACCCAGAATGGTGCCCCGTTCAGGTGGTCGGATAAGTGTGAGGCGAGCTTTTAGAAGCTCAAGACAGCTCTAACTATGGCACCGATGTTGGTTTTGCCCACATGTTCAAGGCCTTATACAGTTTATTGTGATGCATCTCGTATTGGACTTGGTGCAGTGTTGATGCAGGATGGCAAGGTCATTGCCTATGCTTTGCAGCAGTTAAAGATTCACGAGAAGAATTATCCGGTTCATGATTTGGAGTTGGAAGCCATTGTTCACGTGTTGAAGATTTGGAGGCATTATCTGTATGGCATGGCATGTGAGGTGTTCACGGATCACAAGAGTCTTCAGTATTTGTTCAAACAAAAGGAGTTGAATTTGAGGCGGAGAATGTGGTTGGAGTTGTTAAAAGATTATGATATCACCATCTTATATCATTCGGGAAAGGCCAATGCGGTGGCTGATGCTTTGAGTAGGAAGTTAGCCAGTATGGGCAGTCTTGCTTATATTCCTGTCGGTGAGAGACCGCTTGCTTTGGATGTTCAGGCTTTGGCCAATCAGTTCGTGAGGTTGGATGTTTCGGAGCCTAGTCGTGTGTTATCTTGCACGGTCGCTCGTTCTTCTTTATTGGAGCGTATCCATGATCGGCAGTATGATGATCCCTATTTGTGTGTCCTTAGAGACACGGTGCAGCACGGAGGTTCCAAGTAGGTTACCTTAGGTGATGATGGAGTTTTGAGATTGCAGGTCGAGTTTGTGTGCCTAATGTGGATGGGCTCCGAGAGTTGATTTTAGAGAAGGCCCATAGTTCCAGGTAATCTATTCATCCGGGCGTCGCTAAGATGTATCGGGATTTGCGGCAGCATTATTGGTGGCGGAGAATGAAGAAGGATATCGTCGCATATGTGGCTCGGTGTTTGAATTGTCATCAGGTTAAGTACGAGCATTAGAGGCCTGGTGGTTTATTTAAGGGGATTGAGCTTCCCGAGTGGAAGTGGGAGCGGATCACTATGGATTTCGTTGTTAGACTCCCACAGACTCAGAGGAAGTTCGACGCAGTATGGGTCATTGTTGATAGGCTAACCAAGTCAGCGCATTTCATTCCTGTGGTAATCTCCTATTCTTTGGAGAGGTTAGCTGAGATCTATATCCGAGAGATTGTTCGTCTTCATGGTGTGCTCGAGTCTATCATTTAGGACCAAGGTACGCAGTTTACCTCACGTTTCTGGAGAGCAGTTCAGCGAGAGTTGGGCACGCGGGTTGAGTTGAGCACAGTGTTTCATCCTCAGATGGACGGGCAGTCCGAACGGACTATTTAGATTTTGGAGGATATGCTCCGAGCTTGTGTTATTGACTTTGGAGGCCCGTGGGATCATTTTTTGCCCTTAGCAGAGTTTGCCTACAAGAACAGCTACCAGTCGAGTATTCAGATGGCTCCATATGAGGCTTTATATGGTAGGCGGTGTCGTTCTCCGGTTGGATGGTTTGAGCCGGGAGAGGCTCGGTTGTTGGGTACAGATCTGGTTCAGGATGCCTTGGACAAGGTCAGGATTATTCAGGATAGGCTTCGTACAGCTCAGTCCAGGCAAAAGAGTTATGCCGACCGCAAGGTTCGAGATTTGGCATTCATGGTCGGTGAGTGGGTATTGCTTCGAGTGTCGCCTATGAAGGGCGTGATGAGATTTGGGAAGAAAGGCAAGCTTACCCCTAGGTTCATTAGCCCGTTTTGAGATTCTTGATCGAGTGGGAGAGGTGGCTTATAGACTTGTGCTGTCACCGAGCTTATCAGCCGTGCATCCAGTGTTTCATGTGTCCATGCTTCGGAAGTATCACGGCGATCCATCCCACGTGTTAGATTTCAGCACTGTCCAGTTGGACAAGGACTTGTCTTATGAGGAGGAGCCGATAGCTATTCTAGACCGGCAGGTTCGTCAATTGAGATCAAAGAGTTTTCCTTCTATCCGTGTTCAGTGGAGAGATCAGCCTCTTGAGGCATCGACCTGGGAGTCTGAGTTCGATATGCGGAGCCGTTATCCCCATCTTTTTTCCGACTCAGATACTTCCTCCTTATGTCCGTTCGAGGACGAACGGTTGTTTTAGAGGTGAAGAATGTGATGACCCAAAAGGTCATCACTTGTGTTGCAAGTGAATTCAGTGTTCCGAGGCCTAAAAACCTCCTTATTACCCCACCTTAATTTACGTGCATGGTCCGGACCTATATCCGGAAAGCCTTCTATGTGAAAATATGAGAAATAGAAATTTTAGAGTCAAATATTTGATTATGGTTGACTTTGGTCAATATTTTTAGCAAACGGACCAGGATCCGTGTTCCGACAATCCCGAAAGGTCCAAAGTAAAATATGGGCCTTGGGCGTATGCCCGGAAATGAATTCCGAGGTCCCAAGCCTTAGAAATCAATTTTTGAAAGAAATTATTTTATTGAATTATCTAAGAAATAAAGAAAAGAATTAATGTTTGAAACAATTGCTATCGGGCCCATATTTTGATTCCGGAGCCCGGTACAAACTTGTTATAGAATTTGAAAAGATAACTGTGAAATTTGGTGAAAAACGAAGTTTATTTGGCGTGAGTTGGACTTTCGGTTGAAGAGTTGTGAATTTTGAAAGTTCTTGATGAAAATGTTGAGTTTTGAGGTTTAATTCATGTTATTTTGATGATGTGATTGCACGAGTAGGTCCATATGATATCTTTGAGTTAGTATGCATACTTAGTTTGGAGTTCCGAGGGCTCGGGCGAGTTTCGGGTAGGTTCTACGATGTCTTAGGATTAAAAACATAGTTGTTACAGGTTCAGAGAAGTAGAAGGCCTATGAACGGATCATTGCGGTCCGCACAAAGAGGAATGCTTCCGCGGAGGGGCTTGTGCGGCCGCACGAGATTTTGTGCGAACCACGGTGAGGGCTTTGCGGCCGCACTAGATTCTGTGCAGTCCGCGGTGAAGAATATTTCACTAGTCAGACTTCGGAAGCCTATATCTTTTGGTATACAAGGAAGTTTGAGATGATTCAAAAACAAAAGTTGTAGCCCTTCGTGTCTAGTTTCCAGAAAGATAAAAAAATCACAATTTGGTCATCTTTAGGGAAAGTTATGGCCAAAATACTAAATCATGTCACTGCAATCCACATGGGAGCTGTGCGGCCGCAGTTGATTTTATGCGGTTCGCACAGGGCAGCTGAAAGTAGTATATTAAGATGGTATTTTCAGTTATTTTTCATTTTCCAAAATTCCAAAAACATAAGAGACGATTTTTCAAATAGCCTTTCTTCTCCAAAACATTGGTAAGTGATTTCTAACTCGTTTTCTCCAATCATTAATATCTTTTAACATGATTTCAACTCAAAATCAATGATTTTCATGGGGAAATAGGGTGTTGTGGGTAGAACCTAGATTTTTCAAAAATTGGGGATTTGGACCTCTATTGAAGGTCCGATTTCAAAATAAATTATATATTTGGGTTCGTGGGGGAATGAGTAATCGAGTTTTGGTTCGAACCTCGAGTTTTGACCATGTGGGCCCGGGGGCAATTTTGACTTTTTGGGTAAAACTTTAGAAAATTCATTTTCATGCATTGGGGTTGATTCATTTAGCGCTTATTGACATAATTAAGTAACTTGTGACTAGATACGAGCGAATTGGTGGTAGATTCAAGGGGTAAAGCTATAGTTGAATCGTGAATTGTGTTCGTGACATCGAGGTAAGTATTTGGTCTAACCTTAGCTTGAGGGATTAGGAGTTGTGTCTTATTTACTACATATTAATTGTGGAGTACGACGTATATATATGGTGAAGAGTATCTATATGTTGGTGTCAAGCATGCCCGTGAGTCTTGTATTATAATTGTTATGACTCCGTTGTGGTTTATTGCGCTTCATATGTTATTATCACCATTGTTCCCTAGCCGGGATGTTTGTTTGATATTAATGATCCATTGTCGGGATGTTTGTTTTGATAGTATTGTTCCCTTGCCGGGAAGTTGTTATATTACTCTTGTTCCCTTGCCGAGATTCCTCGTGATTATTGTTGGCTTGTAACTGGGAGCGGGTGGTACGCCTACCACAAGATATAATAAAATGGGAGCGGGTGGTACGCCTACCACAAGATATAATGAAATGGGAGCGGGTGATACACCTAACACAAGATAAATAAAATGGGAGCGGGTGGTACGCCTACCATGAGATAAATGAAATGGGAGCGGGTGACACGCCTGCCACGAGATACATGAAATGAGATCGGGTTGCACGCCTGCAACAAGATGTAAAAAGAAAGTGAAATCTGCCTTTGTTTTCCTTATTCTTGTTAGTGGTTGGATTTTGATTCCTTTATAGTTCTCTTGATATTCTGTTTTACCTGTTTTCCCCGAAGCATGTTTCCCCTTCCCATCTTTATTTGCTTATTCTGCTTTACTTTCCGCTGTATATTATATAACTGCACAAGTTTATTTGGTAGTCTAGTTCTAGCCTCGTCACTACTTCGTCGAGGTTAGGCTAGACACTTACCAGCACATGGGGTCGGTTGTGCTGATACTACACTCTGCACTATGTGCAGATCCCGGAGCAGCTTTCGGACCGTAGTGTGGAGGCTACCTTCAGTCCACGCAGAGATCCAAGGTAGACCTGCAGGCGTCCGCAAGCCCTGACGTCCCCTCTATTCCTATTTCCTGTTTCATTTTCCTTTTATTCAGAAACAATGTATTGTCATTTTCTTCGGACTTTGTATGAAGTAATCTCTTAGACCGTCTGTGACACTGTGACATCGTGACACCAGGTTTTGGGTGCTTTAGGTTTTAAGAGTTGTAATGGATCCAGATTCCAGATATTTAATTGTTATCTTCCACTTAATTATTTAAAGTTCTGTTGTTTTCATGTTATCGTCTTATCTTTGTTAAAAAGAAATAATTGGTTAATAAAGTAATTAGATTAAAGGTTTGGCTTGCCTAGCTCACATTAGTAGGCGCCATCACGACTCCCGAGAGTGAAAAATCCGGGTCGTGACAATGACTAACATAGTCAATTATAAAATAAAGTTACCATATACTATTTGCATTTATTAGCTTACCACTTGGCTTAACTACAATGCAATTATATATGATAACTTTCTTGCTTTAATATATGTATAGAATATTATTTTAAAGAACTATAATTATAGGGTTTTAAGTGTGAAAGAGTTCTATAGTTATATGTAATAGTTTTTTTTTCACAGTCGCATTAGTATTTAAATAATCAAAAAAGATAACAAAAGTTCCTATCATTTTTGCATTTGATCATTAACTGAATTAAGTATGATAACTTGACAAAAAAAAAAGAGATAAATTTCTTTTTTTTTATTTTAATTCAAATTTAAAATACAATAGTGTATGGTAACTTTATTTTATATTATATATATATATATATATATATATATATATATATATATATATATATATATATATATATATATATATATATATATATACACACACTATTTGCATTTATTAGCTTGCCACTTGGCTTAACCACAATGCAATTATATATGGTAACTTTCTTGCTTTAATATATATATAGATAGTTTGAAAAGAATATAATTGGCACTGCTTTGGAAAGTTCTCAACATTAATATAATAGATCATCTTTCTTAATATAGATCGATTTTCTTATTGGGTGCGGTAAATGGGTATAAGGGACGTGGGTTAAATGGTTTATCATTAAAAGTTATATTTTTATATGACATGGCATGCCAAATGAGTGTTCTTTATTTTTGAGTTTAAATAAATAAAAAAAGCAATAGTTGGGTGACTTTGCTGTCCCAAACCAGACTTTGGTAGGATATTCGCATAAGTTGGGTGACCATGGGAATTAACTCTCGATCTAAATATTCATTATTTAAGTCCATCCTCGAAGATGGGCCGCCAGATTGATTTAAATCTCACAACTCACACTCAAAATTACTACTCCATATATTACTCCCCTGATCCACTATGTGTGAACATTTTACTATTGGAAAGTTAAAAAAAGTTTTCTTTGATCATATTTTTTTCTAAATATTTTTTAAATATTTTGAATTGTTATTTATTGTGACTTATACTACTTTTATGTATAAATATATACATTTTATTTCAAAAAGATTGATTCTATGTTTGCATTAACACATAAGGTAGTCAATTTGACACTTGCTCCGAAAGGATTCACATAAAGTGCAGCGAACGAGTTATATAATTATCATACTTAGTTTAAGTGTCCAATCAATAGTAGGGATTCCTTTTTTTTCTCTTTCTAAATCATTTATTAAATGGAAACACGTTCCCCTCTCAATTAATGATTAAAGAAATAGGAAGAAACTGTTGGATTTTTTGAGGTTTAATGTACTTAAAAGAGGGTGAACGGGAAATGGAGGGAAAATGAATTATTTGAGTTTCCCTCCTTGATAAAGGAACATTGTCCCATATTGGAAGAAGAAAAGAGTTAAGAAGAAGGCAAGCCTCGAGTCATTGTCGTCGTTCGGCTTCGGCTTTAGCTTTCAATTTCCTCCGCGCGTTTTGTCTTACCGGTTTATTGTTGCATAAATAGCCATTTATATTATGGCATATATGTTATGACCGTTTTATATAAACAACCCTTCTGAAGAGTTGCACCTCTTCAGTTTGAGCTCAACATTGGCTATAAATACCAGTCCATTCTCTTAGATTTTCCATATGAATTTCTGAGTTCTCCTCCTTTCTTCTGCATTGTTTTAACTTCAAAGAAAATAACAGTAAGTGTGATTTGCTATCGAACTTTGTGTTCGCTGAAACACTTGGGTTTGAAGTACCGCTACACCAGTGTATAATTCGTTCTATCCTGGGAGGAAATAATCCACAACCTTGGGTATGTAACGACCCGACCGGTCGTTTTGAGCTCTACCGCGTCGTTCAGCGGTTTGAGGCCATGAGCAGTATCACTTCAGGAATTATGAGTTGTACGCATAGTCGGAATTTCATTTCGGGTAGTTCGGAGTTGATTTGGAAAGAGAATTCTCATTTCGGAAGCTCTAAGTTGAAAGAATTGACTAAGATTGGATTTAAGAGTAAACGACCTCGAAATCGGGATTCGAAGGTTCCAGCAGATTCGTATGATGATTTTCGGACTTGGGCGTATGTCCGGATCGGGTTTTGGAAGACCCGGAAAAGTTTCGGCTCCTATTGTGGAAGTTAACAATTTGGAAGAAATTTCATAAGTTTAAGTTGAAGTGCATTTCACTGTTATCGATGTCCGTTTGGGATTTCGAGTCTGGGAGTAGCTCCGTATGGTAATTTTGGAGTTGGGAGCGAGATTAGAAGTGAATTCGGAGGTCCGCAGGTCATTTTGGAGTCATTTGGCTAAAGATAGAAATTCTAAGGTTTTTTTGAGAAGTTTGACCGAGAGTTGACTTTTTGATTTCGGGGTTGGATTCCGATTTTGGAAGATGGAGTAGGTCCGTAATATCAAATATGACTTGTGTGCAAAATTTGAGGTCAATCGGATATGATTTGATAGGTTTCGGCATCGAATATAGAAGTTTAAAATTCTAAAGTTCATAAAACTTGGATTGGAGGTCGATTCGTGGTTTTAGCATTGTTTGATATGATTTGAGGCCTCGAGCAAGTCCGTAATGTGTTTTGGGACTGGTAGGTATGATTGGTTGGGGTCTTGGGGGCCTCGGGTGGATCCCGGGTGGTTAACAGATCGAAAATAGAATTTTTGGAAGGCTGAAGTTGCTGGTTGCTGGTATAACCGCACCTGCGAGAATTGGGCCACAGGTGGGAAGCCGCAGAAGCGACCAGAGGAGCCGCAGATGCGGTTTAGGCCAAAAGTGAAGGGACCGCAAATGCAATCGAGCAGCCGCAGAAGCGGGACCGCACATGCGGCGATTGAGTCGCAGAAGCAGAAGGGAGGGCCTGGTGAGATATCCGCAGAAGCGGTAGAAGTGCTGCACCTGCGGAACCACAGAAGCAGCCGAGGGACCGCAGGTGCGGAAGTGCTGGAGGCAGAATGGTTCTTTTAAAAATCGGGATTTGGCCATTTTCTCTCGTATTTTCTTGGCTTGGGCAATTCTTGGAGAGTTTCAAGAAGGGATTTTCATCATCAACGATAAGGTAAGCTAATCCCACATATCTTGAGTTAAATATATCGATTATGTATGGATTTTAGCAAGTAAATTGGTAGAACACTTGGGGTTTCAGGGAAAACCTAAAAAAATTGATATTCTGGGAAATTGACCACGATTTTGGGTATGAAATTGAGAGTAAATTATATATTTGAGTTCGTGAGGCTATGGGTAAAATTTATCTTCGAAAAATTTACAATCCGGGCACGTGGGTCCGAGGGCAATTTTGTCAACTTTTCGATCGGGGTTAGGGATTATTATAAATTGAATTGTAATGAGTAATTGAACACATATTAATGGATTCACAAAAAAAATATGGCTAGTTTTGGAGCATCGTGCATCGACTCGAGTCTTCGGAAGAGCGTGGAATGCCGGTTATGAATCTTCAGAGCGAGGTGAGTCTCCTTTCTAACCTTGTAAGAGGGAATTGTCCCCATATGTGATATAATTGGTTATGTGCTCCTATTTGTAGGGGCTATGTACGCACGAGGTGATGAGAGTCCGTACATAGCTACTATTATGTGTAAGTCCGGGTAGTCTAGGACCTAAAAGCATGCTATACTTGGAAGATCTATAATCTTATTGGCAGTTGAATTGCGTAAATCTTATCGAATTGGTAAATGAATTTCTAAAAGGATTAAACTTCTTTTTTCTTAAATCGCTAAAAGAGAATTGGCTTTTATTTGGATAAACATTCCCCGATAAATTCTTAATTTGTCGTTTGAACATGTATTTCTATGTGTACATGTGTCGCATGTATGATTCACGAGCAGAGTGTTTGTTTATTTATGTTGACCGCGTCGCATGTTTGATTCGCGGGCGGGGTAATAGATGCATCTATGATTCACGTCGTTCGACCTTCGGCAGTGCACACTTTACATTTCTGTTGGATCGAGCCGCACGACCTCGACATGATTTGCGCATGCTTGTATTGCTTGTCTTTAAACTTATTAAAGTTGTTATTGCCTCTTCCCGGCTTATGAATACATGTTTAAATGATGAAGATAAATTTGGAAATTTCCTATAAAAGAAAGAATTGTCTACTTGCTTCAACCAATTGAATTACAATCATGTTTATAAAAAAATTCACGATTTAATATATTATTGATATAACATTATTGGACCCCTAGCAAGTGTCGAAGTCAACCTCTCGTCTCTACTTCTTCGAGATTAGACGGGATACTCATTGGGTACACGTTGTTTTCGTACTCATACTACACTTTTGTGAATTTTTGTTGCACAGGCACATGCATCTCTAGTGGCCTAGTGGGCGTAGCAGCATGGTTGATCGGAGACTTAGGTGAGCTACATTTTCCGAGATGACCCGAAACCAGCAAGTCTCTTTCAGAGTACTGTATTTATTTTCTGTCCAACATTGTATTCCGGACGATTGTTGTATTACATTATTTCTTAGAAATTGCTCATGCACTTGTGACATCGGGTTCTGGGATGTCTATGGGTTTATTCAGAAATTTTTAAAGGTTGTTGAATGTTTCATTATTTATTCAGTGGAATTTACTATGTATTGTTTAAACGTATAAAAAAGGCGATTTCAGAAATAAATACGAGAATTTAATTAAGTAACGACCCTTAGTGGATTTTGGGTCGTGACAATATGGTATCAGAGCACTAGGTTCCCTTAGGTCTTACAAGTCATGAGCAAGTCTAGTAGAGTCTCGCGAATCGGTACGGAGACGTCTGTACTTATCTTCGGGAAGCTACAGGGCTGTTAGGAGTACTTCCCTTCTTGATTCCTCATCGTGCGATTTGATTCCTTGAGGCTTATGCCCTTATTTCATTCCAACTCAATCTTACACGACACGAACCGTTATAAATCGAGAATTGAAGAATTTTAATGGTACTACAGATGTGGTGCGGGATGTTTCTCCCGGTATAGTTGGTTGGGCTATTGTCCTCGCCTGCGGAAGGATTTTTCTATCGTTTCGACTCGGTAGTGGTGCCTCTAAGAGCTTGGAGGCTATGCACAAGTTGCTATGATGCTCACGATTGGTTATCGCACAGTAATTACTTGATGGTAGGATACTTGCCGATGTGTTGGGCGATGAATGATTTGAAAGGAAATGCACGATTTAGAGATCTGATATTTCATTTCCGGCGGAGGAAAAACAATTGGCCTATGAATGTCCAGATTTAGGGTGATGGAGTAACGAGATTTGGTATTTTTGAGCGTGGTGGAATTTTCATCTGCGATGTAGTATTGTCGTCCTTGATTGTATGTGTTAAGTTTGCCGGTGTTATGGTTTTCTTCAATTCACCTTTGGGGTAAGATATTATGAAATAATTGGGAGAAACGACTGTTAGAGATCGCGGGGTACGGTGGTTCAGGATTGAATCGGCGTTTCTAATGTTGACGGCTCGAGAAAGATTTTCTTCGGAAAAGTTTAAGGTTAGTAGCGATTGGGGGTTCAAGTGCTACGAAGGTAAATTTTATTAAGGCAACAACTGAGCAACAAAGGATAAAGAAGGACATGTGGGAAGTGTCAGGCGGTGGTTAAATTTCTAGAAGGCCAGGTATAAGAAGCAAGGGTCGCGTAGTCGATTAAAGGGATGAGTTCCGCCAAAGTAGGAGAGTGGCGGAGTTGCATATGGGCATTGTGGTAGGATGACTATGCACCTTAAGGAGAGTTTGGAATGACTTGAAAATTTTAGTGATTGGTGATTGGGGTCTACGGATTTAATTGGAAGTATGAGCTATTATGCGGTAGGAGATTTGATATAACGGGAAGGAGCTGCTTGAAATGAAGAAGGATACAACATAACTTTGAATTGGAAGGATGTTGCCGCACATTTAATTGATGTCCACGAGGGGTGAATGGACTTGTGCAGCTTGAGAGTGAGCTCGGACTCAGGATGGGTTATTGATGCCGTAGTGATTGTACCCCGTGTAGCAGCGTTGGAAGATGTTGGGAAGTGATTTCCACAGGTGGGTTATTCCTTGTGAGCAGGTTAGCGGTCGCTTGGTTGGCAAAACTTCTGCGAAGAATTCTATTGGTTATACAACAAGGAGATCGGCCGTGTGAATGTGGTTGATGATTCAGAGTATAAAAAGGGGTTACAGAAGGATTCCAAGAATTTTGGCGGTTGATTGTGCAAGGTCATGTCAATAAGAGATGAAGAATCCTGGTGAATTCCAGAGTTGTGTAATAGTGGCTTCAAGCTAAGTGGGAGAGTCCCACCGCCTATGATTGGGTTACATGGTTAACTACTTGCAAGGTTTATGGTTATTAGCATATTGATGAGATACGTCCGCAATGGGAAAAGGCACATAAGTGGTAATTTGAGCAAAAGAATTGTTAAAGGTGCGCTGTGGTTGGCCTTATTGGCTCACGTTTAGGCTTGGGGAAGGATTTATGCCTTGTATAGGTGCGGGTTTTCAAGGGAAGTGATTTTGCCGGGTGCTTCGTTGAGAGGGTATTCATGTGCTAGAAGATTCATGGAGTTGATTATATTTGGGGTCAAGTCAGAGCGGGTGGTTCTCAACAACAGTCCTAGTGGATTCAAAGGGGTAAAATTTGGTGCCTAATGATTTTGAGCCTATAGGTACGGTTAAGAATCATGCTTTTGTAGAAGCTTATAAGAAGAGGCCCAGAATGTCCTATGATGTTTTGACTTGCGGTGTAGCAATTGGGGGTATGAAATGGTTCGTGGGATTTGAGACAGCATGGTCTCGTGATTCAAGGTCACTCAGGATGAGTGCGGATGGAGTGTGTTATGCGTTGAATGGAGTTATTATTATTTCTAAGGCAATCAAGGATAAATTGGAAGAAGATAGATTGGTCATCCATAGTTGAGTTGCCATATTGGTAGTAGTGATCAACTCCTTTAGCGTGATCAAGTTATGCAAGTGATTATGACGGAACGTGTGAGGCTTGTCGGTTGCCGTAGTTGTTGTTATTCTGAAGCATTCTACTATTATGGCCTGTTATGTGGAGGCGGCTCCCAGAAGGGCTATGGTGGCTTAGACCACTACTTAGGGATTTGCATATTCTACAGTTATGAGAATTCACCTGTGTGTTACTATGGTTCTCCTGAAGTGAGTTAGGTGAAAAGTTTTTATATGATGCAGCATTAACCTATTAGTGGTTCCGGAGTTATGATGAAAATCGTGTTCTATCACATATTGGCATGATGGGTGCAGTAAGTGGTATAGAAATTGAAGTAAGGATCAAGGTTGCGGTTCAGTGTTGACAAGGATGCCACGGGCTCGGATGAGCAGGAAGGGAGTTTTGATATTTAAAGTAAGTTGGTATTGTCCTCAGCGTCACGTGAGATTGGTGCTTTATGAAAAAGGCTTTACATCCTGGTTAAGGATTCTTGATTGCTTTTCAGCTTTAGTACGGCCGATGGTTTGGATGTACAACCCTGTTATCTGTTATGGAAGGTTATGGGAGTGTGCCCCACGGGAAGGTTATATAAGTGTGGCATGTAGTCACTTGATTGATTGAAGAGTTAAACCAAGTATGAAGATTGTAGTGATTTCGTTAAATTGTGAATTGATGCGTGGGGGGCACTCGGTTTATTGGGTTATGGACTGTGGAGGATTACTCCGGTCATTGTTGATACCCAATTTTTCCCTGTATATTTTTCATATATACATAATACTTTCAAAATAACATATGCACGCATATATAAGCATGCCCAAGTGTTTTAGTGTTTTTTCCAATTTTTAAAAGATTTTAAAACCAATTTACTGTCCATTTTAGCAGCACAAAATCAATAATTACTCCCAAAATCATCATTTTTGGTGAATAATTTATTTTATTCCCATATTTATACCAAAATATAGTTAATGTAATTTTTATATATTTTTACAAATTTATTTGGTATTTTTTAAAGCTAAATTACATATAATTGCAATTCTAGCCTACTTTAAGATTTAATAGAATTTTTATAATCATAAAATTGGTTTCAGTATTTTTAAATTAATATATATATATTATTTACTGATGCAATACTTTTAATTTGTTTTCAAAATCATTTTTACTATATTTGTAAAATAAAAGGGAAAATTGGCTATGTAAATTTTAGCCTCATTTCGTTTCAATTGTAGCCCCATTACATTTCAATTTTAGCCTCCAATTGACCCAATCTTAACCCCCAATTGGACCAGCCCAATTTTAATTTCAACCCAACCCCTTAACCCGTTTATCCAACCTGACCGGTCTTCCTTTTAATCTAGGGCGTTGGTCGTTTTGATCAACGACCACGATCAACCCTTACCATTTTTAATCCATCGACCCTACCCTAATCCCCTCATTTCCATCTCTCAGCCGCCTTTGAATACTCTCCTCTCTCAAACTCTCTTGAAGGTTCCCTAGAATCCTAGCCTCTCTCATCCTCTTCGACCATAACCTTACTGGAATCCATGGCTTCTCAGGCCATAGATGGTCTGTACTTACCTCCCTCCACTCTCAAACGTCTGGGGTTCAAATCTTTGAGGTCTGACCTTAGTGGTGTCCGTTCAGATCCTCTCAGATCCATGGTTTTGAAGCCTTTCCGGCCTTGCTCCAGCACATCTAAAGCATTTCGAGCCTGGTTCTAACTCATCCGACTCAAGATCGGACTTTTCTTCCAAGCCTTTCTCATTTCTAGGGTTTCTCTGAAACCCTAGCCATTCGAGGTTTTTATCTGGTTGTTTTCTTAAATCTATGCTATATTTGTGCTCAACTGGAGTTTTAAAACGTTTTCCCCAATTTTTTCTTTCAAAATTACTTCTCTTCGATTTAGGGTTTCTGAAAAAGTTTCAAAATGTCTTTCTGATTCTTCCTTTTATTTTCCTTATGTGTATTTGTCTATACTATATTCGTATGTTTCTTTTTTACCACGCATGTGTTTTTCTTCTGCTTTCTTTCTACTATACATGATTCTTCCGTGCTTTGTGTTCTACTGTGCTTCTGCACCATGCTCACATGTTCATCTCGCTGTGTTTTCCTATATGTTCTTTTGCTATCCTTTTCCAGTATTTTGTGTTCTTCTACTGTATGCATCTCCTACCGAGTCCTTAAGTTTTTGTTTGCTTTTACTGAATCTTGTTTGAGTTCTCTCTACACATGTTCCCTCTACTGTTTTCCTAAGTTTATACTACCTCTTTTCTCTTTTGAACTTGTTTAGGTCCCAAGCCTTTCTTAAAGTGTGTTCTCTATGCTTCAAATCAGTTCTTTATTCTATTTGCCTTAAACCTGCTATTTTATCTGTTTGTTTTCACATGAATCCCTGAAAGAAGACCTCTAAGCCTGTTTCCGTTATTTGTCTTCTTTTCTCTGTATCTGACTCAAGTTGAAAACCCTAGGGTTTGGGTTTTTTGGCGAGTTTCGATCTTGTGTTTGAGACTACGATTCTATTTGGGAACTCTAGGTTTCTCAGACTCGTTTTGAGTCTTTGTACTGAACTCCAATTTTTTGACTCTGAACTTTTCTATGCTAGGCTTTTCTAATTAGCATGACAACTCTTTCTTGATTCACATGTCTGTGCACTTTATATATGGTGAATTCTTCCTTCAAAAAAGGTTTTGCCGATTTGTGATTGATTTAGAATTCCTTTTAATAAGGATCGATTGATTGTTTCTAATTTTTCTTTAATTAAACTTTTCTTCACCTTTTCTGGTTGGATTCATTCATACCAAAACTCAATTTCTGATTTTTTACTGGCTATTGATTGATTGTCTTTCCTTATTTGCACAAACTATGTTGCTATCAAATTCTTTCCTTAAATAACTTCTGTGTATTTACCCTTCTTGTGCTACTTTGGAAAAGATCTTGATCAAAATCTTTCCTTAATTATCTTGCCCATTTGAAATCAGAATCCCTTAATTGAAGGGAGACCTTATGTGATTGATTTCGAAACTATTTTCTTACCTTTTTTTACTTGTTTTCTGCACTATAAAGGGTACGACCCTTCTGCACTTTTAGGGACTTCCAATTCAATACTCTTTAAGACCTTGAGTTCAACACTTACACAACACTTATTGAACACTTTCTATTTCGATACTCCTACACTCTCAATTCAACACTCTACTCTCTTCTGAAATCTTCTGGCTGTGTGTTTGCAATTTGGCTTTACTACTGCTCTTCTCTTCTTATTTCCCTAAAACGGGTATGTTCTAATTTAACCTTCAGCTTCATCCCTATATGTTTGCTTTAAAGTTTCAACAATCTTGTCTACTTTGCTATTTATGTTCTGTATTGAATATGTTGTTGTCTTTGCATCTGTTGTTGTGTGAATTCCCCATACCCTTATTCCCTTCTATGTGTTTGAGTTAAGGTTCAGGCATGACAGTATCCAAATTGTTGCTCATGTCTGGACCTGATCCTTTAATGGATCCTAACTCCCAAATAACGTGGCTAACAGGCTGGTTAGAGGTGTGTCAACACTCCTAATTGCTGGGTATGACCACCAGCCTGTCTTGGCCTTCCCCAAAATCCCTTCTATACACTTGCACTCTCTCTTAGATTCTAAGTTCTGCCCCCTTCCTATGAGCCTTGCTTTGGGACCTTGAGCTCCCTCTGAACTTGGACATTTAAGGGCTGGCCCTTCCATACTGCACTATAATCCAATTCTGCAATATATTTGGGTGTAAGCACTGCCCAGAGTCCACTTGAGACTCTTAGGGAACTCTGACACATTCCAAATAGGATGAAGGCTTTGGAATTTGATCTTTGGAGTTGGTTTATTTCATGCTTCAGACAGAAGTCTGAATCAAGCTCTCCTTGGTTGAGATTTTAGCTTTCTGATGTAATTTTTACTTTTTTCTTCATTCTGGGATGTAATAATTTGTAATAACTCATGGGGCTTATAGTGAAAAGGGGAGGGGTACTTATGTATGCATAAGGTAGATATCATGCTCATTAGGTCTTTATTTCTGCAAATCATGGCAAGTTCTGCATTTCGGCATCTTTGAAATCTTGTTTTAGGTTCTGCACTTCTACATTTTCATATAAAAATCCTGTTTTAGGTTCTGCACTTCTACATTTTCATATAGAAATCCTGTCTATAAACTTCTGCACTTTTGCATCTTAGAAATCCTGCCTATAAGTTCTACATATATATCACATCAATAGCTTTTGCATTTCTGCATCTTATATAGAGAACATGACTATAGGATTCTGCATTTTGCCTATCTTATAGAAAGCATGTCTATAAGGTTTCTGAATACTGCATACGTATCCATCACTAGGCAAGCGATATATAGGCTTAAATAATAAAAAACAACATTTTAGACGCCATGCCTATAGGATTTTTGTATTTTCGTAAAGGTTAAAATTAGTCACACTTAAAAAGCATGCCTATAGGAATAAACATCTAATCTGAATCCCTCAACTTGCTTATAAGTTTAAAATCAGTAATAGCATTGCTTAAACGCTTGTAGAACTTATGTTCATGTTGTTAATAAATTTGATTCTGAAATCAATACACCTCTGCATTATTGTCATGCCTATAGGTTTCACCTAGACAAGCTATAAGGTGAATTAGCTAATTGAATCAGACTCTGTTAATTCCAACCAGCAGGCAGGTCTGATTCTGATTTCTTATCTGAAATGTGTAATAGACCAGTCTGCCTCCTTAACGTTTAAGTTTAATTCAGACCGTAACCAGTATCTGCAAGACATACTAAACAATCTGTCTTTAAGCGAGGGGGCCTGTTTGAGCCTTTTAAATTGTTATGTGTTTCCCATATCTGCCTTATGTGCTTTTGTTTGTCACTTTAGAATTTTATCATTTTAAATCATACAAAGCCCAAATCTCCCTTCCCTTTAGGAGTAGTAGTCCCAAATGCCTCCGGGACTGATAGGATTGGGGCGGGTACTAGCATGCAATAAGTAAACGAAACCATTCCGCGTTTAATACCTCAACGAGGTGGGAAAGGGTAGATATGGATATGATGACCGGTGCGCTAATACCACGTGTAACCCCTCTTCTGAGGAGTGATTACCAGGTATTCCATTGATGTGATCCATATTATTTATAAACCTAGGACCCCCTTCCTTTTACTTGTTTATTTTATTACCTTCAAAATTTCAAAACTCTTTTTTCTCAAATTTCAGCTTCCTTGTTTCCTCAAACTTTAACTTATTTGCAATCACAATGTCACAACCCCTCATATTTGAAACCCTTATTTGCTTATTTATTGTTTGTACTTAAGTCACAATTGTAGCATGGCCGAGAACCACACTAGTGGATCTTGAGGGGTGCCTAACACCTTCCCTCGAGATAATTTCATCCAAGATGTGGGAAATTAGACATAGCTCATCTCAGCTTTGCAGATGACTTGCTGTTGTTTGCCAGGGGAGATAGCAAGTCTGTCTCCACAATGCATGATTGTTTCATGAAATTTTCTGCTACATCTGGACTGATAGCTAATCTCAACAAGAGTGCAATCTACTTTGGAGGAGTTGATCAAGCAACAAGGCAGGAAATACTACAAAACACTGGATATACTCTTGGAGAATTGCCTTTCAAATACTTGGGCATACCATTGGACACAAAGAAGCTGCCAGCTATGCAATGGCAACCATTGATTGATAGAATAGTAGCAAGGATTTCTTCATGGATAGCCAGTAAACTATCTTATGCTGGAAGGGTTCAGTTAGTCCTGTCACACCTCCTTTTTCCGCCCCCGCGAGGGGCGTAGGGAGTTTTTTCCAATTAAAGGATAATCGAAACGGGATTTGTTTGTTTATTTCAGAGTCGCCACTTGGGAGATTTAGGGTGTCCCAAGTCACCAATTTTAATCCCGAATCGAGGAAAAAAATGACTCCATATTACAGTCTGCGCACCAGAAATCCGGATAAGGAATTCTGTTAACCCGGGAGAAGGTGTTAGGCATTCCCGAATTCCGTGGTTCTAGCACGGTCGCTCAACTGTCATATTCGGCTTGATTATCTGATTTAATACATGTTGAACCTATGTGCAAAATTTAACTTTTAACCGCTTTTATCATTTACTGTTATTTTTATCAAGAATTGCAACATAGTGGAAACACATCTCGAACCACGTCACATCAATGCACCCGTGGTTGTTGGCATATTTCAACTCTGTTGAGATTTGGATTTGGGTCACATAAATGTGCACCCGCGTTTAAGAAAATTAAATTATTAGAGGCGCGCCTAAAGCGACTAGCGTATCATTTATTTTGGGTAGGGCCGTGGAATTTTGCTAAACGGTCCATCCCGAAGTCTAAGCAATTTTAAAACAAATATTTACTGAGGGCCCCACAATTTTGAATTTTTATTCGGCGAGGCTCATCTCGTTCTTATTTTTAAAAGGAATTTGCAACGTCATGGACACGCATCTCGAACCACATCACAATCAATGTACCCGTGATTAGAAACACATTTCGACTCCGTTGAGATTTGGATTTGGGTCAAATAAATGCGCAGCCGAGTTTAAGAAGGTAAGATTTATTAAGGCGCGTCCTAAAGAGACTAACGTATTGTTATTTTAGGAAGAGGCCGTGAAGGTTCATTAAACGGCCAAATCCAAAGTCTAGTCAATGGTTATGTATTTAGTGAGGGCCCCATCGATGTGTGATTTATTTGGCGAGGCTCGTCTCATTTTTATTTTTTTGGATAAACCTACAGTGACTACATTTCTTCTATTAAGTTTGTCTCTAAAATAAAAGAAAATTTCTCAATTAATTACATGCTGAAAAACATAACTTATTAGTTATTAGTTTACGGCTAAGGTGAATGGAAAATTGCGATCGAGTTTGTACAAAGAAAAACTGCTTTCATTCTATATTCTATTATTCAATAATACTAGAACATGAGATAGATAATAATATCGAAACAACTTTAATTAATTTAAACTAATATTATTAGATGAAGAAGTTATACATATGCAACCCCATTACTCATTAATCAATCAACTACATTTTTATACAAAGAACGGAAATTTATATTCAAACACAAATCTAAACAGGAGGAATTCAACAAGAACAAAGCCTGATTAATATTTCATTTTTGCTTCAAGCCGAGAGCGTACAAATGTGTACCTGGAAATGACAGTACAAGAGCAAAATAAGGAGAAGTCAGCAGCAATAATAACACAGCAACAGCAGGTTCAGCAACACCGCAAACCAGTAACAACCCGTAGAATAACCCAGTAACGGATTGAAAAATCAGCAATGCCAAAGTGCAATCGCAGTCAAAGCAGAAGAGAGACGGATACAAGATGCAGTAGTTTACTGATTTTGAATGACACTCGCGAAAAGACAAACGGAATTTATTCAAGTGAAAGTTCAAATTGTCTTTCTCTTTTCAAAACTCTACCACACTTCTTCAGATTTTCAGAATGTATTACTCTCAAAAATATTCTCCCCAAAAATCTCTCTAGAAAGTAATCCTCCTAATAATAATCTCCCTTAAAATCCTCCCCATAATGTTCAACCTCTCCTTTAATGTGTCAAATGACCCTATATATATAGCAAGACAAGTCTTGAATCCCCAATCCGAAATTATTCCCCAAGGCATGCTTTGTCCCCACTACTTAATGTTTTCTTTATTTTAAACCTTGTCCCCCATACCTACATTAAATAAATACCACATCCCTAACCCATTATAATTTGTCCCCCATGCCTAACATAAACAAATATAATATTCCTCCCCATTACATTTTGTCTTGTCCTCCATTATGTTAAACAAGTATATCAAAAACCCCACCCCATTATATTTTGTCCCCCATGCCTACATAAACAATTATAATAATGTTCAATTACCAAACTACCCCTCCGACCTTATTGCAATTTACCATTCTACCCCTGAATGTACTGCAATTTACCAAACTACCCCCATCAGCTTTAAACAATCAATTAATCATAACTTAACCAAAATATAGCCAAGATGACCAATTTCTCAACAATCTTCAACAACAAATCACATGAACACGATGAACAACACAACTCCAAATTAATGGAAATAAATTAACCATATCGGGAACCAATCCTGGTTAACTTAGACCAAAAATGGATGAGCGAGGAAACAACAATATTAACAACACAATACATGATTCATCAATGAAACAAAAACCAAAACATAAACTCACATTAAATCACTGGATTTAACATGAACTTCAAACAAAGACGAACATGAACTAAATCTATTTTTAAACAACAAAACATGACAGATTAAATGACTCAAACAACATTAATAATTTCTGAAAAATACATAACACATGAAATAAATTGAAGAAATAATTAATTAAATTTCAATTTGAATCTAACAATCATTAAACTAACAAATATTTACCTAAACAATAATACAAACATGAAATAAACATGAAAAACACAACTAATTAAATTTCCATTTGAAATCTGAAAATTAATTCGACAGAACACATGAACAAACTAAAAAAATTAATTCAAATGATAGACATGAACAAAACAAACATTTGCCGATTTTAGATTCGAGAATATCAAAACAAAATACGAACAAAATAATACTCAAAATCTACTAACCGGATCGACACGAATATGTACGGACTGTTTCGACGACCCTCGACCAAACTCGAACAAACGACGACGAACATGAACCTACGAAGCAACTGAAGCAACAAAAATAGTCGACGCGGCAGAAACGATGCTCGAGCAGCAACAACATCCATGGACGACGACGACGACGGGTCAGCCATGGAGTCAGCAGCAACAACGTTGCTGTGTCGACGAAACACGAAGAAGAAAGCAGTGTTTGGACTGTTGTTCATTGGACGAAGAAGATGAAGCAGAAACGACATACCAAACATGGCATCCATGGGGTTTCAGAAACAGGAGTAGCGGCGAGAAACAAGAGCAGTAGCGCGAGCTGAAGAAGATGAAGTGACGACGCAGAACCGCTGCGTGAACAGTAGCAACAACGGTTGGATGCGAGGAGGAGGAAGGCAGACATGTTGGCTCAGGTTCGAGCTCGACGAAACAGCGGCAGCTCAATGGTGGACGTTCGCGATGGTGAGGTCGAGGAAGAAGAAGGCAGAAGCAGCTGGTTGAGGGCAGCCATGGACGACGAGGGTGTGTCGACTGGTATGGCATGGATGGTGGTTGACGAAGGACGAAGGGGACGACGGGGGAGATGAAGCGACGGGGCATCCATGGGAGGTCGTTTGGTGGTTCTTAGTTTTTTGGAGAAGATGGAGAGTGAGGGCGGGTAGTTTTGTTTAGGTTTTAGGGTTTGGTTTTTTTGTTTTGTTTTTTGCAAGATAGGGGTGTTTGGACTTTGGACGGATGTTTTTTGTTAATGGGGCGGACTGGGTCGACCCGATTTGAAGTGGACCGGGTCATGGGGAAGGTTGGACAATTGTTTGGGCCTAGGGTTGAAATTGGAAGAAGTGACCCAATCCGATTTTTCTTTGTATTTTTGTTCTCTTTTCTTCTTTTATTTTTCTAAAACTAAATTCTAAAAATACTTAAATTATTATTAAGAACTAAATTAAGTTATAAAAACGCAAATTAACTCCCAATAACAATTAACGCACAATTAAGTAATAATTAAGCATAAAATTGTATATTTGGACATTAAATGCTAAAAATGTAAAAGATGCCATATTTTTGTAATTTTTATTTTTTGTAAACAAACTTAATTACTAACAAATTGTAGAATTAAATCCTACATGCAAAATGCGACATATTTTTGTATTTTTATTAATTTAACAAATAAACATGCACAGACAAATACAAATAATTATCCAAAAATATCACAAAATCTCACAAAATTGCACACCAAGGAAAATCATTTTATTTTGAATTTTTTTTGGGAGTAATTCTCATATAGGGCAAAAATCACGTGCTTACAGCTGCCCCTCTTTGCCCGAAGACACGAAGGGTTTTCGTGCAAAGATAAAGCGAGCGATTTTTGCCCATCCGAGTACTCCGTGTGAAGCATTTTTTTTGAAAAAGATTTAACCGAACCTTTGCTTCAAAGGTTTCCTACATATCCCTGGCTAAAGGGGAATCAGGTTAATGTAGTTCGGGAAGTTTTGGTAGCTGGGACTACCGTGGGACTGCAATGTTACTGTTGTTGCATGCTGTTATCACTGCTTACCGATCTCCTTATTACACCGTGCTTAAAAGAAAACAAGAAGCTATGCTAGACTGAAATTTGTTCTTGTTGCCTTGCTTTCTTGTCGGCTTGTGTTTCCTCCGGTGCTTTTCTTCCGTGAATTTGGGAATGATACTAGCCCTTTGCTTTTCTGAATACCAGTTTTCATCATTTTGCTCGGTCCGCTGGGGACATGGCTTTCTTCATTAAGCTTTTCGGCGGTTCCTCTGGGGGGTACGGCTCTCTTCATCAGACTTGTTGTGTTGGGTATGATTTAATGTTCACCAGCTGCTTCTTCCAAGACGCGTCTTTTCTTCCTTTAGACTCATGCGCCTGAATTTGTGCTGGGACCTCTTATTGCAACCTTCTGCTTCCTGGTGCTGGGGATTTTTATTGTTTCCTGCTGGGGATTCCTGTTGTAACCTTCTGCCTTCTGGTGGGGTTACTGATTTCCAAAATCTGCAGTATAAGACTCAAAGTATTCCTCTTATTATACATGTGGGCGCCTGAATGCAAAAATATGAAATGTATGCCCGCATTATACTGGTGGGCGACCTAAAACAGAAATGTAAAGACAGAAATGTATACCCGCATTATACTGGTGGACGACCAAGAACAGAAATGAAAAGACAGAAATGTATTCCCGCATTATACTGGTGGGCGACCTAGAACAGAAATGTATTCCCGCATTATACTGGTGGGCGACCTAGAACAAAAATGTATTCCCGCATTATACTGGTGGGCGACCTAGAACATGAATGTATTCCCGCATTATACTGGTGGGCGACCTAGAACAGAAATGAAAAGACAGAAATGTATTCCCGCATTATACTGGTGGGCGACCAAGACAGAAATGTATTCCCGCATTATACTGGTGGGCGACCTAGAACAGAAATGTATTCCCGCATTATACTGGTGGGCGACCTAGAACAGAAATGAAAAGACAGAAATGTATTCCCGCATTATACTGGTGGGCGACCTAGAACAGAAATGTATTCCCGCATTATACTGGTGGGCGACCTAGAACAGAAATGTATTCCCGCATTATACTGGTGGGCGACCTAGAACAGAAATGAAAAGACAGAAATGTATTCCCGCATTATACTGGTGGGCGACCTAGAACAGAAATGTATTCCCGCATTATACTGGTGGGCGACCTAGAACAGAAATGAAAAGACAGAAATATATTCCCGCATTATACTGGTGGGCGACCTAGAACAGAAATGTATTCCCGCATTATACTGGTGGGCGACCTAGAACAGAAATGTATTCCCGCATTATACTGGTGGGCGACCTAGAACAGAAATGAAAAGACAGAAATGTATTCCCGCATTATACTGGTGGGCGACCTAGAACAGAAATGAAAAGACAGAAATGTATTCCCGTATTATACTGGTGGGCGACCTAGAATAGAAATGTATTCCCGCATTATACTGGTGGGCGGCCTAGAACAGAAATGTATTCCCGCATTATACTGGTGGGCGACCTAGAACATGAAATGTAAAACAGAAAAGTATTCCTCTCATTATATAGGTGGGTGCCTGTTTTCAACAACAACTTTGAAAATAAAATTCTATTTGAGGGCGGATGAACCCAACATATCCTATTTGAGGGCGGATGAACCCGACATATCCTATTTGAGGGCGGATGAACCCGACGTATCCTATTCAAGGGCGGATGAACCCGACGTATCCTATTCGAGGGCGGATGAACCCGACGTATCCTTTTCGAGGGTGGATGAACCCGACATATCCTATTCGAGAGCGGATGAACCCGACATATCCTATTCGAGGGCGGATGAACCCGACATATCCTATTCGAGGGCGGATGAACCCGACATATCCTATTCGAGGATGGATGAACCCGACGTATCCTATTCGAGGGCGGATGAACCCGACGTATCCTCAAAACTTGAAAATGTCTTACCTCAAAACTTGCTGGGGATTATTTTGCTGGGGATGAATTTTCCTTTTCTTCCTTACCCACTCTGGGTTGTCCGACCCTCTTGAAACTTGGTCGAAACTCTGTCGAGGATGCTTCTACATCTCGATGATCCACTGGGTATAACACTGCGAACCGCTGAGTAACCCTGTTGGGGATAACACTGCTGAGGATAAATCTGCTGAGTAAATATGTTATCTTACTCCTTCCAAAACTACTTCCTTTTAAGTAAGATGTTCATTCCTCTGCAAACTACTTCCCTCTTTTTTTTTTTTTTTTTTTTTTGCTTCTTCCTTCGAAGACTACCTCCCTTAAGACTCGTTTTGCTCTTCCCCGAAAGGAACCGCTGAGGATACCGATTTTCACCAAACTTGTGTTGGACTCCTCAAAACTGCTGGGGATAACACTGTTGGGGAATTATTTACTTACCTGTTGGGGGATAAAATGTTATCAGCTGGGGATAACGTTGTCGAGGATAACATTGCTGGGGGATTTTGATTCCTTCAAAACTAGTGCTTCACTCTTCTGAAGGCTGTTGGGAATGATACTGGCCTTCTTCTTTTTCTGTCCGCTGGGGAACAACTTCCTCCATTGAAACTTATTATGTTGGGGGCAACACTGGTTCAAAGACCACTTCCATTGAGACTGGTGTTATCTTTATTCTTCCCTAAATGGGTACCTGACTTCCAGAAAATTTTCTAAATGGAAGAAAAATTTTCTGCCCCAGTTTGATGATCTTTCTTGTGGCATGCATTTCCGTTATCAATGTCATTTCCTTTACCTGTTTCAAATCAAACAAAATTTGTTAGTTTAAAACGCAGTGGTTGGTTGTGATACTCCTACTGGGATGGCTTTTCCCTTTTTTCCTTCCTTGCTCAGCGTTCCACAACTTGTTGGGGATGATATTATTTGCTGGGGATAATCCCTTTATGCTGGGGATATCCCTCTTCTTTTGTGGCATAACTCGAAAATTGGCATTTTCCCTACCTTTTAGTCTAGTATAAATTTCCCAAATCATGCTCACTGCTCTCCTTGCTTTGTTCACGGGCCTTGGCCTTGAGGTTTATAACCTTTGGTTTTGGCAAGGATATCCCTCTTGACACTCGTCAATCCTTTTGTCAATTGCCTTTTGCTGGGGATATCTTTCTTGACACTGGCCTCGTGCTTGTTCCTTGCTGACTATCCCACTTGGATGTACTAGTCAGGTCTCATCTTGCATAATTGTAAAGCTGATGACATATTTTGAAGTCAATTCTCACTTGTTCTGACCAGACAGACTCTACTGGGGAATTTTTCTATGAAAGGAAAAGATAAAAGGGAACAGAAATAAAAGACAAAGGAAAAAGATGACTCTTTAACAAAAGAAACTATAAATAAAAACCTATCAAACGCAGATACCGACTCTAATGGTCATGACATGCACATGTGGCCTATCCTCTGCCGTCAATCGTCTTTCAAGACCTTCAATTGGCAATTCCCCATCTGATTCTCAATCTTATTCGACTTGTAGTGCCTGAAGGGTTTTCACTATCAAGCCTCTCTCATTTTGGTTTTTCTCTCTGCTTTCATCGCCTTATGGTGTCCGTGAAGATTTTCACCGATAAGACTCTCTCATTTGTATCACTTTCCAGTTGGGGATTTGGAGTGTTGCCGGTATGACTCTTTCTGCTGGAGATTAGAGTCCTTTCTATTGTGGAACAGAGTGTTATGTTCACCGGTAAGACTCTCATTTGTCTGACTTGGCATCCTTTGAAGACTGATCAGAAGGTCTTTCTTTGGACCGTAGTGTGGGTTTTTGGATAGGCTAGAAAGAAAGGGTATTAAAGGCTCAAAAACAAAATAAATTTTGGGTTCAAAATTACAACCTTCGGAATCATATTTGTTTACAACAAGCTTTACCCTTGCCCCAGTTTCTTGCTTGAGGATTTTTTTTATACCATGCACACCGTGCACACTATGCACCCTATGCACCCTATGACCGAGCCGTGAAGCGCCTACGTATCCTCTTTGAGGAATCAGGTCAAACGTAGTTTCCAATTCCTCCGTTTTCTTCTGACTTTTTTTTTGTTATCATTTTCTCTTCTTTTCTCTTTTTTTTCTTCCATGTTTTGTGTTTCTAACCTGTTGTTACCGATTCCGAATGAGGGGTACGAAAGAAAAATAAATAAAGCTCAAAAGGGGTAACGAAGGATAAAGTGTTTAGGTAGCAGAACAAAATGCCTTCGTCATTCCAGTTTTCAAAACATGCCAAGTGCAAACAACATAATTGAACATAGATTTATAGTCTCTTCTGATGGTGCTGGACTTTGACAATTATATTCAATATTTGCTTTTCGTTTGTCATTTCTAAAGCACCGTTGGGCGACACTCTCACTCGCATTATCATGAACTATCCTCATGTTAATTTGGCAAACCTTGCATTTAACAGTTTTCTTTATGTTCTACTTGCCCAGTTCCACATGACTCGGGCTCCAAATAATCTTGAACCGTTCTTATTTCCTTTAAATGCTTTGATCACCTTCCCAGGGTTTTATGATTAACTTTTAAGATTAGGCCCAAACTGTGTGCGCATGTCATGTCACTAGAATCGGCGTTGAATAAAAATGATGAAAGGACTAAACAAAAAGATGACTGGAAATAATAAAAGACCGGATTTGCTTTAGACTACCGGTGGAATGGTTTGAATAACAAAACAAACAAAAGCAAACCAAAATAAAATCCTAAAACAAACTGGACAAAACTTAAACAAACCGCTATGACAAAATTGAAAGATAAGAAAGTTTGACACAAGACAATATCCAGATTACAATCCTAATAATCCGAACAACAGAAATGACAACAAAATAAGCCACCACAAGCTTCTCTCTTGCTAACCAAGGAACGGAGCGTCCTTCCACTTTATCAAAACTGGCATCTTAGCCACTGAGCTTTGCATCAATACTGCCATGACCATTGCCAACTTCAATATCATCGACCTTAGTCAACAAGTCTCAATAGGATTCGAGTGCTTCTGTTATCAGGCCTGATCCCCGCAAAGTGTGCTTTTGGATCTTGTATTTCCGGCTTACCACAAACCAACCACCTTCTTTCTTTGTGTTTCAAAATAAAACAGGTTAGAATGGACTTAGTCGGTCCTCATTATTAACAACATCTTTTCCTCTTTTTTTTTTCTTTTTTCATTTTTCTTTTTTTCGATTTTTTTCTTCATTTTTTTCTTTTCTCTTTTTTTCATTTTTCTTTTTCTTTTTTTTGTCGTGGTCGAATCTTATGGAGATTGCCTACGTATCATGACCCCACATGAATCAGACCTTGCGTAGTTCGGACCAATAAAAGATAAATAAACATTTTTTTCTGGAATTTCCAATTTTCAAATTAAAACAAACTTGATTGCAAAAGTTTAAAAACTAACCATACTAACAGACTTTTGACAAGAGAAAACAAACGGCCTCGAAAATCAAATAACTCGCATACTCTAATCAAAGAATTACAAACTCAAAAACAAACGGCCAGTTCCTTTCCCCGTTTGCCAAATGCAACCAAACGGTTATTTTTGCAAATGTGGCCCCTTCCAAATTTCACATGAATTTTGAGGCCGGGAGGATTATTTTATGACACTTTACAAACTTGTCCATTCTTTTACGAAAATAACCTTTCGACAACTGAAAGATACTCTAAGGCTATTTCGGCAAGAACGGTTTAAGATACGGCCGAAGCTGTCTCGGCTTATTTTGACTAAAAATCCAGACGGTATTCACCTTATCGCTGACTCTTTGTTTTTTCCAAATTATAATAAAAACCTGGTTTTGCAAACACGGCCCTTCAGCGCCTCGGGGATGAAGATTTTTAAGGCTGTGTGGGTCAACTGGACCAAAAATCCTAAACATGACCCAAAAAGTGGCTGTTTATGCAAAGTCAGCCTTCCGGCGTCCCTTTCGGGAACATTCAGCTATTTATGACAAAACAACATCACCCGACTTGTTTATGACTCTTTTTATCATTTTTTCAAAATAGAAAACTCAATGTTGCAAACACAGCCTTTCAACGTCTCGGGGACGAAGATTTTTAAGGTTGTGTGGGTTAACTAGAACAAATCTTAAAAAATGACCCAAAAAGTGTCTGTTTATGCAAAGCCAGCCCTCCGGCGTCCCTTTCGGGAACATTCGGCTATTTTTGACAAAACAGCATCACCCGACTTATTCATGACAAAATTAAAATTTTGACATGTTTTATTTATTTATTTGTTTTTGGCTATTTTAGCAAAAGGTGGGGTTGGACCTGATGAGGGTTGCCTACGTATCTCACATCCGGTGAGAATCAAACCCGCGTAGTTCGGGCAAATAAACTATTAAATGAACTAATCTTAAATTATTATATATATATTTATTACTTTTTTGATTGATTTTCTTCTCTTGAAAGAAAGACTTCTAAGAATTCATTTTCTTTTGATTTGAACTTGGAGAATTTCAAAAGTAAAAGGAAGATATTTTTGTTTGAATTTTCATTTGTTTTCTCTTATTCTAAGAAGAAAGAAAATATTTTGAAATTTTACTTTCAATGAAAGGAATGCTTCTAAAAATTTTTTTTGAATTTTGAATTTTCTTTTCAATTTTGAAAGAAGAAGGACAATATTTTCGGATTTTTTTTATTATATATATATATATTTTTTAAAATAATTAAAAAGACTTTCTAAAGAAGTCAATTTTGGATTTTATATATATATATATATATATATATATATATATATACATATATATGTATATATTTGCAACAAATAAAAAAATCACTCTCGACGCCCGACTCTTTTTATTTTTTATTTTGGCATTCTCAAATAATAAAAAAACATTTTAAAACAAGACTCCTTTTTTTCATTTTCATAGCAAGACAAACTATTTTTTTTTCTATTATTTTTTTTAAAAAAAAACAAGACAGAGCAACAACTTTTTTTTTCTATTTTCCTTTGCTTTTAATAAAACAAACTAATAAGACATTTTTTTTCTCATTTTCTCAAAATTTCGGCAGAGTTTTGACAGTATTTGGGCATTGGATTTTTTTAAAAAATAAACAATCAATTCCCTAACCGCTATTTCTTTTTTTCTCTTTTTTTCACAATATTCCCGATATTCAAAAATCGATCTTCACACAAGTCCGAATAAAATAAATGCGCAAGTAGCAGCAAGTAAGATGCATCAGGATGGTCATTTTCATTTTTGGTACACCTGTCCTAGACAGATCCAACCCCTGTGTTGAGCCTCCAAAGTCAGATGCACATGATGCAAACAAACGTTCCTACTAGGGATCCGGCATGAAGCTGAGTTTTTCTAAGTTCATAACCTGGGTATTTGTTCTAGACTGTGTACCCGAGCGGACAACTCGAGTCGAGGAGGGGGCTACGTACCGGGGACCCGCGGGGTCGTCCAACTTTGTAACTTGTCTGGCCTCTTTCTTATTTCAAGGTATGACACTAACAGAATAGGGAGTCTCGACCAGCGAGCTTCTCCCCGGAGGTAAGAAGAGAAGGGTTTCGACACAGTTTATATATACAGTCAAATAATGTCAAAGTGGTAACACACATCATTTTGCACATGAAGCACATATCACATAAAAATATCAGATAATAAACAAAGCCAAATAGAACAATTATTCTAAGCTCGAATTTCTAACCCTGAACCAGTGGTTCTGGGTCATTAATCCCCAGCAGAGTCGCCAGAGCTGTCACACCTCCTTTTTTCGCCCCCGCGAGGGGCGTAGGGAGTTTTTTCTAATTAAAGGACAATCGAAACGGGATTTGTTTGTTTATTTCAGAGTCGCTACTTGGGAGATTTAGGGTGTCCCAAGTCATCAATTTTAATCCCGAATCGAGGAAAAGAATGACTCCATATTACAGTCTGCGCATCAGAAATCCGGATAAGGAATTCTGTTAACCCGGGAGAAGGTGTTAGGCATTCCCGAATTCCGTGGTTCTAGCACGGTCGCTCAACTGTCATATTCGGCTTGATTATCTGATTTAATACATGTTGAACCTATGTGCAAAATTTAACTTTTAACCGCTTTTATCATTTACTGTTATTTTTATCAAGAATTGCAACATCGTGGAAACACATCTCGAACCACGTCACATCAATGCACCCGTGGTTGTTGGCATATTTCAACTCTGTTGAGATTTGGATTTGGGTCACATAAATGTGCACCCGCGTTTAAGAAAATTAAATTATTAGAGGCGCGCCTAAAGCGACTAGCGTATCATTTATTTTGGGTAGGGCCGTGGAATTTTGCTAAACGGTCCATCCCGAAGTCTAAGCAATTTTAAAGCAAATATTTACTGAGGGCCCCGCAATTTTGAATTTTTATTCGGCGAGGCTCATCTCGTTCTTATTTTTAAAAGGAATTTGCAACGTCATGGACACGCATCTCGAACCACGTCACAATCAATGTACCCGTGATTAGAAACACATTTCGACTCCGTTGAGATTTGGATTTGGATCACATAAATGCGCATCCGAGTTTAAGAAGGTAAGATTTATTAAGGCGCGTCCTAAAGAGACTAACGTATTGTTATTTTAGGAAGAGGCCGTGAAGGTTCATTAAACGGCCAAATCCAAAGTCTAGTCAATGGTTATGTATTTAGTGAGGGCCCCAGCGATGTGTGATTTATTTGGCGATGCTCGTCTCATTTTTATTTTTTTGGATAAACCTACAGTGACTACATTTCTTCTATTAAGTTTGTCTCTAAAATAAAAGAAAATTTCTCAATTAATTACATGCTGAAAAACATAACTTATTAGTTATTAGTTTACGGCTAATGTGAATGGAAAATTGCGATCGAGTTTGTACAAAGAAAAACTGCTTTCATTCTATATTCTATTATTCAATAATACTAGAACATGAGATAGATAATAATATCGAAACAACTTTAATTAATTTAAACTAATATTATTAGATGAAGAAGTTATACATATGCAACCCCATTACTCATTTATCAATCAACTACATTTTTATACAAAGAACGGAAATTTATATTCAAACACAAATCTAAACAGGAGGAATTCAACAGGAACAAAGCCTGATTAATATTTCATTTTTGCTTCAAGCCGAGAGCGTACAAATGTGTACCTGGAAATAGCAGTACAAGAGCAAAAGAAGGAGAAGTCAGCAGCAATAATAACACAGCAACAGCAGGTTCAGCAACACCGCAAACCAGTAACAACCCGTAGAATAACCCAGTAACAGATTGAAAAATCAGCAATACCAAAGTGCAATCGCAGTCAAAGCAGAAGAGAGACGGATACAAGATGCAGTAGTTTACTGATTTTGAATGACACTCGAGAAAAGACAAACGAAATTTATTCAAGTGAAAGTTCAAATTGTCTTTCTCTTTTCAAAACTCTACCACACTTCTTCAGATTTTCAGAATGTATTACTCTCAAAAATATCCTCCCCAAAAATCTCTCTAGAAAGTAATCCTCCTAATAATAATATCCCTTAAAATCCTTCCCATAATGTTCAACCTCTCCTTTAATGTGTCAAATGACCCTATATATATAGCAAGACAAGTCTTGAATCCCCAACCCGAAATTATTCCCCCAAGGCATGCTTTGTCCCCACTACTTAATGTTTTCTTTATTTTAAACCTTGTCCCCCATGCCTACATTAAATAAATACCACATCCCCAACCCATTATAATTTGTCCCTCATGCCTAACATAAACAAATACAATATTCCTCCCCATTACATTTTGTCTTGTCCCCCATTATGTTAAACAAGTATATCAAAAACACCACCCTATTATATTTTGTCTCACATGCCTACATAAACAATTATAATAATGTTTAATTACCAAACTACCCCTCCGACCTTATTGCAATTTACCATTCTACCCCTGAATGTACTGCAATTTACCAAACTACCCCCATCAGCTCTAAACAATCAATTAATCATAACTTAACCAAAATATAGTCAAGATGACCAATTTCTCAACAATCTTCAACAACAAATCACATGAACACGATGAACAACACAACTCCAAATTAATGGAAATAAATTAACCATATCGGGAACCAATCCTGGTTAACTTAGACCAAAAATGGATGAGCGAGGAAACAACAATATTAACAACACAATACATGATTCATCAACGAATCAAAAACCAAAACATAAACTCACATTAAATCACTGGATTTAACATGAACTTCAAACAAAGACGAACATGAACTAAATCTATTTTTAAACAACAAAACATGACGGATTAAATGACTCAAACAACATTAATAATTTCTGAAAAATACATATCACATGAAACAAATTGAAGAAATAATTAATTAAATTTCAATTTGAATCTAACAATCATTAAACTAACAAATATTTACCTAAACAATAATACAAACATGAAATAAACATGAAAAACAACAACTAATTAAATTTCCATTTGAAATCTGAAAATTAATTTGACAGAACACATGAACAAACTAAAAAAAATTAATTCAAACGATAGACGTGAACAAAATAAATATTTGCCGATTTTAGATTCGAGAATATCAAAACAAAATACGGACAAAATAAAACTCAAAATCTACTAACCGGATCGACACGAATATGTACGGACTGTTTCGACGACCCTCGACCAAACTCGAACAAACGACGACGAACATGAACCTATGAAGCAACTGAAGCAACAACAACAGTCGACGCGGCAGAAGCGATGCTCGAGCAGCAACAACATCCATGGACGACGACGAGGAAGGGTCAGCCATGGAGTCAACAGCGACGAGGTGCTGTGTCGACGAAACACGAAGAAGAAAGCATTGTTTGGACTGTTGTTCATTGGATGAAGAAGATGAAACAGAAACAACATACCAAACATGGCATCCATGGGGTTTCATAAACAAGAGCAGTGGCGAGAAGCAAGAGCAGTAGCGCGAGCTGAAGCTTGAAGCGGACGACGCAACAGCAGTTGGGTCCGTTCGAAGAAGGTCGATTTATAGGTAGCAGCTGCGACGAGAAAACAGCAGCAGCACGGAGGAGCTGGAGCAGTTGTTGGCTGCGTCAATGGTGGACGTTCGCGATGGTGAGGTCGAGGAAGAAGAAGGCAGAAGCAGCTGGTTGAGGGCAGCCATGGACGACGAGGGTGTGTCGACTGGTATGGCATGGATGGTGGTTGACGGAGGATGAAGGGGACGACGGGGAAGATGAAGCGACGGAGCAGCCATGGGAGGTCGTTTGGTGGTTCTTAGTTTTTTGGAGAAGATGGAGAGTGGGGGCGGGTAGTTTTCTTTAGGTTTTAGGGTTTGTTTTTTTTGTTTTATTTTTTGCAAGATAGAGGTGTTTGGACTTTGGACGGATGTTTTTTGTTAATGGGGCGGACCGGGTCGACCCGATTTGAAGTGGACCGGGTCGACCCGGGTTGAAGTGGACCGGGTCATGGGGAAGGTTGAACAATTGTTTGGGCCTAGGGTTGAAATTTAAAGAAGTGGCCCAATCCGTTTTTTCTTTGTATTTTTGTTCTCTTTTCTTCTTTTATTTTTCTAAAACTAAATTCTAAAAATACTTAAATTATTATTAAGAACTAAATTAAGTTATAAAAGCGCAAATTAACTCCCAATAACAATTAACGCACAATTAAGTAATAATTAAGCATAAAATTGTATATTTGGACATTAAATGCTAAAAATGTAAAAGATGCCATATTTTTGTAATTTTTATTTTTTGTAAACAAACTTAATTACTAACAAATTGTAGAATTAAATCCTACATACAAAATGCGACATATTTTTGTATTTTTATTAATTTAACAAATAAACATGCACAGACAAATACAAATAATTATCCAAAAATATCACAAAATCTCACAAAATTGCACACCAAGGAAAATCATTTTATTTTGAATTTTTTTTTAGGAGTAATTCTCATATAGGGCAAAAATCACGTGCTTACAAGTCCAAACAGTGATATTTGATATCCAATCCTATTGGGTCCAAATTTTCATACTACCAGCTAAAGTGATGAAATTGATAGAGGCTTACTGCAGAAGCTATATATGGTCAGGATCCAATACAATCACAAAGAGAGCATTGATAGCCTGGGACAGAATGTTCTTGCCTAAGTCTGTTGGAGGGTACAATTTATTGAATATCAGAATTTGGAATAAAGCAGCTATAACAAGTGTATACTGGGACTTAGCACAGAAGAAAGACAAGATGTGGATAAAGCAGATTCATACTTATTACATAAAGAGGCAAAGTATAGTGGAGATGAATATACCCCAACAAGCAAGTTGGATGGTGAGAAAGATTATGGAAGCAAGAGGAGTAATCCAGCAATTGCCCACAGTGCAATACAAAAGGACCACAACCAAGCAAATTTATTTGGGCATTCTGGGAAGCTACAACAAGGTGGCATGGAGAACCTTGATGTTTCACAATGAAGCTAGGCCCAAGGCTATATTCACTATGTGGATGAAATGCCATGGGAGGCTAATGACAACAGATAGGCTTGCTAACTGGGGAATCCAAGCAAACACAAGTTGTTGCTTGTGTAATGAAATAGTTGAGTCACATGCACATTTGTTTGGTGAATGCAAATTCACTAACATAGTATGGGGAAGGCTTATGCAATGGATTCAAATCAATGTGAGTCCATCACTGTCATACACACAGAAGATGGCATGGATAATAAAGCAAGCCAAAGGGAGATCATGCAAAGCAAAAATTGTGAAAATGGTATACTCTGAGCATATACATGGGATATGGATGGAGAGAAACAACAGAATTTTTGGAGAGACAATGAAGACTGCAGAACAAGTGGCAAGGGAAATAACATGTTTTTGCAACATAAAAGCTAAAGGAGGAATGAGGGAGAAGATGCAGCAACTTATGTATTGAAAACAATGTACTAACTAGCCAGACATTTAATTAATGTCTTATGTACTGCTTATAAGGTAGGATAGAATAGAAACTTGTATAGACTAAGTGAGCCGAGAATGGTTCTACTGCTTTGTAATGTTCTCTTTGGTGATTAATGGAAAACATAATTACCAAAAAAAAAAAATACATTTACTTTTTAATTTGTGATTATTGCGTTTTTTGGAGATGATAGCAGCAGGATTAGAAGTAACCTATCCCTTAAGCTTAATTCTGGCATTGTATGTTGTTGAAAGAGGAATAATGATAGCATTCTATGCAATGCCTATGTTTTTAATTAGGTGGCTTAATAGAAACGCGAGGAAAGAGTTAATGGTACAAACTAAGACACATTTCCGTAAATAAATATTTTCGCACTCTTCTGCGGATAGGCATGAATACCTATAACACATTAGTACTGAATGTTTTCAAAGAACTTCCTCTTTACTTACCTTCTAACTGAGCTCTAATAGATTTATAATTACATCGTAATGTCTCATGTAGGAATTCGGACTATGAAGACAACAAAATGAATATTTCGAACTATGGCTTTAGAGGACACAAACTTCTAGAGAAAAAGTGATGCAGATGCAATTTGCGGCCCTAGCTAGTGCTTGCCTAACTTAACAAGGGTAATAAAGTGGGAGCAGTGTTCTTAAAGGCAAATGATATAAAGGCTCCAAGGATATGCAGGGCTTTAAGTGTGAAGTAGAATTAAAGCGTGATTTCAGTAGAGTCTGACCTCAATTCGGGTACAACATGGCAGTGCACTAGTAAATTGTCCACGTCTTCTCCCGATCATCTGCACATGAAGCACTATTTTTTTACTTTATAATTACTAATGTCAACAACAACAACAACCTAGTAAAATCTTACAAGTGTGGTCTGGGAGGGTAAAATGTACGCAGACCTTACCCCTACTCCGGAGGAGTAGAGAGCTTGTTTCTGAGATATCCTTAGCTCAAGAAGACGAAAATAGACAATAGAATACCTTCATCAAAAAAATAGACAATAGAATATGTCACAACAACAAAAATCAGAAAAAATAATATAAGCATCCTAGGAAACAAAATAGATGGAAAAGCAATAACAACAACGAGTAAATCACGTTAACTGTACTGTTTTACGAGTAAACAGTTTAATGCCCACCGTGGGACATAGACAGTTGTGATATTACTTTGCTCCATTCATATTTTACTAACGTACTTTGAAGTTTTTATTTAGTAAAGAAAAAATCAGATATGGTACCTAATGATGTCAACAACTCAATCAATGTTGGAACAAACAACGAGCATGAGGATAATTTCCGTGGTGGAGATCAATTGAATGATTTGACTAGTGAAGCCCACATCAATGGAAATGAGGCAACTCCAGTCTGGAAAGACCGAAATAATCGGCGTACGAGGAGTCCTACCCCTGATGATATGAATGATGAACCCGTTGTCGAGACGGTAAAAGTTTTGAGAGCACAACAAAGGAAAATCATGAATCATCTCTCAAGACAGGACCAGATAATTACTAGCTCCAACAAGCACTATCAGTGGCTTCAAATAATTCCAATGGAGGAGTTTGATCCCCTCCCAGCGTACCTACAAATCACATAATGTAAAGAACCGGTAACATCACTTCAAGGGAGGAGTTCAGATCTAATGATAATCAAGCAGGTGGTGCAGGAAGCAGACCCGGGAATGAAAACAACATAGATAATCCTTTTAAAACTAAACTCATGAGGTTCATGAAGGAAATGAATGGTCAGATGGATCAAAATGCTAAAGAATTCCACGCTCGGATGGATTTTATCCTTGGGGAACATCCGGTATTGAAGGACCTAGACTCAAAAAAGTATACTTAATTGCCATTGAAACCAAGTGCGACCCCGGAGTTGATTCCGAAAAGGTTTAAGATGCCGGATATTTTAAAATACGATGGAACTTCGGATTCACAAGAGCACATCACAACTTACACTATGGGTGTAAAGGGAATTGATTTGGCTCTGTTTGAGATCAAATCAGTTTTGCTAAAGAAATTTAGAAAACCCTAACATAGAGAGATTTAACTTGGTATTCGTTCTTACCTGAACATTCAATTGATATGCTTGTAGAATCTTTCATCAAAGCGTATGTTGGGGCAAGAAAAGTCCAAGCTAGGAAGGCAGTTATATTTAGAATCGCTTAAGGAGAATCTGAGTTGTTGTGAGAGTTGTGATCCGTTGCCAAAAGGAGAGAATACAGCTGCCGACAATACCAGATGAATGGCAGCTTAAGCGTTCACTAAAGATCTCAACCCCTTAAGCTCCGATGCCTCAAGGAAGTTGAAAGAAAGTCTATTAGAATTTCAGGCAACCATATGGATTGATGTCTATAATCGATATGAATAAAAAAAATAGAATTGAGGATGATTAGTTGGGTTATTTGGTGTCATCCAAGGGTCGTAATCAAGATCAATATCAAGAAAAGTTCAAAAATGATCTTGATGCAGATAGGAGATCATACAGGAATCGTTTTCAACCTTATTAATCAAATGAAATATCTGATGGGTGTAGAGTTAAAGGTTTTCAGTCGTCAGAAAGATTCAGACCGGATAGAAGGTTAGATAGTGGACGGAGTATTAGAAATTTGTAGGATAAAGAACCACCGGATCTCAAGATTCAGGATATCCCCGACTATAGGATTACAATTTTAATATAAGCAAGGTTCCCAAAACCAATTTGATCAGACCCAGTCTAAGGGATCCTAATTTATGGTGTGAGTTCCAAGGTACACATGGTCATAGGACTGGGGACTGGCGACACTTACGTGAAGAAGTAGAAATGTTGTTAACTAATGGTCATCTTAGGGAATTTTTAAGTAACCAGGCTAAGAATAACTACGGTAGGAATCAAGATGCGAAGGAATTAAAAAAAAACAACCACAGGGTCTCCCTGCCTAATAATAAAAATGATTTTTGGTGGGGTTCAAGTAAATGGGGCGACATTTTCTGCAGTGGAAAAGATGAAGATATCAGTCACTCATGGCAAGAGAATCCTAGAAGCATTAGAAGATGATGAAATCACCTTTATGGAGAAAGATGTTGACCTTTTTTACCGCTCAATGATGCTATGGTAATATCTTTAAATGTTTTAGATTTTAAAATCAAGCGTGTGTTGGTTGATCCAATTAGTTCAACCAATATCATCCAATTAGGGTCTTGGAACAAGCAAAGCTAACCAAAAATACACATAGTTCTGGTGATAAATCTTTTGGCGAAGTTCAACTTAACAAGCGTAGCGACCCGATGAGAGATCGTGTTTCCTACATATGCCGAAGGGGTGGCGAAATCCACTTTGTTCAGATTTGTGGATGGCGATATGGGCTACAATATGATTCTTGGTAGGACATGGATCCATGAAATGAAGGATGTTCTATAAACTTACCATTAATTATTGAAGTTCCCTACATTGGATGGGATTAAGAAGATTAGAGGTGACCAACCTTCTGCAAGGAAAATGAATGATGTCACCTTATCTAGAAGTAAGGAAGAAGGAATCAACAAATAGCAACTATAGGAATCAGTTTCAACTTCCTTTCCGATCCCGGTTGAAGATGATGGAGAGAAAGAGACATAAGATATTTATCAGGTACCCAGATCATTCCAGGCACCAGAAGAAAATCATGCAACGAAATCAATCGCAGAAGAGCTTGGACAAATTGCTCTATTCATGGAATTCCTGGAGATGAAGGTTTACTTGGGAACATGGTTGAGCTCCGACCTCAGGTTTAAAGTTATTGAATTTTTTAAAACTAACATTGATTATTTTGCATGATCTTATTCAGATATGATAGACATTCCACTGGAAGTGGTTGTCCACAAGTTAATTTTGACCTTATTTTCCCTCCGATAAAGCAGAAGAAGCGGTTGATAGCTGAGGTCAGAAACATGTTTGTAAAAGAAGAGGTAACCAGGTTGCTAAATATAGGTTCAATACGTGAAGTAAGTTATCCTGGTTGGTTAGCTAGTGCAGGAGTTGTACCCAAAAAGAATAATAAATTTAGAATGTGTATAGACCATAAGGATTTAAATAATCTTTCCCTAAGGATTCTTTTTCATTGCCAAACATCAACCAACTGATCGATGGCTGTGCATAGGCTGTTGAGTTTCCTTGATGTATACTTTGGGTATAATCAAATTAGGATGTACCCGGAGAATCAAGAAAAAACCGTATTTATTACAAATTTTGGGATGTATTGTTATAATGTGATGCCTTTTGGGCTTAAAAATGATGGAGCCACTTAGCAAAGTCGAATTGGTAAAACATTAAAGTCTATATTGATAACATGTTGGTTAAGTCACTCAGTGTAGGAGATCATTTGAATTATGTTCAAGAAACATATGACATCTTGAGGAAGTACAACATGAAGTACAGTCCGAAGAATTGCGCTTGTGGAGTTGGGTCCGGGAAATTTCTTGGCTTTTTGGTTTCTCAAAGAGGAATTAAAGTAAATCCTGACAAGATTAAGGCCATAGAAGATACCCTGACCAACTGAAGAGTGTAAAGGAGGTGCAAAGATTGGCCGGCAGGTTGGCGGCCCTTAGCAGATTCATATCAAGTTCATCAGAGAAATTTCACAGTTTCTTTTCAATATTAAAGAAGAAGAATGAATTCTTGTGGACTCTGGAGTGCCAACAAGTGTTGAAAGACTTGAAAAGGTATTTATCCAGTCCTCCATTAATGTCTAAACCGAAGGGGAAAATAATTATATTTAGCGGTATCAGAAGTTTCTATGAGTGCAGTTCTAGTCTGAGAGGAAGAAGGTATGCAATTCCCTATATATTACATTAGTAAAATACCGTTAGATATGGAAACACGTTATACACACCTGGAAAAGTTGGTTCTAGCTCTCGTAGTCGCCTCTCGAAATCTTAGACCCTACTTTCAATGTCACCCAATAGCCGTTGTAACGACTTTACCCAGAGGAACGTCCTTCATAAACTTGAATTATTGGGTCGATTGGCTAAATGGACAGTTAAAATTAGTGAATTTGATATTGAATATAAACCTCGGACTGCGATTAAGTCACAAGTTTTGGCTAACTTTATGGCTGATTTTAGTACGGGGATGATGCCTTTAACTGCAAATAAAAAATGATTATGGTATCGGGAACTGCTTTTGGTGTATGGATTTTATTTATAGATGGAATATCTAACGTAAAAGGTTCCGGTCTTGGGATAGTATTACTCACTCCTTCAGGAAAAATCCTGAGACAATCCATTCAAACTGTTTCCTTGACTAGCAATAAAGTCGAGTATGAGGCTATGGTTGTAGGACTTGAATTAGCTCAGGGACTCATCTCCGAGGTGATTGAAATAAAGTGTGATTCCCAACTGGTGATAAATTAGATATATGGGATCTTTGGTGCCAAAGAAGATCGCATGCAGCAGTACTTGAACAAAGTTCAAATTTTACTTTCCCGATTTAGGGAGTGGTCAACGATCCATATTCTAAGATAATAGAATGTGGAGTTGATGCACTGGCCAACTTAGGTTCATCCATGAAAATGAAATGAGTTGATTTCGGTGTAGTTGTTCATCAGTTGTATTCACTCCTAGACATGGATGACTACTGCGAAGTTAACTCAAACAACCTAATCTAGGATTGGATAAACATGTTTATAGAATATTTAAGGCATGGAAAATTTCCTGATGATTCTAAAGCCTCCTAAGCAATATGAACAAAAGCTGCCCGGTATTGTTTTTTGATGGACAATTATACTGACGATATTTTCTGGGTTGGTTGGCTCGGTGTTTAGGACCATCGAAAGTTGATTATGTGATGAGGGAAGTTAATGAAGAAGCTTGTGTAAATCACTCCGGTGCGATTTCGTTGGTGCTCAAGTTAATGAGAGCGGTTACTATTGGCTCCGAATGGAGCAAGATGCAAAGGTGTTGGTACAAAAATGTGATCAGTGCCAACGTCATGCTTAACTGGTACATCAGCCGGTAGAACTTTTATATTCAGTGGGGTCACCTTTTCCATTCATAAAATGAGGGATGAATATAGTTAGTCCTACCTCAAGGTCCCAGGTAGGTAAAATTTCTTTTAGTTTTGATTGATTATTTCACTAAATGGGTTGAAGCATGTGCTCTCATGAAGGTTGGATAACTAGAAGTGATTGATTTTATTTGGGATCATATCATCGTCCAGTTTGGAGTACCAAAAGAAATTGCTTGTGACAATGGGCCACAATTTATAGGTTTCAAGATTACAAAATTCCTAGAGGGATTGAAGGTTAAAAGGATCACGTCTTCCTCATACCATCCAACTGCTAACGGTCAAGAGGTGTCAACTAACAAGGTGATAATTCAAGACCTCAAAAAGAAATTAGAGGATGCTAAAGGCAGGTGTCCTGAAGAGCTACTGACAGTATTGTGGGCGTACCGAACAACGACAAAGTCGAGCACAGTAAAAATACCTTTTCCCCTTGTGTACGGTGCAAAAGATTTGATTTCAGTGGAGATAGGTGAACCGACCATGAGGTATTACCGGGTAAACGAGCAGGAGAATGATGAAGCAATGTTGATTAAGTTGGACTTACTTGAGGAGCATCAAAACTTGGCTTATGTAAGGATGATGGCGCAAAAACAAAGGATAGAAAGATACTACAATTATAGAAAACATCTCTGTTATTTCAAAGTCGGAGATTTGGTCTTACGGAAGATAACTCATAATACATGGGAAGTCAATGCCGGAAAGTTGAGGCCTATCTGGGAAAAACCTGACCGAATTTAAGCTATAATTGATAAAGGTTCATATCAACTGAAAAATCAAGATGAAGTAAAATTACCAAGCAACTAGAACGTGACTCACCTCAAAAGGTACTATTATTGAATATTCTTGATGGAACTGAAAGTATGCGCTGCACTCTTTTTTTCTTCATCCAGTTTTTGCCCCAAATAGATTTCTTAGAAGGTTTTTAATTAGACAACAACATAAAGCTTGCTCCAAAGAAGGATAGTCAATAGCAACAAGAACTCCAGTGCTCGAATACTTTGCATCCAAAAACGGGAGGAGAGGGAGAGAACTATCGTATTCAAAGCACTAAAATTGTAAATGAAATCGGAGACTGCTGGAAGCGAAAACTATATATTGAACATAAAAGTTCAGTTGAAATGAAAGACCTCGAGTCAGGACCGAGGACTGTATGACCAGCTCTATAAAAATAAGTAGTACAAATTTGCCGCATGTATTGGTAGTTTTTTTTTTACATAAGTGAATGTATAAACTTTTGGCTTATGTAAATGTAACTTTGAAATAGAAGGAATAAAATAAAAGTCTTTTTGTATTAAAATCTTATTTATTTTCCAAATGATATGGTTTTTCCTTTCGCTAAAATGTTACCTAAACTTCAAATGCAAGTGCTGGAATGAACATGAGTCGTCCTATTCAAGAGCACTGTATACATAAGGGCCCTCTTATGAAACCCTCATAATTAAAAGGTAAAAATCAAAATTATAAATGTAATAGCCTAGCCTGCTAGTGATATTGTCCGCTTTGGGCCTAGGCCCTCACGGGTTTCAAACGCCTCACTAGGGCCTAAGGACTGTTAACTTATATACCCAATATCTATCTTGTGTTTTGACAATGTGGGACTCTGTCTAAAGTCTGGCGTGTTACATACACCCCTTCTTATGGACTCTGTTGCATCTTGCGGAGATGAAGATTGTTCAGCACCTTCATCCGTATCTTCTTCATTATCTTCAACTTCTTCCTCAGTTTCCGAGGACTCTAAGCAAGTGCTCGAGAAGCTTGAAGCAGTGGGCCGGACATGAATATTCTCGAAGGCAGTTGTCTCCAAGGCAAGGGCTTCAACAATGCAGACATCTATATTTGAAATGCCTTCTTTAGCATCCTCCAAAGTTTTTCTCCTTATGTGATAAACTGCATGAGTTTTCTCAAGCAAGAAATAATCTTCTTGATCTCAAAGTTTGGCTTGGAGCCTTTGGATTTTCGATTGCAACCACTCATTATCAACCTTCAAGATGTCATAGGTCATGGAAAGGTCAGTATTGGTCATCGCATGTTTGCGATTTTGCTCCATCACTCTTTTGAGCCTTTCTTCCATTCTTGTGCTCTTCTCCTCAGCCGCAGTAGCTTCCTCGATTTTCAACCTAATTTTTCTTCCAGGATGTTGATTATTTCCATGGAAGCAGACTCGCGTTCGACTGCCAAAGTCACGACATCCTGCAGCTCTTCCTACATGATCTTCAATTTAGCTAGTTCAGCATGCAACTAAGTGACCCCTCGGCTATGGGCTATCTTTTCTTGCTCAGTCTGATCCAATCGAGCTTCAAGTTTGCCTATGTGAGCAAGCTTTGCCTCTAGAGCCGGGAGGCGCTTGGCAAGTTGATCCCGCTCAACTTGATCCCGTTCAACACCAAGTTGATCCTGCTCAGCGTTAAGTGCTTATTTATCCAGGATCATCTTTTGTAAGCCTTCGGAGGCAATGAGGTTAGTCTGTAAAGACAAAATTTGAAGTTATCAAAGGTCGTGTTTAACAAGTATAAAGGAGGAGCTAAAAATGAAAGGATACTTGAACGACGAGATGCATGTTGTTATTGATCAGACTTTCAGTAGAAAGAGCATCCATTTTCCTCCAGTCTTTATCCAAAGCCAAAGGCTTCAAGTAGTTGTCGATCTCCACCGGCTTGGAAAGCAAATGACATTCATCCGAAATCGAAAAGGTAACACTATGTTTGTCATTAGGGTTCCAAGTAGATGCCGGGAAGGAATTTTCTATGTTCACTTGATTGGATGATCGGGGGGAAACACACATCTTCCTCTTGTTCGGTTGGGACTGGTGGCGAGGCAAGATCTGGTGATGTAACAGAAGTTGAAGGAGCATCTGAAGAAAAACCCTTCTAACCGGAGGCGACAACTGGAGCCCGGAAGCGGGATCCCACATTTTCAACTAATTCAAACTCTTGAAAGATTCCTTCTACATCCTCCGGCTGAGTTGAGGAAGTTCTTCTTTTTCTTCTTCTCCGAAGAAACCGTTTCATCATCATCCTCAGTTTTATCTTAATCAAGGACCACTGTGGTCAGTCTTTTCAGGATCTCTTCTGTAACATAGGGTTTCTCCTTTGCCTCAGATTTAGAGGTATGCTTTCTTTTCGGTTTTTTCCTTGGCTGGGGACTCTAGGAAGATGTGCCTTCGATGCAGTCACGAGCCGTATTCCGGTCAAGGGCTTCTTAAATCCATTATTGTGCCACTTTTGGGTCATGTAAAACCACAACGGTAGGACAAACAAAAGATCTCTTTGGAAGACCTACATATTGTTGTAAGAAGTCAAAAATTATCTCTTGTATAGTGATAAAAGTTAAAAAAGGAAAGGGGAAGCTTTTTCTCACCATAGTTCTTGCCTTTCCAGTTGAACCTGACTGAAATTTCCTTCCACATATGGGAATCTAGTGTGAAAGTATCTAGAATTTTCTGAACCCATTGAGTTAGGTTCTCAACTGCAGGAGGAACCCAACTGGTGGCTGAAATAAAAAGAAAAAATGTTTAGTAAAGAGGGGAAATTCCTTTAAAACAGTAAAATAATGATATTAAGAAAGCTTACGGGTGTAGTTCCAAGATTCGGGAATAGGAGATATTGACGCCGGTAAAATGTCCCCAAGAGCAACAAAAGCAAACCTCTCCATCCAACCACGATCGTTGTCGTCATCAACACTAGTAACGATGGCATGGTAATCACGTTTGCTGAGTTTGATCACGCCTCCACGGTTTAGGGGCATAGAGATTGATCATATGAGCAAGAGTTAGGTTTTCCTGAGTTCGGGAACAGAGGAATCGAAGGCAAGCCACAGTGTGCCATATTGTCGGTCCTACTTGAGCTAAACAAACTCGGTAGTTCCGACAAAAGTCCAAGATGATTAAGTCTATTTTCTTGCCAAGTCTTAAAGTAAAAGGGTAAGTGTAAAAGTAAATGTACCCTGGTCTGCTGAATGTAATACTCTCCACTTCATTGGGGGCTAAAACCATAATGTTATTCCAGTCACATTCCTCTTTTACAAAAGGAATACTGGATGGGTGAATAGAATAGGGATATTCACCAACACCTCTATTTCTGTCATTATCAGGTTCAGGAGGTTTCTTTTGAACATGGAGATCCTTTTAGCAATACAACTAAGAAGGGATGATCTTGTTAGTAGAGGGAGGTCCGACACCAGGTTTTTTAGATTGTTCTTCTTGGATGGGCCGCCGCCGATAAGGGTATTCAAAACCGAACCGAAGCTTAATGGCTTATTGGTATCGGGTTAACGGTTTAACAGACGATGAACGGATTGAATTTTTTTATTAACGGCTTATCAGTTTGGGGGTGTCACGCCCCAAACTAGGGGAGGCACGACTGGAACTCAATACTGAATTCGATTGAGTTAGCCACTAAACATACTAGATAACTAAACTGGGGGCCCAACAGATCGGGCAGCACAACATCTAAATTACTAAGCCTGGACCATTAAGGTCATGACCTGAATAATAATAAGCCATATCAACAAAGGTAGACGAGCCAAAATAATAAAGTACTAGCTGGCCGACGAGGCCACGATTGGAGACATACATGCCTACACTCATATATATATATACATGCCAAGTCTATGGGCTGGAGACTGAAAACTGCAAAAAGAAACTCAGAATACGGTGTCCACAATAGCCTCTAAGAGTGTCATAAGCACTGTCGGGACAAGGACCCGACTATACCCAAACTGTACAACAAAAGTAACCATCCTATGAAAGCTCCAGGTAGAGGTGAAGCTTACCAACTCACAACTGAACCCCGAAATCCTAGCGGAGGGGTCGATCAGAGTCTCTACCTAGACCTGCACGCATGAAGCAAAAATGCAGTGTCCCTAGACAATGGGACATCAGTACGAATAAAAATATACTGGTATCTAAGGCAGAAAGTAGAATCATACATAGCTGATGTAAAAAGGTAATAAAGATACCACCTGATACTGAAACTCTGATAGCCTCCATGGCCGACATCCGACCTCATAGTAATAAAATATGCATGGTATGCTCGTGTAATCGTATGTCGTGAATACATATATATTAATGTAAATGCATGACATACCCAACCAAATGCTAGCAATGGCGGTCTCTCCCAGTAGCTAACCGGTATCATATTGCCAACCTAACCAAATGCTAGAAATGGCGGTCACTCCCGGTAGCTAACCGGTATCATATTGCCAACTTGTGGCCATATGTACAATATATATAGTTTTTCGGGCAAATAGGCCTCTTACCTCCGATTATAGCTCGAAGTCCATGCATAATATTCCATGTATGATATGAACTTTGAATGCACATAATAGGCCATAACAAGAACTTAAACAATCTTGGCTCATTGGTACTCTTATTCTCATAATCTCATAATCACCTTCGTATCGCATACAATTGTCTCGTGGAACCTTATATGTTTTTTTTGAGTAAGCTTGAAAACTTAACTCGACTTTTAGAAAGATAACTTAACTCTGAAGATGTTCATAAAAAGTTTAAGATGCTTCACTTAGTCCTTATACCTGATTTCTTGATATTTAGTAAAAGAAAGTATTTCAAAAATCAAGTATTTTAGAAGTTTAAACATAAAAATTATATTTGAAATTTTTGAAAATCGACGTGTCACTTTAGAGATTTTAAAATACACTTTAACAAGGAAGAAGGACTGATCGCAAATACTAAATGCCTTTGTTTTTTTAGTCACACAATCCAAAGACGAATACGAATTCATATATATAGACATATAGTTAAGAAAGCCAACAAAATGACATATA